>NC_138728.1:32985974-33622198 GCF_965113295.1 Leuciscus leuciscus | reverse complement strand
TGAACTTCTTTCGAGTCATTTTGAAATCTACACACACACACACACACACACACACACATTTTTTTCTTCTATAATAACATACTTTTTTAGACATTGTCAACAAACAGTACACAACTTATTGGCATAACTGCTTTCTACCAAAACAATGAAAACAATTAAAGCAGGTTAACTTTTAGCTAATTTAGCGTCACTGCAACAACAACCATGCACTTATATCAGTCTCTATCCCATGCATTTTCTACAGTGCACTTTAGACAGCGTCAACAAACACAAATTTTCTAATTCACCCATTTTAATTTTGGAAGCTATATATATATATATATATATATATATATATATATATATATATGTGTGTGTGTGTGTGTGAATCAGTCAATAATTTATGACAGCATTATTACATTACTTGCATATTGTTTTATTTCATGTTGAAAAGTTGTGATGAGCCACAATGTAGTAGTTATGAATTTGTAGTATTGTTAAAAATTGATGATTTATTTCGGTGTTTTATTATATAATTTTGCGTCATTTATCATTAACGTCACAGCCCGGTCTCACCCCAAAACGTCATATACTGACGCGTCTTGACCATGCGTCAACATACGACGAAAAGGGTACCCCTTTAACGTCAATATGAGACGCAGACAGAAGCGCACCAGCAGCGCCTCCTAGCGGTACCCTAACGCATACCTAAACCTACCCATAACCCGAATCGTCACACATGGACGTTATGGGGGTACCCTTTTCGTCGTATGTTGACGCATGGTCAAGACGCGTCAGTATATGACGTTTTGGGGTGAGACTGTGTCAGACTGTAAAACAGACCAATCTGCCAACCATTCTTTATTCTGAACATTTACAATGTTGGATAATTTTTGTGGGCTAATTTAATACTGAAAATCTTATATTCCCCTATGATCGTACCTTAAGTTACATGATTGTATGCGAAAAAATTTACTTGAATTTAATTAGCTAACGTTAACTTTGCTAGCCTACACATTTGGTGCAGAAAACTGTATATTTATAATGTCTTATTCTATCATAATCGTCCTAAGAAATGGCCACCTTACAAAACTAAAGTTTCTAAACACAACTTATTGTCCTGATTCAACAGTTTTAGATGTGTAAATGTAAGAATAATAGATCCATGTATATTAATGTACTGTACTTACCGAGAGGAAAATCGCAATGAACTTTGGGATAACCCGGTGACGTCAGCGTAATTGTTTTAAAGGACTTAATAATAAACAAAAAAATATATAAATAAATGATTAATTGAACACAATCGTAGCATATTATATTTATTAAAATAAAATAAAAATCCGATAAAAATCTGTTATCCAGCATGCTTTAGTTAAAGGAGTAAACTCACCGCTGAATGCGGTTGCACACCATGTGCGTTGTTAAACTCACCACTGATGAACGCGCTAAACCTTTGATATCAGATTGCGAGAGTTTTAAAACATCAAAAACCAGTTGGAGAGCCAGATAAAAATTATCTGGGGGCCGCCATTTGACTCGCCCTGGCATAGATCGTTTTTTTGTAGCCTATTCATTTTTATTTTTGTAGTATAGTCTTGTTGTAATGGCAGACAACATGTTGTGGTGTGCTTACCCAAGACGTCAAATTTCAACGTTGAACGTCCCCGGTTCAATCTATAGGACTACCCTGCTCGTTGAAAAATGACGCCAGGGTTCCTGGACCATGCGTCAGACATTTGACGTGTAGGGAGTGAGACTGTGTTGGTTTTTTAAGGTTTCCTTTTTGAGTGAAACTCTTTTCACACTGTTGGCAGGTGAAAGGCTTCTCTCCAGTGTGAATTCTCATATGTTTTTTAAGGCTTCCTTTTTTAGTTAAACTCTTTCCACACTGATGGCAGATGCAATAATTCTTAGATACGTTTTTCTGACCTTTTCTTTTATGTGAAGTCTTTTTAGTCTCTGTGGATTTTTCTCCAGTCATGACATCATGATGTTCATCACACTGATCTTTCTCATCATTTTCATAAAATTCTTGACTTTCTTCTTTCAGTGTCATGAGGTCTAAAGCAAAAAAACAACAACATGCAAATTAACACCAGTTTAATAGCACAAAAGAACAGACATCAAAATACTGCATTAACGCATCAAAGCAAACAACATGTGTGCTAGATCCTATACCTAATATGTTAATGAAAGTGGAGTTACCTTATCTCAGAATCTTTTCTCAATAAGAAACTGTATTCTTTAGGACACATCCAAAAAAGCAAGACAGTCTAAGAGAGAGCTGGCAGTAATGAAACCCCTTACCACTTGACCCAAGAGAATTGGTTTATTATGGGCCAATCCCAAATCTGCCATTCATATCTAAATTTTTTGAAAAATAATGTCCTCTCAACTATGTTGAGACACTGTGCTTCAGTCAGGATAGACCACAACATTATCTTGCATAGCTTGAGAATGATGTTGGCATTAGTGGACAAGCATTAGCATGGTTTAGGTCTTATCTGCCTGACTGCTACCACATGTGTCTGAATGCAGATGTCTCATCAAACAAGTGTGGAGTGCCACAAGGCTCAGTATTGGGTGCTCTGCTTTTCTCCTTATATACACTTTCCTTGAGGGACATTTTCATTAGTTTTTACTGTTATGGCAATGATCCTCAATTTGATATTTCCTTTCAACATATGACAGTCCACAAAAGTGGGTGAATTGTTTGCCTGCCTGCCTGACATTAAACAGTGTAATGTAACTAACAATAGCTATTTACACTGAACAAAATTATAAACGTAACACTTTTGTTTTTGCCCCCATTTTTCATGAGCTGAGCTCAAAGATCTAAGACTTTTTCTATGTACACAAAAGGCCTATTTCTCTCAAATATTGTTCACAAATCTGTGTTAGTGAGCACTTCTCCTTTGCCGAGATGATCCATCCACCTCACAGGTGTGGCATATCAAGATGATGATGATTAGACAGCATAATTATTGCACAGGTGTGCCTTAGGCTGGCCACAATAAAAGCCCACTCTAACATGTGCATAGTAATTTTGTAACTACCTCACTAACTGTATTTTTTTGCACCATTTGTTCTTAGCGCAGATCGCAGCTAGTAGGTCACAAGCTCTCTGTAAAGTAATGCGTAGACGCATTATATGACGTTTAACCTCAATGATCCAATAGCAGCCTTCAAACATGTGAGAAGAAGTTGTGTTGAAATGCTGTGACTTTTGGTTAGTTCAATTAGAACATTTAAGTAGCTTTTATAAATGTGCCATTGATTTTTTTTTTTTTACTGGTGTGCTTCTTGAGGCAAAACAATGGCACTGACATATTTTACAACGAGTCAGTGAGAGTTGCTTTCAGTTAAAACAGCTCAAACATGAATATTAGTCTGGGACTAGCTTAAGACTTTTAGGGTTAGTGTCTAATCTTTTAATTATCCTACAAAAATGAAGCTGAATTCAAGCTTTCAGAAAAGAAAACAGAGAAAGCTGCAGGCGCTGACATTCACATTTACGCTGTTTGTCTTAATGTGAAGAATATCCCACATGTGTTGCTGCCACATGGAGTTCAGGAGAAGAAACACTCATCCTAGATCAACTTAAAGAGGACCTATTATGCAAAATCCCCTTTTACATGGCGTTTGAACATAAATGTGTTGGCAGTGTGTGTACACAACCACCCTATAATGGTTAATATTACCCACCCACACTCTTTTTTTAAATCCCCATAAATCATAAGCAGTGTCTCAGAAAAAGCTGTTTATGTGTTTTTGACAGTTTAAGCGCTATAGAAGAGAACTTAGTTTAATAATCACGGGATCCGCCGTCTGACATCCAGCTTTCTGTGCGCGTGCTTCGGACGTGTGCGCTCAGAAAACCATACATCCGAAGTTTAGACTGATATGGTTTTAAAATGCATGCATATAACAAACTTTCATGATGATGAAGAGCTGCAATGCAACGTGAACGTGGTAGAGATGATAATTAAAACAATTATAGCTTGATTCAATGAATAACGAGTGCTACAAGACTGGTTAGATACAGATGAGAAGATCCCTTATAGAAAACAACTGAAAAGTTTATAACTAACATTTACTTTATTCAAAAAGGTTCAAAAGAAGACCAACCTGTTTGTTCCTCATTTTCTTCTTGTTTCACACTGAATACTTCTTCAATCCTAATGTCTTCACTCTCCTCTTTAATAAACACCATCTTTATAATAGTGTCATGTGGATCTCAGTCGCTTCATCAGGACTTTTTCTGTGTGTTTGTCCTGTTTAAGATGAGAATAATTAACAGAAAGAAAAATAAATCCACACTACATCTCTAGGTTTAAATCTCAATCAGCTCTAGTTCAGTAGTTCAGTTCACTGGTAAGAGAGTCAGTCAGAGCGAGAGTTAATGGACTTAAACCTGATTAGACTAAAAATTTACTAGCACTAAAATGTAATAAAAGAATACATATTACACAGGCACTTAATATTTATTATTTATATTTAGAATTTTAATAAATACATTTAATATATTACACTACTTTAATAACTACAATTGTCATTACACGTGCGGTTTTTCTCTTTTTTGCGTTTTTAAAGGGATTGTGTTACTTTTGTGTCTATTTTCAGAATAAAAGAATAATAAAAAATGTTTAAATGCAAATAATACTGATATATCAGCGAAAATGGACTGTAAAAATATATAGGCACATAAATATAATTAGGCTACAGAATTCTTTAATTATTGTACGTCATCAGCTCAATTTAGGGACCATATGGTTTTTCACTTATTCATACTTTTTAGAGACCCTGTTTGTATTGTTTATATTTTCAGAAAAGAATAATAAACTATTTGAAAAGTAAATAATAATAACACATAAAATGACTGTAAAAATATAATTACATCTACATCATTCTTTAATTATTGCAAATAACATCACTTGAATGCATTTATAAATCAATTAAATAAAAAATAAATAAAACAATTATTACAGATTTCAATTTCACGATGTAACTAGAGATTACGTCCAGCTTGGATCCAGCCTCTTATGAAGACTTCTGATGACACAGCACCTTTGAATAGATGAAACCTACCCCTGCAAGGACTCCAGAACATCAAACATGGATGACTATACAAAATGATCATTTTATCATTGCTTTAACATGCACATTAATTTAGCTTAAATGCATATATGATATTTGTAAATACTATAATTTGTGGTATCTTATAACTGTATTTTCTGATATCATCTCATAAAATGCTATACAAACTCTAAGCACTTTTTACTGTAGAATTTTTTTTTTTAGGAAGCTTTGAACATGGCTCTTTACACACTGCACAATCAGCGCCTATTGCATTTTCTGCACAATTCGTGGTGCTGTTTCTCGGCCGCCTCAGAGGGTGCGTTAACTGGACATTATCCTATTATAGAAGGGCTACTACTCTAACAAAATACAAATTTTAAGCAGTTTTTACTGTGGATTTTTTTTTTTTTAGGACGCTTTGAACTTGACACATTACACAATGCACAAAGACCCGCCTATTGCAGTTTCTGCACATTTCACGGCGCTGTTTCTCGACCGCCTCAGAGGGTGCGTTAAAGTGGACATTATCACATTTAGTATAGCTACTCCTCTAACGAAATCCAAATTTTGAGCAATTATTACTGTGGAAGTATTTTTTTATGAAGCTTAGAACTTGACAATACACAATGCACAAAGAGCATTTTCTGCACAATTCGTGGCACTGTTTCTCGGCAGCCTCAGAGGGTGCATTAAAGTGGACATTATCCCATTATAGTAGAGCTACTACTCTAACAAATTCCAAATTTTAAGCATTTTTTACAGTGGAATTCTTTTTTTATGAAGCTTTGCATTTGACACATTACACAATGCACAAATAACTGCTTACTGCGCCTTCAGCCCAATTCGCGGTGCTGTTTCTCAGCCGCCTCAGAGGATGCGTTAAATTGGACATAAGCCCATTATAGTAGAGCTACTTCTCTAATGAATTATTCATTTTGAGCAATTATTACTGAGGAATTACTTTGAACTTGACATTACACAATGCAAAAAGAAACGCCTCTATCGTACATTCAGCCCATTTCGCGGCGCTGTTTCTCAGCCGCCTCAGATGGTGCGTTAAAGTGGTCATAAGCCCCTTATAGTAGAGCTACTCCTCTAACGAAATACAAACTTTAAGCACTTTTACCTGTAGAAGTTTTGTTTAATGAAGCTTTGAACATTACACAATGCACAATGAGCCGTATTGTGCCTTCAGCCCATTTTGTGGAGCTACTTCTATGCAATATGACTGGCCATATATCTATGTATATTTATATAAAACCTATATTTTTGATATTGACGGTTTCATAGTGATAACATCTTATAACAATTTCATAAAGTTTTCATATAGGATAAGATAACCAAAAAAAGTTTAGTAAATGATGAAGATAAATGAATTTCTTTGTTTAAGATTGGACAAAATGTATTTTCAGTTCTTCAAATCCAATTGTTATAGTTTTATTATAGTATTTTATTATTGTTATAGTGACAGAAAATTTATACTTGAAATTCACATACAGTCATTTGTCAACGCTTTTCACAATACATAATTTCAAAGCAGCTTTACAGAAAATGCAGGTTTCTATTACAAAACCGCAATAGGATTTTATGAGATATCAGAAAGCACAGTTATAAGATTAGTATTTACACAAATTAGTATTTACAAATATCATAGAAGATGCATTTAAGCAAAATTAGTGTGCAGTTTAAAGCAATGATAAAATGATCGTTTTTGAATAATCATCCATGTCTGATGTTCTGGAGTCCTTGCAGGGGTAGGTTTCATCTATTCAAATGTGTCTGAAGTCTTCATAAGAGGCTGGATCCAAGCTGGAGCATAATCTCTGGTTACCTTTAATTTGTAATAATAATAAAAAATAAATAAAGTTGTTTTTTTTTTTTTATAAATTCAAATTATGTTATTTGCAATAATTAGGCAAGAATGATGTAGGCCTAATAATATTTTTTACAGTCATTTTATGTTATTATTATTTACCTTTCAAAATAGTGTATTATTCTTTTCTGAAAATAGATAGGCCTACAATATAAACAGGGTCCCTAAAAAGTGTAAATGAGAGAAAAACCACACATGGTCCCTAAATTGAGCTGATGACGTACAATTTTTAAAGAATACTGTAGCCTAGTTATATTTATATGCCTTTATATTTTTACAGTCCATTTTCGCTGATATATCAGTATTATTTGCATTTAAACATCGCTTATTATTCTTTTAGTCTGAAAATAGACACAGTAACACAATACCTTTAAAAAACGCGAAAAAGAGAAAAACCACATGGTCCTCAAGTTGAGCGTCAATAAGAAGCCAGCAAACGCGGAAGTTCGCGTCATTTAAGGTGGAATGGATAGCGTCAATAAGAAGCTGCGAATAAGAAGCTGGATTCAGCCTCGTAAGTGGCATAGAGAGCTAAATGAGCTGCACATATTCTGTTACTCATGTATCGATTCACTTTTACTCATAAATAATAACGTTCATACACCGTTACATTCAACAACTATTAAGCCATTTTACAAAAAAGAAATTAATCTAAGATTGCCTGACCGGGTTGCATTGATTTAAACACTAAATGTTTAAGAACACAAACCTTTCTTCAGCCGAATCCCAACAGATAGAGGAGCGCGGCGCATACTTATGACGTCACAACACATAGCCAAAATAAAAGTCCCATTCAGACGCTGCTGTCTAAAAAAGTGGATAGAAATGAACATACAATAAACAAATCATTAAAGAGATGTCAGAATATTTCAGAGTTTAATTATTTGTGAAATACATAAATTAATGTTGTCCAATGATGTGTTGAAAATATTTAGAACCTCTAATGAAAAAGAAAAAAAGTGCGAGATGTGTCTAAAATGCAAAATGGTATACTGTATAGGCGTACTGTATAGGCGTACTGTAGCTAATCAATTTTAGGTTACTTAGGAACATTTAATTCGATACTGAGTAATATGACTATGGACTTAAAGCCCATAAGAAATTTTACCATGATGTACTATAGTACATACCACGGTATACCATAGTAGTACCATGGTACCTTACATATAACCATGGTACATACTATATAGTACTTCAGATATTATCATGGTACCATGGTGCTGTAGATGTTACTATGGTACATAGTATGGTACCTCAGATATAACCATGGTACATTCTGCTGTACAGATATTACCATGGTACATACTACCTCAGATATAACCATGGTACCTCAAATATTGCCATGGTACTTTGCACGGTACTGCAGACATAACTATTACCATGGTACATCTTGAGCAAATAAATAAATAAATAATATAAAACAAACCACACTTGAGTATTTTGAAAACCAAAAACACTGTACCCACACAAGTACTAGTAACTGATTGATGAGGGCTCAAGCAACATCTAGCATGACCCATTGTCCTCCTACCCATTGTCCCACTTAACAAGTAGTTTTACAAGTAGTTTTACTTTTGATACTTTAACTACTGTTTTACTAACAAATTCATTAGGAATACAGTGTAAAATAAATTAATACAATAATCATCTATTAAAAAAAAGAACAATATTGCAATAAAGAAGTCTTGCTTATCAATTTTCATTGGTTTAATTTACCCAGAGATTATGGTGTAGAGACACATTACAAGCCATTAGAGGGCGCTATTTGCACTCGCGCTTCCCGCTTCTCGTGTTGCCTAGGATACAGACCGCAGTGGTAATTGTACACAAATAGTCTTTTTGGAAATATGTAACGTTACGCTCTTTATGAATTTAGTAACTGTACAATTGAAGTTGGCTGGTTGCTTATTGAGGGTGATTATGATCCTGACGTGGACAAAGAATATGTGGTATGGTGGTCCCAAAACGGTAAAACGACTGCTTGGACTGACAAGATATTGTCAATTAACGGTAAGTTTAGCTAATGTTAAGTTATAGTTTCACTCAGCTAGCATAACATTAGATTAAGATTAGTTTGTCATTGTATCTGTAATATCTGTGTCTGTATATATGTACCTGTTTGTACTTTATGTCTATGTATCTATCTGTAACGTGTCTGTTCTCCTTTCCTTTCCTTCTTTTCTCTCTTTAGGTGAAGTTAAATCTGTCTTCCCAGAAAAGTCGGATGCTGAAATTAAGGGATTCATTCGCCAGAAGTTGTCAAATGCAGCCAAGATCATAAAAAGACAATCATGCTAAATCTATGGAAAAATAAAATAAAATGGGAAAAACATTTTTTAGTTTACTGTCTTTTTATTTGCCTGAGCTAAATATTTAAATTCATGTACATTTGACAGTTGTAGGTATGGTACAAATACCATGGTACACGTCCCATTGTACTATTAAAAATACCATGGTCTATGTACCATGGTGCATATCATATGTACTGTCAAAAATACCGGGGTACTAGTACCCAGAGCCATATAGAGAGAGAGTTGCGACAACGGAAGTTCAAAATGCTTAGTTGTCACGTGATTCGCGTAGACCTCAGATAGTTCCAGGAAGTGCTTCAGCGACAATTCAAATCGATGGAGTTAGAGAGCAGGGGTGCGTTCTCCGATAACGTTGTCTCTTAGCGCGCTACGAAGACTCAAAAGGTACACCTTAACTACAGGTATACATTTCCTACGTGTGTTCTCCGAACTATACCTTAGGATGTTGCTTAAGGTAAACCTTCTTAAAGGGATACTCTACCGTTTTTTCATATTAAACTATGTTATTCCCTTAACTAAGACGAGTTGATACATACCTCTCTCGTCTCAGTGCGTGCACTAAATCCCTCTGTCTTGCGGCGAAACTTTGTTAGCCCAGTTCATTTAATATGGGCCAAGCAGAGAAGCTACCAAACACCTCCACGTTTTCCCTATTTAAATACAGTTACTCGCGAAGTGTAACTCGACCTAGGACGGTGACACAAAACAAAACGTTGCGCTTTTCTAAGCGTGTAAAATGGATAACTATTTTGTATGGCGGAATACCATAGCAAGTGCTTGTAAGCACTTCGACTTGGCGCAGTAATATCTTCACTCGTGAAAAATCCTCTCACCGGCCCCCGCTCCCTCTAGTGAAGATATTACTGCGCCAAGTCGAAGTGCTTACAAGCACTTGCTATCAACTCGTCTTAGTTAAGGGAATAACATAGTTTAATATGAAAAAACGGTAGAGTATCCCTTTAAGTTCGACCTTAGCAGGTGCTGTCCATGGTGGAGGTGCTGAATAGGTTGAAATCGATGCCTCGATGATCGATTGTGCGCTCTTTCCTTCACAGCGGTATAGGTAAAGTATTGAGAAAACAATGTTCTTTATAAAGAAGCGTTTTAGAAATAGTACAAACTGCATTTATCGGGGCTCATTGAAATATGTACATGCAGAAATAAATATGAGTATGTGTTTATAATTTAGCAAGTGTGCAATCCCAAACCCTCACGGCCATAAGTGTGTTAATGTTCTCCACAACGTATGCTGATTATCCACCAGCCGTATCACATTATTGGCGTAAATCGCTCATTTGTGTAATTGGATGATTTCCTCAATAAAAGCGCAAACATGAGAGACATACCGACATTCACTATGTCGGGAAAAAAAGTCAGCAAAAAGAGATCGGCCAGCTTCACTGCTGCCGAAATGTCTATACTGCTGGATGAGGTGGAACACCACAAAGGTGTATTATTCGCTAGTTTCCGCACAACGGTCTCCAACAAAAAAAAAAAAGAACTCTGGGAAAGCATAGCCATGAAATTGGCAGCGTCTGGTTCCTGCCCATTGAGACAGTGGGACGTGATCCGTAAAAAATGGCACGATTTTGCCAGCGCTGCCAAAGCGAGAGGCGCAGCAGTCCGGAGAGACCGGGAAAGAACTGGTGGGGGACCCAGCTCTGTGCCTGCACTCAGTCGCGATGAGGAAAGGGCCCTGGCAATCCTTGGAGAAGCGGCCTCACAGGGTATCTCAGGGGGGATTGATCTGAGAGCAGGTGTGGATACATTGCCGCAGAGCACTTAATCTTTACCTCCTCGACCCAACACACCCTCTTCCCCTGCCAGCACTGACAGCGCTTCTTCAGCACCGGCGTCACCACACCTGTCCGCACCTTCACTACCATTGACAGAGGTAGCCCAGCACCAGCAATCCGGCTCCAGAAGGCGTCCTTTAATCCGATGCGACTGCAGTGATGAGCTGGTGAAGCTAGAAAAAGAGAAGCTACAACTTCTGCGGGGAATGGAGCAAGGGCTACAAGAGGCAAACGACATCGCCCGAGCCACGCTGGAGGTGGAAAAGGCAAAGGTTCATATTATGGAAAAGCAGTATGCTTTGTCCGAGGCACAGTTTCAAAGGCCATCAATTTCCGTTCCAATAATACTCCCAGATCAAGGTAAGGTTTTATGATGTTTGGTAGAGTGTCATGTTGTTTTTAATCTAACTATTCTTTTACGTTACAGGTGAACCATCGCCGACCCAGTAACAGGCTTATTCACATTTTTCTGTTTTCTGTGGTGTGCCTTTTCAAATTTACTTTCAAAAGTATTTTCAAATAAAACACGATTAAAAGCAAAACTGTTGTCATCAATGTTGGGTTTGCAGATCATCTTTAACCCTCTGAGGTCTAAGGGCATTTTTTCACTTTTTCTTCGATTTTACATATCTTATTAAATTCACATTTTAAAGGCAATTACATAACACAATCCCATGTGTTTTATATCAAAATGTGCAGAGAAAACCCAGCTCTCTTAATGATGAGGTCACCACTTGTCCTAGAGCATTGTGTAAAGAGAGAGAGAGGGATAATTTGGCTCTAAAAGATGAAAAATATAAGTCCGATTTTTGAAATTCTTCAAATCTCTTGTGGAAACATACCATTACTCATGTGGACGAATTATTTTGGTCCTTGATATGGGTTTGCCAAAGTCTTAGGGTCACAAAAGTAGTGTAATATATGAATAAAATAGTTGATAATAAATAAGAATTGTCTAAAGTGACATTTTGAAAAAACGTTTTTTAGTACAAGTTTTGTCTGTGACTCTACCTTTTACCAAATGTTAGAGGGACTGAGATAAAATAGGACTAAAATAACTTCCTTCTACATATCAAGCTTTATGGGATGTGTGCAACTGAAAAAGTAGCATTACAACAGGTTTTTCTTTCAAGCAAAACTTTTACTTTGTGAAAAAAAACTCACTACTAACAATATTCACAAAATGTACACATTTTCATGTTTTCTTGTCTACATTACATGTCAACTTTTCAAAAAATGTTTTCAAACCAAAGATGAACTATATATTAGAAATAACACAGAAACCCACCACTATTTACAATATTTACACAATGTGCATGTTTTCATGTTTCAGTTTTTCAGCTGTCATGCCATGCTGCAAAACAGTTTCTGTCCAGCTGCATGCAAAGCGCAACATCACACTCCCTGCATTTCCAAGGTGTGTCCTTTCTCTGGCCTTGGCTTTGGCAATGCTCACACCTGCTGCGACCTGTAGTGGCTTTTGTGGAAGAATCTGCTGCATGAACGGCAATTGGCACAGGAATATGACCTGCAGGTACCGGGACTGGAGCAGTATGGAGAGGCTTACCACAGAGTTCAACAGTCAGCTCCTCCATGAAAGCTTTGTGTGTCATGGGTGTTGTTTGCTGGGCCAGACAGAGTTCCTTGTGGAGGATGTAGCTGTTGGTGGTGGCAATGTCCAGAAAATGGTAAAACAGGTGTCTGTACCAGCGCATTGTTTTGTGTTGTGCAGAGTAATACTGAATGAGCTGGTCTGAATGATCACCTCCCCCCATGTGTTCATTGTACTCCATAACTGGTGTGGGACAGGGGATTGATGTCCTTGTCCAAGAGCCATCTTGTTGTTTCACCCTCCTCTGCACAGCGCTACCAGAGTATGCTGTGTGAAGTGTGAAGTGTGGAGCAGACTGATACTTCCCTCGTGTCCATCCATTTCACATAGATGAGGGGGCCGTCCCGGATCCATCTTATGGAGCCTCTTTCTGACTTCTTTGTGAGGGCGTTATTTGTTGTACGAGGGCAGTCCTTGCGGTTCTCCCTGTAGGTCCCACAGGCAGCAAATTTTTGCTCATGGAGAGCCCTGAAGAGCTTGGGGCTGGAATAAAAATTGTCCATGTAAATGTGGTAGCCCGTGCCAAGGTAACCTGGTTGTACCAGGGACATCACAACATCATAGGAAAGGCCATGTCCAGAGGGGATGTCACTTTTGCCGGTGTAAATGGAAAAGTCCACTGTATAGCCATTCCGTGAGTCTGCCAAGACAAACAACTTGAATCCCCACTTTATCGGTTTTGCCTTCATGTACTGCGTCATCCCAGTTTTGGCCTTTGATGCAACCATTCTTTCATCCACAGCCACATCTCTGTGAGGATGATAAAATGACTTGCAGGCATTTTTGATGGTGTTCATCAGGGGTTTCAGTCTGAAAAGTTTGTCATGGTCGGCTGTGCCCTTTTTTTTGTCGTTCTGGACATCCTCTTCAGGGTCGCTAAGGTGAAGGTTCCAAGAAAGTGCTCTGTATCTGTCCCGTGGCATGATCTGTACTGGAAGTGGCAAAGAAAAGAAGTGATTCTGTCTCCAGTAATCTGCAATGCTGTCGAGTTTCACCATGGCCATGTACAGAAGCAGTCTAATGTACTTGTAAAACTCCCCAATGTTCACATCTAACCATTTATATTTCTTTCCCTGTGCCATTTGTTTAGCAGCCTGCTTGTTTGTGTTTTGGCACAGTGTTTGTATGGTTTGTACAGGGAAGAAAAGTTTGAAGAGGTCGAGGGGTGTATATGTGGAAGTGGAGCTGAGCTGTGGCCCTGGTGTTCGAGCTGGTTGAAACCTGGAGACAGGGGGAGCGATGTCTGGGTCTTTTTCCGCCTTCCAAGACAGTGGAGTTGGCTGCTGTGTAGGTGGGGGTGCTGGTTGATGCTGGAGGATACGGGACCTCTTGGCTGGCCGGGTTGGTGATGATGGTTGCTGTGTAGGTGGGGGTGCTGGTTGATGCTGGGGGGTACGGGACCTCTTGGCTGGCCGGGTTGGTGATGATGGTTGCTGTGTAGGTGGGGGTGCTGGTTGATGCTGGGGGGTACGGGACCTCTTGGCTGGCCGGGTTGGTGATGATGGTTGCTGTGTAGGTGGGGGTGCTGGTTGATGCTGGGGGGTACGGGACCTCTTGGCTGGCCGGGTTGGTGATGATGGTTGCTGTGTAGGTGGGGGTGCTGGTTGATGCTGGAGGATACGGGACCTCTTGGCTGGCCGGGTTGGTGATGATGGTTGCTGTGTAGGGGCTGGTGGTGACCTGGTGGCAGGCACAGGTGAGGCTGCCTGTGTTACACTGGGCCCTAGCTGTGAATCCTCTCTGAAAACAAAAAAAACCCCACAAAAACAAATTGCATTATCAATTTCATTGAAATAAAGTTTACACCTCCTCTCTTGATTTCATTCCAGATCTCGCTCTCTCTCACACACACACACACACACACACACACACACATCAATCTACTAACAAGAATGTGGAGGATGTGTGAGGATTTGACATATCCTTCAGCTAATCTTCTCTTTATCTATTCAAATTGATCACATGTGCTAGCTGTCCTGTCCACCCCAAATCACAGCAAATAACACCTGAATGAGATGTGTGAATACTGTCTCTTCCATTTCAAAACTCTACAGAGATTTACAATTTTACATTCAGTATAAATATAGGCCTACTAAACATAAATAAATAAATTGATATGAAAGGTCAAGCCACATCTATACAAGTATAAACAATATGATAAAATAGTAAATGGCCAAAACATATTGATTCATCACTACAAGAGATAATGTTATTCAAATTGTGAATGGAGGTGAATAAATATTATTACATTAGTTATCAAAAGGAGACCACCAAGAACAGCCTACATCGTTACTATTTGTAAGTGTACCCTAGTTTTACACAAGAAAATAACTTTTACAGAAAGTAAACGCTTTGCATAAGGCGCAAGTTCAGATAAGTTACACAAAGCAGCACAGCTTATTTTAGTCAAGATGGTCACAGTTAGCCAAGCACAAAGTGCACCATGCGAACAAGGTTTTTATAAAATAAATACGCTTACCCGTCTTTAACTGGATCTCTTCTGTGATCATAATCCTCATCTTCATCAGAAGAAAATCCATCAGGCTCGGAAACTCGCCTTTCATCCTCATCGCTGCTCTCAAAAACCACCGCAAGTACGTCTTTCAATGTCATCGCCATTATCTCTCCTCGTCTTCTTCTTACTTTTCCTCTTCTTTATATATGTTTTTGCCATGTTTTTTTCGCGGACTTTTTCTTTCGCGGACTTTTTTACTCTTTCTCTCTGCATGTCACTCAGCTTGGTATTTTCCTCACTGTGAGGAGGAGATGGGAGGGTACTTATGGATTTCACCCGCATCTATTGGTTGGCTTCACACAAAATGCAGACAGGCAAGCTAGCCCACCAATCACGCAAGGTGAACGGTCTTCTTCTTTTTTTTTTTTCTTTTTTTTTTTGGGTGAACGGTCATCTTGTATTCCCTCTTGCTCTCTGTGTGAGTCACGTACAATCTCGCTAGAATAAGGACGTTGAAGCTGAGAATCTATCGATTACGGCAAAATCAGAACCATTTATGTGTGCTTTACAATCGCGGAGATATTAATAGAAACATTTAGTCAACATCGAGTTGACGCGCCCGCGCGTCATCCGACCTCAGGGGGTTAAAGGAAATATCCTTTTCCATCTCATGAAAGTGTGTGTAAGAAGTTTACATTACTTTTAATTGGGGTGTTTTTAGGCATGCAAAAAGCAATGAGTGACACTTTTCCCCAAGTATATAATATACCCGTATCCACATCATCAATTTTCACTACGAGGTTAATGCTGTGTATTTTTTTTTTTTTTTTTTATATATATATGCATGCAAAGCCAATTGTAAGTACAAATAGCACACATGCTATAGTAGGTACACAGCGCAAGGAGATCGGGTAGCCTAGGTATTGTGACACCACCTTTTGAAGTACTAAAGTAAAAAAATAAAAAAATAAGGTGATTGGGGTTTCAGCATTTAAGTGAAATGGCATGGGAATAGGTGACAAATGAACTGTGTGCACAACTTCAATTTATTAGAGAAACACACAAATAAAGGAGGAATCTGAGTGGTCGATTTAAACAAAGAAATTGCTTGAAAAAATATTAACCAAAAATAGAGTGAATCATTTGGTGCCTCGTTTGCACACCAGCAGCGTGTAGGGCATCTCGTAATTCAGGTGGGTTGTGGAAACCTGCTTCCTCTTCCTCCTCTTCTTCCACCTCTTCTGGCAAAGCTGCACCTCCAATAACTGCAATGTTGTGTAGCATGGCTGTAGCTACTACTACTGCACAACATCTTTGTGGCTTCAGACGCAACCCTCCAGCAGATTTATGAAGGCAACGGAAACGCATCTTCCAGCACCCAATCGAGCGCTCCACCAAGTTGCGGGTACGAGCATGTGCAGCGTTGTAACTGTGCTCAGACTGCGTGGTGGGGTTGGTGACTGGATTAAGAAGGTATGTTCTTAGGGGGTAGCCGCTGTCTCCTAAAAAAATGCTCTGCCCAAAAACTCTTCTTTCTGCGTCTTGACCCACCGCTGAATTGGCCCACACAAAGCTGTCGTGTGTGCTACCAGGCCACTTTGCCACTACGTCTGTAATCACTCCCCTGTGATCAACTACCACTTGGACATTGATAGCCGCGAAGCCCTTGCGACAAATGAAGGCCTGGTCGAGTGCTGATGGGTTGGAGATGTGAATAAGTGTCCCGTCCACAAGGCCAATTACTTGCGGGATACCCGCAATGGCATGGAAGCCTTGATGTGTCTCCATCACTTCGTGCATTGTGAAAGGCATACGTATGTAATCAGTGGCGTGGCGAAGCAGTACGTTTGTGACTGAGTGAACGCACAGCCACACTGAGGTCTTACTCAGCCCATATCCATCCCCAACAACCTCCAGAAAACTCCCCACGGCATAAAAACGAAGAGCTGAATTTCGGGGCTGAGGGGGTAGCTCCGTCGAGTTTGTCTTGACAAATCTGGGCCAACAAGATGCAAGAGCTGCAGAATTTGCTCCCGTGGCAGGCGCATTTTTTTTACAATGGTCTCTTCTGACATGGTAGTCAGTGGACTAAAGTGTTCTCTTATAAAGTAGTTGACATACAGTACACTAACTGGCTCCGCGGACGGCGCCGTCTTTGATTTAAAACAAGTACTCGCTGTCTCGCTGCCATAGCTATAAAGTTTGTGTAAACTCATCTTTCTTTATATAGACTCCTAAGCCTTTTCTGTCAAATGGTTCGCCAGCTGATGTGCCTTAGGATAGTAGCCTAATTAAAAAAAGCTAACAACCATTAGTGTATGGAAACTTTATTAATGAAAACACTTCCATACACTGGGTGTAGGCTATAACAACTTAAGTATTTTATGTGTAAAATTTTAAAGTAAAGTAAAAATGTAATTTTAATACTAAATCAGATTTTATATTAAATGTTCATATAAAATGTTCTATGTGTAATTAAACTGCGATGTAAAAAAGCTTTTTGCGTAGTGGTGGCCACTAGCGGTATGAACCGTCAGCAGCGATAAGGTATAGCTAAGAGCGCTCCAGACCAACCTTACGAACGTATGACTTACAGAAGGTATACTTAACTAAGAAGGTTTCGCAAACCACGTATTAACGATAAGGTACTTCTTAAGGTACAACTTAAGAACGACGTAGCGTTAAGGTAGTTTCGGAGAACGCACCCCAGAACTGTGATTTTTGGTAGTTTGTAGTCAATAAATTAATTAATTGATTTACAATATGTATATAATACACTGATATGTGAATGTAGTATGTGTTTGTAGTTACAGTAATTTTATTTTTAAAAGATACAAATCTGCTAGTATTTAATGTTTATAGTGGTCAACCAGCGTTGCCTGCCGTTTGTTAACATATTTCTGGCTATGTACGTTAACTGTTACCTTGGTTAAAGACCGTGTTGCAGTTGTTTTGAAGTATTTCAAGTATTTCATTTAGTTTCGCGTTTAAAGTCTGTGTAGAGAGAATGGTGTCGTCTTAGCGGCCCCTAATTTAATAACTAATGATCGTTCCGACGGAAGCGAATCAATGAACAATAACTTTAGCTGGAAAATAACTTTATTAAAGAACCGCTATAAAGCCAAAACAATCCCTGTTACCATAAATTATACGTGTATCTCTGTAAAGCTGTTTTGAAACAATCTACATTGTTAAAAGTGCTATATAAATGAAGATGACTTGACTATTTTTTTTGTTCTTAAACTAGAATATTTAAAGGTATCACGTAATGTTCACTATGGTTTCACAAGGACAGAGACTTGCAGGTAACAGGTGTTTCTCTTAAAAAAATCCATTGCAAACAAGTAAAATGTATAATTTAATTAAGTGAAATTTCATTAATCTTAATGTTTACAATGCTTATGCACCCCATGCACTTATTACTGTATAAATTAATACATAATATATTAATGTATAATATTACATTTTCAAACAAAACATGATTATTCACACACACACACACACACACATTATTTCATTAGTGTCCATGTGCATTTACTTTTACCATAATATGATAAATTCATGACCTACATCACTTTAATCTATAAAACCTATTTATTTGGTTATTTTATTATAGTAATTAAAGTATACATGATAATGCATCGTCCAGAGGAGCCTTAATGATGAGTGAAAAGGGTTGTAGATCTCTCAAATACTGGTAAAAACTGCTTTCAAGTATGGGTAGGTTGGTACACTTTCCATGTCAGGTGAATTTAAACATTTAGAAATGTTTACAGCTGAAACTTGTTTAAATTTCAAAAAGTCAAAGTTCACTACTCAAAAATATACATTACATCAGTTTTAATATATATATATATATATATATATATATATATATATATATATATATATATATATATATATACTTTTGCATTGAGTTAGCACAATGGGATTTATAAATGTTTAATAAACTGCACGTCAAGCATGTTGTTCTTGTGGTGTCTGACACAGAGAGGAGAAAATATGCTGAAACTGAAGGTGAGGGTACAGCGTCAGTGCAGGGAGTCTTCATGATCCACTGAATCCCTTTGAGCTTCTTGTGTTGAGAGAGATAAAGGAGACAGAAACGGGACAAATTATATACAGTAGTAGTATATATATATTACATGTTGTGGTATTTAGTATTATTCCCCATTAAGTCTAGTGTGATTTGTTTTTTAAAATGGCTTGCTGCTTTTAAGCATTGTTTTTAATCTCACAAATAAACTTCCATTTCCCTTTCCCATCAATCCAAAAATCAGCTGAGCTGAAACATAATATAGACAGCCTAATAGTCAACAGAAACACAATGTCTAAAAAACTCCACCCATACGTTTTTGTTACTCAAAAATGCAATCTAAAATAATGTTTTTGTTTTGTTTTGTTATTGCACATTTAATGAGGAATGAAACGGATATTCTCATTTTATCACTTCCACATATCACACTCCCCAATGTTATATTTAACCCCTGTTTAGAAGCCTTTCCCTCTTATTACACAACAAAGGATAAAACTGCATTAATAGAACGGGTTTAACCATTAATAGGCTGTTCGTGGTTTGTTATGCGCTACTAACTTTATCCAATGACCTTTTATCTGATAACGTCCCCTAAAACTACTAATTTAGAGAGCAATAATCAACTAGCATGCTTTAATACAAGTTAATTTGACTCAGATGTACTGATAATATACAATCGTATTCTTTAAACGTCTCACCTTTTATAAAAGTCCATCACAAACGGTCTGTTCTACCGCGCTGCTGCTACTTCCGGGAACTATTGAGGGGCTCCACGAGCCGCCATACGCTGTAAAAAAGCGTTCCATTGTTGTCAATGGAGTTGTCGCAACTCTCTCTCTATATGGCTCTGCTAGTACCATGGTACAAATACCATGGTAAAATTTCTTATGGGAAGGATTTCACAATTTCTTCGTTTGGTACTTTTGATTACTTTATCAAATTTTATGTTATGGTTTATCAAAAGTTATGGTTGTGTGATTTATAGATACTGGGTTCATGTATGTATTTGTGATGTTGTTCTGTTTGCGATGTCTAGATTGCAAATGCATGTTTTGTACGGGCGGCGCCGGCGCTACCATGGTTTCCAGTTTTGTATGTTTGCAGAGGATTTGATTTCGTCTATATGTCTGTTTGTCGTATGGGTTTAATGTGTCACTTTTTATTTAAAGCTTATGGCTATAGATTAAATAGTTACATGTAGTAACAAATTTTTTATCGTTGTCATGTTTGTTGTACTTGGTGTATTGGTATTGGTGTTTAGGTAATCAATTTGTTATAATTTGAAGTTGAAAAAGTAAATTTGTTATGAACAACTTTTTTTATTGTCTTGTGGTTGATGCACGTGTTTTTCGCATAAAATAAGTAGGTTATGTAATGTATAGTTGTTATGGCTTTACGATGATGTTATATGGAGAACTAATGTAACATCAATGAAGTGTTTTACATTTTAAATTGTACATATTTTAAAGATAATTTTGAAAATTGATTTAATGTGTAATTGCTTGTAGATGAGGAAATGTATATAAAAAAATTTTTTGTAAATGTTATACACATTAAATAGATGTTTTGGATTTATATGCAATTAGGATTTGATATAGGATATATAATAAATTAGATGTTATAGTTAAGTTTGGAAATGTATTTGTTGTGGTTTATTAATGTACTTTTTATGTTTTTGATTGTTTGCAACAGTAATGATGAGCAATATGGCAAAGAGAGGGAAAGTTGAAGTTGAGGGATTTCTCCACGATGTTTCGGAGATGATCCAGAGTGGAGATCGCTACAAATATTTTACAGCTGTGTTGCAGGAGGCACAAAGAAACTGTAGAGTGGTCATATTTGACCATATGAAACACAATACATTTTGCAGTGCAGAAAAAGACAGATATGTATTACAGTTTTATAATGGGCAACGTTTAATAGAGGTGGGAGATGAGTGAAAAATGTAATGGGGTCATTTACTGTTATTGTTGATATGTTATATCTTGGTAAGTGATATATTATTTTGATCCTAATGTTGGTGTGAATCAATTGGACAAATGTGGCACCTGTTAACTTGCAGGTTAAATGCTGTTAGTAATCAGTAATTGGCTTGTCACTAGGGATGTAACGATATCGTCATGTCATAATTTGATACATATCACGATAGTGAAGTGACGATTACGGCTGTCGCGACAACCGCAAAATTGTAAAACTGCGCTACCGAGAAGCCAACCGCAGAGGAATGCAAGTAACGGTTCAACGGTTAATTTTTGGCTTCAATATCTCGAGGAAAAGAGGTTTTCCCCTAGCGTAAGATACTTACGAACCTCTCGTAAGAGAACCTCTCGTAAGAGAACGCCAAAATTTCTGTACATTTGCTCTTTCCACTTCGTTAATGGCAGACCCATTGAAGATCATCCCTTTAATATTTGGCCACTTCTTTACGATCGAAATGTTACAGCTACTGTAATTTCTTGAACAATAACATGTGGACATCAAAACACGCAAACTCATGAGGGTTTAAACTTTTATTTTGAAGATGCGATGAATGAACAGTTTGAATATTTCGAAAAATATTGATGTATTCTCCTGTATAGACATAGGTTTATAGATGATTAATGTTAAAAGCGCATATTTTTATTACATATTTTACACTTTTTACAAAATTAAATGTCATCATCCAGACTGAATATGCAAGTGATTTCTGAAACTGCTGTATTTAGTAAACCTCTTACCACATACAGAACACTACAGTTGATTTCAGGAATGAGTTTGCAAATGACGGTTCAGGTCTCTTTGATATCTGAAACTCTTCTCACACTGACGACACGTGTAAGGCTTCTCTCCAGTGTGGAGCCTCATGTGAATCTTAAGGTTTCCTTTGCAAATTAAACTTTTTCCACAGTGAGGACAGGTGAAAGGCTTCTCTCCAGTGTGAGTTCTTATGTGAACCTCAAGGATTGATTTGTTTATAAAACTCTTTCCACACTGAGAGCATATGAAAGGCTTCTCTCCAGTGTGAATTCTCATGTGATTCTTAAGATATTCTTTTTGTGAGTAACTCTTCCCACACAGTTTGCAGGTGTGAGGCTTCTCTCCAGTGTGAGCTTTCATGTGTAATTCAAGGCCTTTTTTATTTATAAAACTCTTTCCACACTGAGAGCATATGAAAGGCTTCTCTCCAGTGTGAATTCTCATGTGTTTTTTAAGGTTCCCTTTTTGAGTGAAACTTTGTCCACACTGTTGGCAGGTGTAAGGCTTCTCTCCAGTGTGAATGCTCATGTGGCCTTTAAGGTTTTCTTTGTGTGCAAAACCCTGTCCACACTGTTGGCAGGTGTAAGCCTTCACTCCAGTGTGAATTCTCATGTGTTTTTTAAGGTTTCCTTTTTGAGTGAAACTCTTTCCACACTGTTGGCAGGTGAAAGGCTTCTCTCCAGTGTGAATTCTCATATGTTTTTTAAGGCTTCCTTTTTTAGTTAAACTCTTTCCACACTGATGGCAGATGCAATAATTCTTAGATACGTTTTTCTGACCTTTTCTTTTATGTGATGAAGTCTTTTTAGTCTCTGTGGATTTTTCTCCAGTCATGACATCATGATGTTCATCACACTGATCTTTCTCATCATTTTCATAAAATTCTTGACTTTCTTCTTTCTTCATGAGGTCTAAAGCAAAAAAACAACAACATGCAAATTAACACCAGTTTAATAGCACAAAAGAACAGACATCAAAATACTGCATTAACGCATCAAAGCAAACAACATGTGTGCTAGATCCTATACCTAATATGTTAATGAAAGTGGAGTTACCTTATCTCAGAATCTTTTCTCAATAAGAAACTGTATTCTTTAGGACACATCCAAAAAAGCAAGACAGTCTAAGAGAGCTGGCAGTAATGAAACCCCTTACCACTTGACCCAAGATAATTGGTTTATTATGGGCCAATCCCAAAACTGCCATTCATATCTACATTTTTCGAAAAATAATGTCCTCTCAACTATGTTGAGACACTGTGCTTCAGTCAGGATAGACCACAACATTATCTTGCATAGCTTGAGAATGATGTTGGCATTAGTGGACAAGCATTAGCATGGTTTAGGTCTTATCTGCCTGACTGCCACCGCATGTGTCTGAATGCAGATGTCTCATCAAACAAGTGTGGAGTGCCACAAGGCTCAGTATTGGGGACCTCTGCTTTTCTCCTTATATACACTTTCCTTGAGGGACATTTTCATTCGTTTTTACTGTTATGGCAATGATCCTCAATTTGATATTTCCTTTCAACATATGACAGTCCACAAAAGTGGGTGAATTATTTGCCTGCCTGCCTGACATTAAACAGTGTAATGTAACTAACAATAGCTATTTACACTGAACAAAATTATAAACGTAACACTTTTGTTTTTGCCCCCATTTTTCATGAGCTGAACTCAAAGATCTAAGACTTTTTCTATGTACACAAAAGGCCTATTTCTCTCAAATATTGTTCACAAATCTGTGTTAGTGAGCACTTCTCCTTTGCCGAGATGATCCATCCACCTCACAGGTGTGGCATATCAAGATGATGATGATTAGACAGCATAATTATTGCACAGGTGTGCCTTAGGCTGGCCACAATAAAAGCCCACTCTACATAGTAATTTTGTAACTACCTCACTAACTGTATTTTTTTGCACCATTTGTTCTTAGCGCAGATCGCAGCTAGTAGGTCACAAGCTCTCTGTAAAGTAATGCGTAGACGCATAATATGACGTTTAACCTCAATGATCCAATAGCAGCCTTCAAACATGTGAGAAGAAGTTGTGTTGAAATGCTGTGACTTTTGGTTAGTTCAATTAGAACATTTAAGTAGCTTTTATAAATGTGCCATTGATTTTTTTTTTTTTTACTGGTGTGCTTCTTGAGGCAAAACAATGGCACTGATATATTTTACAACGAGTCAGTGAGAGTTGCTTTCAGTTAAAACAGCTCAAACATGAATATTAGTCTGGGACTAGCTTAAGACTTTTAGGGTTAGTGTCTAATCTTTTAATTATCCTACAAAAATGAAGCTGAATTCAAGCTTTCAGAAAAGAAAACAGAGAAAGCTGCAGGCGCTGACATTCACATTTACGCTGTTTGTCTTAATGTGAAGAATATCCCACATGTGTTGCTGCCACATGGAGTTCAGGAGAAGAAACACTCATCCTAGATCAACTTAAAGAGGACCTATTATGCATTTGAACATAAATGTGTGTTGGCAGTGTGTGTACACAACCACCCTATAATGGTTAATATTACCCACCCACACTCTTTTTTTAAATCCCCATAAATCATAAGCAGTGTCTCAGAAAAAGCCGTTTATGTGTTTTTGACAGTTTAAGCGCTATAGAAGAGAACTTAGTTTAATAATCACGGGATCCGCCGTCTGACATCCAGCTTTCTGTGCGCGTGCTTCGGACGTGTGCGCTCAGAAAACCATACATCCGAAGTTTAGACTGATATGGTTTTAAAATGCATGCATATAACAAACTTTCATGATGATGAAGAGCTGCAATGCAACGTGAACGTGGTAGAGATGATAATTAAAACAATTATAGCTTGATTCAATGAATAACGAGTGCTACAAGACTGGTTTGATACAGATGAGAAGATCCCTTATAGAAAACAACTGAAAAGTTTATAACTAACATTTACTTTATTCAAAAATGTTCAAAAGAAGACCAACCTGTTTGTTCCTCATTTTCTTCTTGTTTCACACTGAATACTTCTTCAATCCTAATGTCTTCACTCTCCTCTTTAATAAACACCATCTTTATAATAGTGTCATGTGGATCTCAGTCGCTTCATCAGGACTTTTTCTGTGTGTTTGTCCTGTTTAAGATGAGAATAATTAACAGAAAGAAAAATAAATCCACACTACATCTCTAGGTTTAAATCTCAATCAGCTCTAGTTCAGTAGTTCAGTTCACTGGTAAGAGAGTCAGTCAGAGCGAGAGTTAATGGACTGTAATAAAAGTAATAAAAGATGTAATAAAAGAATACATATTACACAGGCACTTAATATTTATTATTTATATTTGGAATTTTAATAAATACATTTAATATATTACACTACTTTAATAACTACAATTGTCATTACACGTGCGGTTTTTCTCTTTTTTGCGTTTTTAAAGGGATTGTGTTACTTTTGTGTCTATTTTCAGAATAAAAGAATAATAAAAAATGTTTAAATGCAAATAATACTGATATATCAGCGAAAATGGACTGTAAAAATATATAGGCACATAAATATAATTAGGCTACAGTATTCTTTAATTATTGTTTTGCATCAGCTCAATTTAGGGACCATATGGTTTTTCACTTATTCACACTTTTTAGAGACCCTGTTTGTATTGTTTATATTTTCAGAAAAGAATAATAAACTATTTGAAAAGTAAATAATAATAACACATAAAATGACTGTAAAAATAAAATCATTCTTTAATTATTGCAAATAACATCACTTGAATGCATTTATAAATCAATTAAATAAAAAATAAATAAAACAATTATTACAGATTTCAATTTCACGATGTAACTAGAGATTACATCCAGCTCTAGCTCTAATCCAGCCTCTTATGAAGACTTCTGATGACCCAGCACCTTTGAATAGATGAAACCTACCCCTGCAAGGACTCCAGAACATCAAACATGGATGACTATCCAAAATGATCATTTTATCATTGCTTTAACATGCACATTAATTTAGCTTAAATGCATATATGATATTTGTAAATACTATAATTTGTGGTATCTTATAACTGTATTTTCTGATATCATCTCATAAAATGCTATACAAACTCTAAGCACTTTTTACTGTAGAATTATTTTTTTAAGGAAGCTTTGAACATGGCTCTTTACACACTGCACAATCAGCGCCTATTGCATTTTCTGCCCATCTGTGCTGTTTCTCGGCCGCCTCAGAGGGTGCGTTAAAGTGGACATTATCCTATTATAGAAGGGCTACTACTCTAACAAAATCCAAATTTTAAGCAGTTTTTACTGTAGAATTATTTTTCCATGAAGCTTTGAACCTGACAATACACAATGCACAAAGACCCGCCTATTGCATTTTCTGCACAATTCGTAGTGCTGTTTCTCGGCAGCTTCAGAGGGTGCGTTAAAGTGGACATTATCTCATTGTAGTAGAGCTATTACTCTAACGAAATCCAAATTTTAAGCAGTTTTTACGGTGGAATTATTTTTTTAGGAAGCTTTGATCTTGACACATTACACAATGCACAAAGAGCCGCCTATTGCAGTTTCTGCACATTTCACGGCGCTGTTTCTCGACTGCCTCACAGGGTGCATTTAACTGGACATTATCACATTTAGTATAGCTACTCCTCTAACAAAATCCAAATTTTGAGCAATTATTACTGTGGATTATACTGTATTGTGCCTTCAGCCCATTTTGTGGAGCTACTTCTATGCAATATGAATGGCCATATATCTATGTATATTTATATAAAACCTATATCTTTGACATTTACAGTTTCATAGTGATAACATCTAATAACAATTTCATAAAGTTTTCATATAGGATAAGATAACCAAAAAAAGTTTAGTAAATGATGAAGATAAATTAATTACTTTGTTTAATATTGGACAAAATGTATTTTCAGTTCTTCAAATCCAATTGTTATAGTTTTATTATAGTATTTTATTATTGTTATAGTGACAGAAAATGTATACTTGAAATTCATGGGTGCATAACTTGAAATTGTGCATGTCTACAGTCAAGCACAATGGGTATAAGGCCCCAGTGCAACTTGTAATGCAGCCTCAAAGGCAGCTGAGGTATAATTTAAAAATTCTACAGTAAAAATATCTGAAATTGTGCATGATTATATTCAAGCACAGATGCAGGGTATAAAGTATCAGTGAAACGCCCCCCTATGTGATAACTCTTCTGTATTGTCAGATTGGGTCCATAACTTTAAAATGTACAGTAACCATGCAATGGTTCTTTTAAGTCAATTCAATTTAATTCATACATTCATTTGTATAACGCTTTTCACAATACATAATTTCAAAGCAGCTTTACAGAAAATGCAGGTTTCTATTACAAAACCGCAATAGGATTTTATGAGATATCAGAAAGCACAGTTATAAGATTAGTATTTACACAAATTAGTATTTACAAATATCATAGAAGATGCATTTAAGCAAAATTAGTGTGCAGTTTAAAGCAATGATAAAATGATCATTTTTGAATAATCATCCATGTCTGATGTTCTGGAGTCCTTGCAGGGGTAGGTTTCATCTATTCAAATGTGTCTGAAGTCTTCATAAGAGGCTGGATCCAAGCTGGAGCATAATCTCTGGTTACCTTTAATTTGTAATAATAATAAAAAATAAATAAAGTTGTTTTGTTTTTTTTATAAATTCAAATTATGTTATTTGCAATAATTAGGCAAGAATGATGTAGGCCTAATAATATTTTTTACAGTCATTTTATGTTATTATTATTTACCTTTCAAAATAGTGTATTATTCTTTTCTGAAAATAGATAGGCCTACAATATAAACAGGGTCCCTAAAAAGTGTAAATGAGAGAAAAACCACACATGGTCCCTAAATTGAGCTGATGACGTACAATTTTTAAAGAATACTGTAGCCTAGTTATATTTATATGCCTTTATATTTTTACAGTCCATTTTCGCTGATATATCAGTATTATTTGCATTTAAACATCGCTTATTATTCTTTTAGTCTGAAAATAGACACAGTAACACAATACCTTTAAAAAAACGCGAAAAAGAGAAAAACTACATGGTCCTCAAGTTGAGCGTCAATAAGAAGCCAGCAAACGCGGAAGTTCGCGTCATTTAAGGTGGAATGGATAGCGTCAATAAGAAGCTGCGAATAAGAAGCTGGATTCAGCCTCGTAAGTGGCATAGAGAGCTAAATGAGCTGCACATATTCTGTTACTCATGTATCGATTCACTTTTACTCATAAATAATAACGTTCATACACCGTTACATTCAACAACTATTAAGCCATTTTACAAAAAAAAACATTTTATCTAAGATTGCCTGACCGGGTTGCATTGATTTAAACACTAAATGTTTAAGAACACAAACCTTTCTTCAGCCAAATACCAACAGATACAGGAGCGCGGCGCATACTTATGACGTCACATAGCCAAAATAAAAGTCCCGTTCAGACGCTGCTGTCTAAAAAAGTGGATAGAAATGAACATACAATAAATCAATCATTAAAGAGATGTCAGAATATTTCAGAGTTTAATTATTTGTGAAATACATAAATTAATGTTGTCCAATGATGTGTTGAAAATATTTAGAACCTCTAATGAAAAAGAAAAAAAGTGCGAGATGTGTCTAAAATGCAAAATGGTATACTGTATAGGCGTACTGTAGCTAATCAATTTTAGGTTACTTAGGAAAATTTAATTCGATACCGAGTAATATGACTATGGACTTAAAGCCCATAAGAAATTTTACCATGATGTACTATAGTACATACCACGGTATACCATAGTAGTACCATGGTACCTTACATATAACCATGGTACATACTATATAGTACTTAAGATATTATCATGGTACCATGGTGCATTGCATGGTACTGTAGATGTTACTATGGTACATAGTATGGTACCTCAGATTTACCATGGTACATACCCTTAGCCTGACTATGTCAGACTTCGTACTTCCGCTCAATTTCATTTCGCTTCTGTACTCAGTCTGAGACAGCGTCATAGCTTTCCGTTTTCCTCCGGCCTGAAAACAGCCGGCCAATCAACGAACAGAGGGCGGGCTGAGAGCCGTGACGTAGACGCTGATTGTACCGTGGATGCGTAGATTTACTTCACATAATCTGCAAAAGTCGTTCACAGCCATGTTCACTCCGGTATTTCGCTCAATGTCGCCAGATATCTCCGTCGCCAGAGCAGCTCTTGGACTTTCCGATCACTGCCTGGTTCATCTTCTACCAACTTACAGGCAAAAACTTAAAACTGCTAAGCCAGTAACAAGGACTGTAAAGAGATGGACCAACGACACAGAGCAGGTCTTACAAGCCTGTTTTGAATGCACTGACTGGAGTGTTTTTGAAGCTGCTGCCAGCGATCTGGACGAGCTCACAGAGACTGTAACATCATACATCAGTTTCTGTGAGGATTTATGCATCCCTACCAGGACTTACTTATCATTCAACAATGATAAACCATGGTTCACACCAAAACTCAGACAGCTTCGTCAGGTCAAAGAAGATGCCTACAGGAGTGGGGATAGGATCTTGTATAATCAGGCCAGGAACACATTGACAAAGGAGATTGAAGTGGCTAAGAAGAGCTATGCCAAAAAGCTGGAAAACCAGTATTCCTCCAACGACCCTGCATCAGTGTGGAAAGGCCTGAAAGACATTACCAACTACAAGACACCATCCCCCAGCATCGACAGCAACAAGCATCTTGCGAACGAGCTGAATGTCTTTTACTGTAGATTTGAGACCCCCGATCAGACACCCCACACCCGCCCTGACCATCTCTCTACACAGCCATCAACACCTCCAGCCATCCCCCTCCCCTCCCCCCCTGCACTTCAGATCAGTGAGGATAATGTGCGTCAGATCTTCAGGAAACAGAAGAGAAGGAAAGCACCAGGCCCAGACGGTGTTTCACCAGCCTGTCTGAAAACCTGCGCTGACCAGGCTCTATCTTCTCACTGATCTTCAACAGATCACTGGAGCAGTGCAAAGTCCCTTTCTGCTTTAAACGCTCCACCATCATCCCACTCCCGAAGAAACCAAAGATCACAGGACTCAATGACTACAGACCTGTTGCCTTAACATCTGTGGCCATGAAGTCATTCGAAAGACTGGTGTTAGCATATCTGAAGGACATCACTGGACCCTTGCTGGACCCCCTGCAGTTTGCCTACAGAGCAAACCGGTCTGTGGATGATGTGGTCAATATGGGACTGCATTACACCCTACAACATCTGGACAAACCAGGGACCTATGCAAGGATTCTGTTCGTGGACTTTAGTTCTGCCTTCAACACCATTGTCCCATCACTGCTCCAGACCAAACTGACCCAGCTCTCTGTCCCTAGCTCCGTCTGTCAATGGATCACCAGCTTTCTGACAGACAGACAACAGCTAGTCAGAATGGGCAAAATCACGTCCGACAGCCGCACCATCAGCACCGGTGCTCCACAGGGATGTGTTCTCTCACCACTGCTCTTCTCCCTGTACACAAATGACTGCACCTCTAAAGACCCCTCTGTCAAGCTCCTGAAGTTTGCGGACGACACTACTGTTATCGGACTCATCCGGAACGGTGACGAGGTGGAGCAGCTGGCTCTTTGGTGCAGTTATAACAACCTGGAGCTGAACACGCTCAAAACAGTGGAGATGATCGTGGACTTCAGGAGAAACCCCCCTGCACTCCCTTCACTCACCATCATGGACAGCACTGTGACTGCAGTAGAGTCATTCAGGTTCCTGGGCACCACCATCTCTCAGGATCTGAAGTGGGACACTCACATAGACTCTATTGTGAAGAAAGCCCAACAGAGACTGTACTTCCTGCGTCAGCTGAGGAAATTCAACCTGCCACAGGAGCTGCTCGTACAGTTCTACTCAGCTGTCATCCAGTCCATCCTCTGCACTTCCATCACCGTCTGGTTCGGCTCTGCTACCAAAACCGACCTCCGTAGACTACAGCGGATAGTTCGGACTGCTGAGCGAATCACTGGCACTACCCTTCCCACACTCAAAGTACTGTACTCATCCAGAGTGAGTAAAAGGGCTCGCAAAATCACTCTGGACCCGTCACACCCAGCACACTTTCTGTTTGAACTGTTACCGTCTGGTCGACGCTACAGAGCACCGAGCACAAAAACAACCAGACACAGGAAAAGTTTCTTTCCCCAGGCCATCTACCTCATGAACACTTAAATGTTCCCCTACTGTGGAACAAACATGTGCAATACTTCCCTCAGACATTTCATTATAGCACCTTATAACTTTATATATATTTATAATTTATAATCTTTTTTTATTTATTTTATTTATACCTATGTTACTTGTCACTTGTCTTGTCACTATATATTGTATGTGTACTGGAAGCTACTGTCACCAAGACAAATTCCTCGTATGCGCAAGCATACTTGGCAATAAAGCTCTTTCTGATTCTGATTCTTTCTGATTCTGATGTGTCCCAGTGATGTGGTGTAGATGGAGAAGAGGAAGGGACCAAGAACTGAACCCTGGGGAACAGCTGATGTGCTCTGGATACCTCGCCTCTCCATGTGACCTTGAAGGACCTACCTGTGAGATAGGACTCAAACCAGTGGAGTGAAGTTCCTGTGATGCCCAGTGATGAGAGGGTGAGAGGCAATAAAAATGTAACATTCATTGATTACATTTTTATTGATGATATAATAATAATAATAATAATAATAATGCTTTACAGAGAACGCTTAAGACAGTTGAGGATTCTGAAAAAAGAAAAAACCTTTTGAAAATTCTTGAAGAAAGAAAGGCAAAGAAGAGAGAGGCCCCACTTTTTGAGACAGACCCAAAGAAAAAAAGAGAGGAGTGTTCTTCTGACGATGAAGATGGAGTTTTACCTCAAAAAATATATGAGGATTTGCAAAGACATGACGTGGAAGAAGAGCTTGAAGAATGCAAACATAAGTAAGAGTTTATGAATAATAAAATGCTTTCTTATTTACAAACATAGCCTATAATAAGAGATTCTTAATAATGAAAGTTTAGTGATCAATTTCAGAATCTTAGAATATGAGAATCTGATGAGAAAACTGAAATTTCTTCTCTGTTTCTTGTTCTAACATTAAAGATGTGCTGAATTAGGAAAGGAGAAGGAGGATCTTGTTGCAGAGCTGGCTACATACAGAAGCCTCAACATTACACTGCAGCACAACATCAACAAAGTGCTACAAAGAGCCTTCTCAGAAACAAGTATTGCTCTAATCATCTAAAGCACATTCAGAATATTTAGATATGTATTCAGAGATTCATATTCATTTGTTCACATTTTAGTTGCAATTTATGCTAAAATGCTTTAAATCTATCTATCTATAAAATGTAAAGTTACAAAAACTTCATATAAATAAATAACATGATTTATAAAAAAAAAAAAAGGTCATACCACTTATGTTGAACACATGACTGCTGCCTCAATGTTTATGTTGAAAGGATGAATTATTTTTTAGAGTATTATATTTAACTAGAATAGGACTTTACCTTTTATTTGAAGGCTATAATACATTTGCCCCTATCATTGTTTGTTTGGTTGCAGGTCCATCTTTTCTTAATGGAACGTCCACACCGGTTGAGAGCACACCTGACAGAAGACCAGATGAGCTGCCCAATAGTTCAGAGGGCATCAACCCACTATTGGAGAATTTCATCTGTCTCATACATGAGTCCAAATGCATGATAAAAATCCTGGAGAAACTAGGCCTAAAAATGGGGGGACAAAAATGATGGGAGACAGAGAGAACTGGTCAATAGAGGACAAACTCTGAGAACGGGCCAAAAGAGTATGTGAGGACAGGATAAAAACTGGGTAAAAGGTTGTGTGAGGACAAGAGTGGAAATGTACCCCAAAAAAACATATATGAAGTCATATTTAATAAAGCGCATGCGTAAGGACGGCCACCAATAGAAATAAGGTGCAGGTGTTTCTAATCATGGCGAAGTGACGAGGAGGAGCAAAAAGGAAAAAGATAACTGTATGGATGCTAACTGGACACCAAGTGATAAGAAAAGGTATAAGACTTGAATGCAGACCATTGTTAGATCAGATGTGAAGCTGACATCTCACTTTGTTGAACTGCTCAATAAAGTTAATTCTTCTGAGACCTGAACCAGACATTGAAGACCTGAACCAAAGATCATGAATTTGCCACGACACCACCTCTGAATATAAACACCTCTGAATCACCTCTGAGCCTTTATGAAATAAAGGATGGAAAGGTACATTAGTGTCAAGCCTTTTTACACAACTTTGGTTTTCATGAAATGCACACGTCAAAAAGTTGAGCCGTGGGAGCAGAACGAGACTGGTGAAGCAATTTCTAATCAGAGACACCTGCACAACACACCATTGCACATTACAGTGAGCTAACTCATTATTAGAATATAATATTAATAAAAGCTGGATGACTAAATGCTATTTGGCATACAATTAAATTGAAAACACATTTATGTGGTGGAAAAAAATGCTGTGCTACTTTTACTACAAATAAAGCTCTTTCTGATTATGCTATGTTAGCCACTTAGTGTCAAAATAGTGTTGTCTCGGAGGCATGGTAAAAATGTGATACTCGTTATAATTCAAGAAAACAAGAGTTTCAAAAGCCTAAGACTAATCATGATATGACATCACTGACATGCGACGCAATGACAACGGACGTTACACTAGTTAAAAGTGCTGATTTCTCTGGATTTAAAAATTGTTGGAAACATTTGGGATAATGTACGCAAGTACACAAGTCAACAAAATATATAACAATAATTTGTTAACAGACAGGTATTCATTACTTCAATGAGCATATTATTTTAGCTTTATATTATTACATTATTAGCTAACTGTGTGATTTGTATATGTACATTTCTGAAATGCATAACTTCTCCTCTGATAAAAGATCACTCTAAATTGAAATCTGGACTCATGCATTTTCTGTAAAGCAGCTTTGAAGCGATGTGTATTGTGAAAAGCGCTATACAAATTTCAATTGAATTGAATAACACAGGTTTAGTGGTTTTTGGATATTTTAATCCAAAAAATCATAAAATCATATTGTGCCTTTAATTCTAAAGCAAAGCTACAGCTAACACTGTCTGTAAAAGACAGACTTACAATCAGTTAAATGTTCTGTTATGTTGATGGAATATATAGTTTAAAAAAAATCAATTTTAGAAAAACATGGGTTGCCGCCGCTAGAGTTCTTACGAGATCAAGAAAATATGATCATATAACACCGATTTTATCATCACTGCATTGGTTACCTATAAAGTTCCGTATTAATTACAAGGTATTGCTACTGACTTATAAAGCCCTAAACGGCTTAGCTCCAGTCTATTTAACGGATCTTCTATCGCCCTATAATCCATCGCGCTCTTTAAGATCACTAAATTCAAGGCTTTTGGTCATACCTAGGATATCCAGAACCACCAAAGGAGGGAGAGCATTTTCACATTTGGCTCCAAAACTCTGGAATAGTCTTCCTGATACTGTTCGTTGCTCAGACTCGCTCTCCCAGTTTAAAACTAGATTAAAGTCGCATCTCTTCAGCCAGGCATTCATATAATCCTACAGTTCAAACTACAATCCGGCCTCTAGCTCATAAATGCCAGAGGAGAACTGGCCCCCGACTGAGCCTGGGTTCTCCCAAGGTTTTTTTTTTTCTCCATTAGGTCACCTGATGGAGTTTTAGGACACCATTAGGTCACTTGATGGAGTTTTTCGGTTCCTTGCCACTGTTGCCTTTGGCTTGCTCAGTTCGGGATATTTTGGGGATATTTAATTTAATTTTATCAATCAATAAATTCCTCTTGAAACAAACTTTGTTGTATTATTTTAATTTAATACTGTGAAGCTGCTTTGATACAATCTGTATTGTGAAAAGCGCTATACAAATAAACTTGACTTGACTTGATGATGTAAAAAGATCCAGCACATGTAGATGGTATAACCTTTTGAACTGACTGTATGCATATCCCACACAGCCTCATTTTTGATTCACTTGGAATTAAAAATGGCATCTACCCAGACTAAGGTTGCTTGACACATGCTGAAAGGTTCCACACAAATTGTTAAGATCTCACTGAAATGACTAGATATCTTTGTAGGAAAAAATTACAGCTTCTTATTTTTAATATTGAGATCTTAAAAAAAAAAAATGCAGCTCTTATGTGGTAGCCAAAGTACTTAAAGTAACGTCACAACATTTATAGCTACCAACTGGAATATATTCTGTTTAAGTTTCTTTCTTCTGTAGAACATAAATATTTTGAAGAGTGTTTTTTTTTATTTTTTTTTTTTATACAATTGAAGCTCATTTATGTTTTGTCTTGAAGATCCACATAGGAAACAATGTTTGGATCAGAGAAGAGGCATGGAAGAAGATTCATTTATCTACCAAAGATTCTTTCTATGTTAAAGAGATGGCTGTGGCACTGTGGGGGACAAACACTTTAAAGAGCAGAAGTGTGTCAGGAAAGGAGTGTCCCATGAATAAACATTCTGCAAAGCCTCCCCTGACACCCTCCAAGCTTTGAGAGGTAATCTATTCATCCATCCATTCATGTACTTTATGTAACCATAGTCAATTTAGTTAAAATGGTTTTACATTTGTTGATATTTTTAATGTTTGTAAAACTGTCAATGTTTAGATATCCTTATTTATAGTAATCCATTTATACTCGCCTATTGGTCATTAAAATGATCTAGAACATAATTAAACACCTTCAGATGTATATTTAATTTCATTGGCGTATAAAGAATAGATTACTTTACATAAACTTTCTCTTTATAATATAAAAAGAAAGTTTATGTAAAGTAATCTATATTTATAAGTAATCTATAAAATATTGAACACATATTTGTTCAATATTTTCCCTTTTTTTAGAAGTAGTAGCCTACAGTTGTCTCTGATAGTTGTTCCTTGTGTATATTGCTAATTAGCAATATACACAAGGAACAACTATCAGAGACAACCGTAGGCTACTACTTCTAAAAAAAGGGAAAATATTGAACAAATATGTGACAATATAGTTTGCCTTTCTAAGTTTTACTAGTTGAAAAGTGACAAATTAATTTCTCTTCAACAAATTATTTCTCTTTCAAGTCTGCTTCAGTGACTGGCTCAAACAAAGAGAACCTGAAAAAGGACAGAGAGAGAGAAGAGGGAGAAGCAAGTGGGGTATTACATACCCCAGAAAATACAAGACGTCATAAAAAAAGAAAAGAAAAATGAAAATGTATCTCAATAATTCTGTTATTGTTCACCTTTACAGTTACTTCTGTATATAGTTTTTAGCATTTTAATCATTTCAATTAATAATTTTGTGCATTACTGTTAGCATATCAATGGGTTGTTTTAAGGGGCTGCTATATCAAATAAAAGGAATTTGTTTGAATGGTTGCCTGTGCTTCTGAAGATTTTTAAAGTATACTTGAAATTGTTTACATTATTTGTCACAATACCCAGTGGCAGGAAAAATAGAGAAGACATAGAGTCAGCCAGCCTGACCAGCCAAGACCAACAATGACCAGCTAAGACCAGCCTGACCAGCTAAAACCAGCCAAGACCAACAATGACCAGCTAAGACCAGCCTAACCAGCTAAGACCAACAATGACCAGCTAAGACCAGCCTGACCAGCTAAGACCAACAATGGCCAGCCTAAAACCAGCTAAGACCAACAATGACCAGCTAAGACCAGCCAGGCTGACCAGCTAAGACCAGCTAAAAAAAAAAGTGTTCAAAACCCCTCTAAAACCAGCCTGATAAACCAGCTATGACCAGGCTGGGAGACCAGCCAAAACCAGCCTGACCATCTTAAGCTGGTTTAAGCTGGATTTTTCAGCAGGGAGGACACACAAATATTCCCTTTTTCATTATTATACATTATATTCAACATTATATATAGTAGTTTATTGTAGTACTCACACTAAAACTAGTAATTTTCCACACACAGTAATTTTTATTTTGGGTGAATCATCCACGATACATAGTGGCCCTCATTTATCAAAAGTGCGTACACCAAATTTCCAGCGTACACCCAAAACCACGGTGACTTTGAGATTTATCAATATGGACGTTGGCGTACGGCACGCTCAAATCCTACACCAGCTCAGGAGGTGGTGTACATGTACGCACGTTTTGAGTTAGTGCGGAAATGCGCAGAAAAACAATTCCTAACACCACAAAATGCACTGACAAACTAAAAGATATGATATATTATGACCCACTGTAAAAAACAACAACATAGTAATTATAAACTTCAGTGTTTATTTTTGTGCAACATGGACTTCAATGTTTAATTTGTGTGACTTTACCAAAGCATTTGATTTGTAGGCATATGTATTCCTTCAGTTGCGAGCCTGTGCGCTTTACCTGACGTTTCAGGGTTAGGACTGGGTTCAGTAATGAAAGGCTTTCAATGACCAAAAAATAATTCAGACTGACAAAATAATAAAAATGACATTCTTCTTCTTTTAAATAATAATAATAATAATACAAATAATAATAATAACGACATTCTTCTTCTAAATAACAATAAGCGTCATTAATAATAAAAATCATAATAATAATAAGAATATAAAAAATTGTCATGCAATTATTAATGTGAATGAATGGTACTCCACATCAAATCATCATCACTATTGTACACCCCAATACATGTGACGTGATCCGAAATTAAATGCTAATTGTTTCAAAACGCGTGCTGTAAAATAATGCATTGTGATAGGTCATTTGCTCATCCAAACAGCTATTTAAACTGGATTTCCACCGTACACCAATTCTCAATGATGGCTGACCTGGCGCTTTTAGAAGACGCATATGCGCCCTTGAGAAGGGAAAGAGTATTTCAGGATAGGCGAGATCTTCTGAATGAATCAGATGAATGGCTGATGAGCAGATTCCGTCTTCCAAGGCATCTTCTCCTGGAGCTGTGCAATAACCTGGAGCCCTACCTCCAACGTGAGACCCGGCGGTCAAGGGGTTCTCTCCACACTGGGGTTCTTGGCCACTGGAACCTTTCAACGGGAGATTGCTGACAGGTCTGGCATATCCCCAACCCACCATGAGCCGCATGCTGTCATCCGTGCTGGCTGCTATCAGGACTCTCATCCCACACTACATACAATTCCCATACGACAATGCCCAGCAAACAATGATTAAAAGGGGGTTTTATGAGATTGCTGGGATTCCAAATGTCATAGGTGCAATTGACTGTACCTACGTGCGTCTGAAACCACCATCGGTTAATGATTACGCATACATCAATCGCAAAAATTATCATTCAGTCAATGTGCAAATTATTTGTGATGCCAGACTCTGCCTATTAAATGTTGTGGCACGATGGCCTGGAGGCACCCACGATGCCTTCATTTTTTAGCACAGCAGCGTGTGCAGACGGCTGCAGGAGGGCGCAATGAGGGGTCATGGTTATCTTTTAGATGAGTACTAAGAGCAAATTAATTTTGAAAAATATATTCGTTTCCTTACCTCTCTTTTCCCCTTTAGGTGACAGGGGTTATCCTCTTTTGGACTTCAGGAGCGCAACTTTAACCACGCGCACGCACTAACACGAGCCACTGTGGAGCGCTGCGTGGGGCTCCTAAAAGGTAGATAGCTCTGCCTGGCACACGCGGGGGGCACGTTGCTCTATTCGCCAGAGAAGGTGTGCAACATCATTTTGGCATGTGCCGTCTTGCACAACATGGCTGAGATAAACCGTGTGCCATTTGACGCGCTGGCCCCAGACCCAGAAGTGCCAGTGGAGCAGTGGGCAGCACCACCGGCTTTAGGAGCTGGTCAGCTCAGACGGGACCTTGTTCGGCGGTTTTAAGGGTAAGTTAAAATAACACAGACTTCGTTTTCATTGTTTTATTTTTTTAAGTTTTCATTTATTTGCTTTAATGTCGTATTTATTGACACTAATGAATGGTTAATTTCGACCAGTAGTCTACAAATTTCTGTCTGTCTTTCCAGGACCTCATCCGTCAGGACCCTTGGCCGTGGCGCACGGGAGGCTGGTGGACGTGCCTCGGCTTCTCCCGCTTGCACCTGCTCAGGCTCTGGGTGGGGCGCAAGGATAGGCTCAGGCTCCTGGATGGGCTGAGGGGGAGATGCCTCGAGGGCGCTGGGGCCTGCAGTGCCATCATCTGCAAAACAATAGAGCAAAATTTAAGAATTTAAAAAGAATTTTTTCTTTTTTTTTTGGTCTATCAAATTTAAGTGTACTTACCATGAATGTCGTCGGTATCTCCCCCACCGGTGATACCTTCTAAAGACACCGTTCCGATGAGGGCTGCCACCCGCTCATCGTTCGGTGTCAGCTGGAGGCTTGGGTCCGGTGGGCCTCCCCCAGTCTGACTCTGGCTCCTCTTCAGTGCCGAGACGTGCCTCTTTGTGGCGATCTTTATATCTGACCACTTTTTTTTTCACCTACAATAAACAAGAAAACTCATGCTAAACTTGATCACTATTGGTCTATATTAAGCAATAAAGAAAACTCATGCTTAACTTGATCACTATTGGTCTATATTAAAACATTCTTACCTCTGCTGGAGTGCGCTTCTCAACCCCCACACTATTAACAGAACTCGTAATTTGGTTCCATATTTTGTTTTTGTGGGCGCCTTTAATCCCACTCTTTAAACTCCCAAATAAAACAATTTTGTTTTTTTCCACTTCTCTGGTGATGGTCTCTATCTCCACGTCGGAGAAGTTTCTTTTCTTTGCCGTCTTCCGTGTGTCCATGGCGTAAAATGAGGGCATGGGGGAAGCAGAGGCTTGAATATATAGGGGCGTGTTATTCTAATGACGATCGTTTTCAGCCGCGGCATTTATCAAGGGCAGGTATTGCGTACACCTGGATTTCAAAGGTACGCAAAGCTTCATAAATCAGGCGGTGAGAGGAGTGTAAGCATAATCTTACGCCAACATATACGCCCGTTTCTACGCAAGATTGATAAATGAGGGCCACTGTCACTATTCATGATACATATTGATACAATATATTGCAATACAAAAATGCAAGTGTTTTAAATTTCAAATAGGCAAATGGAAAAGACTTTTATATTTAATGTATTTTTTAGAAATGATTGCCTAAATGAAAGCTTAATGGTTGGTGTATTTAAGGGGACTGGGACATAAGTTTGCAGTTTATTAAATAAAATACTTTTTTGCAAATCATGTATAACCTATGCCATAGAGGTCTTAATGTGATGCATGTTTTATATCAATGGTAAAAGTGTTTTTGTATTTTCTATATTTGGTCTATTTTTGTGTATAGTTATTTTTGTGATAGAACTGTATCTGAGTTCTGTATGGCAATTTTTATTGGCGTAAACAATTTTAAACAATAAAATGTATAGATGTAGTGTAGAAATGTAATATTTTGTAGGTGAACCATTTGTTAGGTTTATATGGTAAAATTTTGTGTAAAATTGTTTTGTAATTTTGTTGTTTATTCTTCAGAACTCCAGTTAAGCTGTGTGATGTTGCGCTTTCTCCATCACGGCAAAAAAAAGGTGAGTGTGTGTAGGAGTTCAGGGCTGCAGAATGTGACTGCAAAATTGTCTCCGTTGAACTGAGTGGCTATGCTTCTGCTGCTGTTAAATGTTAGTCTCTGGAGTGTTGTGAAGTTTCTGTACGGTAAGTCTATTTTATGTAAAAGCATTTGTCAGTAATACAGACTTTTTGGGGTAAAATGTGAACAATTGCATTCAGGGTGGGAAATTATTTTTTGCTCAACAGCCACTGTGGCTGGCAATTTTTTCAGCCAGTTTTTCTGTAACCAAATTTATAAAAGAAAGTGCACTAGTATATTTTGAATGCTTCAATAATTTTTCATTTTTATTAATACATATCTTATTAATGTACCGTACGCATTTAGTAATATTTTGACGCGTTGGTTTGATAGTGTTCAGTGCATGGACTGGATGTTGGGAAGGTAGGCTAACTATTCCCTCTTTTGCCCTTAGTCATCAATGTGCCACTTGTTCAAAAAGTATCTTCTCAGTTTGTACGTAGCTACTGATGACTCCGTGGTGAGCCTCTTTACATGGGGATAATTTGGCTTTTTTTTTTTTTTATCGATCAGTGTCATTTTGTGTGTACCTCAGCTGAGATATATGTGTCATGGTCCATTCAGTGTTATGACACACGGACTAGCGCTGTCCATGACAAAGTGATGAAATCCAATTAAATGAGTAATTTCACAAAAGTTCATTATTGTTACTTGCATTCTTTGAGAAAACATTCCTTGTAACAATTTGGACAGCTTTTAAATAGGAACCAATAAAAATGTTTTTCAATCCACCTGCCACTGTGGCTGATATACAAGGCAAAGTCATCTGCCATTTTAAAAAGGTATTCGCTGGTGGCGGCTGCTAGTTTCCCATTCTGATTGCATTGCAATGATTTAAGGTGTGTTTCCACAGGCGTAACTATCGGTAAGCAGGGTAAGCGGTTGCTTACGGGCCCGGACCAATCAGGGGCCCGCCCGCGTTACTGGAAGATATTGATTGACAGCCGGGTCCCCCTATCGCATTTTACTACTTTTAGTCTGATCGCATTTAAATTTTTTTGCGAATTGATTTGAATAAATAGTGACAACAACATATTTGACTGATCATTAAATAAATGTTTGAAACGAACAATGATGAATTTGGTGTAATTTGTTTCGAATTGGGACTGGGGAATCCCCGGGTGAACATGCACATTGCCTGCAAAACAGTAAAAAACTTTGAACTTGAGACAGATATGGAGTCGTCAAATTTTAAACACAAAAGTGGCTTTCAAAAGCGCAAACGAAAAGAGTAATTTGATAAATTATTTAATAAATTACCAAAAATAGGAAGCTTCTTTAAAAAGATGACACAGGGGGAGATCGAGATTGAGATGGAGCAAGAGAGTGAAGCGAGTAAAGCACCTGAAGCGATTGAGAATGCCCATGCGCGCTATCTGGATCTTAATGATATGATCGACAACTTCGCACAGAGGAAAGCCCGGAAAATGCAGCAATAATGTAAGTGAGCATCTTTTTTTTATGTATTTGGACCTAGGCCTATGTGTATATAGCAGTAACAGTAACAATGTGTTATTGTGGTGCGCTGTCACCAGCAGTTTTTTTTTTTTTGGTGCGCGTAGCGTCATCACGTGTTGTAGTAGGGGGCCCGCCTTGATAATCCTGCTTAAGGGCCCGGTGTTGGCTCGTTACGCCACTGTGTGTTTCTATATTTTCTGCTTGTGCTCCTAAAATTTTAGTCAGGGGCTACAGCGGTTCTGGTAAAAAAAAAGTTATTTTGGAGCCCTGAAGTTTGTATAGTTTACATTATATGCAAGTAAGATGTATTAAAAGAAATTGTTTGATTGTGATGAAAAACACCTATCATTATAGGGCCTGAATATTGTTAAGGAAGATGTGGGTGAATATTGCTTTTGAATATTAAAACTTAGTGTGTAATTATGTATGGGCAGGTCATTTCATATATATATATATATATATATAGGTCTTAAAATGATTGTCAATGAATGTATTTGTTATTATGAGGCTATTGCTGATTATTTAATGTAGCAGATTAATTTGATTATGCAGGTGTATTGTTAATCAAAAGATGGGGATAAGTCATTTAAAAAGCATGTAATGTACTAGGGCTGTGCAATATGGGGAAAAATCTAAATTGCAATATTTGATTAAAGACTAATTTGACTAAAATATATATATTTATTGTTTAGATTTTGTATCCCTGTTGTACTGAATTGTGACTTCAAAATTGAGTTTTGTATTGGATTGTTAGTTTTGTGTATTGTCACATCAATAATGAATATTGTCACGATTCACACAGGGAACAGACAAGATGGTAAGTTTAATGTGTTTATTTAGCAGAATGGATCGGATCCAGAGATGAATGGTGAGTAAACCAAAATTAGAAAAACAATGGAAGCTTAGCTGAATGATAATCAAGTCTCTCTTTCTCTTTGCAGATGATGAAGATGAAGGCTCAGAAGATGGATGGTAGACAGGCTGATGAGGATCGTCTCAGGTAGGTTTTCAGGTAAGTCTTGTAGGAAGGGAGTCTGTGTGTCTTGTATTGACAAGACCAGACAAAGAGTGAAGGGAGTGCTGAATATATAGGGCTTGTTAACGAGGGAGTGCAGGTGATGATGATGATGGCTGATAGAGTGCAGGTGTGCCAAGGAGGATGATGGGAAGTGTAGTGCACACACAGATGAGGAAGAAGACGGTGAATGTGACAGTTTTATAAGACTAAGATGGAACAACAAGTTATCGGTCAGGTTCAAGTTTAAAACAACTGACTAATTGTCTGTTAAGTTAAAAACATCAACAATCCATCATTGTCCATGTGATGTAGAGCACACAACAAGAAGACTGCACTTTGTAATAATTGTGTTTCATTATGGACATACTTGATGGGAGTATTTATAGTTGTATATTTAATCAAATGTATACATATTTTCTTTCCATTATATTATTTTTCATTTGAAAACATAATTTGAAAATATTTTGGTATTAGGATATTACAAAATAATACTGGTTGATATACTTGTTTTACAATAGTAGTAACATAACTGGTTTTGCATAATATTAGTAATAATGACAATTTGATACATTTAAATAGTCCTTTTTCTGAGACCTCAAAGTGTTTTACATAGTAGGGGGATAATCTTTTCAACCACTACCAATGTGCAGCATCCACTTGGATGATGATGATGCAACGTAAGCAATATTGCGCCAGAACGCACACTAAATACCATCTTACTGGTGGAGAGGGGATAGTGATGAAGCCAATCAGTATATGGGGATGTTTAGGAGGCCATGATGAACAGAGGTCCAGGGGCAAATGTGGCCAGGATGCGGGGGTTACACCACTATCATATTCAAAGCTTAAGAGAGTGTAAATTTCTGGTTGAAGCTTAAGTTAGGTCAAGGAAGTGATTTGTACGGTGGCTGATAGAGCTCCACGCGTTGCAACTGAAGAAAACATATTTAAATTGAAAAATGCCTGTGATTTATGTAAACATTTTCATCAGTTTCACAAGACATGTATGTTTCAAATACTGACATCACAACAAAATAAAAAAAATTGCTACAAAATTTCCAAACAAAACAAAATATAGATAAGTGCTGCAAATAGGCCAGATTATAAAGGAAATGTTTCCAGGTGACCCTAATAAGTAACGAATTTGGCTGGGATTATGTTTATAGGTTGCTAATATTCTATGCCCTATATACTTATATAAGTACTGCCGAATATACTTATTCGTTACTTTGAAGGGCAGACGTCATAATTGTTGAAGTTGTTCATTTAGAGTGAGTAGGGCACTAGTGTGCCATGTTGCCATTTTGAATGTATTGATTATGGGAGCAATGAAAGACAAAGCAATTTTCTCATTATTTTAACCAGGGAGGTTCCCATGATAATGCAGATTTGTGTCCATTGGCTTAATAGTTAGCAGTTATTTCCATTAATAACTTATTAATGCTGTTAACATAAGTGTTGCAAATAAATGTACATTAAAAAGTAGTGTTTAAAATATGTGTGATATTTATTTGTAAGTGTGTCACTCTCAACTTTAAAACTTTATATCTCATATTTGGACTATGCATTACTTAGCATTTCTTATGAAATATATTTAGACATGACAGTGATTGTTCAATGTATCTGATGTATAGCCATTAAATTATTCTAGGTATTTCCATGTTTGGCCAACAAATAGCAATGAGTCGTTTAGCTTGAAAAATACATATGCTTATCAATACTTGACTAGGCCTATTCTGTTTAACAGTCATGTTAGTTGGATTCATACCCAGAATAATCCGTGTATCATTCGTTCAGTCGTTTTTTGAATTAATATTGAAAGTAGAAAAATTAGAAAACAGTTCCTTTTTCGTTTTTTCCAAAAACCGAAAAACAAGAATTCAGCTTGATTTTTCGTTTTTCGTTCTCAGTTAGAAAAATGAATAAACAGCTTGAATATTCGATTTCTACACGTGGGCGGGAATTAAACACCCATTTCCTCTGATTTGTCAGCCGAAGATCAAACTGTTCCGTCATCAGTTCTGCACAGCAGAATGAGAGTCCTCCGTTGTGCGGATTCTTAACGCATTTATTGCAACTACATTTAATCTTTTTTTCATCAAACAACCAGACTAACGAATGTCTCGACACAACCCGTACCGGGGAATAGACTAGATGGGGCGAAATCGAATATTCAAGCTGTTTATTCATTTTTCTAACTGAGAACGAAAAACGAGAAATCCAGCTGAATTCTTGTTTTTCGTTTTTTTGTAAAAATGAAAAAGCGAAAAAGGAACCGTTTTCTCATTTTTCTATATTCAATATTAATTCAAAAAACGACTTTGAACGAATGATACACGGATTCAGAATGAATAACACAGGAGCTCATTTCATTTCCTATTTGGAATGGAATAACGAGATATGAAAACCTGCTTGTTTATTTGTTTTTTAGTTTAGTTTAAAAAACGAAAAATGAGATTTTGGCTCGATTTTTTCATTTTTCGTTTGTGGTTTACAAATCGGGTTATGGGTTCGATATTTCATTTGCACACGTGGGCGGTGCTGAAACGCCCCTTTCATCTGATTGGTCAAACCGCTCCGCCTTCAGTAAGCTACGAGCTTTTCTTTCTGTCAGGCAGAAAGAGTCAATATGAGTGCGGCACTGACAAATGCACTTTAATAAAATAATGTCTGAAACCATCACTCACTGTTAACTACACATAATATCTGAAGCAGAAATATGTTGCTGGTCACCTAATTCGTGCTGCTGCGACTTGCAAGCGACCCCATTATTGTGAGCCATAGTATGACAGAATATTTTAGCATGATGTAGCTATTCCTATTGATAAATACAGTTTTTCTTTGGAAAAAGGGAAGTGGAAATAAAAATCAATAATAGGCTGAACTGTACCATATAATATGTCCGTAACATTTGCCACTCTCGTCTTTTATTTACGTCAAAAGGCAGGTAGGCGTGTGTGATATATGTATAAATAATTTTGAAAATTGAATAGAAATAAAGTTCATATTTATGAATGTAAGCATGTGTAGCCTACTCAGTTCACATGAAAAGAAAGAGACAGAAAAGAGAGAAGCTAGAATCAGTGAACGTACATTAATACTGACAAAATTACCAGGTTTGGGATTAATTAAAATCATGTCAGTTGAAGAGCACTGGATACCTTTAAAATGTTATTAGTTTTATTATAAAACTAATACTACTGAATTGGTCAATGTTTCTCTGAGCTTTATTATGTTGGCTTGAGAAAGCCAGCATATATTTAAACATTATTATTTATTATTATGATAAATTGACTCCACCTAGAACTAACATTTTTCAACAAACTCATCTCAGACCTTCAGACTGGTCTGACTATATATTTTCTAACTGGTCAGACTTAGTTTCCCAAAAAATCCATCGACTTGCATTAGGCCGTAATACTCAATGCTGTCCACTAGAGGGGGCGACAGGATAATAAGTGTTTTCTACTCTCTTTCCCTGTTTGCGTCAGTTTAAATGGCAAATAAATGCATGAAATTTCATTCATAAATAGGCCATATCTGTGTATGAGAAAAACACTTCAAGCTGTAGGCTACAACTAATTAAAACTTGAACCCTACTTCAAAGTTGGCCACTTTCTAGTTTATTTTATTCACACTGGTTTTTGCATTTAATGTTTGTCCATTTGGAACTTTTACTTGTCATGAGCTCTAGGTTTTAAGATGTACTAGAAAAAATATGATTCAACAACACAAACTCTGTTTTTACTCGGCAAATTTGTTTTCCTTTGAAGTAGGCTATAGCCTACAAGTTATCCTGCGTTTTGCCATGGCTTGCAGAATAAACAATATTTTCTCCACACAAGATGTTTTAAAAAACTCTGCAGTTTTTGTTGAGACGAGCGCATATCTTACAAAGGTTCCAGTTCTGTTTAGGCTATTGTAGTTTGTAATGCTTGTTATGTTCCTAAATTTATAATAGGCCAAACACATTTAAACTTCTATCTATCTATCTATCTATCTATCTATCTATCTATCTATCTATCTATCTGTGGTCTGCTATAGGCCTATTTCACAAAGGAAGCCCATTTGTGCGGTCGTTGGCGTTATACGAGAAGGACATTCTGAAAATGAGCCTACTGTAAAATTAGCTTCAAATGCGGATTGATCATTGCACAGTTATTCCAGACGCCTCCCGGTGCTATTCGTTTTGGGATTGTGTAATCACAGCTACGTACTTAAGTAAAGTCGTTTGCTGTTTTATAAAGGCACTAAGCCATTTCACGGTTTCCATTTTAGTTTGTTGGCAAAATATAACGCTTGAGATCTTTATGTTAGACTATACATTTTACATCTCATATGTGTTGAGAAAAGGGAGAAGAGCTAGTTCGGCAAAAGGCGGATTCGAACTTGGGTCGAACGCGTAAAAAGCTACTTTCAAGCACATCACGCCCTATGACCTAATGCCTGTAGATATTTAGTGTGGCAGGTGTCTTTTTGCCAAAAAGACAGGCACTTAGTGACAACAACAACAACAACAACAACAACAACAACAATAATAATAATAATAATAAAATATATATAAAAATAAAATAAAAAAATCTATTTTGATGGGGTGGGGGCTCTCACTGGCGTTTGCGCCCTAGGCGACTGCCTAGTTTGCCTATGCCTAGAAACGGCCCTGAATCACAGATTATGAACAAATGTTTTACACAACAAGGATATATTCCCATTGGGTTGTTGAGTTTTCATGTTCTATGGGAACTTTAGACATAGTGATTTTTATACTGTACAAACTGTGTGATCCCCTAACTCAGTTATGGGTACGGACATCTAATGTTACGGACATATTATCATGGTACAGCTCAGCCTATTATTGATTTTTATTTGCACTTCCCTTTTATCCAAAGAGACGGAACTATTTGCTCTTTATTTACCAATGGGAAATAGCTACATCATGCTAAAATATGCTGTCATATACTGTGGCTCACATTAATGGGGTCGCTTGCAACGAATTAGGTGACCAGCAACATATTTCTGCTTCAAATATTGTGTGTAGTTAACAGTGAGTGGTGGTTTCAGACATTATTTTATTAAAGTACATTTGTCAGTGCCGCACTCGTATTGACTCTTTCTGCCTGACAGAAAGAAAAGCTTGCAGCTTACTGAAGGCGGAGCGGTTTGACCAATCAGATGAAAGGGGCGTTTCAGCACCGCCCACGTGTGCAAATGAAATATCGAACCCATAAACCGATTTGTAAACCACAAACGAAAAAATTAAAAATCGAGCCAAAATCAAATTTTTCGTTTTTTAAACTAAACTAAAAAACGAATAAACAAGCAGGTTTTCATTTCTCGTTATTCCATTCCAAACAGGAAATGAAATGATCAAAAAGTACATGGACCCCAAACGTATCCTCTTTGAGACCACATGTTATAGGCTATCATATTGTTGACCAAAACTCTTATGTATATAAAAGAATTACCAATTAAATCAATATTTCCATGAAGATTGATTATTTGAAAAAATAATGAACTATTTAATTTCTAATAGTCGTTTTTTTATTGTCAAAGTTAGTGCTGAAAGCAGATTCAATTCAAGTGTCATAATAATTTAATACTGTTTGTCAGCTTGTGAGCATAAGGCATAAGTTAACACGAGCGCAACCCATTATGATTATGAAACAAAATAATTGTGAACGATTTAAATTATGAAGAATTATATAATGAAATCAGGACTTTAGTAGCTCAAACCGAGTTTCTTGCATGCCATGACGTTTTTGTTGGACGAGTTCGAATCCCGTAATGACGAGTATTTTTAGACGTTTTTTATTAAATGTAGTGTTGCTGTTAAAAGTTATGAAATCACGTATTTCTCTACTTTCTAATCATATTAACATCACATTTTGAGAACGTGTAATTGTAACGTTGAGATGCACGTTTGCTATATTGACGAATGTGTGGCCGATCGTTTCACAGCTGGGGTATATAATAAATGGGGCTTTATAAAGTGCAAGAATTCACCAGTTGATACAGATAGGCAACCAGTTACATCATAACACCTGGACCATTGATTTTCAGGTCTTATTTGCAGAGAGCATTTGAGTTAGTTCATCCATGACTGTCATATAAGAGTGTGGAATCGTTTTCATGTGTGCTAGGTTTTATGCCTTGTATATTAAGATTTATATTAGGTAGCCTTGTCTATATTTTCTAATTGTCTCGTGGGTCTGATGTTGAGTTTACGGTCTGTGAGTTGCTGGTTTTGGAATTGCATGTAACGTTAACGGAATGAAAAATAAATGTTTGATTTAATACTAGATTTCAATAAATTTTGGCATATTTTGAAGGCGCGTTGTTGTTTTAACCACTAGGGGACGTGTGACATGTTCGAGCAGTGTCGTGGTTGTTGGACGGACGCCATTTGGTAAAGCGACGTCTCCAGTAAGAAAGGTTTTGTTTTTTTTTGTTGTCTGAATTATCTGTATAAACTGTATTTGTCGTTGGTTATTTATGAGATTTGTTATGCAGTGTAAATATTTTCTTGTTAGATGATGTTTGGAAAAAGTATCTGTGGTGTATAATATGGTAGGTTACGCATTTTGTTTTAGTATTAAATCCATGAAGCTTGTTAATAAAAGTGATGGAAATTAGTTGTTTAAAGTATATGACGTTATTGCTTAATGTTTTATTTGGCGAACATTGCCATGTCAAAGATTGATTATGGATGGATTTTGTTTTTCTAAACGAACGCATATGACATATGGAAATGCATTTTTGGAATGTGTTCGGTGAAAATCTGTAGGCAATTTTATTTTTTTAATGTTTTTTACACGTTTAATTATTTGTTTATCGAATTGAGTAATATGAGGTTGTGCGCTTTGAGATGCTGGGGTTGTGTATTGTGATGTACACGCGATGTGTAGATGTCAAATGTGTTTTGCACAGGCAGCGCCGGTGTCGTGCCGAAAAGTGATGGTCCGCTGAAAATTGATTGCCGTTTGTGGGAGCGCGCGCAGCGTGTTAAAGCTGTACCGCCCAGTCTCTTTACGACTACAGCTGCTTTTATGTGGATCAAACAGACATGACTTGCAAATAAACATCAGCTTATGTCCATGGTAATAGTGATTGAAGCCTAAAAGTAACTGAAGCCTCTACTTATTGATTGAAAGGTTATTTCTGCCCTGAAATTAGTTGATTTCCTTCAGAAGAATTATATTTGACAGATTATAACTCACCTAGTACTTTTTACCTCTTAAAATACTTTTAGATGGCCAATACAACCATTATAATGCAGTATTTCACCTGCCAAAAAGTGATTGAAGCCTCTACTTATTGATTGAAAGGTTATTTCTGCCTGGAAATTAGTTGATTATATTCATGAGGGTTATATTTGACTGATTATAACTCACCTAGTACTTTTTACCTCTTAAAATACCTTTAGATGGCCAATTCAACCATTATAATGCGACATTTCACCTGCCAAAAAGTGATTGAAGCCTCTACTTATTGATTGAAAGGTTATTTCTGCCCTGAAATTAGTTGATTTCCTTCAGAAGAATATCATTAGTACTGCTCTACCAATCATTAGCCCTCTACCTTTGTGCTATGGACATGAAAGATAGGTCAAATCATCAAATGTGGCTTGCTGAGGAAAACTGTATCAGTGTTGGGGGTAACGCATTACAAGTAACGCAAGTTATGTAATCAGATTACTTTTTCAAGTAACTCGTAAAGTAATTCATTACTTTTAAATTTGCAACAAAATATCTGAGTTACTTTGCAAAACAAAGTAACTTGTGGTACTTATTTGAAAATGTATTGACTTACAGCTCTCCTGTCCGCATGTTGAGAGAAATCGGGAATAAGTGTAGAGGCGCTTTTTTTTTTTATTGCTGAAGAGTTTTTTTTTTTTTTTATTAAAAAACAAACAAGCAAGCCAAACCCAGGTGAGAAAAAGTAATGTAACACATCACTTTCAGTAACTAAGTAACACAATTAGTTACTTTTTAGGGAGTAACGCACTTTTGTAATGCATTACTTTTTAAAAGTAACTTTGCTCAACACGGGTTACTAATATATATAACAGTCAACATTCATTAAAGGAACACAACAGAAAGGGGAAAAGTGTGATTGGATGATTTCAACGAATGACGTGTGGTGTGGTGGTACAGATCTCAGTGGCATGCTTTGCAAATAAATGTGTTCTTCCTCTTTTTGAAGGACCTCTTGGCGCAGCTTTTGTGGTACCACTGTGTGCAAATGTCACAGTCAATCTGGATTCGACAAAAGAGTAAACAAAAAATTATGGTGAAATAGTTATACAATAGTATTAGCAATGGTTGCAAATTACTCAATTTACAAAGCAGGCCATCATGCCTTACAACTAAAATAACTCTTGTTTAGCAAGACCTTAGAATTTAAAAATAATGTTTAGTGGATATTTGATGATCATCCTTTTTAAGCCAAACCTGAGAAGACATGTAAAACATGAGCAGTTACCCAGTGAGTGTCACCATTCTGCTCCCCACAAAGATGACACAGGTCAGTCAAGTCATCTACAAAAACAAATGGGTAATAATTTTCTTTTAGCCAATTATAACTAATGTTTGTCTGAGTAAATAATACAATAGTTACATAATTTGGTAAGTTTAAAATATGTACAGCAAAAACATGTTTCCAACCAGTCTAAAATGACATTACATGATGATTATGAAATTAAATTATATAACTTACTTTACATGATATGTACAATATTTTTAAGAGACACCTGTATTCTCAAGGAGAGAGACCGCAATCTGCTGTCTTATGGTGTTTACACTTGAAGCAGAGTTAGCAAATGCCAGTGGAAAGCCACCCAAGATGCACTCAGCAAACTGTGAACAAAAGATGCAAGAATTGACTTGTTGTGGGAAAGAACATGATGAACCAGCCATTGCAGGAATATGAACTGTAGCAATAGTATTTATTTGTGGGAATGTTTAAAGTCACCCAAAGCATGTAAAGGTGAATGCCTGGTAATTAATATTAACTTTGATATGCTATACCTTCTTACACCATATACAGTATATTGACTGATATAAAATTACCTATCTTCTGAATCCCACTCTATGCTGTACCTTAAGACAGACACAAAGAACAGTGTACTTGTTTTGTGTAAAGTTTCCATGACCTTGGTTTTAAATTCATTGTGTTCATGCATGATATGAAATTTGAGTTTAACGTCAGATGTTTAATGGAAAGCTTGAATGTATTTAATTTAAATCCAATGCTTATTTATGCTACATACCTTCAATACATAGGCCCCACATGAAGTGGCATCCTGTTGAAGTGGGTGTGGCAGTGTGTCACATGCCCATCTAGAAGGATTGAGCCCTCTGTGTCTCATGAATGATCTAAAAGACATATACTGTAAAGATGCTTCAATGTATACTATATACATTAATTGCATTTGACACACATTCCACTTTATAATACAGCACTTGATCAATGTATTTCCATAACAATTTTTGGCACCACTAAAATATACACAGGTTATTAGGTTAAAGAAAGCATGACAATGGAGAATAAGGGAGTAATAACTGTGTTTTAGAGAAAAGGAGACTATCTATCTAACTATAACTTATACTTAAGTATTTTTTATATATACTGAATACATGTAGGGTACAATATAGGGAAACTATATTAGAGGAACCTTTAAACTAATTACGTTATAATGTAGTTTACAATTGTGATATGAAAACAAAACTGTTGGGTACAGTAAAGTAACACTAAGGGAAAGGGACATTTTAAACAATCAGAATTTAGCTGAAGGGGAAGATATTAGGAATAATCTCAGATTGTGGGGTGTAATAGCAATTTATGTACAGTTTATATTATGAAAATGATGTAGAGGTAGGTGGATCGAATATAGCATGTAACATGGTGACAAGCCAATCATTTTTCCAAAATGTATAGGCCTAAAAGTTCTCTTTGAGTTTCTCTAACCTCTACATCCCCAAAGAATATGTGTTACCTTGTCTCTCAACAGTTTTTGTAAGGTATCACAAATGTGAAATGCAAACTACACTGTTAGACCTTACCAGGTTTTTTTTACAGTAAAAGACTGGCAACACTGTTGCCAGTAATATACTGTTAATTGTACAGTTCTTTACTGTAATCTACAGTATGTTACTGTAAAATGCACTGAATTAAAACTCGAGTTAACTAATTTCACTTGCAGAAACCGACTGCCTTAAATTGACCAACTGTCATTTAAATGTATTAACTCAAATTTATAATGCATAAATCAGCGCCTGAATTTCATTTTGGAAAATGGGGGGGGGGGGGGGATTTTTAATTTGAGGGGGGAAGTTATTTATTTTTTTTATTTTTTTTATTACTTTATCTCGCTTAAATGTAGGCTCACTCATTGTATTTTTACAATGGGGTAATTTTGTTCTTAAGAATTTACACAACTCAAGGAAGCTTGATTTCAATATTTGAATTAAATTGAAAAAAAATAGCACAAATAAATACAATAGAATAAAGATACCAATAAAGAGAAATAAAGAGAAAAGTTTTTGCTTAGGTTTTGCAGAAATACTACATAGACTGAATAAAGTAATCAAATGTAAAATAACACTGGGTAGTATTTTAGTCCTGACTAAATTAAATACATAGGCTATTAATCCTGATTCCTTAAAATGAAAGCTATGTTTTGTTGTTTTGACAACCAAATTAATGACAGACACATGGCTGCTGTCCCTATAAGAGCTAGTGCACTAATCAACTAATTTCAGGGCAGAAATAACCTTTCAATCAATAAGTAGAGGCTTCAATCACTTTTTGGCAGGTGAAATGTCACATTATAATGGTTGCATTGGCCATCTAAAGTTATTTTAAGAGGTAAAAAGTACTAGGTGAGTTATAATCTGTCAAATATAATTCTTCTGAAGGAAATCAACAAATTTCAGGGCAGAAATAACCTTTCTGAAATAAATTTCAGCCTGCTCATGTAAAATCAGTTGTCACTTGAAACATCATGAAATTAATTGTACTTACTTTTAGGCTCAATCCCAATTCACCCCTTGCCCCTACCCCTTGTTTTCGAGTGTACCCCTTGGCCCTTAAAACAGTTACAATGGCCAAGGGGTTGAAATATTCCCCTACGAAATGGAACAACCCTTCATGAACCCGATACGTCATCAGTCGTCGACGATGGCTCTGACGTTACGGAAGCGACGAGTTTTTACAGGATTTCTCCATGATAACGATACCAATATGCCGTCCTCCGCTGTGGCAATATCTGTCGTATGGGCTGTATGCATCTTTCTGCACTTGTCTGCCGCAACTCAGACAAGAAAACGGAGACGTCTTCAACGCCTGCGAATGCTGATGGATACGTCTGTGGTATGTAGGATGGACAGCAAACATATTAACATATTTTGTTGCAGTTAGCCTAGCTAGATTGTGTGATATGTGTGACTTTCTTTAGCCGTTTGTGAAGCCATCTCGCCGGTGATTCGCTATGCATTCTGGGAACTTTCTCGTAGCCCTCCGTTCGAGGTGTGCCTCTGAAAAATCTCCCGTTTCGAGGGCTATGTAGCCCTACCCCTTCGCCCTACCCCTCTATCGCAACAAGAATCGGGACACCCTACCCCTAGACGTGAACGCGCAAAGCGGAGGGGTAGGGGTAGGGGTAGGGGCAAGGGGTGAATTGAGATTGAGCCGAGATTGAGCCTTAATCTCAAGTCAGCCTTACTATACGACACAGCAAGACATAGAATAGCCTTATGTTTTACTCATAATGGCAGTAATGAATCAGAAGTCTTGCACATTCAAAGAAAATAGGTTACTGGGTGGATAGGCACTGAATGGATGTGTAACATTAGATTTATGTATTTGCAAATCATTTTATGCAGTGTTTTTTTATTGTTTTTAAAGGGGTGGTTGATTATGATTTCACTTTTCTAACTTTAGTATATAATGTTGCTGTTTGAACATAAACAACATCTGCAAAATTACAACAAAATTCTTAAGCAAAGGAAGATGTTTGCTTTTAAAAGAAATCGCTTTTTAAGGACTACAACAAACGGCTGATAGGGACTACACAAACTTCCTCCCGGGTTAGTGACATCACTAACCCTAAAATTTACATAAACCCCACCCCCGGGAACACGCAACAAAGGGCGTGAGTCCATGAGAAGAAGAAGAGTTGTTGTAGTAGAGCACATTTGTGAGTCTGCTGAAGCTGTCGCATCCGTCTTTTCACATGCAATACAGTAACACAAATGCAACAGCATGTCACTCTGTAGGCATCTTACAACAGTTCCCACACGAGTGATTTTATAGATTATCATGACAGAATATGCTAATCAAAGACTTGAAGATAGTCAACTCTACATCAACTACATAAATTCATCAACAGCAGCTCATTTGCATTCAAAGTGACACACAAAACGACACATTTTTGCTCACCCTTAAAAAGGGACAATTTTAACATGCTATAAAAATGTGACCTGATCCAGCAAAATGAGTCACAGTGACTCAAATTTCAAAATTGAGATTTTGGTTAGGGATGTCCCGATCAGGTTTTTTCAGTCATTTGATTTTGAGTATCTACTGATACCGAGTCCCGATCCGATACTTCTATAATACATAAAAAAAGAATAAAGAAGAGCGAAAAAACAGATCCAGGATGTTCCTTATTTTTTATTTAATTCACCTTATTTTAACATTCAACAACTCTGTTAACAAACAGAGCACTTCTGTGAGGTAGCTTGAACAATCAAGTAATAAATAACATAAATTCTTCACTTTTGGACTTTAGTGCAACAGTAAATATAAAAAAAGTCTAATATATAAACAAATAGCACCTCAACTTAAAATACCCAGCAGGCATGTAATCAAATAAAAAAATTAAGTGCCACAGTGTTTGCAAAGCCAGTAATGTGCTTTTAGGAACTGCACTTGTGATCGTTTCGGCGCCGAGTCTATTTTTGCTGCGCCGCTTACGCTGAATTAAAGTGACAATGCATTGATCATGGCAAAAATACACCGCAGTTTTATCCATAAAGTGCACTGATGATATCTATTGTGTTTTAAACAGTCGATCAAATGACCAACAGCAATTTAAAAAGAAAAAAAATGTCCAAAAACAAACTTGTTGCCAGAACAATAAAAACAAAGATGAACCAAAAGTTATATAAATGAAATTATTAATAAAATAAGCTTCTTGACAAGTCTTTTCTCTTAAATGTATTTGAAAACGAAATAAAGCAATGCCAACTTATCCATTATAGAGTACTCTGTCTGTACACAACCCGCGGTTCAGCCGCGCGTGACAAACGCTGCCAGTGTGAAAGCAAAACGCGCGTGTCCTGCTCCTGCTCACCATACGCACTGCTCCTGCTCACCATACGCACTGCTCCTGCGCTGCTTACGCTCTGCTCGCGTGCAGTGTGAAACCGGCGTAACTCTGTGGCACCGCATAACTATAGATGTGTTAAAAAATAATGAGAATATACATATATTATATCCGAGTCCTGATCGGGAGGTAACGTCCGATTCTGATCGAGTCTGAAAACACGTGATCGGGCCCGTATTAATATTTTGGTATTAATGGAAAGAGACCATAAGCTTTCAAATGATATCCTAGTAAAAGTCATACCTTGAATGGTTGTAAAGATATACACATTTGAATTATGGTTGTCTGCCCTCTTTTTCCAATTGAAAACCTGAGAAAATCGCTTTTTTTTGCAAAAAAAAGAGTTTTTTGCCCGTTTTTTGTTGACATCTTTCAAAATCCATTGCATTTAAAGGGATCCAATCCAATCCAATCCACTTTATTTCTATAGCGCATTTTACAAACACAAAGTTTCCAAAGTGCTGCACAGAAGACTCAGAACATACAAAACAATTAATATAAAATTATTAAAACAAAATAAGAACATCAGGTTTAAAAAATATATAAAAGATAAAAAGAATAAACACCACAGAGGACCACACAACTCACGCGGGAGTTAAAAGCCAAAGAATAAAAATGAGTCTTTAGACGAGCCTTGAAACACTCAACTGTAGGGGCAGTTCGGATATGGAGGGGCAGAGCGTTCCAGAGTTTAGGTCCAACCACAGAAAAGGCCCTGTCCCCCTGAGTTTTAAGTCTTGACTTGGGGACCGCAAGCTGGAGCTGGCCCTCTGACCTCAGTGTCCGCGCTGGCGTATAAATTTGGATGAGGTCCGAGATATATGTTGGGGCCAGTCCATTACAGCTTTAAAAACAAACAATAAAATCTTAAAATCAATCCTAAAACGAACAGGAAACCAGTGCAATGAGGCAAGAATTGGAGTTATATGAGCGCGCTTTTTGGTTCCTGTTAAAAGACGTGCTGCAGAATTTTGGACTAACTGTAAGCGTGAAAGTGCGTTTTGATTTATACCGATATAAATTGTATTACAGTAGTCTAAATGAGAAGAAATAAAAGCATGTGTAGCTTGTTCAAAACTGTTAAAAGACAAAAACGGTTTAACTTTGGCTAAAAGGCAAAGATGATAAAAACTAGATTTCACTACTGCATTTATTTGTTTGTTAAGTTTAAAATCACTGTCTATTTTTACCCCAAGGTTAGTTACAACAGGATGCACAAAGTCATTGAGGGGGCCCAAATCTATCATGGGGTTAGTGGGGCCAAACTGCATAATCTCTGTTTTACTCTCATTTAGTTTAAAAAAAATGTGGGCCAACCACGCTTTGACGTCATTTAAACATTCAAGTAGGGGTGTCAGGGGGCTGCCTTCATGCTTTCTGATTGGCATATAAATTTGACAATCATCAGCATAAAGATGATAGGAGATGCCATGCTTTTTAAAAACTATTCCAAGTGGAAGGAGGTACAATGCAAAAAGAATAGGACCAAGAATTGATCCCTGGGGGACCCCACAGTTAAAAGGCGCAGTTGATGAAGTAGAGTCCCCCATTTTAACAAAAAAGCATCTCCCTGAAAGATATGACTGGAACCACTTTAGGGCAGTCCCCCTGACTCCCACACAGTTTTCCAGGTGAGATAAAATAATTTTGTGGTCAACTGTGTCGAAAGCAGCAGTGAGATCTAAAAGCACTAAAATGGCTGAATCACCAGAGTCTGTCATTAAAAACAGGTCATTAAAAACCTTTAAAAGTGCAGACTCAGTACTCAATGCCATGTGCCTCCAGAAAAGACTGTAGCTGCAAAAAATAAATAAAAAAATCCAAAATTTTCGATAAAAAAGGAAGCTTTGAAATAGGGCGATAATTTGAAACATTTGTGGACTCAAGACCAGCTTTCTTAATCAGTGGCTCAATCACTGCTTTTTTACAAAATGCAGGCACAACTCCAGAAGACAGGCTACTATTTATAATTTCCTCAACATGAGAGCCAATCGTTTCCCACACATCCTTAAAAAAGTGTGGAGGGACAGGGTCCGTAGGGGATGTGGAGGGTTTAATTTGATTGATGATAAACTATTTATTTTACAGCTTAATTTGACCAAAGACAATATATATATGCTATTAAACCATGCTGAAGCTCAAATTATTTTAAAGTTTTTATTTGAATAAATAATTTAAAAGGCACTTTTACAAAAATTTACTAAAATCAGAAAGATTGAACAGAGGTGCTACATTTTTGCTTGAGAGGGTGTGTGTGTGAGAGAGAGAGAGAGAGAGAGAGAGAGAGAGAGAGAGAGAGAGAGAGAGAGAGAGAGAGAGAGAGAGGCAGAGAGACAAGGAAACAGAGAACAAATAATGTTAGCCTATGCAATCATATCTTTGTGTAGGCTAGTTGACAATAACAGTGGAACAAATTCATAACGGAGATACCAACAGTTAAATATTGGGTTAAAATAAATCAAACACATTGCAATGGATTCTCCTTGCAGATAAATACACTCACACAATAATTGCACTCACTCACATCCATACACAATAAATACCACAGTGCTGTCACTTTCGCTGTCATCAGAGGATGACACGTCTCCAGATCCAAACAAATCACTGACTAGCCTTAGCCACTCTTGCTGACCAGCAGCAGAGCTTAGGTTAGAAGCCTTTTTGGCGACTTTTGCTCTCTTTTGACAGCGACATTTCTCAAATTAATCATATTTAATCTTTCTGAGGAGATCTGCTAGCTTGTTTACACAGAGCGCTGCGAGTCTGACAGGAGGATGGCTGGACCAATCGCGTGCCGGTCAGTCGAAACGGGGCTTCCCATTGACAAATGATCGTTTGTGTACATTTCTAAGCTTTTTGATTGGTTCTATACAACGTGTAACACCATATTTGGAGAGCAGAGAGAGTGAGTTTCAGGGGATACCCGGGGAATGCTCAGAGGTGAGAAAAGCAATGTTGAGAAAAGCAATGTTAATTTCCAGCGAATTTAGTAAAACTTTGTCAACTTTAATAGTCATTTAAATACCTTTACTCAATTATCTGGACTAGGAAACTTTGGGAGATTATTTTTGAATGTCTGTTCTTTGAAATTTAGCAAAAACAAACAAAAAAAACTATTATTTCATTGTTTTTCCACATAATCGGCCCATATCTTAAAATGGAACGCTGCGACTTCCGACTCATTTCGCCAGAGCGGGTCACAAATTATCTGTGTGGTATTTTGAGCAAAAACTTCACATACACACTCTGGGGACTCTGGGGATTGCATATGAAATGGCTAGTATTACACATGGAACTCAGCACAATTTTACTATTACAACCAGGGCTGCATTAAGAGCTCACTGGGCCCCGGGGTGTTGATCAAAAAGCAATATAATACATCCAACAAGTTAATAATCAAACTAACCAAAAATTGGTGGGGTCGATGACGCTTTTAGCTGCTCCATCATGGCCCACTTGCTGTTCCACCACTCCGTGATCATCAGCTTTAGTAAAATAACCCGATAACTTTGGGATTTTACTGAGTAGCTTATGTTTCTGAGGAAAATTCTTCCTTTTTTGAGCCCCACTCTCACATTTTTTTTGAATAGATGACATTTTTACCTATCGAAGACGAAGACTGTTCTTTGCGTGACAATTTTGTTGTCTTGATTGAAATTTGTGGATGATACTCCCAAAAATTTAGTTCCTGTAAGCTTTTATTCAAGAAAAGTCTAGGCGTCCTTTCCAAAAGGACACCTGGTTACCAAATGACATAAGGAGTAAACACTACATACTACATACATGTATATCAATTCAGAACTATTCTGCCCATCAAACCACACAATAAAAAACAATTTCAGCACAACATTTTGACATTTTAACAAAAATACTCTTTATTTTGAACAATTCTAATAGCAAAAACAGTGAAACAAAAAAACGTACTTCATGTATATATTCCAAAAGTGATTGTTTTACAACTAATTGATGGGGTCCCAAAGGAGGGAGAGCATTTTCACATTTGGCTCCAAAACTCTGGAATAGTCTTCCTGATACTGTTCGTTGCTCAGACTCGCTCTCCCAATTTAAAACTAGATTAAAGTCGCATCTCTTCAGCCAGGCATTCATATACTCCTACAGATCAAACTACAATCCGTCCTCTAGCTCATAAATGCCAGAGGAGAACTGGGCCCCGACTGAGCCTGGGTTCTCCCAAGGTTTTTTTTCTCCATTAGGTCACCTGATGGAGTTTTAGGACACCATTAGGTCACTTGATGGAGTTTTTCGGTTCCTTGCCACTGTTGCCTTTGGCTTGCTCAGTTGGGGATATTTTGGGGATATTTAATCTAATTTTATCAATCAATAAATTCCTCTTGAAACAAACTTTGTTGTATTATTTTTATTTAATACTGTGAAGCTGCTTTGATACAATCTGTATTGTGAAAAGCGCTATACAAATAAACTTGACTTGACTTAATGAATAAAATATATAAAAAGGAAAAAAAAAAACATTTGTAATTGCAACAGTGGTTTTTACTCAAATAAATTACAATAAACTGATAATTATAATGAATATATAATGAGAGAGAGAGAGAGCAAACAAGCAGAACAAAACCAAGCAGAACAAACACAAAGTCCAAATAGAATATGAAAACTTGGTCATGTAAGTGTGTGTGTACCCCTGAACGCTATTGTCTCACAGCAGCGATGGCTTCTCTTGCTTCATCTCTCTCTTCAGAACTGCAAATCCACCTAAACTTGGAAACATTTCTGGAACAACTATTAGAATCGAATGCTTTGAACAATGTAACATGTAAATAAAAAAAATTACAAACATTATAAACAAGATGATTAATATTTTCCACCCTGCTTATGCCAGTCATTGTAACGGTCCCTTTTAGGCAGAAAGCACAGTGCACACATGACTGGTGTTTTCTGAAGGCAGAGCTTGCACTTTCTCCGTCCAGCAGTGCTGTCGTCTGTAATGTACGTCAGGTTGTGGCAAGCATCATTTGAAGCCTGAGAAGCAGCTGTCCTTGATTCTAAGCCTGCGAGTTCCAGAACAAGTGTTTCCCTGAATTCTATCTGGGTCAGGGGTTTTTCATTCCTAGCTCTGGCCAGATGCTGATGCAAAATTAAGGCATTGACCACAGCAATATCCACAAAGTGGAAAAAGAAGGTTCGGTACCACTTCCTTGTCTTGTGGAGCACTTTGTAGTATCCAATGAGGGCATCCGACAGGTCCACTCCCCCCATTAACCTGTTGTAGTCCAGCACAGCACCGGGAATAGGCACATGCACTTGAGACCACTGCCCATCTTTGTTCTTCAACCTCCTTTGCACTGTGTCACCTTTATATGCTTTGTGGAATGTGGAGCACATCAGCACTTCCCGGGTGTCTTTCCATTCCTAAAACAGCAGTTCATCCTCTTTGAGCCATCGCATGGACCCTCGTGGAGCATTCCGTGGTAGTCTGTTGGTGATCGTCTTTGGGAAACCGATCCTGTTCGGACGAATGGTGCCACATGCCCAAATCTTCTTATAGAGGAGGTCTCTGAAAAGCATGGGACTAGTGTAAAAGTTGTCGACATATAGCTTGTAACCAGTGCCCAACATCTTTTCATCTATGAGCGCCATGACATACTCATAGCTCAGCCCCTTCTGAGCATGGACTTACCCTCATACACAAAGAACTCACAGATGTAGCCACACAGGGAGTCTGCCAAGACAAAAAGCTTGTAGCCCCATTTAGTGGGTTTGTTCATGTACTGCTTGAGTCCAGACCTCGCCTTGGATGCCACCATCCTCTAATCTATGGAGATGTTCTGATTTGGATGAAAATGTCCTGCAGGCTTCCCTAATGTTGTCATAGAGAGGCTTGATCTTTCCCAAGCGGTCATAGGCTGCTGTTCCCTTCTTCTTTTCGTTTTCTTCATCATCCTGAGGATTGCTAAGATGAAGAGCGTTTGTGATGGTAAGAAACTTACTACAGGACATGATCTCAGCAGGAAGGGGAACACTGTAGATTCGGGACCTCCTCCAATAATCAGTCAGGGCAGAGGCCTTCATGTTCATGCCACCCATGTAAACAACAAGTGCCAGGTAGGACATGAAGTCTTCAGCCGAGATTTTGTTCCATGGCTTTTCTCTTCCTTGCTGATTTTTGCCCCCATAGACATTGGTGTGCTGAACGATGGTCTGCAGCACAGACATTGAAAAGAAAAGATGAAACAACTGCAGTGCTGTGTAGGATGCAGTTGTCACCAACTGTGGCCCAGGTGTACGAGCAGGCCTAAATACAGGCTGTGAAAGTCCAATATCCTCCTCATCCACATTGTGCCATCTTTCCTGTGAGGTGCTAAGAGACACAGTAGGTACTGACTGGCTCCCCCAGCTGATGCATCTCTCAGCGTCTTTCTGCTGCTCTTCGTCGCTGCTCCTCATCACCTCCTCCAGAACACTCTTAACACCACAAAAACTCTTCTGTAGTCGATGATCCATGATGGAAATTGTCAAATATAACTTTGGAGAAAATCCATGAGTTGATACGAGCTCCGTGTCGCGAAAACAGTTCCTTATGGTGCGTTCTATTATTGTCAAAGAACCGACTCGGCCCTCGGATATGACGTCACTTCCACACTTCAAGCGTTCTGGTATGTTTTGCGCGTCCGAGTCGGAGAAAAAACATGGACGCCACCCGGAAAGCTGTTGCTATGGTAGCACTGGCCGAGTACCAGGCGCTTCACCTACACAACACAGAGGAAAAACTCTGTGAGTATGACACAAGACGCAGAGTATGACACAAGACGCAGAAGGTATGCTCATATTTCAGTATGTTTGGTCATAAGTTAAAAGCTATAGGTAATGTTTCATGCATGTTTTTGACAACTTGTGCAAGATGCAAACTTTGCTGGCGAACACAGCGAAAAGTAGTAGACACACTGTTACATGAGTTAAAAGACATGTATTAACGGCAGTTTTTTTAATCTCAATTTATTTTTCTCATTCACGTAGGGTTGTGGTATCAGCTGTACTGCTGTCCAGACAGCAGATCATCCTCAAGTCTGGAATGGAGTGGGAGATCATACTAGATGATGCCATACTAGCCCGTCATTTCCAGATCAGAAGAGCCAGGTTTGAGCAGCTCCTTTGACTGCTTCAGGAGGGGGGCCTGCACAGTGAACACAACCATGGACTTCCCCCCTTGCCTGTTCCCAAAAAGGTCCTCATGTTTCTCTGGTATATGGCCAACCAGAACAGCTTCTGAGAGATATCTGATAAATTGAATGCTTCCCAGTCAGCGACGCACAGAGCCATCCTTCAAGTACTGACCATCACGTCAGGGATCGGCACAAACTTTGTGTCTTGGCCAAGGGGCTGTGAGAAGAGGATGTCTTCTGCTGTCTTCCAGCGCATCTCTGGCCTCAATGGAGTCATTGGGGCGATAGATGGTTGCCACATCAGGGTCCAGAGGCCACCCATCAGAGGAGGGGATTATATCAACAGGAAATCCTACTACTCTGTCCTCCTCCAGGGAATTATCAATGATGAAGGCCGCTTTGCTGGACCACCAGGCAGGGTGCACGATGCCAGGATGCTGCGGGGCTCCACCTTTTACACTGAATGGCAGGAGAAGATGGGGGACTATTGTCTGCTCAGGGACAGTGCCTATATTGGTCAGGCCTTCCCCTTCATTGTAACACCTAAGCGTGTCAACAGGGCCCTCACTGATGCTGATCACCAGCAAAATTACAACATCAGTCGGGGGACAGTCATCGTTGAGCAGGCATTTGGCAGGATGAAGTGCAAGTGGCGGCGCTTAAGAGACCTGCAGAACACCAGGATGGACATTGTGGTAATGATTATCATGGCTGCATGCTTCTTGCACAACTTTGCTCTTGGAGCTGTGAATGGCTGTGATGAACACCCAGAGGGATGTCCAAGAGAGGAGGATGGCAACAAGTAGTTGTGACTATTGTCATCTAATAAATATCTATTGTCTCTTTACACCTTTTAAACAGTTTCAGTGTCAATTTTCTCCCCCTTTAAGTCGTACCTAGAACTGTCCTAAACCTAAAACTCACAGAGTTAGGCTAGATAGATAACACTCTCCTAACATAACTTTATATTTTTATTAGTAAAGTAAAGTGTAAAGTAAAGTAAAGTGGTGCTACATCATGTGATGTAATGTTCATGTATTTCTAGGTGTTGTAATACAAAGTGTTAAACCTTAAAGGGATACTTTACCGTTTTTTCATATTAAACTATGTTATTCCCTTAACTAAGACGAGTTGATACATACCTCTCTCGTCTCAGTGCGTGCACTAAATCCCTCTGTCTTGCGGCGAAACTTTGTTAGCACAGTTCATTTAATATGGGCCAAGCAGAGAAGCTACCAAACACCTCCACGTTTTCCCTATTTAAATACAGTTACTCGCGAAGTGTAACTCGACCTAGAACGGTGACACAAAACAAAACGTTGCGCTTTTCTAAGCGTGTAAAATGGATAACTATTTTGTATGGCGGAATACCATAGCAAGTGCTTGTAAGCACTTCGACTTGGCGCAGTAATATCTTCACTCGTGGAAAAATCCTCTCACCGGCCCCCGCTCCCTCTAGTGAAGATATTACTGCGCCAAGTCGAAGTGCTTACAAGCACTTGCTATGGTATTCCGCCATACAAAATAGTTATCCATTTTACACGCTTAGAAAAGCGCAACGTTTTGTTTTGTGTCACCGTCCTAGGTCGAGTTACACTTCGCGAGTAACTGTATTTAAATAGGGAAAACGTGGAGGTGTTTGGTAGCTTCTCTGCTTGGCCCATATTAAATGAACTTGGCTAACAAAGTTTCGCCGCAAGACAGAGGGATTTAGTGCACGCACTGAGACGAGAGAGGTATGTATCAACTCGTCTTAGTTAAGGGAATAACATAGTTTAATATGAAAAAACGGTAAAGTATCCCTTTAACTCAATGCTTCATTGTGCTTCACAGGCCGGTCAGGTTTTTTTTGTAGCTGAAAAGACTGGTGACATTCAACCATGACAAGGCTTGGTTAATATTAAAACAGTATTTTATTGAAATGACTTGAAATAATTTAATTTGCATAGAACTGTGCTTTGTTTCCTTTTTTTGTGGTCATTCACAAACACCATTATGGAAGTTTGGGCCACTGACAAAAATGTATTAAATAAATAAATTGTATAACGGCATGTAAACAATTCAACCCATACCAACATACATTAACATTAACATGAGAATAAAAATTATAATTGTACATCTTCTCCACCATCTGGGCAAGCAACCTCTGGAATCCCTCCGGGGATTCCTTCATTTGTGCCAGGGTCTCAGTGTGGCGTTTTTGGGAGGCTGCCTCGGACTCCCTAAAGCCTCTTTCACACAGAGATTCCGGAAAATACACGGATAAAGTGACCCGGGATTTGACCCGGGTTCATTTGATTTCACACTGCCAGTGATTTTCCAGAATCAATGAGTGCGTTCAGACAAAACCCGTAAAAATCCCGTAAAGACACGTGACATTGATGTGACTTGTAATGTCTAAGCAGCGTCTTAAGTTTGCTTAAACCACGCTTGTGCATTTTTTTTCTCTGATTTGATAATAAACTTGCGCATTACGTACCGTTTCACTAGCTGGCGAACGATCCCGGCTTCAGCGTCATCACTACGACACGGCATTATTACGGCTTTTGTTCACACAGCGTGCGTTCCGGGACTGAACACGGCAATGTTACTAGGTCCCCAACCCGGCATCGATGCCGGCATCAATCCTGGGTCGTGTTTGCGTTCACACAGAAGGCGTTCTGGCAATTTGCTTTGTGAAGCCGCGACGCATAGTTACATTTTTGAGGAGGTGCGCGTCAGGGTACGGCGAAGGGTATGACGTATGGTACACGTCAATGCGTATGCTACGCCGTACCTTCTACGCGAACCCGACGCAGAAGTATAAATTGGCCTTAAGGGAGCATGGTGGTAACAGTGGGATGAGGAACACAGGAGGACAGAGGAGGTGATGGAGGGCTGGATGGAGCTGGAGAGGGGGAATTGGCCAGACGCATAGGTGAGGGAGCGCTAGTGGACTGTGCAAGTGAGATGTCTGGTGCAGACATATAGACCTGTAGTGCATCTGGCCTGCGCACATCCAGGCCCGTGGTTATTCCCACAATAGGGAAGACAATATCATGGTGACTTCCCAAGAGGTCATCCATCTCAGCAAAAAACTGAAATGTACTAGGGCCCCTCCCTGTGGACGAATTGTTGTCCTTTACTTTTTTGTAGGCCCCCACCAACGTGTTTCATTTGCTAGCCACCTTGTCTTGCACAAAGTTCTGCTTGAAATGGTGGCTCAGCTTGCCAGTAGTATCCTCCCACAGCAGCTTCTTGGACTTCCTGGTCAGCTTCAGGCGCTGGTTCAGGTCATGGAGGGACCTACAAACTTAATCACATGACCAATCAATGTAAAGATTATGATTATGTAGAGATTATGATGAGGCTTGTAAAAAAAAAAAATTTTTATAACTTGGTTGACGACTTCGAATTTACCTCAGAAGTTGACTCTTCTAGAGTCCACTTCCTAGATATGTGGATACAGAAAAATGAAGGAAATTTGATTACTACCTTGTTTACGAAAGAGACCGATCGCAACACACTCTTATTCGCTTCCAGTTTTCATCCAACTTCTTTGTTATTTGATTCGTTGTCCTTGTGGTATAGGTTATGTGGGAAAAACATCACGTCAATTGAAACAAAGAATTGGTGAACATAAGAGTTATATTAGAAGAAAAGATGTAAATTATCCAGTTGCGGCTCATTTTTTATCTTCGAATCACGATGTCTCCTCCTTACGTTTTTGTGGGATTGAAAAAGTGAATGGCCATCTAGAGAGGGTGATGTTGAATTGCTTTTACAGAGACGTGAACTGTTTTGGATTTTTACCCTTCAGACTTTATCACCTAGGGGTATGAATGATGAAGCATTATTTAATGTGACGTTATGTTCACAGTGCAGATATATTATTTACAATTGTCTGTACCTGTCTATGATGATGATGTGGAGCTAATTATGTATTTAATCACTGAGCCTAATTGGGTGCAAATGGATCTTTACATTGATTGGTCATGTGATTATTTTAAATGTGATTGAGTTTGTAATGTTTGTATATACCTGATGAAGGTCGTGAGACCGAAATGTTGCTAATAAAGATTTTTTTATACTTTTTTGCAAGTACGGATAGTGTGTGGGAGTTCCTTTTTTTGTTCATCAATAAACACTAAAAATGAAAAACTGTAAATTACACTCTGTATCTTTTGGGCAGTATGCTATAATGTACAGTTATCATTCTATCACACTGCAAATTGAAATACCAGTTTAACACGCAACATTGAGATTTAACCCACATAAAGCACTTTTCTAGTAAAACCATAGTTTGTTTATGTAGGCTACATATAACTATATTGGTTATGTAGCCTAGTAAATTAGGTGCAAGCCAATCTGTAATAAGACTACACCTTATCAAAACGCAGCTATTTGAACTTCAAAAATGTTCCTTTATTTCATGCTTTAGTTTATCTTCTGTTTGCAACGCTAGCCACGTTAGTAACACCCGTTTGAAACAAGGCTTCATTCAATATTGCACTCACAACAAGACCGATTCCCATACCCACAGGCAGTGATATGGACGCAGTAAGGTATTGCAGTAATACGAGTGATTAAAATCGTCATTTAAACAACCAAAGCGGTCCAAAAACAATGAAAACAATTCATACTTACAAGTCACACAGGGCGCAGCCATCTTGGATTCCGTATCAGAATTCTTGCTCGATGTCCTCAAAGTTGTCCGACTTCCGAGCTGGGAAATCCAAGGAAAGGGGGCGCGTTGGTGCGTGTTGCTAGGCAACGTCTGTGTTCGTAGTCGGAACTCCGACACGGATAAATAATAGAACGCACCATTAAGCCCCCCCTTTCCACTGCACACAACATTCGCATACAATTGTCGCATTTTTCCCTCTAGTGTCAGTCGCACGGAACTTTGAAATTGGTTGTGAAGCAACCGTTACCCTCGGCTATTCACAATGGTAAAATTAATGATTTTAATTAATGTAATGCATGCATGAATATATCCACACAAAACAAATGACCCTCAATACATTTAAAATAAAAACATAGTCGATTTTATAGAGCTAATCAATATAAATATTGATTTAATAATTATAAAATATTTTTTTCTGCCATAATTATTAATAACAGCCGCTCATAGTTTTGATTAGAATACATCACATCCGGTCGACCGGTCGCATACGGTCTAGCCACAGAAGTTCAGATATTTCATTGCATCCGAAGCTCAAATCGGATCCGTAATTTCCGCATACGCATATGATCGGAACTCCACGCAGCTCCTGTACGACTCTCCATTGGAAATTAATGACTTCCGGTCTGACGGCTGTCGTTTGTCGTGTGTAGTGGAAAGGCGGCTTAACCTGTGCACTCTGTGCGTAAAATGGCAAAAGACCACGAGCGAACGACAACTTTGCGCACTTGTATTTGACAAATCTGCTTGCGTAAACTAAGCAAACTGTCAATCACTGCAATCGTGTTTTAGTTGGTTAATACTCCCATCCATCAAAACTTTGCTGACTAGACATCGGCTGGCTTTATCCAGCCGAAAACCGAGGTGCGAGATTGACAGGTCGCTCAGCCTGTAAGGTGCTCCCTTGGTATTTTGATCGATTACAAAGCCTGTGATTGAAGGAGAGAGAAGGGGAATGCCTCATTTTATCCGAACGAGTCTAAACTACGGGGGAGAGATGGATTTAGAACGTTGGAATACAGATTAGAATCGATATTTCATTGAAAATTAACATGATGGAGTACTCTAACTCCAAACGCTCATGAAAACAAAGGAGGATATTTTGTTTTTTCCCCTATTTTTTCGTTGTTTTGGATTAAAAAGTGGGATGCATTTTGAAGAGTAGACCCTTACAATGAAATGTATGCTGGTGTTTCTTGGATTCGTCCGAACTGTAGTAATGATAATGCAGTAAATAATGTAACAAAACATTCATTATTTTTAGTTTTGTATTGCAATGCTTAAAGGTCACAGACTGCTGCAGCTCAGTTGGTGTGTGGAACAGAGGTTCTTTGAAACAGAGAGGCTGTGCTGTTTAATTCAATTCACATTGCAATTTTCTGTGGTTTTAGCAAGCATGTCATGCTTATTTGACACAGGGAAAGACAACATTGACAGTATTTTGTCTGCTGTTCGTCAGTATTCAAAAATACTTTTTATGTGATGAAGACCTGAAAATCCCCATTCACTTGCACAAGTGCAGACCCTGATAGTGTGTGTTTTACACACGACATCGATGGTGTAGTTATTGAGGTGAAAGAGCTTTGTGGAGTGGTTGGCCATGTACATTATTTGTTCCTCACTGAATTCCACTCCCACATGATTGGCAATCACTACGCCATTCTCAAAAAACACACAAAACTGAGCCGGTACACAGAGAAAGAAATCTGTGTATTTGCGCAATTGTGGTTGGACGCTTGGACGTGAATGGTGGCTACTTTTTCAATGTCTCAGTTGTGCCAACAAACATCTGTGGAATGAATGATATGTTCATTAATCCGATATGTGCACAGGTATGTGCACATATGGAGAGACCTTCTATCCAGAAGGCAAACTTTATGATTTGTGACTTGAAGACCAAATGTTGTTGATGGTGACCAGGGCTTTTTATTTATGCTGCTTCAGGCCCCGTTTACACGATGGGAAAACGCAGATATTTCCCTGCGTTTTGGCCTGTCATTTACACGAAAACGCCGTTTTTATCCCAGAAAACGATTATTTCTAAAAACTCCGGCCAAAGTGGAGATTTCTGAAAACGCCGGTTATGTGTTGCCGTGTCAACTGGGAGAAACGGGGTTTTTGGTTCTCAAACGTCACATTATGCGCCAGAAAATGCTTACGTCATGTGAGCGCCCTATGTTTAGAGTTTGTTCCATACTGTCTATGAGTTTGTTTGGCTACTATTTGATCATGGATGCTGTTAAAGTGGTACTCATTTTTACTTTTGTGAAAACGCTTTTGGCCTGTTTGCATTTGCTTCGCTGTCTGTCCACACGAACGAACCTCGCGCCATGTCTATTGTTTTGAAAGGAACAGGAAGTCGCTCGTGCTATTCGTCGTTGTCGATTTTGAGGATTCTGATTGGCTTGCATGGCTTTATCCTTCTCCTTACACTGCCGCCCCTTTGTATTTATGCGGGTTGATGTAAACGACAACTTTTTTTGAAAACGATATTGTGTGCACGATGTTATTTTTGAAAACGGAGGGGGAGAAATATTCGTTTCTCTAAATACCCGGCTATGTGTAAATGTGGCCTCAGAAGAACTTTTGATGAGGTCAGGCAAGGTCTCAGCATTAAAATTGCCCTAACACTGACCCAATTTGGACAAAAGTGTGTGTCCTTGCACACTGCATGTTATGTGGATACGTTATGGTGTACATGAGGTTTTCTCTGCTCTGAGTATGAATGAAACTGAACTTCTCCAATCTGGGCCATCGTGAGATGGATGTCTCTAGGGCACTTAGGGGTGTGTTCAAGGAGGCGGTGCTTGGATACAGTTTTAAGGAAGTCAATGATTTTAAGAGTTCACTAATCTTGTTTTAAATCTAAATGCTTAGTCTCATTTTAAGACAAAAAACTAATGTTGACAATTCTTAAATTAAAAAAGGATTCTCTTGTTTAGTAGCTCTGGTTTTAAGATCTTTTCACACAAATGAAGAAAGAAGATTACGGTTAAAAAATAATTAGCAAGCTATTTTTAAGTTAATTTCACTACATGAATAAGTATTGAAATTCCGCTTATTCTGCTTGGAATAAGTATTTTACTACATCTTTCAAGAGATTTCACACTTTTCTTAAGCCTAGATGTGTTTTCTTATTTCAAGAAATCTTACTAGGTGTAAATATCTTACTGTTCTGGCAGATGATTTGACTTGTTTCTAGTCGGTATCTTCTTAAATGATGTTTTTATTTAGACAGTTAATATTTGCAGTGTGAGCTGGAGCTTTTCTGTTAATACTTATGTACATGTTATTTTTAAATTTTTTATTGTTAATACATTTGCAAAGATTATTTTTTTTTATAATTTCACGTTGTCATTATGAGGTATTGTTTGTAGAATTTTGAGGAAAATAATTAGTTTAATCCATTTTGGAATAAGGCTGTAACATAACAAAATGTGGAAGAAGTAAAGCGCTGTGAATATTTTCCGGATGCACTGTAGATAACACTTACACACACACACTAGTAATCTGTTAATATTATTTTATTTATTTTATTTTTAAATCCAGATTTAGGAGGTTGAGCCTGTAGGGGAACATTGAGGTTGTGGGGGTTACAGAAATGCCACATACTAACTAAGCAGCAATGATGAAATTTACAGGGTTCCCTCGCAGATGTACTCGGGTACCACTGAAGACATTATCAAGGAGCTGCCAATGAAAGTCGTCCTGCTTCATATAAACCATAGAGTGGTCAGCTTTAAAGCAGAATATTAAGTTTTATATTATAAGTATTTATAAGTTTAATATTAACAGTTTTGAAAATGTATATAGTTATGGTTGTTTGACATTTTTGCAGTTATTTGTTCTTGTGTATGTTAAAGTATGTTCATTATTGTTCATATTTGTTCATTATAATTGTTTTATGAGTATATATTGTATTATACATTTTATTACACAATCATTAAGGCGGTGTCTGTATACTTAAACTTCACCGCCCCACAGACGGGTTCAAAAACGTAAACCTTAAAGCTGCAGTCGGCAAGTCTGGCAGATTGGGTCGACTTAGCCAACATTTTTTATGTTTACAACTCTCCCCTCCCCCACTACCAGCGAGCACCCTCCCATCGAGTTCGTGCTCGTCAGTGCATGTGCACCAGATTTTCTGTGAATGCGTCTGTCTCTTCAGCATCGATTAACACCATGGACTCGGAGGTAGGCTGCCCTGGCTAATCTACCCATAGATAGCAATAACCGAGGAATTGGAAGCTTGTTCAGGCGTGTGCATGTGATATTTTAACGTGCATGGGGGAGGGGGGATCTGTGGCGTGATTGACAGTCAGATCTCACACAGCCCTGCGCTGATTGGACCAGAATAACGGGGAGCGGTGGATTTTTGCAAAACAAATAACAGGCTCCAGGTAGAGGTAGAAGCGCGGGTTATCACAATATAAGCAAATAACTTATATAATAATAATAATAATATTATTATTATTATAAGTCACTTATATTAACTTCTTGTCTTGTAATATGCCCATGTTAAGTTGTGACTTCTATGCAATTCTGAAAGCCTGCGCAATGTCTTTTACAATGTAACTTTCACACTACATGAGTTTGGTCTTATGAAAAAACTAAATTGGTAATTTGTACAAATAAAACAGGGATTGTATTACCTGCAATGACAGAAATATGTTTAAAGTCCGCCTGTGGTGAAAATCAAGTTTTTAATGTTGTTTATATATCTATGGGTTATTTTTTATTTGCTTTCAGACAAACCATGTGTAAAGTCATAAGTCAACACCATTGCCGAGTATTTCCTCCTTAAAACTGCAGTGAACCAAAGTCTTGGGGTATGTTTACATGACAACGATATGCTTAAAACGGAGAAGTTTTTCCTTTGAGTTTTCTGTGTACAGATGACATCATTGTCAAAACGATCCACTTTCACACGGATCCGCGAAAACAACAAAAAAACACTGTATTCTGCTGCCTGGCCAATAGATGGCAATGAAACGCTATAGACTGAACACGTAAAACGCATGTGCATGACGTCATCGTCTTCACACTTTCACGTTTTTGTTGTTTACGTGGAGACCGGTAAAAAAAAAAAAAACATTTTCAAAAGTTTTAGTTTCCATTGTTGTGTAAACAGTGTTGGGAGTAACGGTGTTTAAGTATAACGGCGTTACTAACGGCGTTATTTTTTCAGTAACGGAGTAATCTAATTAATTATTTTTCCCGTCGTTGCAACGCCGTTATCGTTACTGAGAATGTAAAGTGGCGCGTTACTACAATTTGGTTGAATGAAGCGCGAGGTGTCAGGCAGGCTTTGGCTAGCTACACATCAGCTGCCTGGAGAGAGCAGAGGTGGGGATGATGACGTTGCAAATGCGATGATGATTGGCTGGGTGGGCGGATACCCTGCTCACGCTGTTTCACTGCACGCACTGACTACCAGTAAACACAAGACAGCGACAATGGCGACGAGCCAGGGAAATTCAAAGGTAGCGTTCTCGAACTGGAAGTACCGGCACTACTTCTCGCTCATTGAAATTAAAGGCAAGAATGTTTATGTAACATGCACGCTATGCCCAGGAAAAAAGACTTTATCCACGTCTACCTCAAGCAACTCGAATCTTATGAAGCACATCAACACATGCTAACACGACACTTGTTGCTGCTGCATACCCAACCCCAAGCCCAAATGCAGCTAGCGTGAGCTCCAGCGAAGGAGACGGAGCCACTCTGTTAAAACAAGCAACGCTCGATTTTTCGGGTCAGCAACAGGTGACCAAGGCCGAGCTGAACACATTGATTGCAAGGTATGTTGTTGAAAACATGCTACCCCTGTCCACTGTGGAGTCTGAGTCATTCAGAGCTATCCTTGCTAAAATACCAATACGAGGAGGAGGAAGGGGGGTTGCCCCATGCCGAAACACTTTTGCTAAATTCATAGACAGTGAATACGAAAAAATGAATATTGAGCTCAAAAAGTCATTTGAGGAATTAGAGTACATTTCAACTACAGCAGACATCTGGACTGCCCACAATAAAAGTTACATGGGTGTGACAGCACATTGGATCAATCCAAATAACATGGAAAGAGAGAAAGCAGCTCTTGCCTGCAGACGGTTTAAGGGGCATCATACTCATGACGCCATTGCAGTTGAGCTTGACAATATATGTCACGGGGTGACGAAGGCGGGAACCTTTTCTTTTTGAGAACGTGTTTCCCCCGGGGCGTGCTTCCGCGGTGACACCGGGACGGTTCCGGTTTCCCGCGTGAGTGTCATGGCGGCGGGCGAGGCTTGACGAGGAAAACTCGCGGCAGGTGTGAGAGGGGAGGATACAGGATGGTGATTGGGACATGGAGGAGGAAGGTGGCTGATAAAAGGACACTTTGGCAGTGAGGAAGGTGCGCAGGAGGGCTCGAGGAGAGGTGAGGCACGCAGCACGCGAGCGGCCGCGGTCGCGGCGGGAGGCCGCGGGAGAGAGAGGACGAGAGAGACAGATGAGAGAGACAGATGAGAGAGCCAGAGAAAACTTCGGCTGGATTGCGGGTGGAAGCCTTGGTACACTGAGTCTGTTGAATTGCAGTTTTATTGTGGAAATGAGCACGAGTGAAACCTTGCAGTGTGTGGTGGAAATGTGAGTTGGGAATTATTTCTGCTGTTCACTCGCAATCACAGCTGTCCATTCCTCCCTCTGTCTGAGTCCAGTGAAGAGCCTGCTAATGCTTGAAGAGCCTGCTAATGCTGTGAGTTACACGTGTCTATTCCTCCCTCTGTCTGAGTCCAGTGAAGAGCCTGCTAATGCTGTGAGTTACACGTGTCTATTCCTCTCTCTGTCTGAGTCCAGTGAAGAGCCTGCTAATGCTTGAGGAACCTGCTAATGCTGTGAGTTACACGTATCCATTTCTCTCTCTGCCTGAGTCCAGTGAAGACCCTGCTAACGCTGTGAGTTACATGTATTCATTCCTCTCTCTGCCTGAGTCCAGTGAAGACCCTGCTAACGCTTGAAGAGCCGGCTAATGCTGGAGAGGCCTGTTGATGCTGAAAGCGCCCGTTAATGCTGGAAGAGCCTGAGGCTAGTGAAGAGCCGGCTAACGCTGGAAGGGCCTGCTGATACTGGAAGAGCCTGCTGATACTGGAAGAGCCTGCTGATGCTGAAAGAGCCCGTTAATGCTGGAAGAGCCTGAGGCTAGTGAAGAACCGGCTAATGCCGGAAGGGCCTGCTAATGCTGGAAGAGCCTGCTGATGCTGGAAGAGCCCGTTAATGCTGGAAGAGCCTGAGGCTAGTGAGGAGCCGGCTAATGCCGGAGGGGCCTGCTGATGCTGGAAGAGCCTGCTGATGCTGGAAGAGCCTGTTAATGCTGGAAGAGCCTGAGGCTAGTGAAGAGCCGGCTGATGCTGGAAGAGCCTGCTGATGCTGGAAGAACCTGCTCCCGAAGAAAGGAGGATGCGGAAGGGACTTTATATTGTTTTTATTATGTAATAAAGAATATTTATTTTTAATTCTGTGTCTGCCTCCTTTGTGTCCACGGTCAGCTCCTCAGGGGCGGCACGCGGGCGGAGGGGTGGGCGGCCCGCTGGCGCTCCACCCCGACCTGTGACATATACACTCAACATATGGGATAACACACAAAATCACAGCAACAGTGACTGATAATGGCTCTAATTTTGTTAAAGCATTTAAGAGGTACCAGCCACTTGAGGAGAGTGATTCTGAAGACGATGAAGATGAGGTGACATTTACAGACATTAATGATACTCTACATGCAACTGATGATAATGATGGTGATGTTGTGATCACTTTGCCCCCCCACAAGAGATGTGCATCACACACACTAAACCTCATTTCATGCACAGATGTTGACAAGTGGCTGCTGTCAAAACCTGCAACAAAGGCTGTTTACAGGAGTGCTACTGCCAAATGCACTGCCCTATGGAACAAGACTAGTCGATCAACTTTGGCTACTGAAACAGTTGATGAGTTACTGTCAAAAAAGCTGCTTGTACCTTGTACAACACGATGGAATTCCTTCTATGATGCCCTGGCTCGAATCTGTGAAATATCCATGGTAGACTTTAACACCATCTCCTCCAAATTAGGACTGACAGCGATAACAGAAAGGGAACACCAGTTTTTAAAGGAGTACTGTACTGCGATGAAGCCCCTTACAGTTGCCTTAGATATACTTCAGGGAGAAGACAACTGTTTTCATGGTACACTCCTACCAACGATGGAGACATTAATGCTGAAGACAGAAACCCTTAAAAGTGGCCTGCAAATACTGAGGGACCTTCCTGACGCCATAGTCACAGTAAGAACTTGAATTGAATATTTTATTATTTATTAAGTGAACATTTCTGTAGTACTCATAATAATAAATACTACTACTAATTATAATAATTATAATAATAATAACACTGATTTGTGTGGATACATTCATTTAATGTGATTATTCTTATCATTTCAGGCTATCAAAACCAGATTTGCTGATGTCCTGGGAAATGAAGAGGCTATGCTTGCTGCTGTAACTCTTCCAAAATTCAAACTTCGCTGGCTGCGGTCACAGGAGTTAAAGGATAAGGCTAAGGCAAGTTTGCTGGCAGAGTGCCGGAAAATTGTCCTCGAAGAACCACAGCCAGGTACCAGCACATCTTCACATCACACAGATTCAGCCAAAGAGAATGATTTCTTTTCCTTTGAGGAGGATGGGGAGGACACCTCCTCTTCAGCAGAAAACCAGGTGGCAGACTATATTAGATCTTCAGCACAAAACTTCGACTCTCTGTCTGGATTTTCTCTCATCAAGAAAATTTCACTACGTTACAATGCTGCAACTCCATCTAGTGCACCTGTTGAGAGACTGTTCAGCCTGGGCAAGCTTGTCTTCTCTCCGAAGAGGAACAGACTGTCAGACAAAAGATTTGAAAAGCTTCTCCTCCTACGTTACAACCACTGGTTTAGTAGTTAGATGAGAGGAGTATTTTAGTATAGATAAATGTATTGTTCATTTTCACTGAGAACGAACAACATATTAATCTACATAGAGAGTTGGACAGTGTTCTGTTTATTGTGCAATAAAATACAGGTACAGAGATTTGCACTACTTAATGGACAGATCTTCCTTTGTTTCTTTTTACCCAAGTTTACATTTGTGTGTCTTAGTTTTGCACTTGATTGCAAAGTGTGTGAATAACTGAATATTATTTATTTTCAATATTTAATTTTTATTACTTTACTGAATATTTAAGAGTTGGATAATGCTCTGTTTATTGTGCAGTAGTATACAGATACAGATAATTGCACTAATTAAAGACCAGATTTTCCTTTGTTTCTTATTACCCAAGTTTACAGTTGTGGGTCTTAGTTTTGCACTTGAATGCAAAGTGTGTGAACATTATTTATTTTTGCAAAGTGTGTGAACATTATTTATTTTGAATATTTAAGAGTTGGATAGTGTTCTTTTTATTGTGCAGTAGACCTAATATACAGTTACAGAGATTTGCACTACTTAATGGACAGATTTTCCTTTGTTTTGTTTTACCCAAGTTTACATTTGTGTCTTAATTTTGCACTTGAATTTTATTTTCAATATTTATTTTTTATATGTTTTTATTTCTATGGCAGGCTGCAATCTATTGAGTTCAAATAAATACCAAATGTTCTAAAATACTGTATAGTGTTTTTATTCTTCAATCAGTTAATATAAACATCTTTGACGTTAAAGATGTTATAGAACGTAATAGCGTTATAGAACATAAAAAATAACGTCACAGTTACTTTGCCGAGTAACTAATTACTTTTACAATGTGGTAACTGAGTTACTAACTCAATTACTTTTTGGGAGAAGTAATTTGTAACTGTAACTAATTACTTTTTTAAAGTAAGATGACCAACACTGTGTGTAAATGAACGGCCGAAACACATAATTTTTTTTTTTACTTTTTTAATTGAAAATGGTGTCGTGTAAATGGCCCCTCAAAAACACGGTTTGAAATCGCTGGTGTTTTTGACATCACAAACTACCATGTAATTAATCAGTCAACGTGTGATTGCAACGAGTGGATCTCTGAGCTGCTGTGAGTGAGCGGAGGTGGGACTAATTTGCATATTCATAGAACCACGTATACAAAATGAGGCAAGAGTGTAGAGTAACATTCAAGCTGTTTTAAGGCATGAAGAATTTTTCTCAAGGAATTGTTTAAATATGTAATTTTGGTGATCAAAATGAGTTTTAAGGGATAAAATTCACAACAGGGGGATGACAAAATCTGTAAGTTTGATGATTTTTATTATACTTTTTACAAAATTAAAAGTCATCATCCAGCGTGAATATGCAAGTGATTTCTGAAACTGCTGTATTTAGTAAACCTCTTACCACATACAGAACACTACAGTTGATTTCAGGAATGAGTTTGCAAATGCTGTTTCAGGTCTCTTTGATTTGTGAAACTCTTCTCACATTTAAGACATGTATAAGGCTTCTCTCAAGTGTGAAGCCTCATGTGAATCTTAAGGTTTCCTTTCTTTATGAAACTTTTTCCACATTGAGGACAGGTGAAAGGCTTCTCTCCAGTGTGAGTTCTTATGTGAACCTCAAGGATTGATTCGGTTATGAAAGTCTTTCCACAGTGATTGCACATGTGAGGCTTCTTTCTAGTGTGAGTTATTACATGATTCTTAAGGCGATTGCTGTCTGTGAAATTCCTTCCACACTGATGGCATGTAAAACTGTTTACTCTCAAGTGAATCTTCATGTGCTGATTAAGGTTTACTTTACATCTGAAACTCTTTCCACACTGAGAGCATATGAAAGGCTTCTCTCCAGTGTGAATTATCATGTGATTCTTAAGATATTTTTGTGAGTAGCTCTTCCCACACAGTTTGCAGGTGTGAGGTTTCTCTCCACTGTGAAGCCTCGTGTGGGAATTAAGGTTTCCTTTATGTGCAAAGCTCTGTCCACACTGTTGGCAGGTGTAAGGCTTCTCACCAGTGTGAATTCTCATGTGGGATTTAAGGTTTTCTTTGCGTACAAAACCCTGTCCACACTGTTGGCAGGTGTAAGCTTTTACTCCTGTGTGAATTCTCATGTGTTTTTTAAGGCTTCCTCTTTGAGTGAAACACTTTCCACACTGTTGGCAGGTGTAAGGCTTCTCTCCAGTGTGAATTCTCATGTGGGCTTTAAGGTTTTCTTTGCGTCCAAAACTCTGTCCACACTGTTGGCAGGTGTAAGCCTTAACTCCAGTGTGAATTCTCATGTGTTTTTTAAGATTTGCTTTTTGAGTAAAACTCTTTCCACACTGATGGCAGATGAAATTGTTTGATATGTTTTTCTGAGCTTTTCTTTTTTGTGATGAAGTCTTTTCAGTCTCTGTGGATTTTTCTCCAGTCATGACACGATGTTCATCACACCGATCTTTCTCATCATTTTCATTAAATTCTTGACTTTCTTCTTTCAGTGCCATCAGGTCTAAAGCAAAAAAACAACAACAAAAAACACGCAAATTAACACAAGTTTAATAGCACAAAAGAACACACATCAAAATATTGCATTAAAGCATCAAAGTCAAAAACATGTACGCTAGATCCTATACCTAATAAGCTACTGAAAGTGGAGTTACCTTATCTCAGAATCTCTTCTCAATTTTGTTAACTGTTTGCTTTCTTTAGGACACATCCTCAAAAGCAAGACAGTCTAAGAAAGCTGGCAGTTATCAAACTCTTTACCACTTGACCCAAGATAACTGGTTTATTATTGGCCAATCTGTCATTCATGTCTAAAATATTCGCAAAATTGTGTCCTCTCAACTATGTTCAGTTTTAAAGAGAAACTGTTCTTCAGTCAGGATAGACCACAACATTCTCATGCTTACCTTGATAATTATGTTGGCATTAGTGGACAAGCATTAGCATGGTTTAGGTCTTATCTGCCTGACTGCTACCACATTTGTCTGAATGAAGAGGTCTCATCAAACAAGTGTGGAGTGCCACAAGGCTCAGTATTGGGTGCTCTGCTTTTCTCCTTAAATACACTTTCCTTGAGGGACATTTTCATTCGTTTTTACTGTTATGGCAATGATACTCAATTTAATATTTCCTTACAACATATGACAGTCCACAAAAGTGGGTGAATTGTTTTCCTGCCTGACTCCTACATTTTTAAAGGGGACATTAAACAGCGTAACTTAACTAACGATAGCTATTTAGCATGTATAACGGGATTTTTGATACGGCTTTATGAATTAAACCTTCTGCATTTCACCAAGTCAATAATTAAAGTTGACTTTAATATCCACTGTCACCATCTGGCTGATAAAAGCAGTTCATTTTGTAAGCTAGTAGTCCTTACAAGCTTGTTCTAGATAGCAGTAGTAGGCATATAAGACATACCGGACTAATACAAATATAACGTGGACCACACTTCTTTGAGATAGATTACAAAATATGACACGGGAAAGCTTTAGTTTAAGGTGTTATTCAAAATACTTTGTTCTACAAAAAGTGTCTGCAAGTTTACCCTGTTTATGGAGTGTATATTTTGACAACAATGATAAACTGCATGGCTATGTTTTTTTAATTTTTTTATTAGTTATCTTTTACAGTGAGTTTCCAGTGGCAGTGAAGGTGGAAATCTGCTCAGATACCTGAGTGAGATTTGTCAGGCTTTTGGACACCTTTGTACTGGGCAAGCGTGACTGTTGTCTCCGTTTTTAGTGGTTGCAATACCACAAGGATGGACACAGACTTGCACCTGCAGATCAGACCAGACACAATGTCTTTTCTTAAAATAAAAGTCCTTGTCCACCTTTCTTGGTGTGATCACAAACTGTTGAGCACCTTTGGAGTACTACGTTATGCCAGCCATTTGTAAGTTCTTACTTAAATTGGAAAGCCTTCAAATATGTGAGCAGAAGTTGTGTTGAAATGCTGCGACTTTCGGGTTAGCCTTCATTCTTTTGCCTTGCATAACTAACGGTAAAATAAGTTTCCATTAAATACTGACAGGGTGGATTTTGGAATAAACTGCTGCTTCAATGTATATGTAATGAGTGATTATAATCAAGGTATTAATAAAAAATGTTCCATCTAAATATCACATGAGTTGAATGACTTCTCTAGGCTTGTGAGATTTTACTTTGTTATAGAAGTTACCAGTGTGATTACTGAAATGTTCTTTTCATGTATTCTCTAATTTCTGTATTTGATATGAATGCAGTAACAGTGCTTGGTCATTTAGCCCGGCTTCCAGAAATGAAATATGGAAAGATGTTTGTTTGAGAAAGATATTCAACATGTGTTAATACATACATCTGTTTTTCTAGGGTACTCTGACAACTATGGTCACAGGAGTCAATGAAGTCAATAGTTTAAGGGACCATCTCTTTGTTAAAGCCTTACTTTCCAGTTAAACTAAAGTGTAGCTCTCCTTTAGAGAAAGAACGTATTATCTTGATGTTTTGAGTAAACTCTCCTGTTTATAGTTAGAGCCTGGCCAAATCCAACCTTGGAAGAAGCTGTGTGTCAGTGTGTGTGTGTTAGTCCTTTTGGTTGCAGGTTAAGGAACCACTGGCATTATTAGAGATTGACTGAAGCCGCGTTTCCACCGAAATTACCCGGAACAATTTGTCCCAGGAACTTTTTTCCCAGGAACTTTTTTTGCCCCAGACCGGTTGCTTTCTGCATTTACACCGTGGTCTAAAGTACCGGGAAGGTAAACTGCGCGCAACTGCTCCTCCCAGTCTGCGACGGACAGTAATCAGTTTTGAGCGCCACATTTATAATAAGTATGGAGGAGATTCAAACTGTGCTGCAGTTATGTATTGGTTTACTAACGAGGTAATTAACAAAACAAAATAGACGAGCACTGATACTAAAGCGTGTTCAGAAAGCTCGTATGCGTATAAAATTAGACAATGTATGTTATCAGTTATTGCGAGATGCCTGGGATGAACGCGCTCTTTCGCAAATACGCTCTTGTAAATAGTTGTTTGTTACTAACCTCAAAGCGCTATTTCAATCCTGTTATAGTAAATTTGTAACATGGTTTGGAGTGCCTTGCAATAGATGACAATGTGTAAACAATGACTTAATAATAAAAGCTGTGGCAGAAAAGAGACGAGCACTTATAAAGCGTGTTCAGTAAGCTCGTAATGCTAACGTTAGATATAAAATTTGTATGTTATCAGCTATTGCGGACATTGACCGTGAGATGGCTGGGACGAACGCGCAGAAAGTTTCCTCTTCCACAAATACCCTTAATAAAGCCTGAAACTCGTCGCCAGTCCACCAGTTTTTTTTATTAAATTCCATATTTGCAGACAGACAACTCTTACTGCATGAAGCCACGAGACGAACCGCAATAGATTTTTTAAAAAGGGAGGTTAAAAATAAATAAATGCTGCATGGAGTCATCCAACCAGAATACGGCGTGAACACAACCAATCAGCTTGTGCAGCGCACAAGTCCCACCCCTGAAAGTTCCTGAACTTTGAAAAAGTACTACCTCATGAGCAGGAAAGGGGGAAATATTTACCCGGAACTTAATTTAGACCCTGGTTCCTGCGGTGTAAACACATCGAGTACCAGCCCAAAGTTCCTAGTTCCTGGGGAAAGTTCCTGCGGTGGAAACGCGGCTTGAGTTGTTGTTCTGGACAGGCTGGCACTGGATCTGCGATCTGGAAGGTCATGATGTGCCTAACTTCAGGGTCCGAGTGTCAGCTGCATAATCAATAGAGATATGCTTCAGTCTATCTGTTTATGTGTGGAAAATTACTATGTTTATCTATTTCTTAGCCAATGAGAATCATTCAACCTGAAGCAAGGATGTAGCTTAGACCTTGGAACCTGACTTCCTGCTCAGCTCAGCTACCGTTCGGACGCTCTTGCTTACTGCTCCGCGCTTTGCTCTATCGCTTTTATATTTTATCTTCTATATTTTTATATTTTAGCTCCTTTTATCACCTAATTTTAACTTCAGCAAATCAGCACAGTGCTCAAACGACAAAGTTTGGATTACCACAAAAACGCAGAATTCTTCTACCCGACCAGCTTACATTCCGGGGAAAGGAAAACACAACTGCCTACAAGGATAAGAGAGAAAATGCCTCTTCTGGAATCTACTTGCTGCACTAACTGCCACAGACTTTTACAAAGGATTGCAGTTCTTGAAACAAAGTTATTTACGGGACCACCAAACCAGACGGAACACACAACAGAGCTTCGTCATGGACACCCTCAGCATATAGCCGGTGAGTCCCATGAAACTAGTGCTCCTCGACAGGTAGAGAAACAAGCCGATCGACTTACAAATCGATGGCACAAACAGGGAGCGAGACCCAAAGGCACTCGAGACATCAGATTGTCACGAGCCCCACATATTGCCGCAGTAGCATCCTCTACCCCAGATACAGCTCTGACAAGGATGGCAAACACTGGTCTCCCACCAACACCTATACATCTTGAGAACAGATTTGAAGTACTAATGAATGTAAATGAGGAATCCCCAAACGTGATGAATGTGATCGAACACAGACTGTATCAGCCAGTAGCTAACACTGATGCTAACTGGCGCTCAAGGTCGAGCAGACAGCGGCACTCAGCTCAGAGCACAGCCGAGCCCAGGACTCTGATAGTGGGGGACTCCATAATCAGAAACATTAGCAGCAGGGATACAACTACATGCTGCCTTCCAAAAGCAACAACTTCTGATATAAACAGGGAACTTCAGAACATTCTGATGAAACATAAGACTGCAAATCGACTCATAATTCATGTGGGGAAGAATGATATTCATAAAGAGCAGTCAGAACTCCTTAAGAAGGATTTCAATGAACTTTTTGAAACACTTAAAAGACTGAAAGTTCAAACATTCATCAGTGGACCACTCCCAGCAAGAGGAACAAACAGGTTTTCTCGGCTGCTTGGGATTAATACATGGCTGCAAAAAACCTGCAATATAAAAGGAGTAAACTTCATTGACAACTTCAATCTTTTCTGGAGTCAGAGACAACTATTTCATCGGGATGGCCATCACCCAAACAAACTTGGTTCAAGAGTGTTAAAGGACAATATCGACTTCTCCCTCAATCATCCTTCTGCAGTGTGTGTCAATCTGAACGACACACACACACCTGGAAACAGTATGAATGAACACGGGACTTCACTTCAGCAACAAGATGGACATGCGGTTGACATATCACACAAGGACAATGATAACACCACTGAGCCACAACAACCTCTGCTCACCACCCAAGGACGACTTCCTGGAAAACAGCCAGGGAAGCCAGGACAGCATATCACAGCCTCCTATAACACCTGAGCAACAGCCCCTTTCACCAGATACTTTCTCACTCTCGCCAGCGACTCCACTCCTGTGCTTCTCACAGAAAATGGAAGAACTAGTGCATGCTGGAACCAGACTATCCCACTCTTTTGCTGCAAGCCCCCAGATACCAACCAAAAAACGTCAGGCACCTCAAACACCGAAGCCTGCGCGCCGAGCTCGCCCGCCCCCTCCTCCTGTGAGAGCTCTTCGGCCTCTTCGGCCAAAACGCCAGGGCCCACACCCTCCTCCATCTGCTCAAGGTGAACCAAAAACAACTGAAACCAGCTCTCAGTGATGTGTTTTGGGTTCCTGTTATGATAACAGTAACTTTCTCAAATGTTTACAGAACAAGCGGGAACCCAGTGTGCCTGTATCTTTCTCTATTGCTGTTCTATTACAAGATAGAAAGTCTAAGGCCTTCAATAGCCGTACAGCAAACCCAACTAATCTGGTGCCTATTACATGTCAAACTAAGATTGCTGTGGGGACAAAAAGTAAGACTGTTAAGTTAGCACTTTTAAACATTCGCTCACTTAAAAATAAATCACTTCTAGTCAACGACTTAATAACCACAAACAACCTGGGCCCGTATTCATAAAGATTCTAAGAATCCTCTCAGAAAACTCTTAATTTAGCTTAAAAACTTTTACGTAGGAGTCTTAGCTTAAGAGCAATTCGGGACCGATCTGAGAGCAACTCTGAGTAAGGAAAAGACAAAAACTTTCATCTTAGTGAGGAGGCGGGGTTGACCCCGTTGCTATGTATGACACAATCTTTTAAAGACTGTGATTGGTTGGTTGTCCAAGAAGAAAGAAAAAAAAAGTGATTTTAAGTATAGGGTCTATTCTAAGCCTTCACTTTGAAATTACATGCGTAATTTTTCCTATTTGACCGTTCTCACACACACACACACACACACACACACATTATATATGTGTATATAAATCCTTTTTAGTTTTATTTACCATGGTATGGTAATAATGTATCATGCATGCTGTTAATTTCCTATAAGGTATTTGCTTGGCTTAGAATGATAAAAATTGTTCCACTCTTTCCAATTATTTTCCACTGATTGCTGGCATGTCTATTTAAGTGGTGGTTTGAATATTGGTTTTAATGTATCAAACATGGAATTTTCCCAGCTGCCAAATATCGTAATGTAGTGATTACTTTCATTTCTGGCGCTATGGCATTTCTGTGCAGTGTTGGAGATGTTAGCGTGTCTCTAATAAGATCTGTCACAAACATGATCCCTGCACGATCTAGCGTCTTATTAACTCACTGTTATTCATTGTCTGCAACACATTTCTTCTCCCTCTTCGTCTTTCTTCCATTTTCTCCTCTGCTAAAGAAACTCTTAAGCCTCTTAAAAGTCCTCATTCGTGCTCCTAACAATTTTGACCTTAAGACCTCTTTTAAGGGTTAAGATGCTTTCTGAATTACTTTTTTCTTTACTAGGATTTTTTCTTTAATTTTAAGAGTAAACGCCCACATTTCTAAGAATTTTCTTAGAATTGTGTCACTAGGAGCTACTTTTTGCATTAAGATTCTTTATGAATACGGGCCCTGGACTTTATGTTTCTAAATGAAACCTGGCTAGAAGACAGCTGCAGTGCAACAATCCTCAATGAAACAGCCCCTCCTAACTTTACTTTTATGAGTGTCTGCAGAGCTGTTAAGAGAGGTGGGGGTCTAGCTGCTCTTTTTAAAGATATCTATCAATGTAAGCAAATATCATTTGGGAATTACCCGTCTTTCGAATATCTGGGTACTGTGTTAAAAGGTGCTCCTCGCATTTTACTTATCATTATTTACAGGCCTCCAAAATATTCTCCAGCCTTTGCTGAGGACTTTACAGAACTGTTATCAACAATTACCTCAGAGTTTGACTGTTTTGCCATTGCTGGAGATTTTAACATTCACATAGATAATGCAGAAAACAATATGGCAAAAGAAATCAAAACTGTTTTAAAAACTTTTGATCTGACTCAGCATGTACATGGACCCACACACAATCATGGACACACTCTAGATTTACTTATCAGTAAGGGTCTAAACATTTCATCGATTTTTATTAAGGATGTAGCACTGTCTGATCATTTCTGTGTTTTCTTTGATATATTGATCTCTCCTGCCACTGAAGCTAGATCTGTGTCTGTCAAGAAGAGATGCTTAAATGAGAACACTAGTGTACTATTTATGAAGGCTATATCCTTAACACCAAGCATATCTGCTGACTCTGTTGATTTTCTCCCTGATTCTTTTAACTCAAAAGTTAAAAATATAATTGATGATATTGCTCCTGTTAAAGTCAGGAAGAAGAGTGGCAGACAAAAAGCACCTTGGAGAAACTCAACAGCAGTGCAACATATGAAAAGACAATGCAGAAAAGCAGAGCGCATGTGGCGGAAGACAAAACTTGTAGTCCATTATAACATCTACAAAGACAGCCTGCATGCTTTCAATATGGAACTAGGCAAAGCTAGACAGACTTTCTTCTCAAATATTATAAACAGCAATTTAAACAACACACGCACTCTTTTTGCTACTGTAGAGAGACTGACAAACCCCCCAAGCCAGATTCCTAGTGAAATGCTCTCAAACAGCAAGTGCAGTGAGTTTGCTTCTTTCTTCTCTGAGAAAATCAATAATATCAGAAAGGTGATCAGCACATCCTTGAGTTGCACTGGGGTCAGACAGATCAGACCACCTGAGAAAGTAGTACTATGTCTGACTTCAAAGAAATTGATGGCAAAATTTTGGAAGAAACCGTACAACACCTTAAAACATCAACATGCGCCCTTGACACACTTCCCACATCTTTCTTCAAAATTGTGCTAAACAGTTTAGAAGCAGATCTTCTAGAAGTGGTAAATGCCTCACTTCTCTCTGGGAGTTTTCCAAACTCCCTGAAAACTGCAGTTGTCAAGCCCCTCCTGAAAAAGAGCAATCTGGATAAGACCATATTAAGCAACTATAGACCGATCTCAAATCTTCCTTTCATAGGCAAGATCATTGAAAAAGTTGTCTTCAATCAGCTGAACAAATTCTTAAGCTCGAATGAATACTTTGACAATTTTCAATCTGGTTTCCGACCGCACCACAGCACAGAGACAGCGCTCATAAAGATAATAAACGATATTCGCTTAAATACTGATTCAGGAAAATTATCAGTGCTGGTACTACTCGACCTCAGTGCTGCATTTGACACTGTCGATCACAACATACTTCTTGACAGGCTGGAAAACTGGGTGGGGCTTTCTGGGATAGTCCTAAAATGGTTCAGGTCATACTTAGATGGGAGAGGTTATTATGTGAGTATAGGAGACCATAAGTCTGAGTGGACATCCATGACATGCGGAGTCCCTCAAGGCTCAATTCTTGCGCCACTCCTGTTCAACCTGTATATGCTCCCAATGAGCCAAATAATGAGAAATAACCAAATTGCTTACCACAGCTATGCAGACGACACACAGCTGTACTTAGCCCTATCGCCTAACGATTACAGCCCCATTGACTCCCTGTGCCGATGCATTGACGAAGTCAACAGTTGGATGTGTCAAAACTTTCTTCAATTAAACAAAGACAAAACTGAAGTTATTGCGTTTGGAAACAAAGATGAAGTTCTCAAAGTGAACGCATACCTTCACTCTAGGGGTCAAACAACTAAACATCAAGTCAGGAATCTTGGTGTGACACTAGAGTCAGACCTTAGTTTCAGTAGTCATGTCAAAGCAATAACTAAATCAGCATACTATCATCTGAAAAATATTGCAAGAATTAGATGCTTTGTTTCCAGACAAGACTTAGAGAAACTTGTGCATGCTTTCATCACCAGCAGGGTGGATTATTGTAATGGACTCCTCACTGGCCTTCCCAAAAAGACCATAAGACAGTTGCAGCTCATACAGAACGCTGCCGCCAGGATTCTGAGCAGAACCAGAAAATATGAACATATCACACCAGTCCTCAGGTCTTTACACTGGCTCCCAGTTAGATTTAGGATTGATTTTAAAGTATTATTACTGGTATATAAATCATTCAATGGCCTAGGACCTCAATACATTGCAGATATGCTCACTGAATATAAACCCAACAGATCACTCAGATCATTAGGATCATATCAGCTAGAAATACCAAGGGTTCACTCTAAACATGGTGAGTCTGCTTTTAGCTATTATGCCAGCCGCAGCTGGAACCAGCTTCCAGAAGAGATCAGATGTGCTCCTACAGTGGTCACATTCAAATCCAGACTCAAAACACTTCTGTTTAGCTGTGCATTTACTGAATGAGCACTGTGCCGCTGTTCGTCCGACTGTTTGTACTGTACTGTATTTTACTCTATTTTTCTAAACTGTTTTAATTATTCTTATTTCTTTTAATTATTTTAATTTCTCCTATGTCAGCAGGGCATTTAGCCCGAAACTGTAAATGCCCACTCAGAAGGTGATAATGTGAAAGTGATTAATGTGGGTTTGAAAGTAGAACAGTATTTAAATGACGATATTAAAGTTTTCGTCTGAGAAAGAATGTGAACGCAGTGCTAAAGTGCTAAAGAAAGTGAAAAGAACGTGTGAGTAAATGAGGGAGAAAAGAAAGTTAAAGGAAAGTTGATAGATGGAAGTCGTAAGAAGATTGAAGGTTAAAAGAAGGTTGAAAGATTTAAGTCTTAAGGGAATCCTTTGAAAGAAAGATCTATAATAAATATTCTTTTTTATTTTTTAAAAGTACTGTATTTTATTTTATTTTTCTAAACTGTTTTAATTATTCTTATTTCTTTTCATTATTTTAATTTCTTCTATGTAAAGCACTTTGAATTGCCATTGTGTATGAAATGTGCTATATAAATAAACTTGCCTTGCCTTGCCTTGCCTTTAGACTTCCTGCTCAGCTACTGTTCGGACATTCTTGCTTACTGCTCCGCGCTATGCTCTATCGCTTTTATATTTTTATATTATATCCTATGCCTAATTTTAACTTCAGCTAATCAGCACAGTGCTCAAACGACAAAGCTTGGATTACTACAAAAAAGCTGAATTATTTTATCCGACCAGCCTCCCACTGAAAGCCATCAGCTTACATTCAGGGGAAGGGAAAACACAACTGCCTACATTCAAAAGGATAAGAGAGAAAATTCCTCTTCTGCCACAGACTTTTACAAAGGATTGCAGTTCTAGAAACAAAGTTACTTGTGGGACCACCAAACCAGACGGAACACACAACAGAGGTTCATCATGGACGCCCTCAGAATACAGCCGATGAGGCCCATGAATCTAGTGCTCCTCGACAGGCCATACTGAGTGTAGAGAAACAAGCTGTAACTGATCGACATACAAATCGATAGTACAAACAGGAAGCAAGACCCAAAGGCACTCGAGACATCAGATTGTCACGAGCATCACATATTGCTGCAGTAGCATCCTCTACCCCAGATACGGCTCTGACAAGGTTTGCAAACACTGGTTTCCTACCATCGCCTATACATCTTGAGAACAGATTTGAAGTATTAATGAATGTAGATGAGGAATCCCCAAACGTGATGAATGTGATCAAACAAAGATCGAATCAGCCAGTAGCTAACACTGATGCTAACTGCAAGGTCGAGCCGACAGCGGCACTCAGCTCAGAGCGCAGCCGAGCACAGGACTCTGATAGTGGGTGTCTCCATAATCAGAAACATTAGCAGCATGGATAAAAACTATGTGCTGCCTTCCACAAGCAACAGTGCAGTGTGTGCCAATCCTGAATTTGCAAGTGGAAAGACTGAAAGCTTCTCCAGAGATAATCTTTAATAAACAACTTCTGATGTAAACAGGGAACTTCAGAACATTCTGTCGAAACATAAGACTGCAAATCGACTTATCATTCATGTGGGGAAGAATGATATTCATAAAGAGCAGTCAGAACTCCTTAAGAAGGATTTCAATGAACATTTTGAAACACTTAAAAAACTTAAAGTTCAGACATTCATCAGTGGACCACTCCCAGCTAGAGGAACAAACAGGTTTTCACGGTTGCTTGGGCTTAATAAATACATGGCTGCAAAAAACCTGCAATGTAAAAGAAGTGAACTTGATTGACAACTTCAATCTTTTCTGGAGTCAGAGACAACTGTTTCAACAGGATGGCCACCACCCAAACAAACATGGTTCAAAAGTGCTAAAGGACAATATCTACTTCTCCCTCAATCATCCTTCTGCAGTGTGTGCCAATCCACTCAATCTGAACGGCACACACACACCTGGACACAGTATGAATGACCACAGGACTTAACTTCAGCACCTGAATAGACATGCGGTTGACATATCACACAGGGACAATGATAACACCACTCAGCCACAACAACCTCTGCTCACGGACACAATCTCAGCTGAGCCCTGCCCACAGAGCTCACCACAGACAGAACTGCTCCAAGATTCAGCACCCAAGGACGACTTCCTGGAAAACAGCCAGGGAAGCCAGGACAGCATATTACAGCCAGAGCAACAGCCCCTCTCACCAGACACGTTATTCATCTCTGCAGCATCTCCACTTCTGTGCTTCTCAGAGAAAATGGAAGAACTGGTGTATGCTGGAACCAAACTATCCCACCGTGGGAACTCAGTTGTTCGTTCCGAATTGTGGCAACAAAATGCGAAAATACAAGAACTTACATTTTCATCGTCTTCCTTTCCATGACCCCGCTGTGTTGTGTCTGTGTAGTCATCCTTGTCAAAGTGTTCGCTGCAAATGCGGTAACCTTTAGCGCATAGTACTTGTATGGGAGTTTGCACATCAAGTTGAAGTACAACTAGCCACAACTGCAGAATCTCGAGGTCATGGAAAGGAAGACGATGAAAATTTAAGTTCTTGTATTTTCGCATTCTGTTGCCACAATTTGGAACGGCACAAACGCGAACCATTTCTTCTTCACTTGTGAGCAACTACGATCTTCACTCTTCACACACTACGCTCCTCCCACCTGCACACTGCTATTTACCTTTTTCCGGCTACAACTGAGTTCCCACGGGACTTCAGCGCGAGACTACAGCTAGCCGTCTAAAACACTATTTAGGTGAATTTAAACAATGGCTAAGTTGCTAAACGCATCTTGTTGTCATGTAAGGGCCCTGTTCATGTTGGACAGACATTTTAATTGCATTTTGTGTCTGTTAAGAGGCACAAAGACACTCTTTATGTTTATGCCCCCATAACTGCCGTTTTAGCTGAGTGGGAGCTCTGGGCATTAGCTGTAGCAGCTCCGTGTTGCAAGCACCAATCCAGTACGTTTTTTTTTCCCTATAGACAGTACTCACAAAGGTATAACGATCAAGATTAACTTCTCCTTTAAGGCACACCAACACCAACTACAGGGTTATGTAGAAATAAATAAAATAATCAAATGTAAAGTAATCATGTGTTCTGTTGCAAGTTCACATACTTGTCACATGTTTTCTCATGGTTTTTTGTTGAGCTGTCAAGTTGTCACATTGAAATAATCAGTTCCAAGACCTTGACAAATTTTTTATTTAATATTTTATTTTATTATCTTTTTATTTATTTTTCGTGTATGGCTGATCATTTTAAAATACAGTTTATATGATGTACCGAATATTCTTCAGTTTTTATGCAAAACAGAAATACGACAAATAGAATATCACATCTCTGTCTCTTTTGCAAAAATAAGTTGTTTTTTTGCATAGTTGTGTTTGACACATGAAAACTGTAACAATGTATCTCACAAGGTAACATGATGTAACCTTGCTCTCTCTGCCTTTCTCCATTATTTTTATTTATTTATTTATCCCATGTTCATCTCTGACTTTCTCCATTATTTTTATTTATTTATTTATCCAGTGTCCATCTCTCCCTTTCTCCATTATTTTTGTTTATTTATTTTATATTTTTTCTTCCTCCCCTATTTGTTTTCATTCTCTGTATAATGTGTACGATATAATTAAGTTTTGAAGAATTGTCAATATTGTGGGAACATGATGGACTAACATGTTAAAACCCAATGCCATAATGTAAAGCTGTGGTTCTAAATAAAAAATATAAGTAAAAAATAAAATAAAAATGAAGCTGAATTCAAGCTTTCAGAAAAGAAAAGAAAATAGAGAAAGCTGCAGGCGCTGTTCCACACATTTACACTGTGTGTCTTAATGTGAAGAATATCCCACATGTGTTGCTGCCACATGGAGTTCAGGAGAAGAAACACTCATCCTAGATCAACTTAGGGGATTTTGCATAATAGGTCCTCTTTTACATGGCGTTTGACACAACCACCCTATAATGGTTAATATTACCCACCCACTCTCTTTTTTAAATCCCCATAAAACTTAAACAGTGTCTCAGAACAAGCCATTTGCAGATTGTCAATTTTGTGATGTCACATCAACAGGCCCCGCCCACGACTGCTGACGGACTCAGTGAGCTGAACACAGTCCGCCATGTTGATCTCCTCGCCAGAGCGTTTAACAGCAGCATTCAAGTACGAAATGTATTCGTATTAAAGCCAGTAGCGCGGGAAGGGGGGTGCTGGTGGGGGGCTCTGGACTAACATAATATTGTACTTTAAAACATGAAATAAAAAATAAATAAAAATAAATGGACAGCGTTAACTAACTCTCTTATGCCTAATGTAGTTGAGTGTTCAAGCTACGGAGAAAATGAAATAAAGTTTTAATTTGTCATGCTTTGTTCCGATCAGAGCACGTGAGCGGAGAATGTATTTCTGAATATTCCCTCGCTCATTCCGCTCAGGTTCGCTCGCTCAACCCAGAATGGCCTGCTGGTTCGAAAATATGTGGAATAAGGGCTGCCTCCGGATGGACAAATCGCCCCTTTATATTCATTTTATTACTTAAATAGGCTATATACAGGATAATGAGCGTGTAGGCTACATATAGCTGCACTCAAGCACACGGCCGCACGCATAAAGCTTGCCGCAAAAAAAACGGCAAAAGTATGAATGTGTGAAAAATAGCAAGGAGACATTTAATTGTTTATTAATAAACTGGTGTTTTCTGTGTCGCTGCAAGATGAAGTTGACAATGTGGACTCGCCATGAACGCCAGAGAGAAATGCACATTTCATATGGATTACATAATCAGAGAGTAGACTATTTCTTTTTTGTTTTGAATAATTTCGTTTAAAAGTATTTTATCTATAGATAGCCTATATTTCTCAAATCTGTGAGGCACAAGCTGAGTTTCGGCGCCCTTCAGTTCCCGTGCAATGCAAGTGATCGTGCCGGCGTCTTATTACATTGTCTGCTATATATTTACTTCTTATTTATTAAATACAGGCAATTGGTTGATAAAACATTGATCAAAATTAAGATACAATTTATACAAAACGAAAATCTTTTAAAAATAGTCTTTCTACAAAACAAAACTCAATGAAGTGGTCAAAATCATGTCTTACCCACTCCATATCTCCATTTATATTGCGCATCTCATGATGTATCATTTTCTTTCTCATGCTGCATGCTCACTTTCATAATCAACATTGATTAAATAAAAAAATAACATTAGCCTATAATATTTAAACATAAATATGAAACTAAAAATGTTTTCTTTAATGGCTACAACACCTACAGTACAGAGAAATGTCATGTCTTGTCGTCAGCCACAACATAATGACATCACATATTTTCCAACCCAGCCCTCAGCCCTCCTCACATGAAACAGCTTCCAGCGCGCCTGATTAAAGCTACTTATTCGATCAAGAGCAGTGAGTGATTTTCTGTTTTTCTTTTGTTGTTTGATTCATATTAACTGCATATAGCAGTAGGTCCTGAATATTAAGCTGCTTTCATTTTAATACACAGATCTAATATACACATGCAATATCTTTCCCTGCGGTTTATGTTCACAGACATAACCGATAGGGGTGTGAACCGACACTGGTCTCACGGTTCAGTTCGATTACGATTATCATGTCATCGATTCAGTTCAATCTGATATTGCGATGCATCACGATGCACCGAATCCTCAATTTAAAATTTTACCTCAAAAGTGATGTGTGTGTGCGTGTGCTCGCCTGTTCGGGATGTCGCAGTGACATTCCAGTTTAAGTTTCAAGGGAGTAAAGCTTGTTTATGCCATTAAGAAAAGGAAAATCTGTCAAATAAATTTTGTTTTAAAGAAATGTTCATTTAAAAGCAGTGCTCATTAATCAGTGTATTATGTTACCATTAAAGATCCGCACATAAACTGTCGCCGAGTCCGCAGTTGAAGGTGACGATCATCCATTTATAATCACGCGTAACAACACAGAATAATTGTAATTTGACCATCGGGTGCGGATACTTAAATCAGAGAAAATTATTGGGGCGGGTGGATGATTTATTTTTGGCTGCGGATTCGGGTGACGGAGCTCATCCACTTACTCTAAAGCAGTCAGACTCTGCCAGGCGTTAACAGCTCGGGGTGAAAACGGCTAACGTGGTTTATCAAGTTGGTGGTATTACCTCCTGCATATTCTATTTGTGCGTGACATGAGTGCACACAGCGCGTGTCTTCTGCAGGTCGTGCTTACCAGGTTGTTCATAAAAGCCGAAATGTGCCCAGATGTAGGCTTTTAAAAGTAGTTGGAGCATTTTTTATTTTCTCTCACTCGCGTCTCACCTCCCTCTGCCATTATATGCTACCGCGACAAAGCACGTATGCGACAAATGACGTCAGAAAAGCGTCAGTACATTATAATCGGTTATGGTCTATTACTGAACCGATACCGAATAGTCCTCGTCTGCATCGCGATGCATCGTAGAAATGATTCATTTTGACACCCCTAATAACCGTCTGTGTTTATGTGAACTTTATGCGTTTTTGACAGTTTAAGCGCTATAGAAGAGAACTTAGTTTAATAATCATGGGATGTGCCATCTGACATCCAGCTTTCTGTGCGCGTGCTTCGGACGTGTGCGCTCAGAAAACCATATATCCGAAGTTTAGACTGATATGGTTTTAAAACACATGCATATAATAAACTTTCTTGACCATGAAGAGCTGCAATGCAACGTGAACATAGTAGAGGTAATAGCCTAATTAAAACCAAACAGATGTTTTGTTCGTTTTTGTCAGAGAATCTGAGGCACAAGCTGTAAAGGCACATCCCTCTTCTGGAAAAGTAGGGTAGAGAGCAGCAGCTCATTTGCATTTAAAGATACATGAGCAAAAACACCATGTTTTAACTTCCACTCAAAAATAGGCAATTACAGCATGGTATAATAAATTATCTATGGGGTATTTAGAGCTGAAACTTCAGACACATTCTGGGAACACCTGAGACTTATATTGCTTCTTGTAAAAGAGAGCATAACAGGTCCCCTTTAAAGCAGCACTCAGTAGCTTCGGGACTTCTTCGCTATATTCTCGCTTTTTGCTCGCAGGTTTCTCTCTAGAGCTCCCCCCACAGCTTCGGAATAGATATTTGACAACACTGTTGTAAAAACTCGTTGGTGATTCTCAGACACCAGAGGCTATAGATTAACGACATCAAAGCAGATGGGACGTTCTTTAAAACGTCTTCTTCATTCGGGTTCGGACAGCGTGAGGGAGTGCAATAATGACAGCATTTTAGCAGATTTCTTTTGGCCGTAAAGCAATTGTTTACATCGCGAGACCTGATATCACGCGAGACTTCCTGACGCAGCGGCCGGCGGCCCGCCGGCTCAAAGTTGCAAGTGCGGATTTTCCGCTCACGGGCACCAGGGGGGTGCGAAACGACCACCATTCAACCCGAAATAAGTAATATAACCATTCCAATGACTCCGAAGCTGTTCAGTTAAGGTAAAAAAAGTTACTTAGTTCACCTTTAAGATACTACATTTACAACTGAGCTTAATGGAAGATGTGAAAGTCACAACAGATGTTTATTTAGTGCACAATGCGTTTTGGATCGGAGCCGTTTGTGTTGCTTTTAAATATTCAAACAGTTTGATTCCAAACATCTATTATGTTTAAGTTTGTTATAAAGTTTGTTGTAAAGTTATTGTAACTTTACCAAGCTGTGTCCGCGGGATAAATGTTTTATTATCTTGTTGTGTGCTAATGTTTTTTTGCTAAATTATAGCTTGATACAACACTGGTTTGATACAGATGAGAAGATCCCTTATAGACAACAACTGAAAAGTTTATCACTAACATTTACTTTATTCACAAATGTTCAAAAGAAAACCAACCTGTTTGTTCCTCATTTTCTTCTTGTTTCACACGGAATACTTCTTCAATCTTCACGTCTTCACGCTCCTCTTTAATAACCGCCATCTTTATAATAGTGTCATGTGGATCTCAGTCGCTTCATCTGGAGATTTTCTGTGTGTTTGTCCTGTTTAAGATGAGAATAAGTAACAGAAATAAAAATAAACCCAAACTAAATCTCTGCGTGTCTCAATCAGCTCTAGTTCAGTGGTAAGAGAGTCAGTCTGAGATTAGACTAAAAAACTTACTAGCACTGAAATGTAATAAAATTATATTAAACAGGCACTTGATATTTTTTTTTTTTATATTTGGTATTTTAATAAATACATTTAATATATTACTCTATTTTAATAATCAAAGTTGTCATTATGCTTTGTTTCTCGTTGCATTTACACTGTTTTGACCAGCACGTGACGTCAGACGGCGGTAGTTCGAGCGCTTTGAATCAATGAATCATTTTGAAGTGTTTGGCTCAATTGACTCGGAGTTTCAAAAGGCTCAGTTTCTCCATCACTACTTGCTATTGAGAGAATTCGTGTTTACCATAAACTGACATGGAGAGCTAAATGAGCCGCACATTTTCTGTTACTCATGTGTACATTCGCTTTACTCATAAATAATAACGTTCATTAATGGTAAATAAAGTATCACTACATTTTACAAAAAACAAATCTAAAATCTAAATAAATAAATCTACATAAAACCTAAGATTGCCTGAACTGGTTGAACTGATTTAAACACTTGGAATGTTTAAGAACACAAACCTTTCTTCAGCCGAATCCTAACAGATACAGGAGCGCGGCGCATACTTATGACATCACATATAAAATAAAGTAAAAGTCCCGTTCAGACGCTGCGGTCTAAAATTACAAAAGTGGATAGAAATGAACATACAATAAACACATAATTAAAGAGATATCCGAATGTTTTAGTAAAATTATTTGTGAAATACATATATTGATGATGTTATCCAATGATGTGTTGAAAATATTAAGAACCTCTAATGAAAAATAAAAAAAGTGTGAGATTTGTCTAAAAAGCAAAACAGTATTTTTTAACAGTATCAGTAACAAACAGTACTTTATTTAACAAAATAAACAACCATAAATGTCCTGGTACAAAATATGAAATGTCTTAATTAGAAAAAAAAAAAGCATCATAGTGCAAGAATAAAGAAAATATAAATAAATATAATTAAATACATTTAAGTAAATAATGAATAAAGAAATAAAATACTAGGGGTTCTCAGCAAGTTTAAGATCCTCTATCAAGGTACTAGTGATGGCACAACTGGCAGATTTTCCAATCCCAAGCAAGTATTCATCTACAGTTATGTTCAAGCCAGGATTAAACATCATGGGAAGCCTTTCTAACCATTTTAATAAATAGTCAATTTAACTGTAACCTAACCTAATGTAGTGCATTAGCTCAAAAAAGGGAATATATAATTAATAATTAATCATACTGGTTATGATCACTTATTACATACCTACATAATTTTGAATCGCCCAAAAAGGGGATACATTTATTCGTATCTATATAAATGGATAATTATTTACAACGATGTATAATCAATTATGAATATAGGCTAGAATAAATACATTTTCAGAATAACCTGGGTTAGTTCACCCAAAAATGAAAATTATGTTACTAATTACTCACCCTCATGTTGTTCCAACCCCGTAAGACTTTAGTTCATCTTTGGAACACAAATTAAGATATTTTTGATGAAATCTGAGACCTGGCTCACTCCTCCATAGGCTGCTATTGATATCTGCCAGCCCAGAAAAGTTAGTAAAGACATCGTTAAAATAGTCCAAGTGTCTACAGTGGCTCAACCTTAAGTTTATCAAGTGACGAGAATACTTTTTGTGCGCAAAACCCCCCAAAAATAACGACTTTATTCAACTATTCATTTTCTTCTGTATGAAGTGAGCCCCTGAGTGAGTTCACGTAGTGTAACAGCCAGAGCCGGCTCTCCCTATAAGCGAACTAAGCGGCTGCTTAGGGCCCCGCCACCTCTAGGGGGCCCCCTAACTATAGATGGTACGCGCCGGCGTTGCCGCGGTTTAACAGTCAACCAACCGTGTAACGTTAAAATCGTTGTTGCTTGGACTTGGAAATTTGAAAATGAAACGAATCTATCCATCGGGAGCAGAAAAAAGGAAAAAGAAGAAGGATGACGACGAGAAGAGACAAGTGCAAGGTAAGTTCATTTTTAATAACGTAATTTAAGTTAAGGCGTGGTAACGTTATGCCAGGCGACTCAGGCCTAATATTAATGGACACGCCCTTAACATAACTGTTAGTTATTATTACTTTATCTTTACTTATTTAATTTGCAAGTGTATGTTTAGTCATTAATATAGTAACTTATGAAAAAAGTCGGTAGTAGGAACTCGGTGCAGCTGACGTTAGCTAGCTGGCCGTCAATTATGCTGAATACACGAATGAACACTGTTGAAAGATACAGTAACGTTACAACTTACCGAAATGTATATTCCTCATCATCATACATAATATCGACCAATCAGTCAAACAAAGGGCTCAATAAAACAGCTGGAGAACAATTATGTCACATAACATTTACCTCAGGAAAGCAATTTGATGACCATAATAACGTTATATATAGGCTATAGCACGTTAGTTGGCTAGAAAAAAAGAGCTATAGAGAGTATTTTTCTAAATATGTGTACTATATTTATTATATTTTTACTTCTATCATTAAATAAAGTTGTAATAAAAAAAAAGTATTATTTATTTGAGTTATTTTTAACTTTAAATAATACTGCCAGCTGATAGGGCTCTCTGTGTTTAGGCTACAGCATTTGGTGAGTAGTTTTTTTCTTGAGAAAAATTAATGGCTATCTTGTGTAGCCTACCTAATATTTATCCAAATGAGTCAATATTAAATCATATCACAATAATTGAATTGAATAAATATTAATAAATATTAATCTATACTAATATAAAATATTTGATATATTGTTAAGCTAAATCGCCCAGACCATTTAAACCTAAAGAAAACACTGTGTTCTCTCTGAAACATTATTGAATGATGATCAATACAAGACACCTAAAAGCAAAATGGATTTGTGATAAATTTTGGTAAAGAATGTAGTACTGTATGTAATCATAAAAGGTGAAAAATGTCTCACTCCATGCTGTGAAGGTTTAAAATATGAACAGTATGTAAGAGTTAATCAACCAATAATTAAATAATATCATTTAACCTTGGATTTCTTTTAATTTACTCTTAACATTATTTTCTGCTCACACTAATTGTAAAAAACAAAATTTCACTTTCTCAGGAGGAGCCATTCTTAAATATTTTGGTGGTCGTGGAGAAACATCTCAGGAGGCTGACACCAGAGATGACACAAGTAAATATTTCCTACTGCCATTCTTTTGAATAGTTTTGTGTGCAACTTCAACATAGCTAATTTTCCTCTTGCCAATAAAAAATTTAGTTTTATTATCACAATTTACTATGTTTTCTTATTGTACTTTAATATTAATTTAGGATCAATGTGTTTTATCTACTCTGCATACTGTATTTATAATTATATTATAATCTCATCAGCTGGAGGAGGTGACTCTACTGCTGCTTCAGTAGAGCACAGCGAGCGGCATACCACAATGGATGGTAAGTTAGCTATATATTGTTAATGCTAAATTATTAATATTTATTTGTTTACAACAAATTGACCTTATGTATGATGTTGATATAATGATTAATACTAACACACTTAAGAAGAAAGAAAACAACTAGGCCTAAACACAATGATGTTGATGTTTTTATTTCATGTCAGGCCCATCATTATCATGCCACACTAAAGGTGATACAACATCTTCATCCCGACCGGTGTTTATCCCTGCTGGTTCCAGTGATACAGTTGGTAAGTTTAGTTTGTTCCCACAATATGTTTCTACCTCTGTTATTAACTCAAATGTTTTGTACACAAGTAGCTAAACATTTCCCATCTAATCTTCCCACAGTTCCAACTGCAACTGCTGATCTAAGCCAACCGACCTCTTCGGTTACTTGGATCCCTGCTCCACCACCAACTGATCCTGCTCAGTGGCCATCAAAACTGTCTGACCAAGTAAGGGATGACTTAGTTTACAGAGGTCCTGTGAATGTAGACAGAGACTTTGAATTCCCCAAGTCCCATTTCCACAGAAGCTTTCACTACCATCATATGTTTCGAAACCTTGCAAATGGTGAGAAAGTTAAACGTGACTGGTTAACATACTCAAAGCAGAGTGATGCAGTCTACTGCTTTTGCTGCAAGTTGTTTTCGAGAAAGTCATCAAAGCTTGCCACAGAGGGTCAGAATGACTGGGTCAATATCAGTGCAATATTAAAGTCCCATGAAACCAGCCCAGATCATGTTAAACATTTGTTAGCATGGAAGGATTTAGAGTGTCGACTTAAAGCAGGAAAAACAATTGACCACACTGCGATAGCTCTCTTGCAAGCAGAGCAGAATCGATGGAGAGAGGTACTCAAACGTTTGATCAGCATCATTCAATCACTGGCTGAAAGAAACCTTGCTCTCAGAGGATCAGCAGACACCATCAACAGTCCAAACAACGGCAATTTTCTGAAAGAGGTAGAACTTCTTGCAAAGTATGATCCAGTTTTAAATGACCACGTCAGACGCATCAGCTCTGGTGAAAATCACACTACCTACTTGGGGAAAATTATCCAAAATGAACTTATTGCTTGTATTAGTGGGAAAATACTTAGCACTATGGTGGCAGAAATAAAGCAGTCGAAGTATTTTGCCATAATTTTAGACTGCACTCCAGACATCAGTCACCAGGAACAAATGTCGGTTGTTGTCAGAATTGTCACCACGTCAACACCCCCAGAGATTAAAGAGCACTTTCTGGGTTTCCTACCTGCTCCAGAGTCCACTGGCCTTGGCCTGTCTTCATTGATTTTGAACAAGCTGGAGGAGCTGGGCATCCGTTTTCAAGATTGCAGGGGTCAGTCATACGATAATGGCTCCAACATGAAGGGGAAAAATAAAGGAGTGCAGGCCAGGCTGCTTGAAAGAAATGCTTGTGCTCTATATGTTCCATGTGGAACACACACACTTAAGGCCAATTTATACTTCTGCGTCGGGTGCGCGTAGAAGGTACGGCGTAGCATACGCATTGACGTGTACCATACGTCGTACCCTTCGCCGTACCCTGACGCGCACCTCCTCAAAAATGTAACTACGCGTCGCGGCGACGCGGACCGCAAGATCTGTGATTGGTCGGCTGGATAGCATCGCGTTTCCTCCTACGCATTTCCGGAATGATCTTCTGCACTCTGCACCGCCCGCCCGCCATTTTTAAATTCCGAAGATCAGTGAAGAGCCATGGAAATAGACCAAGTGACCGAGAGATTGCTTGAAGAAGTGCGGAAATACAGCCATCTGTATGACTCCTTCAGTCGCCATTGCTCGTAGAAACCTAAACTCAAAACAGCCGCGAGGAATGTAAACACAGTGGAACATTAAAACCCACCCGCGCCAACTAGCGTTTCGGCGGTGTAACTGCAGAGCAACACAGACATTCGCAGAAGTATAAATGCTCACGACGGCGTCGCCTACGTGCGTAGCCTACGACGTACACTACGGCGTACACTCGACGCAGAAGTATAAATTGGCCTTTAATCTAATGGTTGCAGATTCAGCAAAGCAGTCAGTAGATGCCATCAGCTTATTTGGCATAGTCCAGAAGCTTTACAACTTGTTCTCTGCTGCTCCTCAGAGGTGGGCCATTCTTAAGAAGCATGTCCAGATCACGCTGAAGTCATGGAGTGAGACAAGATGGGAGAGTAGAGTCAACAGCATTCAGCCTTTACGGTACCAAACTGACAAAGTCAGAGAGGCCTTGACTGAAGTCAGAGACCAAACAAATGATGCTGCTACAAGAATTGAGGCCCAGTCTTTGGCAGAAGAAATAGGATCATTCAGATTTCAAATCTGTACAGTGGCCTGGTTTGATATCCTATCCAAAATCAACATCACCAGTAAACTCCTGCAATCTGCCAACATGCAGCTTGATGTTGCTGTCAATCTTATTGACAAAACAAAAGAATCTCTGTTGAACTACAGAGACACCGGTTTCTCTGATGTCCTGTCAAAGGCAAGAGAATCATGCGAGAACAGAAGAGCAGTGCTGGCACAGAAGAGGATTCGAAGCTCAAAAAGGCAGTTTAGCTATGAGGCAGCAGATGAGACTGTGAATGATGCAGTAAAGAGAATGGAGGTAACATTCTTTAATGTTGTTGTTGACACTGCCATCCAGTCACTGGAAGATCGCTTCAAGTCATTAAAGAATGTAAGAGATAAATTCAGTGTTTTGGTCAGTTTCACTGACATGGATGACGAGGCACTCAGAGAGCACTGTGAGCTACTTGGCAACACACTGACTGACGGGGAGGAGACTGACCTTGACTGGCAAGAACTGACTGCAGAAATCCAGAGTCTTCCAATTCCAAACTTACCAGAGGCAATGACAGCATTTGAACTTCTCAATTTTCTCCACCAAAAAGGACTGACTGGGCTTTATCCAAACCTTTGGGTTGCATTGAGAATAGCCTGCACACTACCAGTGACAGTAGCCTCTGCAGAAAGGAGTTTCTCAAAGCTGAAGCTTATAAAAACTTACCTAAGGTCCTCCATGGCACAAGAACGCCTCAGTGGTCTGTCAATCATCAGTGTCAACCATCAGGTTGGAAGCAAGATGTCCTATGATGACATTATAGAGGACTTTGCATCTCAAAAAGCAAGAAGACACACATTCTGAGAGAAAGTCATTAGAACATTTACATTTACATTTATTCATTTAGCTGACGCTTCTATCCAAAGCGACTTACAATTGCTATATATGTCAGAGGTCGCACGCCTCTGGAGCAACTAGGGGTTAAGTGTCTTGCTCAGGGACACATTGGTGTCTCACAGTGGATTCGAACCCGGGTCTCTCACACCAAAGGCATGTGTCTTATCCATTGCGCCACTACCACCCGCCACTACCACCAGAAGGAACGGAATAAAAAGGAGATGGGGTGAAGTGAAAGTTTGTGGGTTTTTTTTTAGGGTTTTAGACTTATTTTCTTCCTTTTTTCTTATTTATATTATTTGCTTATTTATTTGATTAATTTATGTATCATTCATTGCATTTTAAATGCTGTTAATTGTTTTGTTGTTTACTGTTTTGGGATTTGAATGTGTACTGAATGTGTAAAAAGGGTATTAGAGTTTGGTTGCACTTTATTTTAAGGTGTCCGTGTAACAGTGTAATTATACATTTAAGTACCGGGTAATACTAAGTTAGGGTAGGATTAGGGTGTGGTTTAGGGGTATGCATAATTTACTGTTGTAACGTGTAACGTGTAACAATGACACTGTAAAATGTTTTTGTTTTTTTTCTGTAAAATGTAAAAAGTTTTCCCTAGAGTTTTTATTAGATTTATGTATATATTTTATAACTAAACATTTTATATACACATTTGGCTAATGATTGTTCGCTGAAGTTATGTTTTTGTAGTTGGAATATATAAAAAATAAATACCAACTCAAACTAGAATCTTTTGTAGAATTTTTAATCTCTTTGATACGTCAATATAGAAGAATATGTTTAAATCACTTTAGAAGGAAGCAAAGAAATTACTGGTCCAACTTCTCCCTCTTTTTAAAGTGTGGAAAAGGGAAAAGAAGTTCAAAGATCGAGACTCCAGCAACACCTGTAGTATAAGCAACAACTTTATTGAAGATGTTTTAATACTAAATGTTTTAAGCTGCCTAGTGGACAAAAACAGTTAGTGCTCTTTTAAAATTTAGCATTCAGACAGTAATAAAGTAGATGTAGAAATTTGGCAAATCTGTAATCTACTTTTACTGTTTCAGTGAGTGTACTTTAATAAGCAGTTAAATAATTGTGGGCAATCATGTTAAAGAGGTACAGATGAAATGTGTAAGGGTTAGATTGTATACAGTTGCTGGTTTGCGGTGGCAATACTCCATTATTCACTGCAAGGCAGGGCCCCAAAATTATCCTGCTTAGGGCCCCCAGATTTACAGAGCCGGCCCTGGTAACAGCGCAGCGCTTCTGGGTTGTACGTCAGAACGTAGGCTCACTATTGGCCGACGCTGGTCATGTGTGTGATGCTGGCCAATTGTGAGCCTACGTTCTGACGTACAACCCAGAATTTATTTTAACGATGTCTTTACTAACTTTTCTGAATGGCAAATATCACAAAGAGTTAACCTTTGAGAGCCAGCAAAGAATCAAATCACCTTAAGCCAGGGGCAGACAATCTTAAGCGCATCTACATCGTAATAGAAATAATACTTGCATGGATCTTTGGTGCTGACCAAGAATGCGTGTGTGTGTGTGTGTGATGGTCCTCGCTGAGTTTGAAGCTTTCTTTCTGTTCTTCCGTAGAGCGCGTCGTTCGCGGGAAGTTTAAAAGGGGTACTTGAAAGCAAAGTTGTCGGAAATTAATTCGGTACCAAGAAAGATATGTCTGGAAGATACAAAACATTATTACGCTTGATTATAAGCGCTTAGAGTTCAACTAACACAACTAGAAAGTCATAATTAGGCTAATATGAGGTGGGAAACATACATTCTAATTAATATATTGGCTGTTATAGTACAATTGAGGCTGTCAAATTTAGCTACATATTTTTGTTTTCCTAGATTAATAGAGTAATATATAGATTAAAAGTGAAAACTACAAATTGATATGGAACAATACATAGGCAACGAAAAACACAAGTACAGACAAGAACACATATTGAGAAACGGCTCAAACTAATGTTTTAACCTTGGTAGAGTTCAGAAATTAATATTTGGTGGACTAACCCTGATTTGCAATTACAGCTTTCATGTGTCTTGGTAAACTGAACAGTGTTCAGTAATGATGATGCAGTAAATAATGTAACAAAACATGCATTATTTTTTGTTTTGTGTTGCAATTGTGATGGATTTTTTTAATAAATAAATAAAATGGTAAACTGTATATCAAACTAATCATAATTCTAACATCTAACCTTACTTCTCCTTTAGGCCTAACATTCTACCACTTGAAAAAAATTTACTCTGAAGATTGTGTTGAAACCATTGGAAAATTCTGAGATGCTGGCTAGACAATATAAAAAATATAACAGTCTAGAATAGTCTCATGACATATTGAGTAATCAACTGAACTTCTAACCTTTAAAAAAAATAAAAAAATATGATTTGAGATCTAAGTTGCTTCTACCTAGTAACAGAAGGGTTTGCATGTGAAGAACCAATCCAATTGTAGGGAAATGATGTAATGTTTAATGTCATTTTTGCCATGTTCCTATTCTATAAAAACTGTTGTATTCTTTTTGCTGATGGGATTCTCTCTGAATATGGTCTGAGATCCTCCGGCCGTGATTAAAGCATATTCAAAGGCATTGTCTGGAGTCTGTCTAGTTAATGCTGCGCAGCAAGTTAGTTAGGGAAGCTTACGAGACACTTTGATGGTGTTATAGGAAAAGGGACGAGACATCGTCCAACTCGAAGTCAGTTGTCGACTGTAGACGCAGTGCTAGAGTATAAATATTATTAAGTGTCAACTGTAGATGCTTGGGTGTCGATTGGAGACGCCCCTGGTAATTAGGAGTCAGGTGCGTAAGAAGGAAAAATCTACCACACAATGCTTAAAGGAGAACTTGGTAACTTTTTTAACTTAATAAAACGGTCTAGAAATCATTTGGATGGTTAAACAACCTGTTCTGGTGATATTGGTGACTTTCCCCGCTCCCCCCAGCGTTCCCAGGCGGAAAACCAACCTTGCAACTTGCAACACTACCGTCCCGGCAAGTTAGAAATTGGAAGTCTCGTGAGAAGCGAGAACTAGAACGAGAACGAGCGCGAAACACAAATTGCTTTACGGCAATTCGACATAAACACACACGCATGTATGATGTATTACCAGATTACCCACCTCGGTAGACATAGCTCCACGCGATACAGTTGGCTTGCTCCGATCAAAACAAACGCACATGAGCAGCGGTAGAGAGGGGGAGGAGGCCGCCGCAAATGAGTTTTTTACGACTGTGTTGTGAAATATACGCCCCCCCACAGCTGTAGGGGGAGCTCGTGGGGAAAACATGCGACAACAAAAGGGAAAATCAGCAAAGAAGTGACAAGAGTTCGCTAGAGTTACCGAGTTCTCCTTTAAAAGGTCACAGACTGCCGCAGCTCAGTTGGTGTGTGGACACCGAGCAGAGAGTCTGTCAATTTTTTGTGATTTTAGCAAGCATGTCATGCTTATTTGACACAGGGAAAGACAACATGATCAGTATTTTGTCTACTGTCCATCAAAAATGCACTGCAAAAAATGGTTTTCTTAGTATTTTTGTCTGGTTTCCAGTCCAAATATCTAAAAAATTCTTAAATCAAGATGCATTTACTAGATAAACAAATTTAAATAAAATAATAAAATAAAATTATATTTTATAATAAAATAAATACATTTACTTACACCCCAGGGTCCATGTAATATGGTCACGTTATGGTGTACAGGAGATGGTAGACAACAGAGGGACTGTTTTCTCTGCTCTGAGTTTGAATGAAACCGCGAACTCCAATCTGGGCCATCATGAGATGGGTATCTCTAGGGCACTTAGGGGTGTGTTCAAGGAGGCGGAGGTTGGATACATTTTTAAATTCGTTCAGGTGTACACCAATTCAGCACATACACGTGTAGTGTGTCGCTATTGGGCGATCACATGGTCGCTTTGTTGGCATTCACCTGTGGATATAGCATACATTTTAAAAGAGAGGCTGAACTAAGAGGCAGTGGGTTGGAGGTGGTGATGTGTGGGATTCGTTTGGTTGTCTCTTGGGGGCAATAGGCCCTCCAGAGATGAAGATGGGTAGTTAGTCAGGTAATCAATGGGGAATTGACTTAAGTGTTACCAATACCACAGAACACCGCTCGACTGATGCCTGAATGCTACTCGACAGGCTGACGATTGTGGATTTTATGTTGCCGTGTGGAACTCTAAGACCAAGAATTCTCCGTTGTGGAAGATGGAATGACTTTTTGGGAATGGACTTGTGGTTTAAGCGCCACCTCTTCATTGTGGATGTGCGCGTTCTCCCCAGCTGATTACTCACGGCTGCCTTCACTCTTCACCCCTTACAGATGGGTCTTCATGGCCTTGGGAGAGGGAAGTGTTTTTAATTAATACCTGTATTTATGGACTGTGTTTGTTTGAATGGGCAGCTGGTGAGGTAGGGAAAGTCGTGGGATAGCGGACGGAGATACACGCCTTATTTGTGTTCACTGTGTGCTGTGTAGGTTGGCGTGCTGCTTTGAGTATAAATGATGGCCCAGAGAATTTTATGTGGTGAATTTGCATGTTCCTTTTCCCCTTCTCCGTATTTACACCTGTGCCTGTGCTGAGTTTTATTATTTCTATTTAAAATAAAGTGTAATTCCCTTTGATTAAACAACTAGCTGTGTAAGAGTTTACATTTTGACAAACGTAGTGCTTGTGGTTCAACAAGGTTTATTACACACGTATGACCATGTGCACCAAGTGAACTGTGGGCTGTCTCATCCAAAGCACCTAAGAGCCATGTCTGGAAGGGCCAACATGTATATAGGCTAATTACACCACACCCTATCAAATGCACATGGATTGGTTGCTCTAGCCCCACCAGGTGATGAGAGAAACAAAGTAATTTTCCACACATGGACTGAAGCATATCTCCATCGATTAGGCGGCTGACACTCGGACCCTGGATTTAGGCATGATGTGACCTTCCAGGTCGCAGATCTGGGCCCAGCCTGTCTCGAACAACAAGTCAATCAATCTCCAATAATGCCAGTTGTTCCTTAACCTGTAACCAAGAAGACTAACACACCGAGACACCGCTCCTTCAAGGTTGGATTTGGTCGGGCTCTAACTATAAAGTCAAGTCAAGTCAAGTTTATTTGTATAGCGCTTTTCACAATACAGATTGTATCAAAGCAGCTTCACAGTATTAAATTTAAATAATACAACAAAGTTTGTTTCAAGAGGAATTTATTGATTGATGAAATTAAATTAAATATCCCCAAAATATCCCCAACTGAGCAAGCCAAAGGCAACAGTGGCAAGGAACCGAAAAACTCCATCAAGTGACCTAATGGTGTCCTAAAACTCCATCAGGTGACCTAATGGAGAAAAAAAACCTTGGGAGAACCCAGGCTCAGTCGGGGGCCAGTTCTCCTCTGGCATTTATGAGCTAGAGGCCGGATTGTAGTTTGAACTGTGGGATTATATGAATGCCTGGCTGAAGAGATGCGACTTTAATCTAGTTTTAAACTGGGAGAGCGAGTCTGAGCAACGAACAGTATCAGGAAGACTATTCCAGAGTTTTGGAGCCAAATGTGAAAATGCTCTCCCTCCTTTGGTGGTTCTGAATATCCTAGGTATGACCAAAAGCCTTGAATTTAGTGATCTTAAAGAGCGCGATGGATTATAGGGCGATAGAAGATCCGTTAAATAGACTGGAGCTAAGCCGTTTAGGGCTTTATAAGTCAGTAGCAATACCTTGTAATTAATACGGAACTTTATAGGTAACCAATGCAGTGATGATAAAATCGGTGTTATATGATCATATTTTCTTGATCTCGTAAGAACTCTAGCGGCGGCATTTTGGACTAACTGTAGCTTGTTTATTGAGGATGCAGGACAACCAGCTAATAAGGCATTACAGTAATCCAGTCTCGAGGTCATGAATGCATGAACTAACTTTTCTGCATCAGAAACTGATAGCATATTACGTAGCATAGCAATGTTTCTAAGGTGGAAAAAGGCTGTTTTTGTAACATATGAAATATGATTTTCAAAAGACAGGTTGCAATCGAGTATAACACCCAGGTCTTTTACTGTAGCGGATAAAGTAACAGGACATCCTATGATGTTAAAGTTGTATTGTGCGAGGTTTTGTGGGCGGTTTTTTGAACCGATAAGTATTACCTCTGTCTTGTCTGGATTTAATAATAGAAAATTACGCGTCATCCAATCTTTTATATCTTTAACACACTCTGTCAATTTGGAAAATTTAGCGTTTTCATCCGGCCTTGATGAAATATATATTTGAGTGTCATCAGCATAACAATGGAAACTAATTCCATGTTTCCTTATAATATTTCCAAGTGGCATCATATATATTGAAAATAACAGAGGGCCTAACACAGATCCCTGCGGCACTCCATAGTTTACTGGAGTTATGATTGATTTTTCTCCATTTAAATAGACAAAATGGTAGCGGTCAGATAGGTATGATTTGAACCAGCTTAGTGCTTGTCCTTGAACACCAGTATAATTTTGTAGTCGATCTAAGAGTATTGTGTGATCTATAGTATCGAACGCAGCACTAAGATCAAGTAAAACTAGTATTGAGATACAGCCTTGGTCAGAAGCTAAAAGTAAATCATTTGTGATTTTAACGAGCGCAGTTTCAGTGCTATGATGCGGTCTGAATCCAGGGATGACATAGATAAACAGGAGACTCTTCCCAAAACATCAAGATGACATGTTCTTACTCTCAGTGAGAGGACACTTTAATATAACACAGTAAAGTAAAGGCTTTAACTAAGAAATGGTCACTTAAACTATGAGTTCCAATGACCCCTGTGATCTCTTTCAGAACCCAAACACAACATGAAGATTAAACCCCATCACACAATAAAAGAAGACGCACAAAATGTTAAATCAGAAATGAAAAACATCCCAGGTTAAATATGTCTTGACTACATTTTTTGTACAGAATTGGCTAAATCTTTCTCAAAACATATTTTCCAAGATCCAAATAAAAGTCGGAGGATCAAATGTTTAACCAAATTAATTTGGTGTAATCTATTGGGTAGAGTCTCTTATCTCCTGTCTCTTACCTTTACAAAGCATAAAGATGCTCATTAAATGTGATGTTGAATAAGTTATATTTAGCAGTACAAACAACAGGGATTGATAGTAAATAATGATTCAAAACACAAAGATATACGAAGCTTATATCTTATATCGCAAACCAACTCAACAGCAGCAGCAAAGCAGACAGGAGCAATCGAGCCATAATTTGATTTATGAGGTTTGACTGAGGTGGGGACATCATGCAATGTCAAAACTGTTACCATTTTTAAAGCATAAATTAAAACAATTATTTTAATAGACCTTTTAGCTAGCAATTAGCAAATTAGCTTAAATTTGTCAAACCTGTTACTGTCAGCCCTGTTACTTTTCTATAGTAACAGGTTTTGACGTGGGTAACAGGGATGACATAGATTAGGTGCCACCTTAGTCACACTGTTTTTTAAAGTTTATCTGTGTAAAATGCAAACATTTTTAAAGGTCATCCTGGGTGTATTATTGAGCTAATGCCTATTTCATTCAGAGTGGGTGGCATTTGATCGACAGTAAAATTTTTTGTTAGTATTGTTGGTATTGTTAGTATTAGTGTTGTTGCATGGATCTGGTAATTCAAGTATTAATTATTTAAATAGTTTTAACATTATTGTGTTGATTTTTGTACTATAATACACTTTTAGAGATGATAGTAGTATGCCATTAAGTGCATCAGAAAAACAAAGGTGCTATCGCGCTCGCCGAGACGAAGATCCTGAAAGGACAAAATGCATTGAATGGGAGAAGCAGGACTGGAGCAGAGACGGAGAGCAGGAGAAGAAAAAAACATACAAGAGTGCATCGAGAGGGAGCAGAGGTTACAGCGGAAAAAAATGGAGAGTAGCCCAGGCAAAGTGTAGGGCAGCTAAAAAAGCAGCTTAAGTTGCACTTCTCAGCCTGTCCACACCTCCAGTGAGCCCAGAACCACTACAGCCAGATGGACAAGAAGCTGGTCCTTCAAGGTCAGAATAGTGATAAAAAAATTATAATTTTAGGTACTAAAAAAGGTGACATGCTAAACATACACAGACAAACATACACAGACAAACAGGAATAGGACAATGCATTCAAGAATAGACATGGAACAAGTACATTACAAGACGTAGGCTGTGTCCGAAATCACATTACTCTCTTGATTAGGTACTTATTTTGAATAATTTTGATCATTTTATTTTGAAGTAATGACTTCACGAACGCTAAAAGAGTATGTTCTATACAGTATGAATGCGTGGAGTTAATCTGGATGCACTACATTCACCATGTTGTCATTATCATGTGACCTACCAGCGTCAGTTACGTCGCTTCACTGCCATTCTTTTATCCTCTCCCGTGGCCTTATGGGATAGTAAAGTGTTCATCGATGAATGGGCGATAAACAATAAATAAAGCAACGATTTCGATGATACAGTTGAGTCATTTTAAAAAACGGGTTGTAGTCAGTGGGTTCTTTTGAAAGTGCAGTATTGGTAAGCCTTATAAAACTAACTTTCTGTCAGTGGCTAGTAGGCAGACTCTTCTTCCTCCGTTTTTTTTTTTTTTTTTACACGTAGCATATAAGTGATCGTATTAGTGCCCCTGCTGTTGGCTGTTCATATTGCTTTATTACACTTTTTTTTGTGCCAACGGCCCTCGGTTGGACGGCCGTTCTGGACTTTTCCATAACACACAGATTGTCAGTCCGTCCCTGACCACTACGGATAGATGAAGTGGAGATACACAATATTGGAATAATATTAAAATCCAACAGGAAAATTACTGTTGCTTTTGTATTTTTAGTAAATAAAAATGACCAAATAAATTGTGAATAATGTGTTCATTTAACAGCTGTGGTGGTTACAGCATATATCTCAACCCTTCCCATCTGGCATCCTCCCATTCCATACAGTAATCTGGTTCATTTTCGGAAGGTGCAATGATGGGATTATGTGTGTCATCAATGCATCCAAACACACTGAAAATCATAAAGGAAATTCTAATTATTAGGTTACTTTCAGAGGTCACAGCAAGGTATTAAACGTACAGTATGGAATTTTTGGCCACTAGGGGTCGCTAACCTATTTACAATAACAAAGGCGTAGTTTGATGACGCAACATTTGCTAAGAATTATGGATCTTGTCGTCAACGTCAAGCCGACCGATCTAATCTATGGATCTAATAATGTTTATGGATGACTGAATACATCGATGCTTTTATCATGACTGTGATATGAAGCAGTTCGGGATTGCTAAGAGACAGCTATCAGCTCCACATGCTACGCGAGTCCCGCATAAGGAATATGGACATTTCATTCTACCGAACTAACGTTACACGCGAGTGCAGAATTACTACTCACAGTCACAGGTCAGTTTATTAGACAAATTAAACTTGTGAGGCAACACAGCGTTGTTTCACTTGGTCTAACATTACACTATCACACAAAACTGCATTTGAATGTGTTGAAATGTATGTGTTAGTTTGTCTGTATGAGACTAGCAGTAAGCTAGATCAACATTAGAATAACATACAGATCATATTCTAACATTTCATCATGTTGAGCTATATAACATTGATTAGTTTTATGTAAATGTGCTCACCTGTTTTATAAAGTACATGTAGGAGCGGTTGAAGTCTCGGACGTGGAGCTCTCGTTTATATACTGTCTATGGGAGCTCTAGGCATCTCGAAAACACCGCGCTGATATTGATTCTCGTTTTAGTTCTCCTTTTGTATCCAAAGTCTGCTTGCCATGGTCCATAATGTTTGAACGAAACAACAACAGCGTGCAAATACACATTGCGAACTACCGTCAGTCGCTTTGGTTACTATCAGAGGGCTCTGGTTCATAGCTCTGGTTGCCATGGCAGTATGAGCGGAAACCAGGGACAACGCGGATATGACGCCATTGACGGCGACAAAACGGAAATAAAGAAACGGGACGTTTCTCGAATTAAATGACAAATTTCTCCTGGTTTGAAAGTTGTTGGAAACAGTCGGGATAATGTAAGTACACAACTAAAAAATATATATAACATAGATATAGTGATTTTTGCTATTTTTAAAGCAAAAAAGTTACATATTGTGGCTTTAAGTGAACATCATTTATGAGCTTAGCCTCATTTAAACCGATTTCTCCACCATTAATATGCAATCGTGTGAATCTCCTCTTTGATGGCTCATACGGGTTTGAGTCCAGGAAACTCTCAGAAGGAGCGTGAGAGCGAGGCACACTTTCCTTCCCGCTCTGATACAGTAGCCTTCCTAATGTGCTCTGCATCTTCAATGTTATATAGAATAATGTGCAATAAATGAATATACTGCACTGCAAAAAATTGTTTAACATTTTTGTTGTTTCCGGTCAAAATATCGAAACATTCTTAAATCAAGTTGCATTTACTACATAAGAAAAACTCTGGGTTAATCTAAGAAAACCTGCTCCTGACCAGGTTAGGTTCACTAAGTAAGTTACCATGGTAACTGACTCTGAGTATAAGTTACCTCTCTTTCAGAAATGGGCTTGACTTACTCTGCTTTCTCGGGTTTGACATACCTCACATTCTGAAACGGAAAACCCAGAGTTTCCCTCATTTCAGGGTTAACATACTCAGAGTTTTCACTTAACCTCCTTTCTGAAACAGGCCCCTGCACACAGAGCAGTGAAAGAGAGACGATAGTAAGTCGTTATGTCGTTTAAGCTCCACCCACAGCAGTTCTCTTTAGCTCTGCTGCTCTCAATGTAACAGTAAACATTACTCATTCACATTACTGTCAGGATTACACCCTCAATCAGTCCTCAATCACCATCATCATTCACTCCGCCCACTCGTTCACTATCACCCGAGTTCTAATCACCACCACCTGGATTCCCATCACCAGCTCACCGTTCATAAACTGCACTCACCCCTTCAGTCCTCGTCTGGTCTCGTCTCTACATGGACACACAGACTCACCTCTCGTATCCTGACACTTACCCGAATCCCCGACCTTCTTCAGCCTGCTTCTGTATGCTTCTGATCCCAGTCATCATCACCTGCAAGAGAGACTTTGTTATTCTACAGCTAAATCATCATAAACTGTCTTTAATCTGCTTCCTCTCCGTTATCTCTGGAACCGATCCATTCTGCTGAATAAATACATTATATACTTACCTTCCTGTTTGCTTCTTGTCTGAAACCTGACAGAAGACGAGACCAAAGATGCAGAATCCTTCGGATTCCGGAGAAGATCATCCACCGGCGAATCCACCTGCCGCCCCCACAACCGCATCACGATCTTCACTTCCGCGTTCATCGGCTACTTTGTTCACTGTCTCTGCCAGTCCCATGGCCCGACCAGCGACATTCACCGGTGAGGCGGAGGACTGCAGTGGGTTCCTTCTACAGGTATCGCTCTATTTCACTATGCAACAACATCAATTTACCAACAGCCCGTGTTGCATTCATCATCTCCCTCTTGTCCGGAAGAGCACTCCAGTGGGCGCAATCGCTAAGGAATTCCAATTCCGATGCAGTTAAGTCAACTGATAGATTCATTCAATACTTTAAAGAAGTTTTTGGCCAAGCAGCAGCCGATCTCTCCGTTCATGACCAGCTCTTCAATCTTCGACAAGGAAAATCTTCCGTGAGTGATTATGCTCTTCAGTTCCGTACTCTGGTGGCATCTAGTGGTTGGAAAGAATCAGCGTTGATTACAGCTTTCCGTAATGGTCTTAATCCGAATATTCGACAACTACTTGTGGTCTACGATGACAGCATGGGTATTGAAAATCTTATCCAAAAGACCATTCGCATTTCTCAGCGCTTATTTGCCTGCGATCTATCTGAACCCACTGTAAGTCTTCCGCCTTCGGTTCCATCAAGCACTCCTCCAGCACCCGAGCCCATGGAGATTGGCTCCTCTCATCTGCCTACTTCTGAATGCCAAAGACGGATACTTCATCATCTATGCCTATATTGTGCTTCAGATAAACATCTCCTCAGCACCTGTCCAGTTCGACCTCCTCGCCCAGCGGTAAGCTCCATTCAAGGTCATCCTAAAATTGAAATGTTGAATCGTACTACTGTGCATCTCCTGACCTCCCGTGTCTCTGTCTCAGCACAAGCCCTCATCGACTCTGGCTCTGCGGGGAACTTCATTTCCCCAACGCTTCTCCAAAAATGCAATCTCCGTAAACGCCGTAGCCAGCAAGATCTTCAAATTCACACCATCCAGGGTAAACCGCTGGGCAGAGGTCACATCCGGTATCATACTCCTACGTTAACTCTTCGCATTGGATGCCTGCATTCTGAGGAGATCTCTTTTATGGTGCTGGAGGAGTCCACCGCTGAGCTCATCCTGGGACGCCCGTGGCTGGTACAACATCAACTGGAAATCCGGTGAGATCCTGCGCTGGGGAGATAACTGTCAGTCATCTTGCCTATCTTCAATCAAGAAAAGTTCTTCTTCGTCTTCATCATCGCCCTCTCAGTCAAGATCCAAGGTTCCTGTCTATTCCACCTCCGTCGAGAGTCCCGAGGTTCTACAAGAGGTAGAAATTCCAGTGGAGTACCAGGCATTCCAGGATGTGTTCAGCAAGAAGCTGGCGACCAAGCTACCACCTCATCGGCCATGGGACTGTGCTATCGACTTGCTACCTGGAGCAACTCTACCTAAAGGACGTGTCTATCCCCTGTCTATCCCGGAGCAGAAGGCCATGGAGGAGTATGTGGAGGAAGCGTTACAACAAGAGTTCATTCGTCCATCTACCTCCCCTGCCGCTTCGAGTTTCTTCTTTGTGGGTAAAAAGGACGGAGGCTTGAGGCCGTGCATCGATTACAGGAACCTCAACTCTCAGACTGTCAAATTCAGCTATCCCCTTCCTCTGGTCCCAGCAGCTCTGGAACAGCTGCGCGGAGCCCGTATCTTCTCTAAACTTGATCTCAGGAGTGCCTATAACCTCATCCGTATTCGTCATGGAGATGAATGGAAGACGGCGTTTGTGACCCCATCAGGCCACTACGAATATCAGGTTATGCCCTTCGGCCTTTCCAACGCTCCCCGCTGTCTTCCAGGGGTATATGAATGAGATCTTTCGTGAACACCTCAATCGTTTTGTCATAGTGTACATCGACGACATCCTCATCTACTCATCTACCCTCTCAGAACATCATCAACACGTCATCAAGGTACTGGAAACATTGAGAAAACATCAACTGTACTTGAAACTGGAAAAATGTGAGTCGACCAACATGGCATCCAGATGGACCAGAGGAAGGTGGAAACCATTCAGAACTGGGCAATACCATCATCCGTTAAAGAACTTCAAAGATTCCTTGGTTTCGCTAATTTCTATCGAAGATTCATCAATAACTACAGCTCCATCAGTGCACCCCTCACTTCAGCTCTGAAAGGCCGGCCCAAGTCTCTGTCCTTGTCACCCGATGCCATCCAGGCTTTCCAGCGCCTCAAAGAAGCCTTCACGACCGCTCCAATCCTCGCTCATCCCAATCCAGATATTCCAGCGGCAGGGTGAGCCTCCCAAACTCCTTCCATGTGCCTTCTTCTCTAAAAAGCTGTCCCCGGCGGAGTGTAATTATGACATCAGCAACCGGGAACTGCTCGCTATCAAACTAGCCCTTGAGGAATGGATGAATTCTTGTCTGAAACCTGACATTACATTGTACTTAACAAAACAGTAAACAAAAATAAAACAAATCTGAAATGTAATAATCTCTCCAGGAAAATTACAGACTTTGTAAACAATTCAATGTTGTCTTTTCCTTCTTAAACTTCTTGGTTTGTGATCGTATAAAACTGATTACACAGCTTACATCATCCACTTTGTGTTACCCTTAAATTTATGAAATTAATGGAAATAACATCTGGTATTTTTAGTAAAACCATGAATTAAGTGCTTTATAAAACACAGTTCGTAACAAATATTTCTTAACAATACAGAAAATACAACTACATGAACAGAGTAAATTCTTAAACACTATATGATAAAAACATTTACCTGCACACAGAGCAGTGAAAGAGAGACGATAGTAAGTCGTAATGTCGTTTAAGCTCCACCCGCAGTTAGAAAGATCGTAGAGTGCATCCAAATGGACATAAAACGATCAAAATACTCATAAATATAAACAGAAAACACTATCTACAAATCAATCAGTGTCTACTGTGAGCAATCCTTTTATAAAGTGTCAAATATTTGATATGAAATTATATATTTTTAACCTTTAGTGTGGAGCGACCACAGAAACGACTCACCCACAGCAGTTCTCTTTAGCTCTGCTGCAGATCGAATAGGAAGCGCAATCCCATTATTGCAGGATTTACCCACAACCTATAATATTTGGGGAAATATGTATGCTTTTACTTGTGTATTTATGAATTGTGTTTTGAATTTATGAATCGGATTTAGTAAATGTGCTGTGCATTTATGAATTTTGTTTTATAAATGTATTATATTTGAGGCTGATCTGGCTCCATAGTAACAGGTATGACAAAAATATCAAAACATGAGGTAGATAAATAGTCATAAAATAAAAAATTACATAGCCTGAGATGGCATAATAAAAAAAATTGTCATTTAAAGCTGTCTTCATTTCATGGATATAAAAAATAAAAATAAAAATCGATTAAACTTTAATTTTTCAAAGTTGAAAAGGCACTGATTTCATGGAATGACCCAATGATGTCACAACCAAAACTTCACCACATTAGTATTGTCACCAAAAAAAAAAAAAAGTTTCAAGCCAATTATGTATATATTTTGCTGTAGTGTGTCAGTAGGAAATATCAGTTTACATTTGTTTACAGTTTACATATTCCTTTTGCCATTAACTGTAATAATACAGTGAGATTTTTGCATGCACAAGGAGTCTGACAACAGCCGGTATGAACCACAGAAATCTGATCTCACCATCATCGAGTCTGTCTGGGATTACATGAAGACACAGATAAAACTGAGACAGACTTTATCCAGAAGAACTGTGGCAAAGTCTCAAAGACACTCGAAGAAACCTTCAGATCTTACTGAGGATTCATTACACACATTTATTTTCTGATGTTATTTCACTGACAGAAGTTCAGCTGTAGTATTAATGTAATGAAGAGAAAATAAGCGACTATAACATCTCACTGTGACTGATTTATCATGCAGCTCAAAGCATTATGGGTAGAATCTCTCTAAAGTCTGCTCTGATTCATCAGCAGTTTCACTGATCCATCATAAACACTAAACCCAGGATAGAGCGGTTGAGTGAATGTGGTCTGGACTGTGTGGATGAGGCTCATTGTGTCAGAGACGCTGTAGAAGGACAGAGTTCCTGCACTGTGATCTACACACACTCCTATTCTCCTGCTGATGGGCTTTACAAGGAGTTCAGTCTTTATCTTATTGTGATAGAATGAGGAACTGGAGGGAGAGCAGTACAAACTCCAGGACTGATCATTATATCCAAACAAACATTCATAACCATCTCCCTTCCTGCTGATGCTCTTATATGACACTAATATAAACACATCATTCCCACTCCACTCAATCTCCCAGTAACAGCGTCCACACACACTCTCTCTACACAACACCTGATGATAATAATCAAATCTGTCTGGATGATCAGGATACGGCTGATCTGTGTCAGTGTTAGTAATCACTCTGTTCCTCTCAGACAGACGGAGGCGTTTATTCACTGTGTTCAGATCCAGAGTGAGCTGATGGGAATCTGATGGAGAGAAAACACATCAGAATCAGGAATTATGAATCTGTCTGATCTTTTATTAAAGCTGAACTCTTCATGTTCAATATATCAGCAGTGTCTCAGTACAGTTTACCAGATATCCTGTGCAAATCATCATTTACATGATCAACTCTAAAACTCTTCTGTCATGTTTTCTTTCTACAGGAAGAACATGAAGACACTCAGTGAGTTTTTCTGCTTGTTTTCTTAGTGACTTACATTGTAGGAAGTCGTTCCTGGTTCTGGGAACAATGTTGGTGAAAGTGACTGTGGAAATCAACAGACATGAAGAGTGTGATTATCATCTCAAGAGAAAATGATCCCTGCATCCGTTCCTAAGACATTTCTAATATGATCTTCTACATGATATGAGATGATGGAGGATAATTTCTGAGAGCTGATGAATCTCCAGGACTTTACCTCTGTCAGAGATCTTTTTCAGCTCCTCTTTGCAGAAATCCTCCAGTTTGTCTCTGAGCTGACGGACAGATTCTCTCACGCCATCAAAAGAGGAGAGAGAACTGAAGGGATTGTCATTTACGTCTGTAGATTCAGGAGGAGCTGAGAGAGACTGGAAACTCTACAGAAAACAGAAATCAAAGCTCATCACCTCCACACTTCATCAATAACCTGCACTACTGTCAGATTTCAGCGGCTCTTGTTGATCTTTAGTAGTGAAACTGGTGCCATCAGGTTCATGGATTTTACATTGTTCCTAAGAGATTTCCAGAGCTGAACTGCATTTGTAAGTGCATCTCTTTCAATAGAAGAAGATCAGATGAGAGTCTGACCGTTGATTATATAATAACCGAACACACAGATCAACACTTCAGTCAACGGCTCATTCTGCTCGCATGAAATGTTTCTCTGTGAGTCTCTTGCTCAAGTCCACTATGACCCTGTTCTTCTAGATCTCTGTTACCTGCAGGAAATGGATGTGATCCTGTGTGTGTGAAAGCTGCTCCAGCTCAGCGTCTCTCCTCCTCAGATCATTGATATCCTGCTCCAGTCGCTCCAGTCGTCCTTCAGCTCGACTCACTGCAGTCTTTTCCTGATCTCTGATCCGCTGTGTCGCCTCAGAGCGGCTTCTCTCAATGGAGCGGATGAGCTCAGTGAAGATCCTCTCACTGTCCTCCACTGCTGTCTGTGCAGAGCGCTGTTAGGACACACATCACAATCACACAGTGGCTTCAGTGAGTCCTGACTGAGACATCTCAAACTTCTCTTCTTCTCCAGACTCACCTTATGAGACGCCACAGCCTCTCTCAGCTGCTGAAGATCTTTCTCTCTCTGCTGGGTCCTCTGCTGGAACGACCTCTGCGTCTCCTTCAGCTGGTGTTAAAGGACAAACCAATGACAGGAGAAACATCACATTAATCATCAACTAAACAGATATGAATCCAGTATCAGAGAAGTGGTGAGATTGAGGGGTTAAAGGTCTTGCATGATAAGATTATAGGTTCAGTCAGAAGGGGTGAGGCCTGGTTGAGTCGTGTTTAGTAGTGTGTTGTCGGCATGTCCAAGAGACACAGTTTTTACCACCCTGAATCTAAACCCTAATTACTAATGCAGACTAACTTGATGGTTAAAATGTACTTTTAACACTATCCTCGAGTATACAACCTCAATCTTTTGTTGTGTTCTCACCACTTTTCTAACGACTGCTTTCTGAACCATGTAGTTCAATGCAGGTCAGATGTTATAGATGAAGTTACAAATGTAGGTTCAGGAGGAGCCAAATCATTCAGTCCTGTCAATCATCATTACTGCATTTATAAGCAGCCGTCCCAGCGACAATTCTTCCAACATTCCTCACCTCTCCATCGCTGTTTACATGACACTGTTTTCAACAAAAAAAACTTTCATTTACACGACAACAGCGTTTTGGGTGGCTGAAAACGCAAACTTTTGAAAACGGGTTTCAAAGTGCACGTTTTGAAAACGGTCTCAGTGTAAACTACAAAAACATGAATCTCTAAAAATGATGACATTATGCATGTGCGTTTTATCGCCATCTAATGGCCTGGCAGCAGAATACAGCGTTTTTAATAGTTTTTGCAACTCTAGTTTTTAATGTGCTTTAAGACAAACCATGTGCAAATTCATAAGTCAACACCATTGCTGAGTATTTCTTTTTTAAACTGAAGTGAACCAAAGAGTCTCAAAAACACGGTTTGTAATCACTGGTGTTTCTGACGTCACAAACTACCTTGTAACCAGTCAGGTCAACATGTGATCATCAACGAGTGGTCCCCCCCAAAACTGTGAGCCTGTAAATGAGGCTATGACATAATGGGATCTCTGTAAGTTCATACCTGTTTCTCTGTCCTCTGTGCTGCCGCTGATACAGTGTCGTGGTTTTTATGTTCATCCATCACACACAGCAAACATATACACTTCTGATCAGTGCGGCAGAAAACCTTGAGGAGCTTGTCGTGTTTCTGGCAGATCATCTCCTGCAGTCGTCCAGTGGCATCAGTCAGATTGTGTATCTTTCCTTTAAACAAACTCTCATGTTGTTCAAGGTGATTCTGACAGTAAGAGTTCAGACACACCAGACAGGACTTGACGGCTTTGTGTTTTCTTCCAGTACAGACGTCACACTGCACATCTCCAGCTCCAGCGTAACAGTCAGCAGCAAGTTTAGTCTTCTTCAGTTTCTCCACCATTTCAGCCAGAATGGTGTTTTTAGCTAAAGCAGGTCTTGGCCTGAAGGTCTGTCTGCACTGAGGACAGCTGTAGACTCTCTTCTCATCCTCATGATCCCAGCAGTCTGTAATACAGTTCTTACAGTAACTGTGTCCACAGGGAATGGCCACTGGATCCTTCAGGAGATCCAGACACACTGAACACATGAACTCATCCTGAGATATTCTGGCTTCTGCCATTTTACTGCATGAATACAGAGACACAAACACACAACAGCTCAGCTACACTTCAGTTTCTCTGAACAGTTTCCAGTTCCCAGTTTCCTGGTGTTTCCTGTTTCCTGGTTCTGTGTTTGAGTGTCGTGTGTAAAACAGGCATGTCTGTAAAGCAGTGTGACGAGGCATGATGGTAATTACAGTCAACTTTAACACACAAAGAAAACACTTTTTAAACCACTCTCAGCAACACCACGTTTGTACTCTCTTCTACTCAACCCACACTGAATGTTGTTGCACTTTCAGCTTATAATAAAATATATTGGCTTAATTCAAATTTTCTGAAACTCAACATGGACAAAACTGAGATCATTTTTATTGGTACTCCGTCACTCACTAGCAATATTTCTACTGATTTCACCTGTGAGATTGCCGGTATTCACATCAAACCAAAGAACTGTTCAAAATCTAGGTGCTATTTTTGACTTTCAGGCTCAAATTAACTCTATCACAAAATCTGCATTATTTTACCTTTCTCGCATTGTCTAGCTCTGTCCCTTCATCAAAGACGCTGAAACTGTCTTCTACCCAGCAAACACATTTACTTTGTGGCAACATCTGTGGCACGTTGCATTTCTACTATGGCAGCGTCACTGTCTACGTGCTCGCAACATTGTAACAACGTAGAATTGTAAGACGCGACAGGGCTGTAGCAACGTTGTAGCGCGACATTCAACAACAGAGAGACGACGGACTGACAATTAATTTTTTTTATGCTATAGATATCCCCCATTTAAAGGTTGGGTAGGTAGGAATTGTCTAAAAAACTTCTTTTCCAAATTTGTTTAAACTTTATTTATATATCAATACATAATTAAAATGTAAGTACTCTGAAAAAGAAAGTATAAAAATCGAGTGTCTGTAGACCTCTCACGACTGTTTTAAAGACAGCTCATTATTTCCATTCACTCCACCCCCTCCCTTCTGGGCTCCTTCCAAAGCCACGCCCCAAAACACATGAACGCGCGACTCCGACCGCTGAGCTGGAAGATGCATTATTTACCTGAGACGAGCGGAGAGGAGCGCAGTGCATGCAGTGACATCATGTCAGAATCACATGTAATAAAAAAATCTATCTTTATCAACAAATAAGATGTATTTTAGCGCTACAGCCCTCCCTCCACAGCGGAGCCTGCCATGAACACGCAGGCTAGTAAACATGCAGGGACACTGATGACGGCGGATAAACAGTTATCGCACATTCACTGGTAGGGACGAAACATCAATAATATGCTTTACATTGACTATGGCCTGCCCATACTTTGACTACAAACTTGGTCCTCAAATCATTACGTATTTTGCAATACATGTAATGTAACTTCATAACGTTGCACTCTTTCTATAAGTTATAAATAGCTAGCAAGATAATAATGGTAACGTTACAGTATCTAAGTAATTATTCTAGCGATGTGTGATGTGTAATGCTAAATAAGGTTTGCTAGTACATTATTTCAGCAACATGACAAGCCAGTGAATTAGCAGGTTTCTATTGTTGCTTTGCACAGTGCGTGACATTTTATCTGTATGCTATGCGGCTAGAGTTTTGACAATGAGTAAATGGGCTCCGACGCGCTTGTTTATCGTCATCGGTCTTTTTCCGTTTACCTGTCTTTGTTGTATGAGCAGGTGCCACTCGGGAAATTGGCAGTTTTGGTTGTTTGTCCGCCATTAGCACAGCTGCGCGGCACACCGGCTATCTTGATTTTGAACGACGGTACGCGCTGTGCGAGAGAGGGGGGTGATCAGCGCGTACACAAGCATGATTGACACTGCTAAGACACTCCTCCTGGCTCTGATTGGTTGTTTCTTACCGGGAGCGGTGTATTTCTGCAAATGGCAATAGGACCACTGGGAGGAGCCTGGGAGCTTGATTTTTTCACAGATTATCTGTCTCATATTCTACTGTCAGGACATAATGACAGTTTTAACAAATATGTAAAAAATTAATTTTTACAGAAGTTACCTACTGCAGCTTTAACATGTTATGTTTTGAGCTTAATTTTTAATTGGTCAGATGTTAGATAATTATGTACTTTATAAATATTGTTTATCCTTATTATTTAATGGGCCTAATGGTAAATTAATTATAATCAACAGAAAAGTATTATAGGATTATAGTCCAGAAAACATCAACAAATCCAGAGGAGAGATGCAAGCCCAGAAACCAGTAGGCAGGCATGAGGCACAGGCAAACTTGAGCAGAGAACAAAGCAAATCGGAGCTTCACATGACAGGACTATATGGAGAGACTTGCGTTAACTAGCATGAGCAGACATGAGAAAATATAGCAAAGAAACGAATGAAACTAAATAGCAGACAAATCAAAGGAAAAACTAAACAGGGGCTCGTTCTTCGTACGTTGTTTAAAACATCCGAAATCAAATTACACATCCAAGATGATATCATCGTGCTAATCATGATCTGGCTAATTAGGTTCTTCGAACACACTTGCCGGATATGATTAGTATAGCTGGATTGAGTTATCTGAGATAATTGCGCGTTCATGCGCTGGGTTAAAAGGGGATATGTATCGATAGTAGAAACATTGATCAGCAACGCTGCTATTGGCTGTTTAGCGTGGCCAAAGAGCGGGCTCAGTTTTTCTCCTCAGCAGAGCAAGAACTAATAGTCGAAGTTTATTCGGAATTTTAATGTTTAATCAAAACGCCAGGGAACACCTCAAAGTCTACAAAAGCCAGGAGAGAGGGCTGGCAAAAAGTAGCAGACAATTTAAATCCGTAAGAAGTGGCCAAGTTAGATGTTTTTTATCACTTAATAGCCTATATTTTTGTATTTTAATAGTTGCATAATTACTTTGTTCATTGTAATGTCAGAGTCACCACACTAGAACATGGGAACAAATAAAAGTGAAGTACAAAAATATTCTACAAAATGGTAATTTTTTGTTATATTATAGTCTCTTTTATAAAAGGCACTATTAAATAAATGGTTGTCTGTTTATAAAAGCAATCAAGAAAAAGATCTTAGTAGCCTATGTCACGGTGTGACAAAATGCGGAACTCATTTCCCTTAGAGTAGTGTTTCCGTTGGGACACTTTTGAGTAACACCGCTCCCAGGCCTGTGTGTGTGCGTCTGTTGCCATGACAACCTCAAATGACAGATTGACAACAGGTGTGAGGAATTTACTGGGAGTTTGGGTGAGGCTCTGCCAGCAGCTGAGAGAGTATAAAAAGCCAGTGAAGAGAGACTGTGGGGTGGTTCTCCTCCCCGCCTGGGGGTTCTCCTCCCTGTGTGTGGTTCTCTTCCCGTGAGATACTGTGTTTTTTCGGCAGGTGGTTTATATCTGAGGCTGGGCTGTGCAACAGGGCGAAGATTGAAGCCGAGAAATGGAAAGGAGAGAGTGAAGTTTGTCAACGAAAACCCAAGGGATATCGTCAGCAGTGGGAGAGACGCAAAGTGATGAGTATTTGATCCGTTGTTTATATGCACTGACACTGAAGTGGTGTGGAGAGTCTGGAAAGCGTGTGGCACGAGTGAACTATTACACCGAGTGAATTAATGATCTATCTCCAACCTTTGTTCTTCCTTCACTGAAAGTGACGATTACTACATCCGTTTGACTGTCTCTGAGAGAAGTGGAGCCCGTGTGAGAGACGAGAGTCGATCTGGTGGGAGAAAGACCGGTGGGTGAGTGCTGGCCCGAATGCACGGTGTGCGAGTGGAATGCAGTGCCTGAAGTGACGATTCACACGGTTCTGATATATCAAGCGCCCAAACTTACCATTTGAGACCGCCTGGCCCGCTAATGCTGGAAGATCCTGCCAATGCTTGAAGAGCCTGCCAATGCTTGAAGAGCCTGCTAATGCTGTGAGTTACACGTGTCTATTCCTCTCTCTGTCTGAGTCCAGTGAAGGGCCTGCTAATGCTTGAAGAGCCTGCTAATGCTGTGAGTTACACGTGTCTATTCCTCCCTCTGTCTGAGTCCAGTGAAGAGCCTGCTAATGCTTGAAGACCCTGCTAACGCTGTGAGTTACACGTATCTATTCCTCTCTCTGCCTGAGTCCAGTGAAGACTCTGCTAACGCTGTGAGTTACATGTATCCATTCTCTGCTTGAGTCCAGTGAAGAATCTGCTAACGCTGTGAGTTACATGTATCTTCCACTCTCTGCCGGAGGCTAGTGAAGAACCGGCTAATGCCGGAAGGGCCTGCTAATGCTGGAAGAGCCTGCTGATGCTGGAAGAGCCCGTTAATGCTGGAAGAGCCTGAGGCTAGTGAAGAGCCGGCTAATGCCGGAAGGGCCTGCTAATGCTGGAAGAGCCTGCTGATGCTGGAAGAGCCCGTTAATGTTGGAAGAGCCGAGGCTAGTGAAGAACCGGCTAATGCAAGAAGGGCCTGCTAATGCTGGAAGAGCCTGCTGATGCTGGAAGAGCCCGTTAATGCTGGAAGAGCCTGTTGATGCTGGAAGAGCCTGAGGCTAGTGAAGAGCCGGCTGATGCTGGAAGAGCCTGCTGATGCTGGAAGAACCTGCTCCCGAAGAAAAGAGGATGTGGAAGAGACTTTTAACATTGTTTTTATTATTTAATAAAGTGTATATTTATTTTGAATGCTGTGTCTGCCATTTCCTTCGTGTCCACGGCCGGCTCCTCAGGGGCGGCACGCAAGCGAAGGGGTGGGCGGCCCGCTGGCGCTCCACCCCGACCTGTGACACCTACACTGTAAAATAATTTTTGCTGCATTAAACTAAGGCCGTATAGTCATTTCAACTGTTCAATTTTGAGTAATGATGAATTGCTTTGACTTGTGAAAGTGAAAACTGATAAACTTATGCTTATGTAACATTTTTTGCCATGAGTTATTGATCACATTTTTCCAGAGTGTAGTTCATTGTAATGACATTGTGTTTTCCTCTTTTGTGCACTTTTACATAATACACCAACACTTGTATCTGTTCCCAAGAAAGTGGTGGCTGAAATATGTGCAGTAAGTGGACATTTTTTTTATAACTTTCCAAAGGAAAGAAAGTATAAGACTTTGTAATGTCCATTTGTTTCCATTGCACTGGACAGTGAATAAACCCTCTCAGATAACTGTCATATGGAGGAACTAGCCTACCTGCAAGTGCATAAATAACTTTACTTAATTTATACTTGTGTGCTTTATGGCTGCAATATAAGTTGCAGGATTCCACATCTACAGAAAGGCCTACAGAAGAGTCTACACAGACAGAGGAGACATAGGCCTACAGGTGGGCAGTGGATAGACAACTTTTCCTTTTTATTTGTTGCATGAGGCATGTGTCTAATATCTCTTGTTGCAGGCACTTGACCACTGGCTTTTCTTTACAAAGAACAATTGAAATAAAACTCAAGGAACTAAGTATATTTGTCTTTTATTAAACATTTAATGAAAAGTATTGTTTTTTTGGCAATGTTGTGTAATATGGCACATGCAACAATGTCACAGGCCCTGTCAGGTGTGCAACCCTCAGACTTTTCAGACACTGAAATCTTCCCTTTAGTTAGCCAAAGTTAATTTCATTGTGTGCCCTTGTCCTGGCTAGAGCTGCATTGTAACTGGTTTGGGTCAGGGAATGGGGTCATAAAACACCTGTCTGCTGGCAGGAACATGTCATAATCACCTATGAAAAAATGCAGTTCTGTTAGGATCAGCATAAGTGTATGTAATACAGTGAGCTTGATATTTAATTGTGGAACTTTCCTTACCACTTTCAAATAATGTGCATAAATGTGAATCTCTGAAAATTCTTAAGTCATGCACAGATCCTGGCCATTTTGCTTTCACATTTGTGATATGGAAGATTTTAGTCAACTGCCTTTTTTTAATTTGATATAATATTACTAATCTGGAATATTAAGAATCACAGTAGTAACTGGGCTGCACATTTACATTGTGAACCCCCTTTCTGTTCACATAATCCCCTTCATTGAGGCCTTGATGGCAGTCTATGGTCTAGCCTATAGTCTATGGTACCAATCACATTAGTGAAGCCTGAGTGACATATACTGTAATCGGCATGGTCATGATTGCACGATCTTCATAAATTATGATAAAAAAAATACATTTAAAAAAACCTGCTTTAAAAAAACTGCTTTACAACATTGGGTCTTCAGTGGCTTGGAAATGCCACAAAAAAACCCTAAAACTGTTTTTTAAACCTAAAAGCGCCAGGTAAACTCCGAATGACACGACAGACAGCACTTTCCATCAAGTTCTCCGCATCTCCAATAGTGTAAAGGAAAGAGCCACTCGCAAATAATCTTAGGGCAATGCAAACAGTTTGTGCTGTAGTTAAAGCCCGACTCCGACAAGTCGAAAATAAATGTTTTCAAATGTTGAAAAAAGCGTTTCCAACAAATTAATAATGTAAACGACAATCTCACGAGTCACGAGAAAAAATATACATCTCAGAAAGTGCACATCGCGCTGCGCTGGACTTCCCATATCAGCTCCGCTTATGAAGCCGCAGTCTAATCCTGTTATCATGAAATAAGCCTGCTCCCGAGCAGGTTTAAGATTGCGCACCTGTTGCTATGACAGCAAGTCCAGGATGAGTGTTGAAGAACCAAACAATCCAAGATCATGCCAAATCGCCAACAATCAAATCCAGCTAACTGAGTTAGCGTCGTACGAAGAATGGGCCCCAGGTGTGCGAGCGATTACAAAATTTTTTCCAAAAATGGAAAAAAAACATTACCGTGCAACAAGTACGCGCTTAAGTTTCTGTCTGTTCAAGGAGTGCTGAAATGTAAATTACTCATCATTAAAGTAATTTTTGGCTTCATTATGGCTTAGAACTTTTTGCATAAAGTTAAAATGTTTCATACCTGACCAGAAGATGTTCAACACTTTTCCTAACGGTAAGGATAAAATTATATCTGAATACTAAAAGAAATATAGCTAACGTTAGCATACACTAGAACTGTAGTTTATATAAGATCGCAAACTCCATGAATTATCAGCTAACATTACTCTGTCCCTTCAGTTAGTCAGAACAAATAAATGTCACATTAGACAAGGAAGTTGTAGGTTGTGTTTGAATAATTACACACTCTATCTTATTTAGCTGAGGTAAATGAAACGCAATTCTCTCGTATCTTTGCTCGATGAAGAATGAGACGGCACAATGAGCCCAGCGGTCGGTGTTCTCCAGTGGTTGTCCAGACACCCTTGGCACAACCTTAAGCAATGGCCCTGAACGATGGTTCAGTGTCAACATTGTGACAACGCTATAACAACCTTCACCACACAGTGTAGTTATAGCAACCTTTTGGCCATGTTGATAAAACATTGTTAGAAGGTTGGGTACGAGGCCAACGTTCTGTGTTTGCTGGATTGCATTTGTCTCATCATGTATTGATTACTGCAATGCCCTTTTCATTGGTTAACCTGCCAGCTCCATTTCCAGATTACAATATATTCAAAACTCTGCTGCTAGAATACTTACACATACCAAGCGTTCTGCTCATATCACCCCAATTTTGAGGTAGGGTAGGGGTTGGTTCACCTGGATGTTATGTAGCCAACCCCTAAGGTCAGTCACCTGACATTGTTGATATTAGGTCTTGAGCAGAGGTGGACAGTAACAAAGTACATTTACTTGAGTACTGTACTTTTGTACACTTTTTGAGTATCTGTACTTTACTTGAGTATTATTTTTTTATGGAAACTTTTTACTTCACTACATTTGAAAGACAAATATCATACTTTTTACTCCACGACATTTCTGTCAAGGTCCTTGAGTAGGAAGTATGGGGATGATTTTGGTTGCAAGGGTTGCATTTTGGTTGGAAATGAAAGTCGGGTTGACGTCAGAACTCGACTGATGTTGGTTTCTGACGTCAACCCATCTGTCCAACATTGGAGATTAATATCAATCTGCCATTGGATTCTGACATTAACTTGATTTTCATTTTCAACGTTGGGTTTGGCCAAGCAGCCATTTGGGTGTCCGAAACCATTGTGGACGTTATTGAGTGCACTTATTCAATCTCACATTCAATCCTACTACTGGAACTGTGCTCTAGAAATAAATGTGATATTGATATGAGGGTAGGCAGGCATAGATTCAGAGGCATAAGGTACTGTAAGTATTACATACAACAATGCAACAATAAAAAAACAATGCATTGACATTTACTTTTTACTTATAATACTTAAGTAATTTTAAAGACAAGAACTTCTGTACTTTTACTTCAGTAAAAATCGGTCTTTACAACTTTTACATGTAACGGAGTAATATTTGACCAGTAGTATCTGTACTTTCACTCAAGTAAGGAAGTTGTGTACTTTGTCCACCTCTGCCTCTCGAGGATAGGTGGAAGAATGGCGTCATTCAAGGGACGACCGTGGTGACGGTCTGAGTGAGGTTGAAAAAGATCTGCAGTGAACCAAAGACGCGGTTTGAAATCGCTGGTGTTTCTGATGTCACAAACTACCTTAAAGACAAATCTTACAATGGCGGAAAGATCCGGGAGGCCCTCCCGGAGAGATACCGTAAATACCTTATCTTCATACACAGCTTCTCTGGCTGCGATACCGTATCAGCAATTTCTGGGTTTAGCAAACCAACTTTGTTCACCAAGCTCTGCAAGACTGACAAAGCAGAGGGGGCCATGGATGTGTTCAATGACATCAGAGCCAAGAGAAGTGACATCATCAAAGCTGGCTGCGAACTGTTCAAGCTCACATTCTGCGGAAATCCACCTGAAGATTTGGAAGACTTAAGATTTGATATCATCAGCAAGCGGGCCGCAGCCGGGAGCATCAAGCCTGAGAAACTGCCTCCGACTACAGGAGCTGCAGCACAGCACTCTCTGCGGGCATATCTCCAGACCAGAGACCGGCTACTGCTACAAATTCCATCACTGGATGTCCTTGAGTATGGATGGAAACAAGGAGAACAAGGTTATGTACCAGTCCCTACAACAGATCCCATTGCACTGCACTACCTTCTGAAGTTTGTCAGCTGCAACTGTGCAGGGGACTGTGACACTCTCAGGTGCTGCTGTAAAAATCAAGGCGTCAAGCGTATTTCTGTTTGTGGGAACTGTCATGGTAACTCTTGCCAGAACATCAACCAGCCAGATGATAACAGGAGTGAGGGAGATGTAGGCGAGTTGGACAGGGCCGTTTGAAGGAATTTGGGGGCCCCAAGCAAAATGGACATGGAGGCCATTTTATCCAGTGTAATTTATCACTTACCACTAGGGGTGTAACAAAATTCACGGTTCGGTTCAATACGATACACATGTGTTACGGTTTGCTATGTTTTCGATACAGCAAAAAGAAAGAAATGCCAATTTCCTTGATTTATTTATTTTTCTTTCTTTTTTTTTATCATAAAATATGATTTATTTTTACTTTGAGCAATTCTGGAGCTATAATTGGCTCTTCTTAGGAGCATATAAAACAAAACAGCTCCTTGGAAAAAATTAAATGTAATATTGTAGTAGTTATAAACAAATGTTTATTTTAGTTAAGATTAACATTTGCATTGTATTCATAATGTCAAAATAAAACCGACGTAATGTTACTTGAAGGCATTATAGCCTAATATTCCTGCCAAACTATGTGAATGTTTCTCACTAGATCTCGCAGCGATGTTATTACTTCTGTGGCGAATTCAAATGCTTTCTTTACTGGATCTCTTATTAGCGCTGTGTAGTAACAGTGTCGCATGATCACGATCGGCTCGCGCTGCACTGGTCCAAACTGATAAACAACGGTCCGTCAACCACACAATAACGAGTAGCTCAGTTTCGTTCCGCTTACATTACGTTTGCCATTTGATGTTGGGCAATGTTGTGGTCGCGCCGGCGTCTCTACATTATGAGCGCGCTTGCCACGCGCAACGCGCCTACATTTGAAATAACGAAATTTTGGTCGGCAGGAAAAATGATCCAACGAACCGTTCGGTTTGAAAATGCGTACCGAACACCGAACCGAAAGCCTCGTACCGAACGGTTCAATACGAATATGTGTATCGTTACACCCCTACTTACCACTATCTTGTTTTTTCTTATCCTCCTCTTCCTTTCTATTCATTCTTTTCTGGCTTCCTGAAGCATAATTCCGCTTCATGATGACTGCCGAGGAGTTTTTGTATTTTGCCGGCAGCAGAGATCACGTGGTTGGCTGTCTGCTGTCAGCGACTACTGAGAGGGGCCCCCTTGAGGGGGATCCCGATAACAGTGTCATTGCACTTTAATGCATTGACTATCAAAGGGGCGCTCACACAGTTTGTCGTTGCATTTTATTCTTAACCAGTCGTTGTCTTGGGGCCCCAGGCCAGCTCGGGGCCCCAAGCAATTGCTTGGTTTGCCTGCCTTGTCGCGACGGGCCTGGAGTTGGATGAGGTTTGTTAAATTTTAAACCGATTTAGTAAGTTTTGTTTTGTAATTGTTCAATAAAACCATTTTTATGTGGTTTTTGTATGGACTTGGAGTCATTTTTACTCAAAACTAATGGCTGGGATAGATTCAGCACCCCTAAAAAACCCTGGTTAGACATCTCAAAAGGTAATATAAAAAATAAAAAACACAACATTATTTTTACCCAGGCCGTCTGGGCACCCCAACTTTGATTGCCTCTCCAGGTGTTTCCCCGAGGATTTGGCCATGGATAAATTGGGAGGTGTTACTAGACACCTATAGGAACACATGGTAAAAAAAGCTATTGGTAAGAATTTTTTTTGCAGATTGGCCAAAAAAAGCCCTAACTTTCCCTAACTATTGTTGAGATTGTTTCTTCACAAGACTTCTGAAAATTGTATCATGTAGCCTAGAATATTTGCTTAGAAACTGTGAAAAACATCCTGCTAACTCATTCAGATAAAACAATATATTGATTTAAAATTTGTAAGACATGTTTTGTGTAAGAAAGCTTTATACGAGAAGGTGTGTATGAATATTGATGTGTTTCACACCTGAGAAAGACAAAGACCCTCCCATAACCCATATCAGGTGCTATCAGGCCCTATCATTATGAGGAACCTTGCACAAATAATGAAGAGAGATTTAAAAAAGAACAGCTTTTTAATTGTTTGGATTTATTTACAACACAACATAATCCAAAGATACACAACAAAGGACAAAAAAAGCACATTATTGAACCCACTGATCTAAAGACAGAGACTTGAAGCAGTTTATTACAAATAAAACAAAACATGAAACAAAAACATGGCATGGCAACAAAAAATAAAGACATGAACTTACACAACAGCAGACTACAGGAAACAATACTTGACAAAGACACATGGCAAACATGAGGGCTTAAATGCACAGACTAATGACAAGACAAGGGACACCTGTGAACAATGAAACAATGAACCAATGACAACATGACACATCAGACAAGGGAACGCATGGCAGGATCACATGACTAACAGGGAATCACATGACAGACATGGAAACATGACATGAACAAACCCAAAACGTGACAATACGTATAGGGCAGCATAACTTAATAATAACAATAGCCTAGCATGCAGCCTATAAATCGTTAAAAATGAACACTGCACTAGAGAAAAATACGGCCTATGGATTATCATGTTACTTCAAATGTTTCCATTCGTTATGACGTTATGAAATGAGATTGGAGCAAGTAAAAACATGAAGCCTAATGTTTGGCGCGTTTTGCTTTTCAAATGCACAGCGCAAGTGACTCAAACTCAGAGTGACTCAAACAGAGAGCATACTGAAGTGATTGAGCCGCTCCAAACTATGAAACATTATTGTTACCACGTTATTCATATCTACATTTGAACAGATATCCACAAACACAGTATTTAACAGTAAACACTGGTCTAAACATTATAATATTCACCATATTAAAGTAAACACAATATAGCCTTCTTTTATATCATGCTGTGTTTTATTATCGAACATAAAAAAATCCTCGTGTCATACATGTTTATAAATTTAGCATTAGGCCGGTGACACACTGGCTGCGTGGCGCGAGCGTTGCGTTTCTGTTGCGTGGCGGCTGCGTCGCGTTTTCTGTGTCTTTACACACCAGAACCGTGCCTGACGCGGCGCTGGCGCGCTGCTGCTGCTATTGTAGGTGACATAGAGGGAGGCCGCCGACAGACCATGGCTCTTGTCTTCACGACAACAACTTTTTTCACACACCTACACCTTCCAAAATCCGCAAAATGGGTAAGTGGGCTGTCTGTTTATTTCAATAACACTTACAAATTTGTGTAGCTTTAAAGAGCTTATTTAGCCTACCTGATTTGGACCGTCACTCATAATACACACTACGTTGTTATTGTAGTGTGTCATATTTTTTTCATGTATGCTATTGTATTTTATTCATATTATATGCTATGACCTCTGTATTGGACACCAGGACTCGATTGTTTAAAAAATAAAATGACATGAAATTATATGTAGCCTATAGCACAAAATAATGGGATTTTTTTTTCAGTCACCAATACATTTTGGGGTTTCAGGTTTTCTCTAACCAAAGTTTGTATTAAGATGATTCTCAGTTATGTTATGAAAGATGTAACGTAATGAATTGATACACCATTTTACTTTATGCAATATGTGGTTAAAATGGACATAAATTGATAGTCCGATTCAATGCAATGTATCTTTTCACTGGATCTAGTAGTGTAATTGGAGTAATAATTTGCAACATTTTAATAATAATATCTCATACTTAATAGGAATATTAATGTATCATTTATTTAAATAATCACTTGTTGTTTCTCCAAAAATGCCTGATAAAGATGATTTAAGTCCTGATGTCCTCTACAGTGGACATGTATGAAATCAATGCCCTGTTCTGTAAAAGATGAAACACCTAACGTTTGTTAAATGTTGGTTTTATGAAATTCAATTTGAAAAGTAGTTCAAATTAATTATGCTTACAATATATTATCATATTTCCATAAATATGAAAATATGATACATTTCAAAAGTGCTAAATTTGATCACTAAATAAATGTCAGACTTAAACATAAAAAAATTTGGTTTCTCTGAAAAGTCCTGAATTTACTATTTACAGGACACCAGATTGTGACATGTATGGTGTCGGTGAAATTAAATAAAATATAATTTCCACTACAGTGGACAAAAGTCTATTCCTGGGTCCCTATTACTATTGAAATTTATAACGGTATTTGTTCTTTTTCAGTTCGAGTTGTTGACCGAAGAAAAGCCATTTCTTCTGTTAAGAATTCGCCGGAGGAGAAACAGACGATGGTGGGTTCACCCTATGAATCAAACAAGAAAAACTTTCGGAGCTTATTATCACCTCGTTGCAGAGTTGCAACTTGATTCCGAAAAACATCTGAATTACTTTCGGATGTCAGCAGAACAAATGGAGGAGATTCTGTCTATTGTCGGACCCGACCTGACGAGGCAGACAACCAATTTCCGTGATCCTATCGAGCCCAAGCAGAGGCTTGCCATTACACTCAGGTAGGCTTTTTATTCTCTGTATAAAAAAAAATTTCTTTTTTAATAAACAATTGAACATTATAAACATTTAAATAACAAAACACACTATTCTTTACACTCAAAAAGATACAATATTCCACATAATGTTAATTTTCAAAACTGAACTATTTACATTTAATGCCATTATTTAAAAATTGTGGTAGCTGTGGGGTGAAGGGTCAGACAGATTCTCCATAAATGTACTGGGAGGGTCATCTTGGGGAGGAACAGGATGATATTGGGACCGGGCTTGGAGTGTGGGGCTGTAAGGGTGAAATGCAGTGGAGGTGGAAGAGTGGCTTGACCTAGGGTGTTCCTCTGTGCCAGCTGTCTGTCCTCCAGTTCAGTGAGAAATGTCAAAAAATTAGTTTGGGCCTGGGCCTGTGCCTCACGTGATAGCCTATTTAGCCTAGGCACCAAACTCAAAGCAAAATAGTACATCTCCTCTTGCGCAGTAGGGACATGAGGGGGGACATTTGAAGTTGGAATGGAGATGATGTCCAGTAGCTGTTGCTCAGCTTCACTTACTACTTGTCTTCTTCTGTCACGTGCAGGTCTGCGGCCGGTTGCATAAACATAGCCATAATGTTAAGACAGTGTCTTAAGTTCTAGTATGACCTACTAGCAGTTAGTCAGGGGCAGTCAGTCTTAGTTTTCGGTATCAAAGTAGGCTTATCTATGTTTTTATGTAACTGATTTTAAAAAGCTATGAACCGTCTTAAAGAAAATAAATTGATGTCTAACTTGTAAGACTAGTCTTAGAGGTTTATGCAACCGGCCCCTGGTTTGAGATTGGGTGCTTTGTCTAGTCTCTGACAGAATAGCTTGAATGCGGGGGTGGGCTGGAGTGGGACTAGCTCAGGAGTGGGGTGTTGATGTGATTGCCCCAGGTGGTGGGGTTGGGGTGTCACACCTCTGTGATGTTGGAGTTGCTATGCGCTCCACATCCTCCTCTATTGCGCTCAAATCAATGGGGTCCTGTGTGTGTTCCAGTGGTTGTATTGGATCCAGTGAACATCTTGAGCTAAAATAGAGTAACAGTGGTCCTTGTGATAATTAAGTAACACTTCACTTTTAATAAACAACCTTTGTGTATAATGTAAATCATTTAATGTTTTGTCCTAAGAAGTTAAGTATCTCTATAACCAAAACAAGTAAATTAAAGTACATACTAACATTCTTGGATTCAAATGAGGCAGTAGAAATGACATTTCAACCTCGTATTTCCATTCCTTGACTGTCCCACCTGCAGAGCCACTGGGAGGATGCTTTTGTTTTTTATGTTTTACAAAAGCATCTCTCAGCACCTTCCACCTTTTTTTGCAATCATCACCTGAGGAGAAAATATAATCTCATCAATACTACTAACACTTTGTTGTAATATTATTATTATTATATTATATATACTACTATATTATAATTACTCATATTGACAATGACACATTTTTCTTTCTGACACAGATACCTTGCATCAGGAGAAAGCTTTGCTAGCCTGGCATATCAATACCGTTTGGGGGCAATTACTGTGTGCTCATCTGTGCACATGACATGCAGTGCCATTGAAACAAGGATGATGTCAACCCACATTCCTCCACCAACTGAGGACCAGTGGAAAGCCATTGCTTCCAGATTTTGGGACAAGTGGAAATTTCCAAACTGCTTGGGTGCAATAGATGGGAAGCACATCACCATCAAAGCACCTCCCAATTCTGGAAGTCTGTTTTTTAATTCTAAGAAGACATTCTCCATAGTTCTTCTGGCACTTGTGGATGCAGACTATCGGTTCACCTACATCCAGGTGGGAGACTTTGGCCGGGCCAGTGATGGGGGGGTGTACGGCTCTTCTCGGCTTGGCAGGGGCATGGAGGCCAAAACACTGAATGTGCCCGAAGACAGCCCTTTACCTGGTTCAGGTGTGCAGGGTCCCATGCCCTTTGTCATTGTTGGAGATGCGGCATTTCCATTGAAAACCTACCTCATGAGGCCTTTCCCGGGTCATCGTCTCCCAAGGTGGAGAGAAACTTTCAATTACCGACTGTCTTCTGCCAGAATGGTTGTTGAGTGTGCCTTTGGCATCCTCACTCCGAGATGGAGAGTGCTGCTTTCGAGGCTGCAGATGGCACCACACTTTGTGGACACTGTCGTTATGGCTTTGTGCATCCTGCACAACTTCCTCACCAACCCAGCGCAAAACCGGAGATGGCAGGATGAGGCAGAACATACAGGAGACATGTTGCCTATTATAAGGAACATGGGAGGGGGGAGGGAACAGGGCAGCAAGGATGCCTATGGAGTGCGTGAGAAATTCAGCACTTTCTTCAATTCTCTGGAAGGGAGCATGTGATCACATCACAACATTCATTCATTGTAAATAATTTAACAACTTTATTTTGTATTCCTGTATATAGTTTGTCATGTTTATTTGTATTTGAAAATGTTCTGCGTGGCACCTTGATTAATGACAAATATCCTTCAACTAATATCCTTATTATGTTCATAATTATAATAATTATCTTAAATAAAGACTGACATGTTGATCTCTACAAAATGACTTATTTTATTTATATTGTCAGTCAATAGGCCTGCATTAAAAAAAGCTCTGTTTTGTAGTCTGTTTGGTGACTTGTGTTTTGAAAGGTTTTTCTGTGGTATGTTGCAGATGAACACATCACTTCAAACTTTCGTTTGAAATGCTAATTATATTATGAGAATAATGTAATATTGACAAAAAATAACACAAAATTAACAACTGGACGTTAAAATAGATATATATAAAAAATGTGTAGGTCAATTAGGTATTTAATTATGTATTGAATGGATTTATAAATTTATAAAAGGCAAGTGCAAGCAGGAGACATCAGTAAAGTGTGTGCTGGTTGACAAATAATAATGGAGGGAGGGATGATAACCGACCTGAAAAGATTAGTAGGTTATAGACATTTTTTTTTTATACACCATGCACCCTCAAACTTCGATTGGACCACATTTAGGCTATCGGTAAGTTGCCTATCTTGGCAATATAGTAAACCTACCATTATAACCAATAGCTGTTGCAACTGAGTCCCATGCCTTCTCCTTTTTTCGTGGATCTTTGTAGCATGGATCCTGTGGATCGTACAGTTGTCGGTGTTTCTCCACCTCTTCAATTAACCTGTCGTCGTCCATCGTTGCTAACTAGATATAGCCTACTTGAAAGTGTCAAGTCACGTGGTTTGGATCACCCTTGTTCACATAGGCCTATATGGGAAATAGTTGTGGAAGGCTATAGGCTACTTCATGTTAAGCATAAATATAAAGCCTACTGATAAAGGACACCGTCAACAGTATTGACGGCAAAATAGACTATGTTTGACAGGTGCAATATTAGAAAATCGAAAAATATATATATATTTTTTTTTTTAAATGACATTTATATCTGAATTTATGTCAACCTATATACTTTCAAATACAAAATGTCCTTAATTAATATTTATTTGTGTACAAAATGACATATAAACATATTTTCCTATTCTATTTTGCCTGGAAACGCTTCCAACACGCTTGCGTGTCGCGTGAAAAATAGGCGTCGGTTCTATTTCTAGGATGCACGCGTTTTCCCGCGGGCAGTGTGCAAGCTCTAACCTGTTAACATGGGAGCCGAAATAAAAACGGACACGCCACGCAGCTGAGACGCTTACGCCACGCATCCAGTGTGTCACCGGCCTCAGGCTTCATGTTTTTACTCCAATCTCATTTCATAACATACATTTTAGTCTGGCACCAGTTTGACTAGTTGCTACAATGTAAAGTTTATGCAACAATAACATGCTGCTTACTATTATAAGTGAACATGTCTTACCTTAAAAATCGTTCTCATCTTCAGATCGCGTTCTTCTAATTCTTGCAACATCGACACTGGTATCTGAACTGAACTGAATCAACAATGAACTGAATAACTACATTGCTGTCTTTTGTAGAACTGTTTACAGCTGAATTGACCTTGTTTCAAATTGATGACGGTCAGTCACAATGTTATTGATCTGAACTGACCTGAGTCTTTTAGGGCTGTTTTACAGCAGAATCTTAATTGTCTCCACAGCTAAAGTCGCTGCCTGTCTTATCCACTTCACTAGAACGCTATTTCCCCAAATTCTGTTGCCAACCCCATCCTGTTTGACTACGAACTGATTGTTGGGGTTTGCCCATCCTGGTTTGACTATTGCCTGCTCTGTTTCACAGCTTTGTCACAGAAGACTTCACCAACCACCGATCCTGCAGCTCAGTACTGAAATGTCAGCATAAGCGACAATGCTTCAATACATAGAACCACGTATATTTAATGAGGCAAGGGTGTAGAGTTACATTCAAGCTGTTTTAAGGCAGGAATATTTTTTTTCAAGGAAAAAACATTTAAATATGTAATTTTGGTGATCAAAGATGAGTTTTGAGGTATAAAATTTACTACATGAGGACTTTACCATGCCTATAAAGTTATACTTGTTTCAGGATTCTATCAGCATCAAAAATGTAGTAAATTAAAGGGCCTCACATCTGCATGACTTTTCATGTAAGTGAGATGACAAAATCTGTAAATTTGATGATTTTTATTGCACTTTTTACTAAATTAAATGTCATCATCCAGAGTTAATATGCAAGTGATTTATGAAACTGCTGTATTTAGTAAACCTCTTACCACATACAGAACACTACAGTTGATTTCAGGAATGAGTTTGCAAATGCTGTATCAAGTCTCTTTGATATGTGAAACTCTTCTCACACTGAAGACATGTATAAGGCTTCTATCCAGTGTGAGTTCTTATGTGAACATCAAGGATTGATTCGGTTATGAAAGTCTTTCCACAGTGATTGCACATGTGAGGCTTCTTTCTAGTGTGAGTTATTACATGATTCTTAAGGCGATTGCTGTCTGTGAAATTCCTTCCACACTGATGGCATGTAAAACTGTTTACTCTCAAGTGAATCTTCATGTGCTGATTAAGGTTTACTTTACATCTGAAACTCTTTCCACACTGAGAGCATATGAAAGGCTTCTCTCCAGTGTGAATTCTCATGTGATTCTTAAGATATTTTTGTGAGTAGCTCTTCCCACACAGTTTGCAGGTGTGAAGCTTCTCTCCACTGTGAAGCCTCATGTGGGAATTAAGGTTTCCTTTATGTGCAAAACTCTGTCCACACTGTTGGCAGGTGTAAGGCTTCTCTCCAGTGTGAATTCTCATGTGGGCTGTAAGGTTTTCTTTGCGGGCAAAACTCTGTCCACATTGTTGGCAGGTGAAAGGCTTCTCTCCGCTGTGAGTTCTCATGTGGACAGTAAGGTTTTTTTTTTTTGTAATACTCTTTCCACACTGATGGCAGATGCAATAATTGTTAGATATGTTTTTCTGAGCTTTCCTATTTAGTGATGAAGTCTTTTCAGTCTCTGTGGATTTTTCTCCAGTCATGAAATCACACCAGTCTTTCTCTTCATTTTCATTCAATTCTTGACTTTCTTCTTTCAGTGCCATTAGGTCTAAAAAATAAAAATAAACCCCCCCCCCAAAAAACACCCAAATTAACACCAGTTCAATAGCACAAAAGAACAGACATCAAAATACTGCATAAAAGCCAACAACATGAATGCTAGATCCTATACCTAATAAGCTACTGAAAGTGGAATTACCTTATCTCAGAATCTCTTCTCAATTTTGTTAACTGTTCGCTTTCTTTAGGACACATCCAAAAAAGCAAGACAGTCTAAGAAAGCTGGTGGTTATCAAACCCCTTACCACTTGACCCAAGAGAATAGGTTTATTATGGGCCGATTCCAAATCATGTCTAAAATATTCGAAAAATAGTGTCCTCTCAACTATGTTCAGTTTTAAAGAGAAACTGTTGTTCAGTCAGGATAGACCACAACATTCTCTTGCTTACCTTGAGAATTATGTTGGCATTAGTGGACAAGCATTAGCATGATTTAGGTCTTATCTGCCTGACTGCTACCACATTTGTCTGAATGAAGATGTCTCATCAAACAAGTGTGGAGTGCCACAAGGCTCAGTATTGGGTGCTCTGCTTTTCTCCTTATATACACTTTCCTTGAGGGACATTTTCATTAGTTTTTACTGTTATGGCAATGATACTAAGTTTGATATTTCTTTAAAACCTGGAAAAAAAAAAAAGCTTGCACAACTCTTCAAGTTAGTAGTATTTTGAACATGGCAATCCACAAAAGTGGGTGGATTGTTTTCCTTCCTGACTCCTAAACTTTTTAAAGGGGACATTAAACATGCTAAATAGTTATCGTTACTTAAATTAGGCTGTAAAATGGGACAGAATCATTTTTGAAACGTCTTTATGAATTAAACCTTCTGCATTTCACCAAGTCAATAATTAAAGTTGACTTTAATATCAGCTGTCACCGTCTGACTGATAAAAGCACTTCATTTTGTAAGCTAGTAGTCCTTACAAGCTTGTTCTAGCTAGCAGTGGTAGGCATATAAGACATACCAGACTAATAAAAATATAACATGAACCACACGTCTTTTTGAAGTCTATCACAAAAATTGAGCACCTTTGGAGTACTAGGTTGCACCAGCCATTTTTAAGTTCTTACTTAAATTGGTAAGTATAATCCACAAAAAGGTTTAGTAACTGCTAGTTAGTTTGTAACTAACTCTGTACTTTATGTAATGGTGTTGTTGCACCATTTGTTCTTAAATCAGACTGTAGCAAGTAGGTCACAAGCTCTCCATTAGATTAAGCCAGGATTAAGCCTTAGTTCAACTAGGACTTAGTTCAACTAGGACATAAGTAGCTTTTATAAACATGCCTTAGAAAAAAACATTACTGGTGTGAATCTTGAGACAGTGTTTCTGAACTGTGTTTTTTACAGTTTAAGCGCATAGAAGAGAACTTAGTTTAATAATCACGGGATGTGCTGACTGACATCCAGCTTTCTGTGCGCGTGCTTCGGACGTGTGCGCTCAGAAAACCATATATCCAAAGTTTAGACTGATATGGTTTTAAAACGCATGCATATAATAAACTTTCATGATGATGAAGAGCTGCAATGCAACGTGAACGTGGTAGAGATGATAATTAAAACCAAACAGATTTTTTTTAAAGTTTTTGTCAGAGTATCCCTCTTCTGGAAAAGTGGGGTAGAGAGCAGCAGCTCATTTGCATTTAAAGATACATGAGCGAAAACAGCATGTTTTAACTTCCACTCAAAAATAGGCAATTACAGCATGGTATAATAAATGATCTATGGGGTATTTAGAGCTGAAACTTCACAGACACATTCTCGGAACACCTGAGACTTATATTACATCTTGTATAAGGGGGCATAACAGGTCCCCTTTAAGATGCTAATATTCAGACAGTTTGATTTAAAACATCTACTATGTTGAAGTTTGTTATAAAGTTGTTGTAAAGTTATTGTAACTTTACCAAGCTGTGTCAGCAGGATAAATGTTTTATTATCTTGTTGTGTGCTAATGTTTTTTTTGCTAAATTATTGCTTGATTCAATGAATAACGAGTGCTCCAACACTGGTTTGATAAAGATGAGACGAAAAAAAAATCCCTTATATACAACAACTGAAAAGTTTATAACTAACATTTACTTTATTCAAAAATGTTCAAAAGAAGACCAACCTGTTTGTTCCTCATTTTCTTCTTGTTTCACACTGAATACTTCTTCAATCCTAATGTCTTCACTCTCCTCTTTAATAAACGCCATCTTTATAATAGTGTCATGTGGATCTCAGTCGCTTCATCAGGAGTTTTTCTGTGTGTTTGTCCTGTTTAAGATGAGAATAATTAACAGAAAGAAAAATAAATCCACACTAAATCTCTAGGTGATCAGCTCTAGTTCAGTAGTTCACTGGTAAGAGAGTCAGTCAGAGTGAGAGTTAATGGATTAAAACCTGATTAGACTAAAAACTTATTAGCACTAAAATGTAATAAAAGAATACATATTACACAGGCACTTAGTATTTATTATTTATATTTGGTATTTTAATAAATACATTTAATATATTACAATATTTTAATAATCACAGTTGTCATTATGCTTTGTTTCTCGTTGCATTTGTTTTAACCAGCACGTGACGTCAGATGGCGGTAGTTCGAGCGCTTTGAATCAATGAATCATTTTGAAGTGTTTGGCTCAATTGACTCGGAGTTTCAAAAGGCTCAGTTTCTCCATCACTACTTGCCATTGAGAGAATTCGTGTTTACCATAAAGTGGCATAGAGAGCTAAATGAGCCGCACATTTTCTGTTACTCATGTGTACATTCGCTTTACTCATAAATAATAACGTTCATTAATGTTAAATTAAGAATTACACTGTTACATTCAACAACTATTGAGCCATATTACATAAAAAAATGTATCTAAGATTGCCTGAACGGGTTGCATTGATTTAAACACTAAATGTTTAAGAACACAAACCTTTCTTCAGCCAAATCCCAACAGATACATGAGAGCGGCGCATACTTATGACATCACATCGCCAAAATAAAAGTCCCATTCAGAAGTCCCATGCTGTCTAAAATCACAAAAGTGGATAGAAAATAACATAAAATAAACAAATAATTAAAATGATGTCAGAATAATTCAGACTTTAATTATTTGCGAAATACATAATGTTGTCCAATGATGTGTTGAAAATATTAAGAACCTCTAATGAAAAAGAAAAAAGTGTGAGATTATGCCTATACAGTATACTGTATTGCTTTTTAGACAACTGTAGCTTATACATTTTAGGCTACTTAAGAGCATTTAATTCAATACTTAGTAATATTAATATGGACTTATTGAATATATGACTAATTGAATTTGAGTTGGTTTGTTATTACAGACATGTAGAGAAATCACCCTAAAATTAAAACCAACCTTTTCTCCATTATGACGTTTTTGCCTTCAAGATTTGTTAAACAACATTTTTGACACTATTTGCCCAGACTTAGTGAATATCATAAACATTTGTCTTTTGACTGAGACTGTTCCTGACTGTTTTAATTTAACTTCCGTTACACCCGGTGCTAAATTTGAAAATAAATAATTGGGTGGTGGTGGCGCAATGGATAAGACACATGCCTTTGGTGTGAGAGACCCGGGTTCGAATCCACTGTGAGACACCAATGTGTCCCTGAGCAAGGCACTTAACCCCTAGTTGCTCCAGAGGCGTGCGACCTCTGACATATATAGCAATTGTAAGTCGCTTCGGATATAAGCGTCAGCTAAATGAATAAATGTAAATGTAAATGTAAATTGCCGGATCAAAAACAGAAATTAAAAGGCGCTGTGACCGACACAGACCATACAACTTCATTTTTCCGGGAACATACAATGACGTCACTAAACAATGACGGCACATAACCTCCAAATACATTTGCATTAACCGGCGCTAACATGATGCGTGCACCATGGTGTGAAGCGAGCGTTTTCAATTAATTCCTATGGACGCTGAGCTTTACATTCATGCATGAAAACTGAACTGAACACGCTCACTTTATGCCAGTGTGCACGCACCGTCACCATGTAATGCACTTGTTTATGCTAGATCATAAAAAAAAAAAAAAAGACATCTAAGAGCAGAGCTTTCTGCATGGCCTCCAGACTCTCCTCAGTTTCTGCTGATGGCTATTCTGGGCAAATATTCACCTCAGCTCTTTTTGCTTTTTTGACTCCAAAGGCTGCAGGTTTTAATTAAGGCTGCTGAAGTTTCAACTCAGCATCATCCGAGAACTTAAGACAGCAGGCCAAGCAGACTGTGAGCTTGTAGACCCAGCAAACACAGAATGTTGGCTACGTTTACGTTTTCATTTTTACTGCGTGATAAATATAAGAAGAACGGCACAACGGTTCATATGTTCATTGTCTCCACCGTTCTGTGTTGAAAGTGTTGGTGTGAATTCAAAAGACCACACAAAGACTGTAAATTTTATAGTATTTTATTTAATCCTTTACTTAGACAGAAGAAATAACTAATCATAAGAAAAATAAATCTAAAAGAATAAATTGTTTAATTTTAATTGCTTTTCACACTCATTACAGTGTATCTTTTTGTTGAGAGCTGCTAGGGAGTGGGGGAGTCTCACTTACCTTATTAGATCTGGGGAGGGAGGAGTATATCACACTGTGTACTCACATATGCAATTTCACTTCAGGAAGCCACCGTGTTACATTACCATACCTGAAGCCTACCCTTGTCAATCTTTAGTGTTCTAACACAATAAGGTAAGAAACAACATACACACATTAGTGCGTAACGAGACTAAAAAGTTTGGGGACCGGGGACAAAGATCCTTTCGTTGTCCAAACTTCCAGGGCAGCCATAATCCATTTCCCCTACACGACGGGCTAAATACCCCGTTACATTTAGATAGCTCAAGGTTTAAAAAAGGGTGGGGTCTTTGAAGGGGGTTCGAAGATTAGCAAAGTTTATTCAAATGACACTTTAAATTTATTTTTGACACTTTAAAAGGCTATATTTCAATATAGGCTATCTATTTTTTTCTGTATGGCTTAGGCTAATACTTAGGTAGGCCTAACCTAAAATAGGCCTATGTATAAACCACACACACAGAGATAGACTTTTACAGACATTCAGTCCAACCACCAAATAGTTCATGTAACTAAGCCTACTCACAAAGCATAGGCTTACAAATCTGAGCTAGCACATGTATATCATACAGTGAAACACAATTTGAGCTACAACCGTTCTGACTGTGGGCTTAAGCTCTGTCACCGAACACTGAGCGATTCTAATATTGTCAAGAAGATGTCCTGTGGGAGAACAAAAGCAGAGGCACTAGTCACAGAAGTCCTTGCCCCAAAGGCAGTACAGGAGGTGATCAACAAATTAAAAAGTGCTGAGAATGCACGTCCATTCTCTATTCAAACTGATGCATCTAACAAGGGCAATCGCAATATGTTTCCCTTGGCTGTACAGTTTTTCACTGCAGAGAGCGGGGTCATGAACAAGTTGATAGATTTTGTTGAAAATCCAGATGAATCTGCTGAGGGAATAGTCACTACAATTCGGAGCTCTCTTGGACACCTGGGCCTGACTTTGGATCATGTGTCTGCATTCAGCGCAGACAATACAAATGTCAATTATGGAATCCACAATTCAGTATTCTCAAAATTAAAAAGTTCCAACAGTGATCTCCTCAGAGGCAACTGCCATGCGCATATTGTCCATAACACCATAAAGTATGCCCTGGATCAGCTCTCAGTCGACATAGAAAATGTAGTTCCTAAGGTCTACAGTTTCTTTTCCATCTCTGCAAAAAGGAGAGTCCCTGAAGGAGTTTTGTGCCTTTTGTGATGTCGAGTTCCATGAAGTCATGCGCCATGTGGTGACCAGATGGCTGTCACTCAACCCTGCAATCAGTCGCCTGCTCCAGAAAAGGACTGCTCTCAAGTCCTGTTTCATTAGCATGGGTGTTGACTGTCCAAGGCACCTGCAAACATTGCTGAAATTAACAAGCAATGCTGCTGGTGTTGAGGACGACGAGCCTGATCTTGTGGAGGTGTATCTCCTCTTTTGTAACAACGTCCTGACCCTCTTTGAAGAAGTGGTCAAAAAGCTGGAGAGGAATGACACCACATCAGCTGACCTCTATGCCATCATGCACTCTTTTCTGACAAAACTATCTCAGAGAAGAGATGATGGGTTCTATGGCTACCTAACTAAACAAAAGCTTCAGCGTCTTTCTCCATCTGATGCTGATGTTGCCAGACAGGAGTTTACAGCCTTCTTAAACACTGCCATTATGTACATACAAAAATGGTAAAAATTTTCAGAAGACAACTGGCTTTTCCATCTACAGCCCCTCTCTCTGACATCTGGGAGGATCTCTTATGATGGCATGGAGAAGATCATTGAGCAGCTTCACCTGCTTAGCAGGCAAAACATCTCCATGGATATGCTTCATGATGAGTGTGTTACTGCCAACAACATTCTAAAGCATCTCACAGAGCATGATGACTGGGTGTCCAAGGGAACAGCAGAGAAGTGGATGGCAGTTCTACAGGCAGCTGATCTCCCGAACATCCTTGCGGTGGTGTTCTTTGTCCTCAGCATCCCATCTTCCACTGGGTATGTGGAGAGGGTGTTCTCGACAATGAAAAATAAATGGTCTGATGTACGAAACAAATGTTCAGTTGGACTAATAAAAAGTGAGCTGATCATCACTCTGAATTATGAGATGTCTTGTACAGAGTTCTACAGTGCAGCTCTACAGGACAAACAACTACTCGCTGCTGCAAGAAATAAAAAAAAAAGTACACATGGAAAAAATTGCTGCACAATGTGCTTAGTCTGGAGGTTTATTTGTTTCTGTGAGATTTTCCATGTGCATACATACAGGTGTTGTATTGCTTGAATGCAGTATTTGAGTGCAATATTTTATATTTTCTTTATTAGCTGTTTTTTTTTAATGTATTATTGTTTTGCACTGGAAAGAAAGTTAACTATAATGGAAGTATAATTATATAAAGATATTTGCACTACACTTCCTTAAATTGTTGTCTAATTAAATTAAAAATATATATTGGAAAGAACATTCTAGAAGTCTAATTCTATTGAATAAGTTCGCACAAGGCTACAGAAAACTGTTGTGTTTATTTTTCTTCAAATGCAGTCTAAACCGATGAGCTTTGAATGTTATATGTTGTATTTGTTTAAGTTAAAAATAAAACGTATTATAAACTAAACAAATCCATGGTTCATTGTTGGCAAAATGATCATGATAGCCTTTATATTTCACATCTATGTGGTTCAGTCTTGTATATTGATTGGGCCTACTTTGCTATTCTATAAATATATAGGCCTTAGAAGTTGTATTATAATATGCTATAATGTATGAAATATATTTATCTAAATGTATCAATTAGTTTCCACAATATTCACCAGAAGTCATAATTTCAGGGGTTATTAATTTAAAAAAAAAATCTTCCGTGGGGGCATGTCACCGGACCTGCTCGTGAACCAATCATCTCTTCCTTCTAGTTAATTTATAGCATCAAATAAACATGAATGAACAGAAGAAGGAATGTTGTTTTAACCGCGGAGAGACATCAGTACACACACCCTTTTTCAAGTTCAAATCCTCCAACGTTGATCTAACGTTACTAACTCTCTCCTGACTGCTTTGTCGGACACAAATGGCGTCAACCAGAAATGGATAAATATTAAGTCTGCTGTTTAAAACAAATAAAGAATCAATGTAGGAGAATAGTTATGTGCAAACAGCTGGAAACTCTATTTGTGCAGTGTGCGCATGTCAAAAAATCAATTCCGATTTGAAGCTTAACTGTGACATAAACGCGCACATCAACCCAATCACTTGTTTAGCGTTCATGTAAACACTACATTCAGATACATCAATCAAAATGAATTTCAGGGTGTCATCAACATTCAAAATGTCCCTCAACAACATGTTTTTGTTTTTGCTCACTTTTTTTTTTTTTTTTTAGCAACTCTGAGCACTTTTCATATTCTTTATCCTGGCTGAAGCACTTTTTTCAATCTATAAGAATAATATAATCAACCTATGTTAGCCTATAGTTTAAAGTTAAAGATATTAATATTAATAAGTTGAGTCTTATGTTTATTTGATGGTGATTTCACATTTCTTGTTTGTATGAAGGCTAAATACAAATAAAATATTAACAATAGGCCTAATTTATTTGTACCATTTTTATTTCTAAAATATGATATAGTTTTATAGGAGGAGGTTTCAGAGACTTGGTAAATAAATTTTTCAGAAGTTTGTAGGTACAGACATTCATTGTGTATGTTCTTGCCATTTTTTCCTGAGGCTTTTATATTGTTCATATCGATATCGGAATTATATTGTATCGACCGACCGAAATTAAAAAATATATTGTGATATAAATTTTGGCCATATCGTCCAGCCCTAGTTCTGTCACAAACTTTTATCACAAGTCGACTGCACTTTTAATAGCAGAGATTGAATACAATTTGAGCAATTTTGTTCTCCACAGGTGAACTGTGCACAACCTGAGCAGACTTCCACAGCCTTATATATGGGCGACTCGGGTTGTGACGTCACAAGTAGTGATGCTCGGTCGCTTTGGCCGGTTGGCAAGGGATTTTTTCGAATGTTTTTGTCATGACACTATACAGTGCAGATACATGCAAACAATAACTGCTATTGAAGTAAATATCTACAAAAATCAAAATGAGCCTTTCCATGAATGAACAATGGCTAATAAGCAGTACTGGAAAGTTACACTTAAGTACAATAGTGTTACATTGCTGATATAACTCAATTACAAGTAAAAGTACTGGTGTCCAAAAAGTATGCAAGTAAAAGTAAAAACTACTACTTTTAAAGTACTAGATACTAGATACTTTTTAGCCGGTGATATTTCATGAAATGCTAAAATATATTCAATCTATCAAATCATAGATCTATGTAGAAAATAGCTACTTCCAACAAAACACTTCTACCTTACTGACGAAGTGCATGAATTAGTGGTCACGATACTAGAATTACTAACTTCAATATGATACCTGGAAAATATCAATATTCAGTATCATTTTTAATACCACAGGGAAAACTGCCATATAGATATTTTAATATCAAATTTTTTTTTTTATCCATTTTATCAAGGCAATCATTATTTTCAAGCTTCATAAAGCACAAGACTCATTGTAACAGAAATCCATTTAAAATGGAGCAGTTTACAACATTAGATTACTTTGCACAGACCAATCGTTTCGCTTCATAAGATCCCAATGTATCATCAGAGGCCACAGGTATTCATTTTGTTTTGTCTGTATGTTTTTCTACGCTGGGTTACTTTTTTTTATCCAAATGCTTGAAGTAAAAATGTTGTCTTTCCCTAATTTAGGGTATAGGTTTTTAGAACTAGTCAGTGTTTATGATGAGAAAAATGTGTTTCTCAGTTGTTGTTTTAGTGTAACTGTGTGTCATTTTAAGTGTTTTAAAACGTTACACAACATTCAAATGCAAACAATGCACCCTCCCTCACTTTAAGCTAACTCAAGTCAGCTCCTGAGACGAAGCACACTATATTTACTTTTATCCACTCTATCCCGCTCACAACTGAGCTCCCAAGCCTATCAAAGCCTATCAAAGCATGCTTCATTGTTAGTGTGGATTTGGTTTTGTGATTTCACCCGTCTGTGAAGCGCTCGTCTGTGTGAAGATGAGCCATTTATACTAATAACAGGAGCAATGAACACTTTTCATGATTTCAAAAACACATCCAGGGCCATATCGCCTCTTAACACAAACCAATGAAAATAATAATTTGCTAGTCAACTGGAGATGTTTACTTTGTTTTAGGTAGATCAGTGCCTCAAAGGGTTTCCAAAAGTGTTGTGCACATGTTCCACACGTCCCACCCGCAAATTATGCCTAGGATTACATTTAAAAGAAAAAAGAAAAATTTGTCTCTACAATTAATAGCTCATGATACAAACATTTAAACAATTAAATAATGCATACAAATTTACCTACATGTTTTACATGTAACATTTTATAGTGCTTTTCTACCCAGACAAAGAGCCATATAAGAACCATTATTTCATAGAGCACATAACTGGGATATTAACTGATCATTAGCAGAAGTTTGGTTGTTATTTAAATGGTTACAATCACGCTTGCTTCTTGTTGAATAGCTACATAATTGTGCAACTGTTAAACATTAACACCTCTAGTGTAGAAAAAAATAAGAGCTCATAGTGTTAACGTTTACGTTACTTAAATTCAAATTATGCAAATTATAAAGTCATTTCAGTACTGTGATTATGAACTCATTTTACTAAAATGGTTTCACTTGAATGTATCTGCTGGTTGAGAATGAACTGTTCACTTTCTAACTTTTCAAAGTCTGTGATTATAGCGCCACTTAGCGGTAAACGGCAGCAAATACACGTCCCTAATGTTGTCGCCACGGGAAAGGCAGAGGTGTTATTCTGGTTGAGAACTATCTGTACTTGTTGAGTTAACACGGCTTAATCCATGTGAGTGGAGCTTCCACTTTATAAGCTGAAAGTGCAACAACATTCAGGGTGGGTCAAGTAGAAGCGAGTACAAATGTGGTGTTGCTGAGAGTGGTTTAAAAAGTGTTTTCTTTGTGAGTGGAAGGAAGATTTCAGCCAAGCACTGTATATATACACACACACACACACACACACACACACACACACACACACACATACAAACTCACAATAGTGTTTATTGACAGATATATATATACATATATATATATATATATATATATATATGACAAAAGTCTGTTAATAAACACTCACACTGCTTTACAGACACGCCTGTTTTGCACACGGCACTCAAACACAGAACCAGGAAACAGGAATCACGAGAGTTCAGGGAAAGAGAAACTGAAGTGTCGTTGAGCTGTTGTGTGTTTGTGTCTCTGTATTCATGCAGTAAAATGGCAGAAGCCAGATTTTCTCAGGATGAGTTCATGTGTTCAGTGTGTCTGGATCTCCTGAAGGATCCTGTGGCCATTCCCTGTGGACACAGTTACTGTAAGATCTGTATTACATGCCACTGGGATCAGGAGGATGAGAAGAGAGTCTACAGCTGTCCTCAGTGCAGACAGACCTTCAGGCCAAGACCTGCTTTAGCTAAAAACACCATTCTGGCTGAAATGGTGGAGAAACTGAAGAAGACTAAACTTGCTGCTGACTGTTACGCTGGAGCTGGAGATGTGCAGTGTGACGTCTGTACTGGAAGAAAACACAAAGCCGTCAAGTCCTGTCTGGTGTGTCTGAACTCTTACTGTCAGAATCACCTTGAACAACATGAGAGTTTGTTTAAAGGAAAGAGACACAATCTGACTGATGCCACTGGACGACTGCAGGAGATGATCTGCCAGAAACACGACAAGATCCTCGAGGTTTTCTGCCGCACTGATCAGAAGTGTATATGTGTGCTGTGTGTGATGGATGAACATAAAAACCACGACACTGTATCAGCGGCAGCACAGAGGACAGAGAAACAGGTATGAACTTACAGAGATCCCATTATTATTATTTACAGGCTCATTCAACACACTACTAACACGACTCAACCAGACCTCACTCCTTTATTTAACGTAATTCAGGGCATTCATTTATTTATTGAGAAATATTGTGACAGTTTGTTCCCGGAAGAAAATTCAAGACGATAATGTTTCCGGAATTTCAGAAACAGTGACACTGATATAGAGAATAACTCCCTCTGGAGGGACATTTTCATGCTTAAACAGCAACATTACACGCTAAAGAAAGATGAACATGGAAAAAAGCATAATAGGACCCTTTACACCAGTAGTTCACCCAACAAACATTTATCGTTTTCAAGTTCAATTCTCACTCAAGTAATTTCAAACTGGTATGACTTTCTTTTTTCTGACGAAGACAAAAGAAGGTATTTTAAGGAATATCTCATCTGTCCATATATTGAAAGTCAATAGGGTCCAAAAGTTTCAGTCTTCAAAAAGGACATTAAGGTAGCATAAAATAAATCCATAACAACTCAAGGGGGGTAAACTAGGCTGTGTTACACTCCACTTTTAGATACGCACTCGCAAACTTCCTTCTCTGGGAATCCCTGTCGCCATTTTGAAGTGCGTTACACTTTGTGGACGAGGGAAGTTTATATGGACAGACCCTTGACCCCTCGATTTTGACAGAGGGAGTGAGTCTACTCTAATGTACTTCAAGCTCCTCTATATCCCACAATTCAACTTGATTGTGACGTCACAGCAGATCCCGCTTAACTGAAGTGTATGATATATTAATTATTTTGAGAATTAATCACATAAATAGTGTATAATATATTAATTATTATAACACTTGTAGCTATTGATATTTTTGTTTTTTGTTGCTGTTCACTCTGTACATACTACCCTTAGGAGATATCATTAGGAAGCATGGCATTAGTTTTCACTGTTATGCCGATGATACTCAGCTCTATATTTCTTCACGCCCCGACGAAACTTACCAATTCACAAAATTAACGGAATGCATAGCTGATATAAAAAATGGGATGATTAGTCATTTCCTACTTCTTAACTCTGAAAAAACAGAGATTCAAATTTTTGGACAAAAAACGTCCTCACGTAATAACCTAGAATACTGTCTAACACTTGATGGCTGCTCTGTTAAGTCTTCGTCGTCCGTTAGGAACCTGGGTGTGCTATTTGATACCAATCTTTCATTTGAAAGTCACGTGTCTAGTATCTGTAAAACTGCATTTTTCCATCTTAAAAATATATCTAAATTACGCCATATGCTCTCATTGACAAATGCAGAACAATTAGTTCATGCGTTCATGACCTCAAGGCTAGATTATTGTAATGCTCTTATGGGTGGTTGCCCTGCACGTTTAATAAACAAACTACAGCTGGTCCAAAACGCAGCAGCTCGAGTTCTTACCAGAACCAGGAAGTATGATCATTTTAGCCCAGTTCTGTCAACAATGCACTGGCTCCCTATTAAACATTGCATACATTTTAAAATATTGCTGATTACTTACAAAGCACTAAATGGTTTAGCTCCGCAGTACTTGAGCGAGCTCTTAACACATTATAGTCCTTCACGTCTATTGCGATCTCAAAATTCCGGCCAGTTGATAATACCTAGAATATCAAAATCGACCGCTGGCGGTAGATCCTTTTCCTATTTAGCACCAAAACTTTGAAACAGTCTACCTACCATTGTCCGGGAAGCAGACACACTCTGTCAGTTCAAAGCTAGATTAAAGACACATCTCTTTGACCTAGCATACACATAATACATTATAGACTTCTATAATTCAATGTTAGGCTGCATAGATCAGGTCAGCCGGAACCGGGAACACTTCCCATAAATCCTGATGTACTCGTTACATCATAAGAAGAATGGCATCTACGCTAATTTTAGTGTCATTGTTTATCCCGAGGTTTTCCCGCAGCCTGCCGGATCCAGGCCGTATCCAGATCTGATGAAGGACCTTCGCCTGGACCCGATGACAACGCAGTGCTGAAGTGCCAACTAGTCTCTCCCTATGGAGGATCCCTTTACCACTCTACAGATAGAGTGTTTTCGGGAAATTCGTTTCGCGTACATACCCCGAAGTGACAAAATAAAATAAAATTCTGTATCAAAATTTATAAGGAAAGACCAGTACTTTGTTTAGGCTTGATTTGTAGGGAATAACAAACCTGCGCACATATATTCAAACGCACATAACTATAGAACCAATTCTTAATGCGCATGTGAACGCCATCAGCGTTTATCACGTGTTTAAAGTCTGTGTAGAGAGAATGGTGTCGTCTTAGCGGCCCCTAATTCAATAACAAATGATCGTTGCGACGGAAGCGAATCAATCAAAAATAACTTTAGCTGAAAAATTACTTTATTAAAGAAACGCTATAAAGCCAAAACAATCTCTGTTACCATAAATTATACGTTTATCTCTGTAAAAATGCTTTGAAACAATCTACATTGTTAAAAGCGCTATATAAATAAAAATGACTTTACTTTTGTTTGTGTAATTCTATTTTTCCCCAACTTATATTTTATATATTTTATATATTTTCTCCAACAGCTCATATGCATATAGAACGGTGCATAAAACAACTTCAAAAGTAAAAAGGGGGTTTAATAATAAACCAGCTGTCAGGAAGTATAGAGGCAGATTCAGTAGCGAATGATCGACTGTTTATTGTGGGCAAACACCAGATCTTCTGTAGTCACCACAGGAATGATCAGGAAGCCAGGAACCGAGAACCAGTAGAGGAACGAAGAGTAGTTCAAGGAACACAGACGGGACAGCCGAGAATGAAGAGCCACAGCTGGTGCTAATGAGCTGATCAGCCAAAATCAACACAAGCGCACACACACACACACACACACACACACACACACACACACACACACACACACACACACACACACACACACACACACACACACACACACACACACACACACAGGGAGAGAGAGTCAATGAATCCATGAACTGTGACACCAGCTCAATAGTGAATTAATTGATCAAGTGCATTCTATTTAAACCAGTAGTGGGCACTCGTGCAACGTAAGCAATGACTGAGTGAACAAGACAGAGGGAAGATAGTGAGTGAAGGGCATAAAAATTTGGAGCCATAGTCTTCATGATTAGTCATGATGTCACATGCATGAGATTTGAGGTTATTGATGCATCACTATATTTGATTTGGGCTTTAGAAACAGAGACAGTCTTCAGAAAGTTTGGAAAGACATGAGGATGAGTAAACAAATAAATAATTTATATTTCTAGGTGAACTATCCATATAAAACTAGGCATTGAAGAAATTATACTGGCACTTATGAATTAACCTATAATCTTGATCTTTAACCCCTCAGTCTCACCACTTCTCTGATACTGGATTCATATCTGTTTAGTTGATGATTAATGTAATGTTTCTCCTGTCATTGGTTTGTCCTTTAGCACCAGCTGAAGGAGACGCAGAGGTCGTTCCAGCAGAGGATCCAGCAGAGAGAGAAAGATCTTCAGCAGCTGAGAGAGGCTGTGGCGTCTCATAAGGTGAGTCTGGAGAAGAAGAGAAGTTTGAGACGTCTCAGTCAGGACTCACTGAAGCCACTGTGTGATTGTGATGTGTGTCCTAACAGCGCTCTGCACAGACAGCAGTGGAGGACAGTGAGAGGATCTTCACTGAGCTCATCCGCTCCATTGAGAGAAGCCGCTCTGAGGCGACACAGCGGATCAGAGATCAGGAAAAGACTGCAGTGAGTCGAGCTGAAGGACGACTGGAGCGACTGGAGCAGGAGATCAATGATCTGAGGAGGAGAGACGCTGAGCTGGAGCAGCTTTCACACACACAGGATCACATCCATTTCCTGCAGGTAACAGAGATCTAGAAGAACAGGGTCATAGTGGACTTGAGCAAGAGACTCACAGAGAAACATTTCATGCGAGCAGAATGAGCCGTTGACTGAAGTGTTGATCTGTGTGTTCGGTTATTATATCATCATCAGTCAGACTCTCATCTGATCTTCTTCATTTGAAAGAGATGCACTTATAAATGCAGTTCAGCTCTGAAAATCTCTTAGGAAAACTTATTTTCTGAAAGATATAGAGATTCCAGACAGCAACAGCTCAAAACTTCATTAATATTTAAACACTTTTTTTTTATAACAATGTGAAATCCATGAACTTGATGGCACCAGTTTCACTGCTAAAGATCAACAAGAGCCGCTGAAATCTGACAGTAGTGCAGGTTATTGATGAAGTGTGGAGGTGATGAGCTTTGGTTTCTGTTTTCTGTAGAGTTTCCAGTCTCTCTCAGCTCCTCCTGAATCTACAGACGTAAATGACAATCCCTTCAGTTCTCTCTCCTCTTTTGATGGCGTGAGAGAATCTGTCCGTCAGCTGAGAGACAAACTGGAGGATTTCTGCCAAGAGGAGCTGAAGAAGATCTCTGACAGAGGTAAAGTCCTGGAGATTCATCAGCTCTCAGAAATGATCCTCCATCATCTCATATCATGTAGAAGATCATATTAGAAATGTCTTAGGAACGGATGCAGGGATCATTTTCTCTCGACATGATAATCACACTCTTCATGTCTGTTGATTTCCACAGTCACTTTCACCAACATTGTTCCCAGAACCAGGAACGACTTCCTACAATGTAAGTCACTAAGAAAACCAGCAGAGAAACTCACTGAGTGTCTTCATGTTCTTCCTGTAGAAGGTGAAAGAAAACATGACAGAAGAGTTTTAGAGTTGATCATGTAAATTAGTGTTTCTCAACATCGAGGGGCGCTGGAAGCAAAAGCAAATTGACTCGTGACTTTAACAAAGATGTAAATCGGGGGATTCAACATATTCTTCAAAAACAGGATGTCCTCTAAAACTAATGAATAACTATAATTATTTTTCACTGAAAACCAATTAAAAACATTCATCCAAGATTTAGAGGTAAAATCACAGTAGTAAAAAAGCTTCAGGAAAGTAAGAGAAACTGAAATCTCTTCTGTAAAAATTCCTCTATGGATTTATCCTAAACATGATTTTTTTTAACAAATCTCTTTAACGTTTGAGGAAACGGATAGAAATTTAAAGGGGTGGTATAATGCCCTTTTCACAAGATGTAAAATATATCTATGATGTCCCCAGAGTGTGTGTGTGAAGTTTTAGCGCAAAATACCCCACAGATATTTTTATATAGCAAGTTAAAGTTGTCACTTTTTGAGGGTTTGCAAAAACGCACCGTTTTGTGCCTGGCCCTTTAAATGCAAATGAGCTGCTGCAGAGGGCGGGATTTCAAGAGCTCGTGTCTGTTAGCAGCTGCTATTACCTCACGCAGACACACTAAAATGACAGAAACTGTTCTGCATTTAATGTTACACGGAGTCAGATAAGGATGGAGAGACTCAAGAAGAAGTGGCAACATGTAGAATGCAACAGGACGTCTCTGAATGGTTAGTTGATGAATTTATGTTGCTGATGTGGAGTTAACTATCTTCAATTAGGATATTCTGTCATGATAAATCTATAAATTGCTCATATATGAACTGTTGTGAGATGCACACAGAGTGACTTTCTATTGCATGTGAAAAGATGGATGCTAAAGTTTGAGCTGACTCACAAATGCACTCTTATACAACAACTTTTCCTCTTCTCAACATGGACTGCATGTTCCCGGGGGCGGGGTTTATGTAAATTCTAGGGTTAGTGATGTCACTAACCCGAGAGGAATGTTGTGTAGTCCCTACCAGCCGTTTGTTGTAGTCCTTTTCTTTAAAAGCAAATATCTCCCTTTGCTTTGAACTTTGAGCGTTGTAACTTTGCAGATGTTGTTTATGCTCAAACATCAACATTACACACTAACTAAAGTTAGAAAAGTGAAATCACACTCAACCACCCCTTTAAAGAAAGCTCAAGATTGCCAAAGGCTACAGCACTGAAAATCACCAACAATAGGCCTAGAATACCTAAACATTGTAGATCAAATTATTACAAAAAAATCATACTGACCCCAAATATTTGAATGGTGTATATATTAGGCATAATTATAATAAACACAGAATAATAACCATTAATATACAGTTAATGATACACTGATGTAAATGATGATTTGCACAGGATATCTGGTAAACTAGTAAACCATATTATTGCTCTTCTTGCATTGACACCATTATATGAGAACTGAACTGAGCTGGACGATGACATCACTGCTTTCTCCAGAGCGGCTGTATAGATAAATGAACTAAATTAATAACTTTATTACATCAGAAATGAATCAACACTGAACTTACTTAAGCTGGACAATGACAATATTTTCCTCTAGATCTGCTGTACAGACGAAACAAACTTTGTTGCATTATTTTCCTGTTATCACTGTAAAACTGCTTTGAAACAATCTGTATTGATCAAAGCGCTAAATAAATAAAGGTGACTACTGAGACACTGCTGATATATTGAACATGAAGAGTTCAGTTATAATAAAAGATCAGACAGATTCATAATTCCTGATTCTGATGTTTTTCTCTCCATCAGATTCCCATCAGTTCACTCTGGATCTGAACACAGTGAATAAATACATCCGTCTGTCTGAGAGGAACAGAGTGATTACTTACACTGACACAGATCAGCCGTATCCTGATCATCCAGACAGATTTGATATGCGTCCTCAGGTGTTGTGTAGAGAGAGTGTGTGTGGACGCTGTTACTGGGAGATTGAGTGGAGTGGAGAATATGTGCGTATATCAGTGTCATATAAGAGCATCAGCAGGAAGGGATCGGGTCATGAGTGTTTGTTTGGATATAATGATCAGTCCTGGAGTTTGTACTGCTCTTCCTCCAGATACTCATTCTATCACAATAAGATAGGGACTGAACTCCCTGTTAAGTCCATCAACAGGAGAATAGGAGTGTATGTGGATCACAGTGCAGGAACTCTGTCCTTCTACAGCGTCTCTGACACAATGAGCCTCATCCACACAGTCCAGACCACATTCACTCAACCGCTCTATCCTGGGTTTAGTGTTTATAATGGATCAGTGAAACTGTGTTGACGAATCAGAACAGACTGTAGAGAGATTCTACCCATAATGCTTTGAGCTGTATGATAAATCAGTAACAGTGAGATGTTATAGAGAAGGGGTTGGCAACTTTGTTGTCATGAAGTGGCCATTTTTAAGTTTCTGAGTTAATCACTCTGATTGGATCGCTATCCGTTAAAACTTCCATTTACACTGAACTTCACATCACTGAGTTCACGTTAAAGAAAGCAAGATATGAGCTTAATTTTATTTATCATCAGACAATTTCAAGATCATAGAAGCGGCATCAGCACTGGAAAGATAATTTAGTGTCACTACTTTTAATGAAGACGACTGTGTGTTGAGCTTCAGCATGTGACGCTGAACTTTCAGTTTCATTTGCTTTTCAGTTTTCACGTCGCTGACGAGATGCTCAACTTCTCTCCGCGATGCGTAGCGCAGAAACTACTGTAATAGCGCTGTTATATCTGTGTATCAGGAGCTGTTATAACACACTCTCACATGTTTATTTATTTATTTTTTTTACCATTTTAGGAAGAGTATAATTTACATTTGTGTCTTTAACAACCAGATGCATTTTGTCCAGTTTCATCTAGAATGTGAAAAAATGCCCTCTTTCGTATCCATGAACAGTTTCCACATGTATCAGTCATTTTGATGTGTGTGGGATGTTTAATAATTACTCTATATATTTGGTTGAATATCTCTGAGATTTATAGCATTAATTATGTACAGCGGAACAAACTGTCAGTCAGTAACTTGACGAGTTGAGTGTGATGCGCAGTGGTCACGCTAATGTTTTATCAGGGCTGCGCACTTTAATAGTATTTATAATTCCTAACTTAATAAAACAAGCTGAGTTACTATGAGGAATGATTACCTCAAGATGTAGATCTGGATGCAGGTACGAGGAACTTTATCTGAATGAAACACATACACCTCTCTCACTTTTACTGACGTCACGTGCCAGCGATTGTGCCATAGGTCGTTGACTTCTGTTATAGTCTCTTATTTTCTCTTCATTACTGTCCCAGTCATCAGCTGAAGTGCTGATTGTCCACCAGTGGGCTCTCCATCATAGACATGTTACTCTGTGATGGACTACACTACCCATAATCCTCTGCCCTGTTTCATCATCACAAATTTACTTCACTCTGTCATTCATTGCTAGGTTTTAATTTTTTATATGTTACCACTGCATTTCTGGACCCTCAGTTTCCTGCATTTCCCTGTTTTCCTGCAGTACCTGCTTTGTGTTTGTTTTCGGATGGTTTATGTGTTTTGACCCTTTGCCTGCTGTATTGACTGATTCTGGACTACTGTCAAATAAAGCTGCGCTTGGATCTCCACTCTTCGTGTCTGTGTATTGTATAACAATTACATTAATACTACAGCTGAACTTCTGTCAGTGAAATAACACGTCAGAATATGTGTTTAATGAATCCTCATATAGACAGTAAGATCAGTGTGTGTTTGTGAGTCATGATGATTTACAGTGTGTATCTGTGCTTTCCTTGCAAGAAAACCAAAAGTCTGACCAAGTCGTTTTCCAAATCACAGGTTGATATGACAAAAAATGAGGATCCTATGAAATTTTGTTTTGATGATATCGGGTGACACCCACACTCCATAGTAATCTTTTACGCTTAGGCCGTGTGTCCATCAAAGCGTTTTTTTCATGCGGCTGGTGTGTTTTTTTAAATTGTTTTCAATGGGAGCGCCACGTTTTTAAAACGCCATGAGCGTAGCGAGGCGCTGAGCGTGAGAGAAGAATTGTTTATCGCCGAGAGATGAAGAATGTTCAACTTTGGGTAAAACGCAGCGCTCATCACTGTCACTTTTTTCCCAACCGTCCAATCAAATTGGAGGGGCGGGACTAATACCACACCGACCAACCGCCACATTCTGCTTGTACAACGTCAACAGATTACGTAAGCAATAAGGTACGAGAGGCTGTGCTGTATCGTGAATAAGTAACGTCTGAAGGGCGTTGTTAGGCACGACGCGAAGCGAAGTCAGCCGTGACTTATTCACGATACAGCACTTGCCTCGAGTACCTTATTGCTTTTATAAAACGGTTGCCACACAATACAAATATTAAAGCCGAAAAATATTTATCTATGCAACTTTCATGAAGTAAAATCACTAAAAGCATCCCTTCCGCTGGAAAAAATAGTCCCTGACCGTAAACAGCAACAGAAGTTACATACATTATTTCGCCAATAGATGGCGGCAAACACTGTCTTATGAATGAGTCAGTCGGTAGAGAAGACTTTTATATTGAAAAGACTCAAACTTGTTTTCACTGAGAAGGAAGACGCAACTGACAGATGACTAACGTGAAAACCCCTTAACGGTTAACTTAACTGTTAAAAAGACAAGATATCGCAGCGGACATTCAAACGGAATATTTTATTATGAATATAGGACTGACCTGAATGAAAATGCAATGTTTACTGTAGGGGTGGCACGGTTCACAAAACCCACGGTTCGGTTAGTATCACGGTTTTAGGGTCACGGTTTTCGGTTCTGTATGGTTCTTGTTGTTGTTTTTTCTTTTAATCTTTAACACTCCAAAAATTTACTTCAGCATATGATATATAGCTGAATTATCTAATTATTAATTAATTTATTTCATAAATGGGGTGTGTTTGCAAAACGCAGCTTCTCATTTCCCGTGGGCTGTGTCGGACAGTTATTTGTCACCACTTTTTGCCAGGGTTGATATTATGTCCCAGCACGGATGTACCAATACAAATAAATAAAACATTTCCAGTTAACTAGCAAAGTATTCGTTTCGTTCGTTTGTTAAATAAGAAGCAATCTAGCGCTGAAATGTGTTTTTTTTAATCAAGTGATCAAAGTGCTCGTTGCCGTTGCGATCAGTGGCGCTGATACAGTGTTCTCGTGGCTCGCGCACACACCGCAGCGGCCGCACATTCTTCACTCAGACGCGCGCTTCAGTCCGTTGAGGAGACTCTAGGCTACTCTATTCGTTCCGATGAAATCACAAAACAAAATTCATACAAATCTGTCCCTGCTTGATATACAACCGCTGATAAACATAATCGGTTTTGATGAAAAAGAAAAATATATACGAGTGCAGATTAGAACTCAGAACCTTTGACACGCTTGGCAAGTTCTGCCACTGGACCATTAAAGTACATACCGGTACGTGGAACAGTCGATCTATGTAGCCTATTTATTCACGTGAAAAAAACAACATATAGCCTAGTGGAGTTGATCTCATTAAATGTCTAAGTAAACCCAGTGTACTATTTAAATCGATTGCTGGACATTGTAATGTTATTCTACATTTGTCTGATTTATGATTTAGCATTGTATTAGCAGTAGCACGGGCACAAGGCTACATTGCGCATGCGTCGAACCGTGCGAACCGCGCGACGCACACACGCACCGAACCGAGACAAGCGAACCGAACGGTTCGGATGTTTTTTCATGTACCGTGCCACCCCTAGTTTACTGTGAATGCAGGTAACTTTACACTCGCTTTCTCAATCTCTCACAATACTCCACTATAGCTTCAATGGACAATATCAATGAGATCACACATGTGTTTAAGTTGCTAAGAGTGGTTGCTAGGGGTGTTGTAGTGATACATAGAACCATTGGGTGAAGCGGTCATAGCCGTGTTTTATCGTGAATAAAGCACAGCTATTGACCAATCAGAATCAAGGATTGGAACTAACCGTTTTATAAAACAAGAGAAAATATGTTACATTGTATCGATATAGTAATATAGAATCAACACAGAAACAAAATATGTGTGAAATGGTAACACTAGTAACACTTTCACGGATATTCCGTATCATAATAAGCAAAGTCTCTCAACTGAAAATAATACTGCGCTCGTGCGCTGCCAAAACGCTCTCAAGCGCCCATAGCTAGGTGTTTTCAGTAGAGCACCTAGCGTTTTTAGCTGGCTAAAAACACTTAGGTGGACATACGGCCTTATGGTTACAAATTATAGGGGTGGTATAATGCCCTTTTCACAAGATGTAAAATAAGTCTTTGATGTCCCCAGGGTGTGTATGTGAAGTTTTAGCTCAAAATACCTCACAAATATTTTTATATAGCATGTTAAAATTGTCACCTTTGCAAAAATTTTAATATACAGACTTTATACAAACTTATTGTTTGTTTGTAATGACTTTTTCTTTTAAATAAAGTTAACAGAGTTCCTGCACTCTGAATACTAAAATATAGTTTAAATGTAAAAAGCTGAAAAATAAAAATGGTGTAGTTAAAAATAACTATTGCCACATGTTGTTTTAGGAGACACTTTGACAAGAGGACACTGGAAGGCCAAGTTGTGTGTGAGGAGGGCATTCAGCCCAGCTTCCTGTCTGGCCTTGCCATACTGTTCACAGCATATTACATATTCAATCAGGAGGAAGCAGTCTGTACCTTGGAGTTCATTCAAAGGTAATGATTGAAATCTTAACAACCTAGCCTGCATTTTACACATGTATCCAATATCAGAACTTGCCTTTTATAGATATATTATCTGTTGAGGCCTTTGATACAATGTTTCTCAACTCGAGAAGAGATAAGTTTTAGGGTGAATAAGATTTAGATGTCTCCCTCTTTAACATCAGGTGTTTTAGGGCGTTTTTCCACTGGGTTCGTTTGCTGCGGTCCGAACCCGAGTGCGCTAGTTCCCGGCGCCCCCCGCAGCGTTGGTCTGGTTTCACACTCAATTAGTTGTATCGAACCCAGGTGCGTTTGCAGTGATCTTACGTCATCGCAAACGCACACGGAAAACGCATGGAGAATACAACTCGACTGAGCATAGCTGTAATTTGTCTGTTTTTTTGGTGCTATTATGCACAACATAGTGAGAGACAACTACGTTTATGTTCATTAAATGGTGTAATTCAGCACATATCCAGGGGACGCAGTGTTTCTGCTGCTCGCAGAAGATTTTTTTTAAGAAGACAGCTGAGTGCAAGAAATGCATTTGTATCTTTGCTTACACTGCATGCTTACTCACGAAGTAACCCAAGGTAAAGTGTCATCTCCCACACACACACACACACACACACACACACACACACACACACACATATATATATATTTATATATATATATATATATATATATATATATATATAAAAATATATATATGTGTGTGTGTGTCTGTATATTATATATACACATATATATACACACATACACATATACATATATATATATGTACACACGTATGTATGTATGTATATATCTATATATGAAGACTTAAGATGCAAAAGCCTCTAAATGCCATCTGAGATTTTCTTCTAAAATGAGCCTTTTTATCAAGCTTGTATGTTTATGTGCAGTTATTTCACTTTAATGTCAATGAAAATGACCTATTCATTGTCATTAAATTGAAATTACTGATCCAAAATATACAAGCTTGATAAAAAGGCTCATTTTAGAAGAAAATCTCAGATGGCATTTAGAGGCTTTTGCATCTGAATTCTTCATATGCACACACACAAAAACTGTTGTTTATTGTACTCTTTTCTACTATTTTTTTATTTTGTCTTTTAGGAGTGTGTGGATTCAACCTCGGCTGTCTGTTTGGTGGGAGCAAATAAGTGCCCATTGGAGAGACACAGAATGGCTCCTGAACTTCAGGATGAAAAAGTCCACATTCCATCATTTATGTAATATACTTAGGCCCTTTCTCACTCGACATGTCACAAGACTCAGAGCACCAATCAAGGTGGAACATCGTGTAGCTATTTGCCTGTGGCGGCTTGCTACTAACCTTGAGTACCGCTCCATATCACATTTGTTTGGAATTGGTTTGTCCACCGTTTGTAAAATCACACATGAAGTCACCGGTATTATTTCCACCCATATGCTACCTACCTGGCTTAAAACACCTAATGAGAGTGAGTTTCGGAACATTGTAAAAGGCTTCAGGGAACGCTGGGGATTTCCACAATGTGTGGGTGCCATAGATGGCACACACATAGACATTATTGCCCCACCTGAAAACCCTGCAGAATACTACAACCGAAAGGGGTCATACTCGATCATCCTCCAGGCTGTAGTTGATGACAAGCTAAAATTCTGGGACATAAATGTAGGCTGGCCAGGGAGAGTGCATGATGCCCGTGTTTTTGGTAATTCCTCCCTTTACCAGAGGGGTCAGGATGGCATGCTCTTTCCCACCTTTACAGAGACAATGGAGGGGGTAGATGTTCCACTTGTGATCCTGGGAGATTCAGCATATCCTTTGCTGCCTTGGCTAATGAAGCCCTACCCAGAAAGAGCTGGATTACCTGACATTCACCAAAATTTCAATTACAGGCTAAGCAGGGCACGAATGGTTGTAGAGCGAGCTTTTGGGCACCTTAAGGGAAGGTGGCGGTGTCTTCTTAAGAGGTGTGATAACAACATTTCGTATGTAAGCACAATTGTATCAGCATGTTGTGTGCTTCACAATTTTTGTGAGGTACATGGGGAAGATTACCAGGATATGGAAGAACAAAATGAGGAGCATGGAATGCACAATCCGATCGAAATGGACCACAGTAGCAATGGCATTCGAGATGCACTGGCATCTTATTTGTCAAGGCATTAGTCAAAGACTTGTTGAACAGCAGCACACTAAAGAATTCCAGTAGTGATTTAATTTTCTTTGTCAAATATGCATTTTTTTTTCAAACACAGCTGTGCTAGGTGTATTTCAGTAATTGTCTTTTAGTTGTACTTGCCACAGTTTTATTTAACTGAATGTAAATATGTGATACTGTTGTAACATGCAATATTGTTTTCAGTTGTATTTTCTGTTATCAAAGTAATAATATAAATTCCTGTGTATTAATAAAAGAAACCAAGTCAGAGACATATTGTAACAATGTTTACTGTTTGTTTCAGTGTTCATTTTGCAGCAAACATACACTTACCAAAGTGTTATTAAAGAACTGAAAAGTGTAACTCAAATTCTGTAAGTACTTTAACTGAAACCGTTTTTAAATTACACATTGTCAAAATATCGAAAACAAAGTATTACAAGAGCAAACAAAATCTGGTACACTGCTGGTCAAAAAGAGACAGATTTTCTTTTTGAAATAATATTATTTAAAGGTCCTGAAAAGTATTTTCTTGACCTGCATTTTTTTTTTCATTCAATGGTGTATTCCCCTTTTTCACAACACATTCCACTGCTGGTGTAGCAGACAGAAGCTCATTCATATAGGGGCCTCTTGGTGTTGTCATTAGAGGACGGTGTCGCCCACTCATATAGTGGCCTGAGGCAGGTGGAGGGGGCTGTACATTACACATGTAGGGGCCCATGGCTGACATAGATGGAGGGCGGTGGTGGTTTGTCATGTAGGAGCCCACTCCTGATGTGGATGAAGGAGATTGTAGCTGACTCATGTGAGGTCTGATGGCAGATGTACCTGGAAGGTATTGTTGGTTACTCACAAAAGAGCCTATTGGTGTTGGATGGGATTGTAGCTGAGACATGTTGACACCTATGGCTGATGTGGGATGGGCAGCACGACGCTCCGTACAGATGTTGTTCATGAGTGTGACAAACATTTGAGTGGTAGCTGCCTGTTGTTCCTGCAGTGCTTTGTACCGGCGCTCATCTGCCTCCTGTTGTGCTTGCATATATTGTGCTAATATTGCAGATTCCTGCTGGCCACGTGCCTGCTCTGCCCGACAAAACTCCTCATGCTGGACTTTTTGAAGATCCATAAAGGCATTTAGAGCATCCATCATGTTCTCTCCTTTCCTCTTTCTTTTATTTCCTCTGGAAATTGGGGTGTCCAGGTTTGGAGCCAGGTGTGGGTGTCCTGTAGCCTGGTGTCCTGTGTCATGCTGGCTGGTGATACCACTGGTGCTGTGGCCTGTCGCCTCATCTACCAAACAAAACAAAACAAAACTCAGCTGGTGCAACTGCATGTATTACGATTGACCGAAAGTACACTGACTTAATTTTTATTTTTTTAATGGGTAACATTTTTACAATAAGTGTCTTCTGCTCACCAACACTGCATTAATGTCATTAAAAATGAAAGTAATATTGTGAAATATTATTAAAATGTATAATAAATGTTTTCTATTTCAATTTCTTTTAAAATGTAATTTTCAAAAGACACAAAGCCGATTTTTCAGCACCATTACTCCAGTCTTCAGTGTCACATGATCCTTCAGAAATCATTGCAATAGATTGTGATTTGCTGCTGAAGAAACATGTATGAGTGTTATCAATGTTGCAAAGACTTGTGTATAAACATTTTTTTCCAAGCCTGTTTGTTGCATAGAAAGTTAAAAAGAGCAGCATATGAAATAGAAAAGTTTTGCAACATTATTAAAGGAAGTTTTGGCCGAGTACCATTTTGTGTGTGTGCGGGATGGGGGGGATATATAAATGTATTAAGAATGGATGCATTAAATTGATCCAAACTGACGGGAAAGACAGCTGATTCACAGTAATGTAATGCTATGTTTCACATTTATGTAACCGTAACAATATGTAACCCTAATAATTGTAAGGGCACTTTAACCTCGCATTTGACATGAATAGGACATTATCTAGACATCCCTCCCTCCCTACCCACACACACACACACACACACACTCTCTCTCTCTCTACAGAATGTCATCTTAATGCTATAAAACACTCTCTCACACACATACAGTTTACTATTCAGGTTAATTAAGGAGTACAATTCTACTGTAAAGAAAAGACTGTAACGTTACCTTTATCTGGTCGCTCCAAATCAGACACAGATGTGCAGGACTGACTGGTGCTGCAATTTTCGTCATCCATGCCTTCAGCAGAATGGGTGGCGTGTTGCAGGGAGACAGGTGTGCTTTCCCGATAGGATTGTACTGTATGAGGAGGGTCACTTGTGGGTTTTGTAGCCAGAATTGCGTCCACTTCGTCAAACCAAATGAATTTTTTTTTTGCTTCCATTGAGCTGCCTGTCTTACGCAACTCGTCGCGTACTTTCAGGTATTGCTGCCGGAGCTTTTTCACTTTAATACGGCATTGCTCGGTAGTTCTATGAAAACCCAACTGTTTTAATTTGGCGCTGAGTAATGCATAAACGTCTGCATTCTTGTGTGTTTTATTTAACTGCTCCTGTATGGTTTGTTCTCCCCAAATTTGAATGAGGCACCTCACCTCTTCAGTGTCCCACAACGTTCCCCTGCCACTCATGGTTGTCGTGTGTGAGGAAACAATGATATCGACAGTGATACGCATGCGCGGGATACTATACTTCCTGAACAGGCGCGCACCCGAGTCCGTGTGTCTTGCACATTAACGCGAACCGCGCCACGGTTCGGGAGCAACCGAGCTCAGACCACCTCCTCCAGGTAGTCTCGGGTTCGGTACTCTAGTGCGCACCCGGGTCCGATGACAGCGTTCACATTAGCGATTTTTCATGCGAACCGTGCCCCGGTCCGCACTAAACTGCCAGTGTGAAAGCGCCCTTAATTAGTGGACATACATATGCTCTATATGGTCCAATTTCAAAAACATGATTACAAGTCTCAAAAACTTAAAACCAATCTTAATTACATATTGTCTGTTTCCTGACCCTTTAGGCACTTTGTATGTATTAATTCGGAAAGAGGAACAAAGAAGCCGACAGGGCAAATGGTGAGAAACAGGTTGCTGTGAACCCACATGTTGCCACTCTTCCGAACAAAGTGATGGATTATCAGTGGAATTTCTGAAACGTAAGTAGTACACACACACACACACACACACACACACACACACACACACACACACACACACACACACACACACACACACACACTCAGATCTATTTTTTTCCTTAATTGTAAACTTTTAATATTTTCTATCTGTCTCTAGCTGTATCTGTCATCCCTCTATCTGTCTCTGACTGTATCATTATGTTTTGTAATATATCTGTCATGATTCCTGTCTTGTGTTCCCCTTGTCTTGTGTGGACTTGTTATTTCCTGTTCTGTGCCATGTTTTGTAGTCCTTTGTAGTTTTTTCTTGTTTATTAGTCTTCCCAGGTGTTTATAATTAGCCACACCCCCTTGTTAGCTTGTTTAGCTTGTTTGTCCCTGTGTATTTATAGCCCTTGTGTTTCACTTGTTACTTTGTCAGTTGTTGTATGTGTAATGGTTGCCTCTGTGATTCCCCTGGTTTTGTTCCTTTATTAAATAACCCTGCGTCTAGATCCTCGCCTTTGTCTGCCTTCCTCAGCAACGTTACAATATCTAATATATTGTCCTCTTTGTTCTTTTCAATATTTCTAGCCACTCTTTGCATCCTGTGATGGAACAGCATCTGGAGATGAATTGTTCTCCATTTTTGATCAGAAGTTTGTTGGACTCACTTGGGGTCTTGTTGTTTGGACATGTTTGTCTGGTAATGAAGTGGTGGAAATTCATCCGTGTCTTTGTGTTTAACTATTTTATTATGATCATGTTGGTCAACTTGTGGTTTTAAATGTATGTCGTTCATGTATTTCTTCTTTGTGTGAAGGGCCATGATGGCTAATTTGTTTCAAGTAATTATTATTATTATTATTATTATTTTCGTGTCCTTTTAGAAAAAAAGACAATTTTGTTAATAAAAATGAAATCAAAATAATACTACTACTTTTTAAAAAAAATCTTTATAACTTTTTTTCATGCAGATTTTAAAGTTATAAACTAAATAAATTTTGACCTGTTTTTCAAGATTAGGATGTTTAATTATTTTTGTTTGTTTTGTGAAGTAATAGGGGAATTAAGTTGTGCATTATACAACACTTTATGTATTTAAAAACAATTGTTTAAAGCTTATGGCATAATATGCAGTTGATAAATAATTTACTGCCAGCTGCCAGTCATTAATATTCAGGAAAATATATTGTATATACTGCATTTTACATACTTCCTCTAGATATAGCACATACAGAGATTCATGTAGCTTACTGTAAAAAAAATACAATAATTTAAAAATAGTTATTTACTGTAATCAGAGAATACAGTAAAATTCTGTAAATTAAATTAAAGAAACATTACTGTAAAAAATACCGTAACTGGCTGGCGACCCTGTTGCAATTTTTTAACAGTGTAACGTTAGCTACAGTATGCCATTGACAACCCAGCCATTGACAACCCTGCCAACATCACCAAACATACCTGGATGGCGACTAAATTTCGACACGAGAAGAAAGGGGCGGGTCACTCGTGACACCATACACTCTAGCCAGTTTATATACACTCTACTGCAGCCCCCTGGTAGGATGAAACTCAATGAGTAGACTAACCAACCACATGCAGGCATATTTTCTGTTATGTCAAATTCTGAATGTATGTCATCCAAGGTTCCTGTAAGCAAATCAAACATATGTGAACCTTTCAGGCATCTGAAGGTAATGGAAACAGACCTTCTTTCCAGTGTAGATTCATCAATCTAGTGTGTTGTTATACCAATGTAAATGTGCTGTCCAACAACCAGTAGTGGGACCTATATAATCTTTTTTTTTTACCTTGGCGTCTGATTCCTTGATTCTTAGCTTCACAGTTGGTTTGGACAGCTAAGCAACTTACAGCTAAGTTGCATTGTATGGATTTGATTCTTGAATACTGGAAGTTCAATTCTGGTAAAGGGCTGAAGGCTTTCACGGACAAACTCAGCTTCATGCTAGTCAATTGTGGAATGACCAACCTGCCAGCAGGACACGGACAAGTCTTTAATCTTCATCTGTTTCACAGCTGAATCACACCTCTGTTCTTCAGTTCTTTATTTTCAAGACGTATTCATTGTACTGCTTTATTTTTCAATGGAGAAAGAATTGTTTAATGGAATTCATGTGTTTTTAATGGGAGAATCTGAAGCACTTTTTTGTTGAATGACACTTTTGTTGAAATAGTACCATAACTTGTTTATAACTTTCAGGGTTTGTACGGGTGCTTGAAATCCTTGAAAATGCTTGAATTTTGATGTTGTGTTTTCAAGGTTTGAAAAGAGCTTAAATTTTGGATAAAATGCTTAAACGCTTGAAATTGTAACTATTTATTTCACAACAAATACCTATCTGACTGAATAGTTCGGTTATTAAAGCAGCGCTATGCAGTTTTGGCAATTTCTTCGCTTTTTGCTCGTGGGTTTCTCTATAGGGCTCCCTCTACAGCTTAGGAATAGATATTTGACAACACTGTCGTTAAAAACTCATTGGCGACTCGCCCCCCTCCCATCTTCTCCCTCTAGTCATGTGCTTTTGTTTTCAAAGAACCCGGTGAACGCACGGAGCCATGTCCACTGAGGTATGTATGATACACAGAAGGCTAGCATATAAATGTTTAGATCATTTATGTGTGCATACCGTAAAGCAATTCGTTACATCGCGAGACCTGATACCACGCAATACTTCCTGACACTGAGGCTGCCCGCCGGCCCAAAGTTGCAAGGGTGGTTTTTCCACTCACAGGCACTAGGGTGCGAGAAGTCCACCCACCATTCAACCTGAAAAAAGTCATATAACCATTCCAATGACTCCGAAGCTGTTCAGTTAAGGTCAATTAAGCTAAAAAAAACCTGCATAGTTCACCTTTCAATGGAGAAATAAAATGTAGCCCTTCAGATACGGAGCGATTTGCGCTATGCTGGCTAGAGCAAAAGTAGGCAGAGTTTTCATTTTGATTTCCGGGCTTGTTTGGATGCCGTGCTTGTAATCGTCACAGAGCGCAGCAGCAAAAGTTGAACTATTTTTAACTTTGACCGCGGCGTGCGCGCAAGCTCGCCAATGCTGCACTCCGCTTTAGTCGACGCAGCAACAAAACGTCCTTGCGCGGCGCAAGCCATTGAAATAAATGGGTTTCATAGCGCAGCGCATTCTGCGTCCTGTCTGCAAGGGCCATTAGAAACTGAGAGTACTTAGTGTGATAATGTAATGTTAGTATTGCATGTCCGTTATGGCATGTTCATTTGTGGAATATGCAGTGAAAATAGCCTTTAAGTTACAGCACAGTAACTGTAACGTTAACTACCCGCAACTTAAAACCTGCAAACGTTAGCCCAGTGTATAACAACAATCGTTGATTGATGAACAGAAATCGTGTCCGATGGAGTGTCATACAAGTAGCCTACTGTAAGCTTGAGGATGGCCTTATGCAATATTTACACTGCTCTATTCCAGTAGATAAATGTATATGTCTTGGCAATGAAATACATTGTTTTTTCTATTAATATAGGCTATTTATCGGGCTGGTGCCTGTATTATTGTATTTGTATTATACTGTCTTACATACCCAGAGTATTCTGGGTTAAAATGGAATTACAGGTTGTTGTTGTTGCACTGTCTCAGATTTTGTTCAAACCTTGTCTATATCAAGAATGTGTCCCAAAACCAAGGCCTGTAAAATATTTCTGTTCAAATCCTGTGTCTTCATATTTTCAGCCCTTGAAAATACTTCAGTTTTACAGCCTGAAAATCACATTTTCTGGGAAGCAATATTTGGACATTAATATAATGAAAAGTATTATTCATAGGCATTATGATACTGATACATTTAGAAAAATACAACTTGTGAATTGCTTAAATATCTGTTCTTTCTGCTATTACGAAACACAATTTGAGCTCTTTATAGCATTATCTCTTTTAATGTGATAACTAAATAATAATTTTGACAATGTATTGGTATGTCATTTACGGTGGTATAATAAGGTGCTGGAAAAAGCTTTAAAATGGACCTTGAAAGTGCTTGTAAAGTGCTTGAATTTGACCTTGGAAAAGGTGTACGAACCCTGAATTTTACTTCTTCATATGGAACAGTACTTTTCCCAAAACTCGTTTAGCAATGTTTTTGATAATCGGCTCACCTAAATGGACTTTCTGTCCCTGTGACTAGTGATGGCAAAATGAGGCTTCCTGAACCACTGAGACCTCGCAGCCCATTGCTTCAGCCAAAGGTTCATTACTCGAAGCTTCATTCAACATTGCTCACTAGTGACACCTAGCTACTGTGCAAAGAAATAGCAGACAAATTCCTTCATTCTGAACCAGTGTGTGCCCCCCTGGGGGTTTTTGTGCTGTGAACTGTGACTAGTTTTGGTGCAGTGTTGTGCTTATTGGACTGGGGATATAGAGGTGCAAACTGCAACACAGTACTGCAGTTTGGGGTGGGTGAGAAACAGAATTTTATTGAGAAACAGAATTATTTCAAGTGTGTTGGGGTTTAGACAATTCCTTTTCTCGGACCAAATATCTCCAGCCTTGGAAAAGATCCTTTCACAAGGAATCGAGGATGCAGGGGAACATCAAAATGCCAGGGGCCAGCTGGTACAAATGAGGACACTGATGCTCTGTTGAGCCCAGACAGGGGAGAATCTCCTCTTTCTTGCTGGTCCATTACCAGGAAAAAGGAAGAGGTCACAAAAAGCAAACAAATCCAAAAGGGCAATCCAGTCCAGATCCAAAAATCCAAAGCAATCCAAATAATCTTATCTAATTAATATAACAAGACTATAATATAGATACTATAATTAATGATAACAATATACTATAACTATTCTAACCTGATAATGTAATAATATACAGCCCTAACACATACAGTATATGACACAATAACGACAATGACCATGATAGTTATCTAACTCTCTGACTCTCTGACACTACTACAACAGTTTCTACTACTCCTGACAACACCCACAAGGTGACGTGAGTTTCGAACCGCCTTTTTTCCAAAAGCGACACTTAGACCGAACCGATGACGTATCCACACAAACCGAGGCCTCGTTTTTCATTAGTCACGTGATTTTCACGTTAACAACACAAGCCTCGAATCGCGGCTTCATCTGGCACGCCCATTTTTTCTCGACACAAGCTCCGACGCCTCGCTTCAAATGTCACATCACTACCTGTGGCCGAGTATTGTATTGCGTTTAGCACTCTCCTAGTGTTAGCTACTCTACAGAGCCCATCCAGTGATCTTAGTCTTGCCTTGTCCTTTGTGTTTTCCTGTGTTCTGATTCTTGCCCGTGTTTCCTGGATTAACCTTTAGCCTAGGTCTTTGCACTCTGTTTGCTAAGGATGGGGAAATGAAGCCTCATGAATCCCTGAGGCTTTCCCCTGACTATTCCAGGAAAAGATTCAAAGCTTCGAGAGTGTCGAGAACAGCGCCATCTGGTGCTTATTTAAAATAAAGCAGCCAGAAGCCTGTGTTAAAAGCTCTGGTAGATGAAGCAACCACAACACACTCCATAGTTTCAATGTTATGTGTACAAATAAAAGCCTTACATGTTTGTGCTTGATTTGTTCATTAAATAAATTCATTTTCCCATTAAAGTGACAATAAAATATAATATAAGCTTATATGATTCAATAAGATTTAATGTAGGCCTACTCTCTCTCTTTCTACACTAGAGCCCGAAGCCATTTGTTTTGAGAATAATGGCTGGCTGATGAAGTTATTGGCTGGCTAGCCGGCTCAGCCAAAACCTAAATGGCTGCTGCAGCCGCCAAACTTTTCATAGCTGCAAATGGCTGAAGCTGCCACTTCATGTCTACAGATGTCTATGTTATACTGATTTACTAGATCTCAATATTTCCAAGCAATGCATGGCTTACACTATATTTCTACAAAATGCAATACAATGTAATAAAGAAAACACCAGATTTTACTTTCACAACGTATGTACATATTTATTTTGTAGTCTGTTTGCTACTAAACATTTTCAAATAGCGACGGCAGAGATCGCGGAGAAGTATGTTGATTAAGAACGCAAACTTTTGTTGAATTTATGAGAAATCTACAGACGCAAACAGATGAAGTGTAGTAAAATAAAGACCTAAATGTGTATTTCTGACTTTTTTTCACCACAAGTCTGAAAGAAGACATGTTATTGAAGACAAATATCCAAAAATCTCAAAATTGACCAGTTAAAAAAAAAAACGATGTTTTTGCCTGCCATGTCTCGCCTTAATATAAACACACACTGTTATCAGTATTATTTTGGACAAAGTTTTGCACATTTCACTTCAATGTACACTGAAGCATGCGTCGTGAATTAGCAATGTGGAAACGGTGGTTTGTTACTGCAGTAATATCACGTTCAGTGCTATAACTCTCTCCGTTCCAGAATATTTGGTTCATAACATCAATCTTTGATTCAGGTGTTTGTGCAACCGTGCCCTGAAGATTTAACAAAAGTCTGGGTAGGCCTAAGTCAAAAAAAAAAGAAAAAAAAAGTAAGTAGGAATTAGGAAAGTATGTGAGAAGTGAGATCAAAATTACCTTGCTTGCTTCTTTCCGCCATTTCACCTCAGTGCGAGAAAAAAATGCATCGCTTCTTCTGTACGGAAAACGAGCAATTTTAATTGGTCGTCAATTCACTGTGAGTCTCAGTATCGTAGCAACGAGCACAAGACTGTGCTGTTATGAATCCAGTGGGAAAATAGATCTTGTGTATTGTTTATATATTTCGTGTGTGTATGTCTCTATGTGATAGAATTATTATTTGATGCAAATAATTCTAGCCGGCTCAGCCAAACTTTATCAGATGGCGGCTCAATTTGGCTTACGAAATTATTACTCTACACGTACACGCACACGCACACACACACACATAATGAATAAGGACATTGTTTGATAGGATCATCTGTTATTAAATATGCTTTTGACACTTGTTAGTGATAGTGCTTATGTAACTGTAGGAATGACAGAAAGGTGATAAAGTTTTTTATTTTTTTTATTAAGAAATAAAAGTTGTTTCACAGTGTTGGGGCTGAGTCTATTTCTCCTCTTAGACAATACTTCCCCAGCCTTAGAGAACACTCTTTCACATGGTACAGAGGAGGCCGGGGTACAAAGAAACTGTAATGCCAGTGTATATAGGTGAGGGTAGACTTGTTTCTGCATTCTCCAGTATTCAAGTGGATCTTTGTATGTTTGTCTCTGAAAGGTATTTATCCACTTCTACGATCGCATCAGAAGTGGCATTTGAGCTTTGCTCCACAGCACTATCCAACAGAAGCCAAAGGTTTCCAGCTTAGAAGTGTGAGGAGAAATTGTATATATAACACACATCAACGGTCAACAATTATAAAATACAATAATAAAAAATAAAATAATAATAAATAAATACTTGAGCTTGGTGTGGGCCGTTGGGTTGATGATGGTGCTTCTGTTGACTGAGTGCTTGATGATGTGGACGGTCTTTCATCTTCGGCCCTGATGACATCACCACATTCTGCTTTTAGCCATTTGACAGCCTCTGTCATTTTAGTTTGGTGAAGGAAACCCAACTTTTTAAACCTTGGCTCCAGCAGAGTTGCCATGGTCATTATGCTGAGCGACTCCATATTCCAGATATGTTCCCTCAGATGCCTGATGAGGTTCTCAGTTAATTCCTTTGTGATTGGCATGGTTAACCTATGAAATACAAAATGATTTACTCCATGCAAAAATAAAAAAAAGATAAAAAAGACATCAAAATTTGCTAACGAGTATTCTACATAAATAAAAATAAATACCTTAGTTGTTCAACCTGTAATGAATGGTGAATCATTTTTAGCAAAGGAATTACTTTGGAGCCAGACACTTTTCCTCAGACAGCTCTACTGTGGCCTGGTGGAATGGGGCGAGAACACACAGAATTTGCTGTATGGCTTCATAATCCTGTGCATGAAGTGTAGCTATATCAGTTTTAAGTGAGGCAAGGGATGCTCCCACAGTTTGCCTTGCAGCCGTTGAAGCATGTGTGAAAAGTGCTGTTCCAGCGTGTTTCCACTTCATTCACTAGTTTCAGAACTGGCCTGTTCATCTCTTGCTGCACCTGGGTCAACATTTCTTTGGCAGAGGTGCTGCTTCGAAAATAGGTGACTACTTTTTTTGCTTTGTTCCGAATGTCACACAGAGCTGGTACCCGATCAAAAGACTTTTTAACCATGCTGTTAAGTGCATGTGCAATGCAAACTGAATGTCTCACTTGCAGAATTCTTGCACAAGCAATCATGTTTGCTGCTGCATCTGTGACAAGACACTTCACTTTCTCCTTGATTGCCCACTCCATCATGACATTCGATTTCACCAGGGCCATATTTTGCCCTGTGCCTGTTTGGGAACTTCTCAGCATCCAACAACACTATATTCAGCTTATAACTGTCATCAATGTAGTGGCAGGTTATTGCAAGATATGCATCCGTGTTGATAGAAGTGTCACAGGTCGGGGTGGAGCGCCAGCGGGCCGCCCACCCCTCCGCTTGCGTGCCGCCCCTGAGGAGCTGACCGTGGACACGAAGGAGACGGACACAGAATTAAAAATAAATGTTCTTTATTAAATAAATAAAATAGTTTCTCTTCAGCATTAGTAGGCTCTTCCAGCATTAACAGGCTCTTCCAGCATTTGCAGGCTCTTCCAGCATTTGCAGGCTCCTCCAGCATTTGCAGGCTCCTCCAGCATTAGCAGGCTCTTCACTAGCATTAGCAGGCCCTTCCAGCATTAGCCGGCTCTTCACTAGCCTCAGGCAGAGATTGGAAGACACGTGCAACTCACAGCATTAACAGGCTCGTCCAGCATTAGCAGGCTCTTCCAGCATTAGCAGGCTCTTCAGCACCAGCAGGCTCTTCACTAGCATTAGCAGGCCCTTCCAGCATTAGCCGGCTCTTCACTAGCCTCAGGCAGAGAGAGAAGTGGATACAGGTAACTCACAGCATTAGCAGGCTCTTCCAGCATTAGTAGGCTCTTCACTAGCATTAGCAGGCCCTTCCAGCATTAGCCGGCTCTTCACTAGCCTCAGGCAGAGAGAGAAGTGGATACAGGTAACTCACAGCATTAGCAGGCTCTTCCAGCATTAGTAGGCTCTTCACTAGCATTAGCAGGCCCTTCCAGCATTAACCGGCTCTTCACTAGCCTCAGGCAGAGAGAGAAGTGGATACGTGTAACTCACAGCATTAGCAGGTTCTTCACTGAACTCAGGCAGAGAGAGGAGTGGATACGTGTAACTCACAGCATTAGCAGGTTCTTCACTGAACTCAGGCAGAGAGAGGAATGGATACGTGTAACTCACAGCATTAGCAGGTTCTTCACTGGACTCAGGCAGAGAGAGGAATGGACAGCTGTGACTGCGAGTGAACAGCAGAAATAATTCCCACACTCGCATATCCACCACACACTGTAAGGTTTCACTCGTGCTCATTTCCACAATAAAACTGCAATTCAACAGACTCACGGTGCAACCAAGGCTTACACCCGCAATCCAGCCGAAGTTTTCTCTGTCTCTGTCTCTGTCTCTCTTTCTCTCTCTCTCTCCCGCGGCCTCCCTCCGCATCCGCGTGCCTCACATCTCGAACTGTGCTCTTCCGCCTCCTCCCCCAAAGTGTGCTTTTATGAGCCACCTTCCTGCTACATGTCCCAATCACCTGTTGACATTTTCCCCCGCACAGCTGCCAGCGATTACCCTCATTCGCGGCGTTTTTCCAGCTTCCGTGTATCCCCGGAACCGGCCTTGTGTTACAACAGAGGGTCCCCGCTACAACAACTTCCCGACTTGTAGTTCCGGCCTTCGTCACCCCGTGACAGAAGTCCACATATCCGATGTTATGGACACAGCAGTTGCTTTTTCCATGTTTGCCTTGGCCTTCCTCTTTGCTTCTTCATATTTTGAAGCCACCATTTTCTTTAAAGCCTTTTAGAGTTCACAAAACATTTATAGTACAATTATATTATTATAGATACAGATTTATTATATAGATTATACATCAACCTCTGCTACTCACATGTCTGGTTGGGATTATATAGGAAGGATCAAGGGCATGGATGAGGCCATGGATGAGGCCCTTGAAACCCTCATCCTCAACCACTGTAAATGGCTGCGAGTCTTTTATGACCATGTTGACCAATGCCTCATCAACCATTTGCTTGAGAGATGCTATAATGAAAGAAGTAATATATATTATACATATCGTCGCTGTCGGGCGGAATCCTCGTATCTCCAAAACCATTATTTTTCAGGAAATTAAAAAAACTGCATATTTTTGGAGTTATTAAACATTGTATCGTTAAAGTTGGTATTATACCTTATATTGCTATCATATACTGGTGTATACCAACATTAACACAACATTTCCCTAAAATCATGTTTAATCGGAGATACGAGATTTATGACTTGGGAGCGGGGAGATACGAGGTTACGCTGTCATTGATTAGAATGGAACGGACACAGACGTCGCTGCTGCCAGCAGTGTTTATCACAGTCTGCGGTCGTGTTCAGCCTTTTGATAAGAGATAAGGCTTTAAGAGCTATTCAAATCTAATGATTGTGGTTACATACATCTTCCTAAACTCCATTTTAAACGTTTAAGCGATATGAGTGATGCAATACCAAAATATTAGGCTGTCTAAAATAGGCGGAAATTAATCTGCACGCAAACAAAATCGGCGGTCGCGTTGAGCCTTTTGACAAGAGAAAAGGCTTCAATAGTTAATCAAAGCTAACGACTGTGGTTACATACATCTTCCTAAACTCCATTTTAAAGGTTTAAGAGCTATAAGTGAAGCAGAACAAAAAATGATGAGCTGACTAACGTTGTCTAATAGGTGGAAATTTGCCTAATCTGCACGCAAACTTACCTTTGTGGCTCACGGGCTTCCTTCTGCACCGAAGCATTACAGCTATCGATTTTGAACAAAACAAGCCAACTCAAATGTATGTAACCTAACTATTTTCACTCGTTATTGTCTAAAAAACAGACAGAGTTATGCAAAAATAGGCTTAACTTACTGGCACCAGTAGACAGACCCTTTTTCTCCCATAAATAAAACCTGCTACTTGGGGTATTTTACATGCACAGTGCCAACTTCGAGTCAGTAAAATAATAATAAAAACAATCATTTAAAGCTGGTATCCAAAACATTTAATTCAATTAAAGTATTAGGCTATATTAGATACATTTTAAAACTTCAATGCACAAGTATAATAAGCCTAATAATAAGCCTAGTAATACGTAGACATTTAAAATGCATCAATAACTGATATCATAGTTTAACACAGATAAAATCAGAGTTAAGGCTTGCTTTACGTGTTGCTCGACGAGGGTCTCTTAATCGTTGCGAGTTTCAATCCTGAGGAGACAAAATGCCGCGAGGCTCCCGCCCGCCGCGGAGTGAAGAAGAGGTGGAGTTACGAGGATTCTCAGACAGTTGAAGTGTCCAATGGAGTTACGAGATTTGCTCTCAAGCTATTTTCAACACTTTAGATTGGTTAATAATTTGTAAAAATAACAGAACCACGTGGGGACTGACCAATAGCATCGATTTGTGAAAAAATATGAAATTGACCAAATTTGGACATACGAGGTTTCCGCCCGACAGCGACGATATATTAATTGAAATCATGATAATGCATTCACAATTATGAATAAAAATCATGAAGCAACAGTCCTACTTTGTGTGTGCTTGGATTGGACTGTGCAGTCTCATGTAAAGCTCTGAAATGCCTTAGCATGGATGATGTGTTGTTTCCATAGACAAGCTCTTTGTCACACACCAAGCATCTCACCTTCTAAAAAAAGTTATAAAGTAAGAAATAACATACAATAATAAAAGTAGTAAAATAATTTCATTTAAATTTATATTTAAATAATATATGCATACATTGGAAGCTATAAGCTCAAAATATTCCCTGATAGGGGAAGTCTTCCTTTTTTTGGCTGTTGCCATTGCTCTAAATACAAACCCTTCACCAAACACCAACACCCCTCTCCCCTAATCCCACCCTAAACCCAAATACCAACACCAAATTACCTAAAATCACCAAAAAGTGCAAAGATTTTACAAAAACAAAAAGACACAACAACAACAACAAATAATAGCCTAAGTAGTGAAAAATAAATGTTGCTTATTTAAATGTAATATATTGATTAACTTTCAAAGTACAGCACTCTCCTCACAAACCCATCAACCAGACTGAGGCAACAATGACTCGTTAAATACGATCTGGAGTTCGAGCCTTCTGAGACCCAAAGCGAAACGCGTCGTTTGTCATCGATCACGTGCCTCTAGTAAACCAATACACACCCCGATACGGGGCTTCACTAGAAATTGTGTCGCTTGTGTGATACGCGCATCGAAGCTTCAGTGTCATACGTAACATCACTACTGTTTGCACCTCGTTTGGATCATTGCTGTTTACCTGGATTATCTTGCCTTGCCCCTGTTGGATATTGTTCGCCGATCGTCTACCCACGCTTGCCCTAAGGTTTATTCTGTGTCATGCCTCTGCCATACCTGTTTGCTGTTTATTGACCCTGCCTGTAGGATGACCATGTTTTGGAATAAAGCCTTGCATTTGGATCCGCACGTCTCATGTCTTGTTCGCCCTGTTACAGTTACATTCTAAAGTCCCATTAAGTTTTAATATGTTCATTAAAAGTTTTCATTAAAAGTTCGAATATGTCTACAGTATGAAGTGTTTTAATATGCTTTAAGACAAACTATGTTTCATATTCATTCATTCATCAGTTTTTTGGAAAGAAAGTAATTGCCTACTTTTGTTCAGCAAGGATGCATTAAATTAATCAAAAGTGACAGTAAATACATTTAAAATGTTAAAGGTTTCTGTTTCAGATAAACCTCTTTTTAAATTTCTATTCATCAAAGAATCCTGGAAAAAACTGTTTTAAACATTAATAATAATCAGAAATGTTTCCTGAGCAGCAAATCACAATATCATATTATTCCCTCAGGAAGATTGCATGTTCTTGACCCCACAAGGAACCATCCATAAACTGTCATCAATACATCCCTGAGCAAGGCACTTAACCCCAGGTTGTATTGAAAATGAAAACGTTGGGCTAAAACTAATGCAAAAAACACTTGCGTCGTGCTTGGCGCTGTATTGCACTGGGTGTATGATAGGGCCCATAGACTTATAATGTTCCCTCTCTTTCTATTGAAGAACTCTGAATCTGGCAAAAGAAAAGGAGGTGGATCAAGACCTTGAGCCATGAGTCAGATGTCATTTGTCTGGTAAGTGGTTATCCAGGTTGAAAGTTATAAATTTATAAAATTATCAAAGTTCAAGACAAAACTTAAGTTGAGTGAAATCATGGATAAACATAATATGGCCTGAGAATATAGCGAACAGAGGTTATAAATATGTATCAAATGATCTTTTTTTTTTTTAAATGTAAATGATTGACCACTTGTTATAAATTCTTTGCAAACTTCTTAGCAGAACACTTAAATTTGTTTAAAACTGACTTCACTGTCACTTCTAGTCTGTATTTGTTTCTGGTTCTCTTGAAAAAACAGCATATAAATTTTTTAGCTAAAACCTGATTTTGTCCAGCCACAACATAAGCCACAAGCAAAGAGTTGCAAAGAATTACATGGATGTATTTCAGGGGTGTCCAATCTTGCTCCTGGAGGGCTGTCCTGCTGAGTTCAGCGCCAACCCCAGTTAAACACACCTGAACCAGCTAATCAAGGTCTCACTGGGCATACTAGAAACCTCCAGACAGGTGTGTTGAGGCAAGTTGGAGCTAAACTCTGCTGGACATCGGCCCACCAGGAATGATTTTAGACAACTCTGATGTAGGCCTATTAGATGTAATATTGAGCCTCTCTCGCTCCTCAGGATTACTGCTCCATATGTGGTGAAAACTTTTCTGCAGAAGTGATGGCTTACCATGTGAGTACATGTGGAGAAAGGTATAGTATACATGTCAGAGGTGTGAACATTAGTGAGATTTCTTTTCCCTCTACAACAAAGTACTGAAGTCACTGTTAGGTCTGAAATAGAAAAGAATGATGTGTGAATGAAATTTCTGGTTTGAAGGATTTGAAGCACAAATGAGCACTTGGGAACATGTCAGACTGTCAACACTTCGGTTCATGTTAGGCCAGAGGTCACGTTAGACTTTCGCACTGTCCGTCATTTTGATTAGATTTTTTTATTTTTTTTTATTGATTGATTGATTTTAATTTTCATATTTTAATGATAAGACATTTATTAGCTTATGTTTTCCGTTCACATTTTAATTTGTATTCATGTTCTTACAGGAAAAGCATGTAGGCTATGCATATATTTATATTACGAACAGTACTTGGACAGTTGTGAGTGAACTCGATCATCCCTTCCTCTTTACAACATTACAGGACAAAATAAACATAAATGAACATCAGAAAATATGTTGAAAACAATCAAACTTACTGAAATCCATATTACTCAATCAGTGTTGATTGTGAATGTTTATGTATTTTACTGCAGCTTCCCTGAAATCTTCACCTCAATTATGCATGAAAGTACCTCTGAAGGAAGTGCCTCATTACTAGAGGTTTCCCAGACCAGTACAAGAGTACAGGGCCCGGTTTCCCGATAACGTTGTCTCTTAGCGCGCTATGAAGACTCGTAAGGTATAACTTAACTAAAGGTATACCATTTCTAGGCGTGTTCCCCGAACTATACCTTAGAAAGCTGCTTAAGATATCCCTTCTTACGTGCGACGTTACCCAGTGCTGTCCGTGGTGATGGTGCTGAATCTGTTGATATCGATGACTCGAGAATCAATTATTCTCTCGTGCAGGGGCTGTTTCACTGTTATATGCTAGAAAGCGGTGTTCTTTATAAAAGAAGCACTTCAGAAATAGTTGAAATTACATTTATTAGGACTATTGGACATTATAAAAAGTCATCCAAACTATAATAGCCTATAATAGCATAGCCTACATATTTTAAAATTGTAACATATATTGCTGCCATAATAACCATTTCAAATATTGTACGTGCTTTCATCTCTTTCCCATTTTTGTTCTCTGAGGTGGAGCTGCGATGAAATATTGTTCTTGAAAATACTTTCCAGCATTTCAGTAATAAAAGTTTACATCTTGCGTACGGTGCTCGGCAGTGATCAAAAATTATTTAAACAGTGAATTTTGAATCTCTTCTTGTAAACTCAGAGATGTGGATTCAGACGGCAATTAAATCACCACACGACCTGTTTGTCAAAAAACAGTAGGTACTAATTTGGCCAGGGATTTTTACGCGGGTTGGGTGAGAAAAAACACTGATATTATGGATTCGGACGGCACTAAAATCACAGACTTGCCCCTGTAAATGTTTAAAATACCGGACGAGCCCATGAGAAACAATATTAGCGTCCGAATAGGACTTAACTGACAGTAGCCTATGCTTTCACTGGCCTTTAAAAGCACTCTTTAATTAAATTGATCATATAATATATAATAATAATATAATAAAAATTCTAACAACAATCAGTGTGATTGACAGTTTTATTCTTTGCATGAAAACACTTGAATTAGCCTAAATGAACTGTCTGTGTGTATTAAAACTTCAGAATTATTTTCATATAGACCTGCAACAGTGATAAGGTAAAGCTAAGAGTGGTCCAGACCAACCTTACGAAAGTGTAACTTACAGAAGATATACTTAGCGTACGAACGTGTCGGGAATCGTGCCATAATGTTAAGAGAGAGGTTAAGGAATAGGTTAAGAACTACTTAGCGATAAGAACGTTTTGGGGAACCGGGCCCTGAACACTACTGTCCCACTTGGTCCTGACCATGAAACACCTGGGACATCAGTTTTAATCTAAAAATGCACCATTAATGCGTGAAGGTAGGGATTTTTTTTTTTTATTCTCTCAAAGTTCATGTATAATTTTTTTTCTCCATGTATACATTTTTTTTCTCCATGAGTACCATAGTATGAAGAAATGTAACTGACAATGTATTTGTTTTCTTTTTTGACCCCCAGACTGGAAGAGGATTGAGATTCCAGAAAGGGCAGCAATATTGTACAGAAGGTATATGCTTCAGCTAAAAGAAGATGAGCCCTCACTGAAAGTTAAAATTGATATTAGAGAAGACATGGAGGACCAGGAGGGGAGAGTAGACCTCTTCACTGCCGACTGGAAGGTACTGTAACATTATTTCACAAATAATGTAACATTAAAAATTGCTTTGTTTTAGTATATATGGAAGATATTGACTACTTACTGTCCTGTTATTATTTCATACACTATATTAATTTCATTAGTTATATTTTTATGCTAACATTGTTGACAAATTGTTTATATATTAAAGTATTGGTGATGCACAAGCTGCAGAATGGATTCCTCATTAATATTGGTTAGTTGTTTCAAGAATTCACTAGTTGATGATTTTGCATGCTTTTTTTAAGACTAGAACAACGGCATGCCATTGTATGGAAATGGCAGCTAAGATTCTTGCAAAGATCTTTCGTATTCCAGAGCGAAAATACAGCTATACAGCGTTAGAACAACATGAGGCAGTGGACTCTTTAATAGAGGGATGTCTACTTTTCTTATCGATGCTTTGGTTTTTTATGCAGTACAAAAAGGAAATGGAAGTGGCACTGTTTTATTTGAAGGCCAAGCAGAGCACCTCATTCCATCCACATCCCAAGTCCTTTTACAGAGTGACTTGTTCTTGATGGCAGGCAGGATGATTGGTCATTCATTCCTTTACGGTGGGCATAAAAATGTATATACTTTTTAACCACATTTGTTCATCTTGTGCTGGTCTGCGACGCGCCAGGCATTACATAATCATGTTGGAAAGGTCATGCTGGACTTAGGTGGAAGTACCGCCCCATTGTTTACAACGCAAACGTGCGAAGACTAATACGAAAGCCCTTTAACAAAAAAGGTAAAACAATGATGTTGGACGATTTTGAAGTTGGAGGAGAAAATGAGATGGAGTTTTTTGCCCTACCCTACCTTTTTGAACCGGAGTACACAGATGAAGACCTTAGGAGGAGGAGATGGAGGAGACCGCTAGGTCCAGCGTGACCTTTCCAACGTGATTACGTAATGCCTGGCGCGTCGCAGACCAGCACAAGACGAACAAGTGTGGTTAAAAAGTATATACATTTTTATTTTATTTTGAAAATGACCGATCGTTTCGCTAGATAAGACCCCATTCCTCAGCTGGGATCGTGCAGAGCCCTTTGAAGCACTTCAAAGCCCTTTGAAACTGCATTGATTTGGACTTCAACAATTTAGTTACCGTTGAAGTCCATTGTGTGGAGAAAAATCCTGAAATGTTTTCCTCAAAAAACTTAATTTCTTTTCCACTGAAGAAAGAAAGACATGGACATATTGGATGGCATTGGTGTGAGTAAATTATCAGGAAATTTTCATTTTGAGGTGAACTAATCCTTTAAGCCCAGCCATAATACATGTATTAGCAGATGGATCCCCACAGACAGCAACCATCGTGCTTGAAGATGTGGCTGACATCGACTTCAGGGTGACAATACAAATGGTAGGTTCGTATGTGCCATATTGTTACAGGTAAATGTGTTTCTATATTTACTTGTGTTCTCTTACTATTTATAAAGCTTGCCATAGATGATGATTCAAAGAATGAGAAAGGAGATGTGCTTTCTGAGGATCAAAAGGCAGCCATTAACCAGCTGGCATTATCTTGGGACCTTCCAGTGTTGACAGCAACCAACCGCACTTGGCTGTTACACAATCAATCTTCTACAGCATGCAGTAAGCTTTAAATTGACATTTTCATTTAGAAGCAATTAAAAGTTATGCAAATTTGATCAGCAGTGGACCATAAAATTTGACTTTAAAAATAAATGGGCAAAAAGCTGTAAAAATAGGAATCAGAATAACCCACACGAATACAATACTACTTTAACGCAATCAGTATTTCCTACTAGTATTAAACCGTCAAATTGGATTAATCAAATCTTCATATCGGCCACATTCAGGTGCTCACACGAACCTTGCAACAAATAAAACAGCTCAGACAAGGATATGTACAGTGCACCATTGTTAAATACTAGTATTATAATTAGGTTGTCTTAAGCAACATCATCTGGCCCGTGGATTAGAAAGAGGAGGAGGAGGATTTTGATGAACCCCGGTTTTCCACCAAATGCAGAATTGCTGGGTACCTTTGGCAGTTTGTGGAGACTGGTATGTAATCTTTGTCACACTTTTAGAATGTTTGCTTGTAGAGCTGGCTGGTTCTGAAACAAATCCATACACAGACTAGCCTGGGAAAACCCAGACAACTTCCGGCAAATTTAGATTTGCTCTGCAAGTAGTCTGGCAAAGAGCTCATTCAAGCCCATTTCTAATCCGTCGAAATCGCGGCACCAATCAGAAACTTTGGGGCGGGCTTTACACGATGATGATCGCTCTGATTGGTTTTAGGTCTATCCAATTGCGTCCAGAGGCATTTGAGCGACGTCCGTTGATGAAGCAGCAACTTTTAAATGCATTATTATATTAAAATTGCAAACACATGAGGACAGTGTCCATGAAAGACCCACTGGCAGATGAACGTGCTACTACATTTCTCTCCGAAACGGTAGGAAATTAAATAAATTTAATAGAGAATTTTAACTGTGACAAGATGATTGACAGGTCAGTTTAAGTGACAGGATGCACGCGACAGATCCGTCCGATAAAGATGACGAAGTAGTATGTCCCAAAGCTTGTCTACTTTTTTGCTACACATTCAAAAGTAAATACCTTTTCTTCACAAAAAGAGTACATACATTTATGGCGTAGTGTAACTTAGGCGAATTGGGACGCAGCATATGGCTTTACACGATGACGATCGCTCTGACTGGTTTTAGGTCTATCCAATTGCGCCCAGAGGCATTTGAGCGACGTCCGTTGGTGACGCCCCTTTGAAAATGAGTTATTAATGAAGCTTTGCCAGACCATAACTCAGTTACTACTGAGAATGGTCTGGTTTTAACCAGGCTATACACAGACAGTAATGTGTACCGTTTTCTCTATTAATCCATGTCTAACAAATAGTTACACTAATTTGCATATGTATTGCAAAATTTGGTCACACTTTAAATTAGGGTCCAATTCTCACTATTAACTACGACTTTTGACATTTTTAACTTTCAACTTTTAGGGCTGGGACGATACACCTATCTCCCGAACACTAGACCATGGGGAAAAGTTAAATAATACACTTATACAGACTGTACATGATGTATAAGATGAGTCATATTTACAAACACAATTCATCACATTTTTCTTATTTTAGAAGCATCATACAGTACTACATTCTCTTTAATAAATGCTTCAATAACAAATTCATTTTTTAACAGTCACTTGTCGCCACCTTGTGGCGAAACAATGTAATCGATAAATACATATTTGAACTTTAAACCTTTATCCCAGTACTTCTGTGATAATTTGTATCACTATAACTATTGTATCACAGAAATAATGATACTATGAGGAAAAGACTGCTGTTTCATGAATACTCTCTTAGGGTCAGCGGCAGCGCCAACACAGATTTGAATGTTGCGATATGATTTTGTCAAAGGTTTAATAGACAGACGAAATGGGAATCGAGATCACAGTCTTTTAAAGATGAATTGTGCAGCTCTACTGTCTTATTTCTCTCTCAGCATATGAGTAGCGCTGCGCGAGCCTTGCAAGGGCTTTTCAATGTATATATCGCAATATGCATAACTTTTTTAGCTTTAATAAGAATCAGTATATATATTCAATTCATACAGTGAAAACTAAGCAGTGTTTTATTTTTACATTTGATTATTCAGTTTCTGTTGTTAAATAACCCTAATGTAGGATAACCTGAAACCCTAAACCCCGTGGTTTACACTGATGTTAAAGGGATACTTCACCTCTGGAAAGATGAATGTGTATTTAAAATAGGTCATGTATGTAGAAGAAATGTGAAGAAATTTTTGAATTTGGAGCTTTCTAGACTGAGAAAAGCCAGAAAATGTATTTTTGGCTTATGTGGATGAAAGACAACAACTCCCAGAATGCTCTTGCTTTGCTGCCCTAGGAGGCCACTCCCAAGCCACGCCTACCGGTAAGAGAGCGCAGTTGAAAACAACAAGGCTTGGCTACTATTGAGACTCTGTGATGAGTTTGCCAGGGATTTCGAGATCACCCAACATGTCCGGGATTCGGCTTTTACGTTCTACAGTCGCCATTCATCATGTTTACTGTGGCGAGCAGGACGAGGCTGAGGGGCGCAGGAGAACGGCGCGACGCCGGTGGCGTCATTACTGAGATGCACCGGTCTCGCATCTCTCACGGAGGAGCGGGAATTTTCTTAGCAATGGTAAAACGCACATCAACCGATCACTTGTTTAGCGTTCATGTAAACACTACATTCAGATTCATCAATCGGAATGAATTCAGTTAGATTGAAACAAAAGGTGTGCATGTAAACAATGAATGGCGACTGCAGAAAGCAAAAGCCGAATCCCGGACATTTTGAACGATCTCGCCCGCCGGACAAGTCCGGGAAAAAGAGGATGGTAACCCCTACTACTCAGCTTTCTCCTACTACTCAGCTTTCTTCACAGAACAAGAGCCTCTAGCTTAGCTTCCAAAGAAAAACGGCTGACACTGTGTGTACATTCTGTGAGTGAGATCCAAGCGGGAAGGAAGTCGACCGGAAGTTGAAGCCGGCCGCGTGCCACCATCTTGTAGCAGAACTTCACCTGCTGTTAGCATCCCATTGACTCCCATTCATTTTGGCGTCACTTTGACAGAGAATAACTTTACATCTGAGGCGTTTGAAGACTCCATTTGTCCATTATTTATTTCTAAAGAAACACGACAATGTATAAAATGATCCATTACCTTGTAGCTTACGTTATGGCCCCGTAAAAACAGTTTTTGAAAAAGTAGGCTAACGATTGCGTCATAACCACACGACTCTCTGTCGCACAGTAGAGAGATTACCGTATGGACAGGAGGAGAAGCTCGCGGGCAATCGGGGAGACGTGGAGGCAAAATGACAAAATAATTAATCAGAATACCTAGCAAAAGTTTCTCCTGCTCCCAGCTCATGGACACCTCCTACTCACGATCTCCGTCTCTGCAAGATTCGGAGGGGAATGATTCAGATTTCTCATGCCACAGCCACTAGAAGACAGACGGGTTGCTCACGTCACATCTACGTCGTCAAGCTCAGTTTGAGTCTGCGCGTCAGGAACGGAAGTCCTTAAAAATCGCTGAAAATGGGCTTCACTTGCCTCAATTGAGTTCCAATGAGATGACTCTGTACATTTCTTATACTGTCTATGGTGAGATCCCACCTCCTATGGGCGGGTTGAAAACATGCGGGACAGCCCCTACTACTGGCTGTAGTCTTTAGCCTCTGGCCAGAAAATCCTCCGATGACGCAAAATGACTATTTTTGCGTCATCTGAGGATTTTTTCCAGACAAAAAATACATAAATCTCTTGTCTCAGGGGGATATGAGGGTGGAAAGCACGGTAATTCGAAAATACTACAGGTTTTCTACTAATACAAAGTAGCTTAATGCTAAATCCTGAAGTATCCCTTTAAAATAACACTTCTTATGCTACAGTAAAACACTGCTGTTCACTTTCACAAGTTGAAGGGATGTTTTCTTGTCACTAAAAGAATGTGAAACACGTATGTAGGTTATATCATTTAAAATCTAATTTAAGTTAATTTTATACACTTTAAGCATTATCGTATCGCATATCGAATATCGCATTGTTTAATGAGTTATCGCATATCGCATTTTTCTTCAATATCGTGCAGCCCTAACAACATGTGTGATCGACTGTTCAGGGACACCCCTTCAAAAACCACGCAACCTTGACTCGAGAGGTGAGTCCTACAGTCATTACTACGGCCAGAACATCATCAAATACCTGGTCTCCATTGCACCATGTGGACTGATCATGTTCATTTCACCAGCGTATGGAGGAAGGTGCAGTGATAAATTCATAAATGCAAATTCAGGGTTCCTGGAATACCTTCGTCCAGGCGATGACGTAATGGCAGACAGAGGCTTCACCATTACCGATCTCCTCTATGAAAGGAAGGTGAAACTTGTCCTTCCAGCATTGACCACGTTGAGCGGGTCATATGCCAACTTAAAAAACTTCAAAGTCCTCTCTCAAACCGTTCCAATTAACCTCACCCCTAAAATAGATAAAAGAATTTGTGCATCCCTGTGCAACATTCGAAGCGACATCATTTCTGATATAGAGGATGAATAAATTTTTATTTGTAGGTGTGTTCCACGTCTGTCGATACTTTTTGCTTTGGTTTTGTTTTAACTAATCAGTGTAAATAGTGTAAGTAGTTATTTTTATTAACCTTTACAATGTGACCAGATGTTACCTTTGTGAAGTTATTTTTATAAACCTTTACAATGTGACCAGATGTTACCTATTATGAAGTTATTTTTATAAACCTTTACAGTGTGAGCAGATGTTACCTGTCAGTAATTTATTATAAAACCATATAATGTGAGCTCTGTAGATTCTCCTTAAAACTTAAAGGAATTAAAGGAGCCGTATGTAAGATTATGGCCAAAACTGGTACTGCAATCACTTTCAAATTACTGTAGAGCGGTGTATCCCCTCCCCCTCCCCCCTGATTCGAGGTTGCCAGATAGGCTGCAGGATCCAGCAGGAACGTAGGCTGCTACGTAGCTGTGGTAACTAGAGCAGAGCTGGCAACCCCGATGCCGAAACACTACTGACTTCGTGATTGGTAGATAGGTGGAGGGTGGCGCTTCAGGCCAAAACACAAGATGACAACATCAACATCAGTTGAGGGCTGCAACTTCACTTTCTAAATGACAATATCCTGGCCGGACTACTGTTGTCAGTGATTTGAAATGAACATGATTTCTTAATGTCTAGTGACATATCAGGGCCATTTTATGATTAATTGAAATACATTTCTTACATACAGCTCCTTTAAGTCTTCTGGTTAGAAGGAATAAGTCATGTCAAGTTTGCAAATTAATACCATCTTGGTTTATTACTTATGAAAATTAAATGGTGAAATATATCAACATGAAGGTCAGTAGAAGGTGTCTCTAGCTTCCTGAAAACATCAAACACTTCTTACAACTGATTTTATACAACTTATTTAATCATTTATATTTTCTAAAACACAAAATCACAAATGTATCTCGTTTAACACAACCAATTTAAAATACATCCCACCCCAATTACCTAATCCTATCTTTAACTCTAATTATTCTCATTCCTTCTTATTTACAAATAATTTTTCATTGCTGCTCCATCAACTCCTTCTGACAGGACGTAGTTAAATATTACCTCTTGCCACATTAACAATGACGATGGATGAGACAATGTGAGACCAACTGATCGTTGTACGAAGTTTTCTCCGTGCTCCCAATTTAAAACATTTACGGTATTAACGTTATTTGTCATTTCGCTAAAGTTTTGGCTAACTATAAACAATCTCCTAACTACTAAACTAGCTACCGGATGTGCCGTGTCAGTTTAGCGGAAGTCAGATGACAAAATGTGGAAGCGCGAAGTATTAAAAGTGGGCGAGGCGGAATAAGGTGAATAAGCAAGGGCACAAATAAAGCAGTTTAATTTGAATTAATATCGATTCTGTAATAAAAAAATAGATTTTAAAATCGTAAAAAAAAAAATTTTAAATTGCGATACCTAGGTGAATCGATTTTTTTCTCCCAGCCCTTATAGTTACATTTATAGCCCATAATCATTCAATCACTCATGTTGTTGTGTTTTTTTTTTCATTTTTTATGTAGATACCAATTATGACTGCCCAGACCAGTGGACAGCCAGACAAAATTAAGATTTTAAATCCAAGTACCCTTGGTTAGGATACAAAAACCAAAAATTAGGTAAGTTTAGGTAGATTGTTAGTTTTGGCAGCTTTTAAAACAGTGGACAGACGAGGAGAGACGAGGACGGGGTTGAGTTTGTCACCCTGGCTTACAATCCGCACACCAAAATCCACAAAGATCCGAATGACCCAGATAAGGAAAACTAAAGAGGTTTTATGTTTGCCAGACCCGGGGATCCGCTGTGTCCGGTAAAAAGTTTCAAGTCCTATGTGTCCAAATGTCCATCTGACGCAAAGGCTTTCTACTAATTGTTTTTTGTTTGTTTGTTGTTTGATTAATTGTTTTATGGGTAATAAAAAATAAAATAACTATGCCTACCTGTGTGTTTTAATTATAGGTTAAAAAAAACGAAAGTGTAACGCCCATGACTAGACAAGCCTAACTTACATGAAAAAAAATACGTTAACTTTCTGGCTCGCAAGTTAGCTAAACTGAAGGGTTCTACGAGCTGAGCGGACTATAAATATCTCCGGTTGCTAAATAAACCGTCAGGCGTAACCAGGGAAACCAAGTTATTGTTTGTAAAAACTTTAGATTTCAATTGTAAAACTAATTAAAATATAAACTAATGTTTCAAAAATTTGTTATTTGGCAAGTGACCATGGTATAAGCAGGTTAATGCCCTTCGAGGTGTCCATTGTCAGGTATCGATGGACTGCGGAGGCAACGCCGTCATCCATTAATACCTGACAATGGACACCTCGTTGGGCATTAACCCTTACATATACGGTTTGTGTGCTTGTATGTATGTGGGAGAAATGGACACTACACACACAAATATGAATACAGTAGTTACATTGTTTATGCTTCACAGGGTGCCTGGTCTGTAGCAGTCTGAACTCCATTGGGATCATCAAGAAGCAAAGTGCACAGCAAAAACGTCAGTGTTATTTCAACTCCCATAGTGTTAAATACATCAATTTCCCAGAGTTTATATAATTCTCACCAGTTCAGAGTTAAATTAACACTTTGGATAGTGTTAATATTTTAACTCCATAATAGTGTTAAAAATGTCATTCTCAGAGTGTTGTTTCTTAACACATTTTTACACCAAACTTGTGTTATTCCTTTTCACTGGGGTTGTTAATTCCTAGCATTCAGAGTGTTATTTTATGACACTTTAAATAGTATTTTTAACTCTAAAGTGATGATTTAGAGTAACACGATTTTAAGTGTATTCATGACAGTTGTGTTACATTCAATGTTCTGAAAATGCTTTTTCATTAAAGGAAAAAAATAAACACGAAGAATTCAACTTTTTAATAAACACAAAAATATCCAAGCACCATACAACTGAACTCTATGAACATTTACAGAGAAAATAATGGTACAATATAAAGGCTATCATCTTCACCATAAGCACTTCAAAAGTCAAAAGGCAGAGTGCTCACTGAAATAGTCAACCATAAGCTTGTTCACTATGAAGTAGATCACACTGGTGACTAAAAGCATTTTTTTTATTCTGCAAAACACAGGCATTTCCTGTTCTGTGCCACTGCAAATGACTAACCCGGTTCTGTACTCTACCCCACTGATCTTTACACAGTTAGTAGAGAAGATGTCTTTTGCTACAGCGGGCATGGCTTGGGCAAACATTTCACCATTTTCCTCACTGTCGACATTAAATGTTATCAAAGGTCTGTACTCAACATCGTTCAAAGGAGATGTTTCCCAATTGGATGCTATGGACATTTGATATTTTTTGGCAAGTGATCCTGTGATGTTCTTTAAGTTTTTAAGTGTGCTTTTGAAAACCCTGTGTTTTGCCTCAAATCTCATACTCCACATATGTATTAACGGTCCAATTTTTCGAATACAAGACGGGTAATGTAACGTAAAATGATGTTTAGGAATCAGGTTTCTACCTGGATACAAGTGTTTGAACAAGTCATGATGTTCCATTATTAAATGCTTCAAATGCAGAGTCATGCCTAGTGTAACAGATGGAGAGAATATGATGTTAATTATCTGCAGTAAGTCCAGTTCTGGTTTCCTGTTCTGGCACAATGTCACCAAAAATCAAAGGAATGTTTCTTACCAGACAAAAGAGTCTGAATAGAGTCGAGTCCTATATTATTGCCTATAATGTCCAAGTTGACCCTTGTCGGATGATTTTTGCGCTCCAAGTAGCCATTGTCAAAAGCATAGATTCGTGACAAAAGACCAGGATTTGACAAAACATTTTCAGAGAGATATTCAAACAGTAACTTTATCTCATACTGAGCCACCTCTTCAAGTATGTCATGCATTATGTCCAAAGAAAAGTTGTAGCAAACATGAAAGTACTGTAGGCTGTTAAGAGTTGAATTCTTCTTTAGACCAAACACACACAGCTTTTGTGGATCTGATTGCAACTCACTGCAGTGCATTTCAAAAAGCTCTTTTCCACGCAAGATTATCTTTGGGTCATCCTCTTTGTAAACATTCTGAGCATCATCTTTTTCAATCAAACACAAACGACAGAAGTGTACGTCCACTGAAAGACTCTGAAAGTTGTCCCCAGTTATCTGACATATAGTGCCATAGACCTTTTCAGATGAGAAAGGCAAATCCATGCCATGACTCTCCAATATTTTGATGTCATTAATCAGAGGCTGTAAAATAGGATCATTAGGATTTTAGGACATCTTCTGCATGAAACAATGCAACCAAATGGATGTTCATCAATACAGAGTTTAACAATGGAGGCAGATTTCGGAGGACAAAATAGAGAGCACCAACTTTGTGTGAACACCACGTTTTGAACCCAGTGGGTTAGCAGTCTCAAAGTCATCATAGTAAAGCTGAATTTGTAAAGAAGTCTTGTGTTTTTGAGAACAATGGATGATACTTAAAATAACTTCCATCACAAAAGTCTTCATATCTGTCTTTTGATACACATGGTTTTGCAAGTAGTTCACAAATATAAGAATTGCGACAGATAAATTTAATAGTTTCCAAAATTGGAATGTAAACAAAAGTGTCTTTCACTGGGACCTGATCATAAGTACCAGTATTTTTATTTCGCCTTGTATCAAATCGAACTCCTACATTTATTTACACTGGCTCCACAATCCCCCATTTCTTGTGGAAATACATCATTCTATTAGTTTCAGTATTAAAACTCAAACTCAAAACCTTTTTCCAATGTAGATCTTACAGGACTATCTTTTGGCACAACGGACAGTATTTCATGCTTAACTTGGGAGTGCAGTCTACTAGCAAGTTCTTCCAAATCACTAACAATTGATGAAACTATACTATTTGCCATAGCACTACCATGGAGTTTGGCCACAATAATTGTAGCACAGATATCTTTTGTGTTTTCTGTGATACTTTGACCTGATCCATTGTTGTCAAAATACCCAGCGTCAGAGCTCTGCACGACACGTGTTCCTGCAACTTCTGTACTATTTTGTAAACTGTGAAAATCAGCCTGAAATGACTCTGAGGTTTCTGAGCTGTGTTTTCTTCATAAGGTTGTAAAACTGACATAGCCCTTTGAAGAAAAAGGATCCTTCAGTGAGGGAAAGAGAGTAGTAATTCCCAGGGCATACTTCTCCTGCTGACGGGAAGGAATCCTGCTATAGAGTGAAGAAAGTCCATCTTTAATAATTTTTCTTTATATAGTACAAGAAACATAAGTTATATATCATTACAAGATTACAGGCTTTTTTTTTTTACATTCCTTTGTAATAAAAACCTTTTTTAAATCTTACCCATGTCTCTCAGTCATATCACTCGCCAATATGTTGACCAGCTGTCTCCGAGTGCGGTGCATTAGTGAATTTTCTGACTTGTACTCTTCAAGAATATCCTCTCCTCCAGGCTTCTTAAGCAAGGCCTTTTCTGCCATCTACTCGCATAACAGGAAAAGGAAAAATAAGTTTTAGTGTTCAATTCTTTCTATTAGATAAAATCATTAGAAAAAACATACCACAACATGTCTGTATAGACTAAGGGTGAAAGTTCAGAGGAATGTCAAAAAACAGCAGTGTTGTGAAAGGTAAAAATCTAGGAAGGGGAAATTAATAACATTTTATTTGATAAAAAGTGAGTTTGGAACCAAATGCTTCGATAGGTGATAATCTCAATTTAGCGTGACACCTTATAATTGATGGTAAATCAAAATAATAAGACGTTTTCAGCTCTCAATTACCTCCTTTGCCGCCTCTGACACGGGAGCCTTTGTTGCAGAACTGCTCATGTCTTCTTTGCTGGATCTATTTCTGCCTGTGGGGGAATACCCAGTTCTCTAAGGTCACTGTGACTTGAAAAAAGTGATATGGTATCCGTGAGGGAAGATGGTGTTGAGTTATCTAAAGGAGAAAACTCTTTAAAAAGAGAGAATTTGATTAACTTAACTTTTTGTGGCTTTATCCAATTTTAGTATAAACCTTTTAAGTAACCCTAAAGCAGTGGTTCTCAACCTTTTTTGAACAAACGCCCCCCTGACCTCTTCATGATCCTCTTAACGCAAAAAAACTGAAACTGAAACAGAAGTTGCTTATTTGATTTAACCTACATGTAAAAGCCTCAAGTTGAGAAGTATTGTGTTTGGAAAAAAAGCAAAAACACATGGATTGTTTGAAAGGTATTGCAAATGTATTTATTTCAAATTCAAACAAATTCAGGCTCACACACACATTTTTTAAAGATTAACCAATAAAGTGTCTTCAAATTTGAATAGCCTACAAACGGTCATTTGATTTCAAATGACGAACAAAGAAGACAACAGCTCGGCCACCTGAACTAAACCGAAGAAAAAACGACAAAGGCGTCAAGTACAGCCACCGTATTTAATTACGGTCATTAGTGTGAGCCCTGAGCTTGGTGACTGGCAGACAACTTTTTAACATCAGGACACAAGAATGTCAGCTTGAGCCGGAGTGCGCCTGAGGTAACCAAATTGAGACGGCTGCGGTACTTTGTCTGCATGTGCAAAGCTTGACTGAACCCCTGCTCAACAAGGTATGACGTCGGAAAAGCAAGGAGCAGAAGACGACCATGCGTGGCCCACATGACATGCTAGCCACAAGCCCGAAAGGTTGCCTTGTCCTCCTCATCATTTTGGAGGTCGATGAGAGTTTCTTGAATTTCGGCCTCACTCCTGGACACATCCACTTGAAATGGCTCCATCACCCATTCAGGGACATCCACTGCCCTTAAGTGATCGGTGTAACGCAGCAGGTGGTTATCGGTCAGCTCATCAACCACCTGAATGTAAGTACAGAAAGGCAGTTAACGTTATTGAGATTATTTTTATGCTGTCTTTGTAAAAATATACCTAATAATACTACTACTAATAATAATACGCTACCTTGGCCAGCTGAGGGAAATTATTGAATTGACGCCTGTTTGTACAGCTCCAGCTTGGCGAGGAAACTGCAGATGGTGGCCTTTGAATGGACCAGTGTCAAGGCATCTCCCTGGAGCTTGAGTGACACTTCATTCATCTTCCCGAAGAAATCTGCCAGGTAAAAGATGTCACCACGACAGGACTCAGCGTGTCCCTTAGAGCTGCGTCGGCACCAGCAAGAAACTCCAGGACACTTGTGAACAACTCACACAGCCTAGCCAGACAGTTGCCCTTGGATAGCCAGCGTACCTCGGTGTGGAGCAGCAAGCGCTGAAACGCAAGCTTTATGCGTGCGGTCGTGCGCTTGAGTGCGGCTATATTACGTATACGCTCATTATCCTGTATTACTATATCCACCAACCTTTACAAAGGAGCTTTGATTGTCGTTGGTGAGGCGCAGTAATCCTTTATCCGTGGCTTTAGCACATTTAAACAAATCACAGAGTCAAATTCTCTAATGTAATGCAGCCATTTCCATTTGTCAAACCATCCACATTGAAATGAACGCTCGAACGTTTCCCCACCAAATCTCCTGCCTGGAAATTTCATCCTGGGTTGGTAGGGCTTGTCATCTTCCCTGGCAGCCATCCGATCATGTGTCCCGACCTCAGCAGAGTCCATGCTAACGTCCAGCTCACAAACCTTGCTAACGTCCAGCTCACAAACCTTGCTGCTCGCGGATGCTGACAAAGGCCTACTAACGACGCTAGTCTGAACCAAGTTTGTGTCAGTGTCAGTCTTTGGCGTGGGTTCAGTCGCCGTTTCATCGTCGTTGTTGTTGACATCCTTTGTTTGAGAAGAATTCCCATGACTATTTTACTTTTCTTAACCATTTCTGCTGCTTATTGCTAGCCATGACCAAACGAATGTGAGGTGACGGAAGCACTTCCTGAGGAGTAGGCTAGTCTTTTATCAACGAAATATTAAAATAATTAATCATTAGTTTATATCTTATACACTGCCCATCATTTTAAACCCATATCAAACACAGTATGTTATGTCTATTTTAATAAAATAAAAAAAAATCTAGTTTTTAAGTACAATATTATGTTAGTCCACAGCCCCCCACCAGGGGGTGCTGATGCTATGATGAAGGGGACTGCAGCAGCCCCCTTCCCGCGCTACTGAACGTATCTGGGACTTCCACAACAGAAACAAAGCAGCAACAGTCGGTATTTCTGCCATATTGATGGCGGAAAGAAATGAAGTTGGGGCGTACAAATCTACACTGATGCGAGTAACGTTAGCGCGATTAAACATGAAGGACGCTAATGGCACGAAGCGAAAATGGCCATTGTGAAGACGCCAAAAGCCTTGTGCAGGCCATCATCACCGACACTTTTTTTAAATTTTCCCTGCTTCACTGCACGCGGACGTGCACAAAGCATTTTGAACCTGACGACGACGCCACATAAAATGGCTTTCCTTAAACGTTAGTGTAAAACACTGACCAGACAGTGATTTTCTTAAATGTACTAACACCGTTAAGCACATGTTGCAGGGGGCATAAGCCCTGCCTCCCCTGAGAAATGATCTGTCCATCTGATGATAAATTAGAAAATATATATTTTTTTTTTTGCTAATTCTGACCTAAGGTGATGTCTTGTGTTCTCCTTCAGATCAAGGTTCATAACCAGAACATTCAGTAAAAAAAATGTATGCGTGAACTCTGCTGACGTATTTCCGGTAGAATCTCAGCCAGCGTCTTAACTTCCGCATAGCGCGTTCTATAGCAAAGTGTACTAGCAGCAAAACTTTCTTAAAATTCATTTTCTCAGAAACGGAGACAACGATTTTAGAAACCGATTCGCTAGTCGGATTTCGCATGATATGAGAGAATACTCACCCTCAAAGTTGTCGATGTACCTTGAAATATATCATTTAAAGCCCTTCTCTTTATTACTCTTAAGTAGGGTTGGGTACCGAAACCCGGTTCCAATAGGGAACCGGTTCCGACGTAAACGGTAGTAACCAGACCGAATAAGAACGAAACATTCGGTGCCTGATTTCGGTGCCTGACTTTTTTCACCGCCCCCTATAAAACATCTCGCGGCACGAATGATCCAATAACAAAACATCTCCAGTTAACCAGCAGAGCATTCATTTCGTTCGTTTGTTAAATAGACGATCTAGCGCTGAAAATTCTTTTCTCTTGTGGCTCGCGCACACCGCACTCGGATACGTTGCAGAGATCGAGAGTTTGTGTGTTCGTGCTCGCGTCTCAGATGAGTATGTGCGCGAGTTTGTGTGTGTGTGTGTGCGTGAGCGACTTTAGATGTGACGTTGTGCATTTCATATAGTTGGAGCATTCAGCAGTATACATGTATATGTGACTACTTAGTATATGTGTATGCAAGCGTTTTATGTGTGCGTGAATGAAGTTCGATTTAAGCCCTAGATGGCACCTCATATCTATTCGTTCTGGTGAAATCACAACATATAATGCACACAAAGTGTCCCTGCTTGATATACAACCACTGATGAGCATTATCGGTTTAAAGAAAAAACTACGCATGCGGATTAGAACCCAAAACCTCTGACATTCTTGACTAAAGTTCAAGTTCAGCTGCAGTGTTCCTCTTCGGGTAAGTCTAGTATTTTAATGCCAACTGCAAATCTTGCATATCAAGTATTAAGTATATCAAGTATATTTATATGAGGCTATACTTTGTGTGTTAAATATTTCTGCTCAGTGTCAGATATTTCTCTGTTTTGTAAAAGTCTATAATATATAATATGTAATATAATTGATATATAATACATATAAATAATATTAGAAGACAACATTTTTATCTTAACTTAAGTGTTTTCGGCTACATCAGCACAATTTTTAATTTAATCAGAAATCAGAAAATCTTTTTCAGAAAACACACACAGATATAATTTTTTTGATAAAGTGTGTGCAGTTTCGTTTTCTTAAGTAACGGTTTAAGAACCGTTTAAGCACCGGAACCGTTTGAAAAATACAGAGTAGGTACTGGTATCGGATAAAACCCAACCAATACCCAACCCTACTCTTAAGCCTTGTTTATACTTTGTTTATACGCAGTGGTGAGAAGAAGAAGCTATACACACGTGACAATGTTTATTTTAGTACACCACCACCAATACCACACTACAAAAAGAATTGTGTAAAACCCAGTAAACCCTGAGATTATTACTAGTGACAATAAAACAAAATATATGGATATGAGAATGTGTATACAATATAACTAAATTAACAATATCTTACATATTTTCTAATTTCACTAAACACATATGAGGAGGCCAACTCTCCTGGCCTTTGTATTAAAAGTGATGGTACCAGGGATCGGTGTAACATTGAGAATTTGACAGTCATCATTAGATTTGTCCGCAACTCGATTCCAGAGGAACACCTAATCGGCCTCATTGAATTGAATCAGCTTGATGCTGAGTATGTGTGTGACCAAATTACAAACTATTCTCTCACCTTGCAAGTAGTCTGCGCCAGTAGTTTCTTTTGTGAACTATCTATTAGAACAGCTGATTTGCAACAGATAGTGTAGGCCAGAGTGTGCCACCATTATAAGTTTACACTATCTGTTGCAAATCAGCTGTTCTAATAGATAGTTCACAAAAGAAACTACTGCCGCAGACTACTTGCAAGGTGAGAGAATAGTTGTCCAATTTTCATGTGTGGATGGACTAAGGAATAGCAGGGCTCTACAGTGCGTCCATTTCACTCGCACATGCGAGTAAATATTTCGGCGTGCGAACGTGAAAAAATATTTGGGCGCACTATTGCGAGTGACACAGCATTTTTCTATAGAAACAGCTGCAAATACATCTTCAGTAGCTAGTCTGTAGCCTCATAAAAAAAAAAACTACAGTGCCCACACACGAACTATTTCAAAACAGCGCGAATTCATTCGCTTTTAAAACATCCTCTGATATAAACAAGTAGGCTTAAGTAAACGTTAACGTTAGTAGGCTAGTCTAGCTTGGAAAACTGCGACAAAATGCAGAGCATAAGCGCTTTTTTTAAACCAGCCAATGGACAGGAAAAACACAAAAACACGAGCGAGGAAGAAAGTGTCAAAAAGAAGACTAAAACGGATGAAAAAGTCTACAAATTCAACCCGGATTGGCTAAAGGATTTCGAGTGGCTAGAGTACCAGGCATCGACGAAGCTAATGTTTTGCAAGTTTTGCAAAGAAGCCCCTCTGTCACTCGCAGGCTCCTCACTTTTTATCTCCGGTAATCCGAATCTGAGGAGGAATGCTGTGGTGAAACACTCGGCATCCACTCGGCACTCTCGCTGCAGGGATGCATTCATCAACAAATCACAGCCCAGCAACCCACGCACGGTTCAAGCCGCTGTTAGCAGGCAGGTAGCATTAAGTAACGAAGAAGCAATTCGTCAGCTAAAAATTTAATTCAACATCGCCTATCTAATTACCAAATTCGGACCAATGATCACACTTCACCACAAAAACGGAGTTGACATCAATCCTACATATGATAACGATGTGAGGTGTGCGGAAATGATTGGCCAAATAGCTAAAGATATAAGGGACACTCTGGCTAATCAGATGCAAGCGGGCCGTTACCTGTCAGTCCTGGTTGACGGCGACACTGACATCTCAAACACCGAATGTGAGATTGTCTATGCGCGTTTCCTGGAGGATGGGAGACCCGTGACCCGCCTCGTTGGCCAACAGAGTATAGAACATGCCCATGCACAAGGTAAGTGTTTTGCCGTTTTAATTCTACCCAGTAATACTTGGTATATTGCAAAGTTTAGCAATCTATCTAAAGGCCATGTCTTCAGCATATTACAAATCATTACTACAAATCAGTAGTAATAATAATACAAATATATTACAAATTTTCAATGGTCAAGATGGAATAAAAATAAATAAAAGGAAACAGGGCTAAGGCACATTTACATTTATGCATTTGGCAGACGCTTTTATCTAAAGCAACTTACATTGCATTATCCTATACATTTTTACATAGGTATGTGCAATCCCCTGGGATCGAACCCACAACCTTGCGTTGTTAACGCAATGCTCTTACCACTGAGCTACAGGAAAGCTCAGTGTCTGTTAGGAAAGGCACGTCTGCTATAAGAAAGAGTAGGTCATGCATAATGAAAGCTTAAACACAATTGGAAAACATTAAGTTATTTAAGTTATATTGGATTCAATCATGCAATAATGTACTGCCTCTCTGTGTTAATATTGTTCATTGTGAAACTTAACTTAAATGTCATTTTAGGTATTCTGGATGGAACCAGTACTGCTTTTGATGCACTTGGCACAGTTGACTGGAAAACCAAGTGTGTTGCATTTGGGGCAGATGGTGCAGCAGTTAACATGGGTGTCCATAGGGGAGTAATTGCCTTACTCAAGAGGGATATGGGAAACCATGTTATCCCTATCCACTGCATGCCACACCGGTCATTATCCTCAATATCTTTAATAATTTGATATGGGTTCATGAGTGTATGTCTGACATTAGCACATTTGAGCTTTTTTGTTTTTGTTTTTAATGGATAGGTTGGAGTTGGCCATTCTGAATTTGCAGCGCAAGGATGCAATGGTCACAAAAGTATATGATCTTCTCCATCTTGTGTGGAAGACCTACCACTTCAGCCCTAAATCCAGGCGTGAGCTGAATACAATTGGGGAGGAGCTTGGAGTGGGGATCTGCACTCCTTCAAATGTAAAAGGAACAAGGTGGATTCCCCATGTCCACAGAGCACTTAATGTGCTCCTTCGTGCTGGAAGAGGTGGGAATCTGGCAACTGGTCAGTATGCTGCCATTCACCACCACATGGAACACCTTGCCTCATCTGCACCCAATGCAGACATACAAGGTCGTGCTAAAAAGGTGAGTTTTGTAAAACTGTTCAGTGCACACTGCTTTGAGGGTGACTTGATATGAATGAACTTTTTTTCTTTTTTTTTTTTACTCCTGTCCTTTTTTAGATTAGGAAGGAAATGCATGAAGTTAACTTCTGTGCATTTAGCCATTTCCTGGCTGATGTTTTTCAAGAGCTGGCCTCACTCAGCTGCATCCTTCAGAGGAATGATCTCATTCTACCTCAAGCAGTTTCGGAAATTAGGAAGACTGGTACTGCAGGCTAAGGAACCCCTAAGAGAGGTGGCATGCTATGCCAGTTTTTGGCTTCTCTTCCAGGACAGCAAATGGAAGAGGTCACATTTCAGGTGTGTTAGGGGTACAGAGGATAGCATACATCTAAATACAATAGCATAGCTGAGACTGCATTTTGCTAACCAGTGATTTAATGTACAACCATAAAGTTGTATTCTACAGCGCCACAGTACAGCACACAAGCAATTTCTCTTACATTATCTCTCTTCATTCTATGCTCCTAACAGGGTGTGCCACTCTCTGGTGATGTGACAGGTAACTTCAATCAGAAGCTAAAAAAAAACATGAATGCTGTGATTGGCATCACTGTGGAAGCCCTGAATTCTCGCTTTGGTAGTCTGATCAATGCGGAAACCGAAGACTACACGGCGGTGAATTGTTTCACCATTTTCAACCATGACACATGGCCTGAAAACAGTGATGAGCTCCTTGACTATGGATCTGATAAGGTGGAGGCCCTCATGGAACACTTTAGTGATGTGCTTACTAGGCAAGTTGCAATCATATACAATTTGGATGGTTTATAATTGTATCAGATAGATCAGTAACTTTATTCTCTCTTTAGCTTTGGATGCCAGCTTGAAGCCATACAAGGGGAATGGCAGAGTGTTAAGGCACTCATAAGCCACACATTTAAAGACAAGTCCTACTGCAGCTTATGGCAAATGCTTTTAACTAAAGAGCCATATAAAACAGACTACAAGGTAATAGACACAAAGTTCAACAGCACCAAAAACACTTAATTGCCACCTTTTATATAAATTGTAATGTGGTGTAAAATGTATTTAATCAATCAGTATAAAATCTTATTTAAATGACTTACTTGTTTTACAGAACCTCCTGCACCTAGTTGAGATCCTGCTGATTCTGCCTATTTCCGCTGCGCAGTGTGAACGTGGTTTCTCAGCGCAAAAGCGCATCAAGAGCTCCTTAAGAAGTAGTTTGCATGTATCTACCACTGAGGACCTAATTCGGATCAGCACAGAGGGGCCCTCCCTGGAACTGTTTGATCCTACAAAATGTGCTGAAAATTGGCTGTCTGCTGGAAAGAGGTCAAGGCGACCAGGCTACAAAGCTTGGCCAAGTGACTCAGACATGATCTTCATTTCAGATCAAATGTGAAACATACATAGGGCCTACATACAATGATAAATGAAATCTACATGACAATAAAATAGAATTAAATGAAAATCTTTTGTTTGAAAGTTTTGGTCTGATGTTCTTAACCTTACAATGAGCATTGTAAATTGTTGAATAATTCTAATAATAAAACTATAATGATAAACTTATACAGCAAAAATGACTGTGCCCCCAAATATTTGTCTGTGCTCCTAAATTTTTTTATTTAGGCGCACCAGTGCTCTTTGTTCAAGAAGTAAGTGTAGAGCCCTGAATAGTCACTCTAAAATCATAATTATTTAGTTGTCTCTTCCTATATAGTCTGTGGGCCAGTATTAATTGCAAAAAACATTTTCAAAAGTTTGCGTTTTCCAAAACGCTGTGTAAATAAACGGCCGAAACGCATACAAAGTTTTACATTTTTAGTTGAAAACGATGTCGTGTAAACAGCGCCTGAGAAATGGCAGAATGCCGGCGAATTAGGGCCACTCTCCGAAGTTTGTCCAAAAGATTGTAACTTTTTTCTGTTACGTTACGCGGTAAGTTGATCGTGGTGGGGGTTTAGCGATTACATTTACGCATTTGGCAAACGCTTTTATCCAAAGCGACTTACATTGTATTTCAAGGTACACATTTACATTCTTATGAGTTCCTGCTTTCCCTGGGAATCAAACCCCATGACCTTGGCGTTGCAAGCACCAACGCTCCACTGTCTGAGCTACAGGAAGGCTATTATTTATTGAAATTAATTCAAATATCACTTGCTACAGAGCCGTTATCTAGTTCTGAAGTAGTTATTTAAGATGGATGGTAGTAACTCAGTTCTCTGCATGCTTGTTGAACTTGCTTGAGGAACAGAGATAAACCATATATTGTTGCAGTCGTGTGTTTATTGTCTTCAGATTTAATGAGTCAAAGCGATTCGATCTTTTTATTCAGCTGTATTAGGGATTCCTGGAATGTCATAAGTTATTGTACTTCTGTGAGGCATATTCTGACTTTCTGTGCAAGGGCGCCCTCCGGCTTCCAGTATGAATGAAACAGACAATGTGTTTATAGCGCTCAATAATGCTCAAACCAACCTATTTTGGGTAAAAATATGAAATTTGAAGTAAACATATAATAATCCATGTTTTTCTCTATTGTAGTGTTACTTTCTGATGATTAATATTTATATGTTGCATTTTCCCTATAAAATAAAAGTTTCCTATAAAGTAAAATGATCTTAATTACTATATTGTTATATTCTTAAATATTGCATTTAAGAATCCTGCTTAATTCTTCCAACTCAAACTTTCACACGAGTCTCTTCAAACTGTTTTTCCTCTGAGAGCACTGTACCAACATTAGCAAGCTTCTCCATGAACATGATAAAATAAGCTCCATCACTGAATACTGATGGCAGTGCAGTTTTTTCTTCAGTGCATGGCAAAAGAAAAAGCAAACACCTTGGAAATGACAGGTATGTTCAAATGTGAACAAATATTCGGTATGTGTTTTATGGCCTTATTTCAGTGTCTTAAATCAGTGACTTAATCATGCATAAACTCTTAAAACTACAAACTTTACATACACGCTGCTCACATATTATTATAGCAGAGTTTGTGCTGAATACAGTGTAATCAGACTTTACCATGATAATGTTACAAGTAACAGAAATAAGCACATACGTCATCATGTGACGAAATTCCAAACAAGTCGTTTTCTGAGCTTGGATTCAATAAATCTTGGATTCATAGGGGTGGTGGTGGCGCAATGGATAAGACACATGCCTTTGGTGTGAGAGACCCGGGTTCGAATCCACTGTGAGACACCAATGTGTCCCTGAGCAAGACACTTAACCCCTAGTTGCTCCAGAGGCGTGCGACCTCTGACATATATAGCAATTGTAAGTCGCTTTGGATAAAAGCGTCAGCTAAATGAATAAATGTAAATCTGTTTTTGGACTAACAAGGAAGTTTTGAAGTTCTGAAACTTACAGTATGTTTATATAATACAATGACCTCTTACATGATAAAAGAACAAGGAAATTTTGATTTCTCAATGTATGACCCCTTTTAATAAATTCACTTTCTCCACCTTGTATTGTGAAGCATTACCAAATGTATTCAATCAAAACATGTAGTCATGTGCGTTTGTCTGTAATTGAGTTAAATTAAGATAAGACCACATTTTATGAGTAATCAATGCAGAAATCCAGATACATTCAGTATTTCACAAACTTATTATGTTCACTGAAGATAGATGAATATATAGATGGATAGATAGATTCACACAGATTCATATTTTTCTATTGACACTTTAAATTTCCAGGGAATTAAAATATTTTCCACACAAAAAACTAAAATAAAGTCTCACATCTGACCTTTCAGGTCTATCTCTAATGGCAAAAGAATCTTTCTATTAGACCACAATTAAATGGTCTTCGTAGGTGATTTTTGAAATTGCTCCTTTTTCTGCAATTTTTCTCCAGAATGAGTTTGCAAGTGGCGTTTCAGGTCCGCTCGATATGCGAAACTCTTTTCACACTGAATACACGTGTAAGGCTTCTCTCCAGTATGAGATCTTATGTGAGCCCTAAGGCTTTCTTTAAGTGTGAAACTCTTTCCACACTGAGGACAGGTGAAAGGCTTCTCTCCAGTGTGAACTCTCATGTGAACATTAAGGTTTGTTTTGTTTGAGAAAGTCTTTCCACAGTGATGACACATGAAAGGCTTCTCTCCAATGTGAGTTATTACATGATTCTTAAGGTGATCACTGTCTGTGAAAATCATTTCACACTGATGGCATGTAAAACTGGTCTCTCTTGAGTGAATCCTCATGTGGGTATTAAGGTTTACTTTATGTCTGAATGTATTTCCACACTGATCACATGTGAACGGCTTCTCTCCAGTGTGAATTTTCATGTGGGAATTAATTGTTGCTCTATGTTTAAAACTTTTTCCACATTGAGGGCAAGTGAAAGGCTTTTCTCCAGTGTGAATTCGCATGTGGCTCATAAGGCATGCTTTTCGAATGAAACATTTTCCACACTGTTGGCAGGTGAAAAGGTTCTCTCCATTGTGAATTCTCATGTGGACTTTAAGACTGTCTTTTTGAGTGAACCTGTTTCCACATTGTTGGCAGGCGAAAGGCTTTTCTCCAATGTGAATTCTCATGTGGGCTTTAAGGCTGTTGTTTTGAGTGAAACTTTTCCCACATTGTTGGCAGGTGAAAGGGCTCTCTCCAGTGTGAATCCTCATGTGTTTTTTGAGGTTTCCTTTTTCACTGAAACTTTTCCCACAATGTTGGCAGGTGAAAGGCTTCTCGCCAGTGTGAATTCTCATGTGGACTTTCAGGTTTCCAAGTTGATTGAAACCCTTTCCACATTGAGTGCAAGAGAAATAACTTATAGTTGCCGTCTTCTCACCCATTTTTTGTGAGGAAGTCTTTTCAGTCTGTGAGCAACTAAAAGATTTTTCACCAAATATAAAATCATTACTCTCATCCTGATCTTCCTCTTCCTTTTCATTCAATTCTTGACTCTCTTCTTTAAGCTCTGTCAGATCTAAGTTGAAAAAAGACAAAAAACAAAAAACAAATGAACCACGGTTAAATGGCACAAAGCAACAGACATCAAAACAAAGCATCAAAACAAACAGCATGTACTTCTGAATATTGTCAGCTCTTCGCTTTTAGGAAACATCCCCAAAAGTGTCTAACTAGCAGTTTTAAAACCCCTTATCAAAATTATATAACTATACCCAAGAGAACTGGTTAGTTAAAGGTGCATTGCGCAAGTCTCTGAGTTTTTGCAGAACTATGCCCCCTCTGGCGGCAAGCGAAACTGCAACCAGAGGTTGTCTTTTGCACTAGACAAAAGTTTTCTTTTTTTTATCTTACGTGGAGTTTGCGTTGGTGTTTGAAATGAACTACAAGCCGGTCTCTTAGAATCCATCTTCTACGGAGAATGGCGCCGAATACACAAACCTGCCAGACATAGCCAGGTGAGCGTGCCGTGAACGCGCATTTCCGACCCGAATCCCTCTTTATTTTACTGTACAGGATTATAGAGGCAATCGCAGTGATCAGAGAAGGGCTCATTCAGCCCATCAGGCAATTGTTTAAGCATGTATAGGTTAGAAAAAGGGTATTTTTAACATGAAAAGTTGCGCAATGCACCTTTAAACAATTTAAATTCTCCCATTTATTTGCAAAATATTAGAAAAACAGTGTCTTCTCACCTATGTTCAGATTTGCAGAGAAACAGTATGGATAATTGTGGATAATTTCAGTTGACATTTAACATAAGCACAGAATCTGTGCTTATTTAAGTTACAAATTACATGCTTATGGTATCTGATCGCAGCCAGCTACATCTCTCTTGAAGTGCTATTAGATCTTTTGACAACATATTCTCTTAATGAGTGGACAAGAATTAGCATGGATTATGTACCATCTACCCAACCGCTACCTATATGTATGGAGTGCCACAGGGCTCAGTATTAGGCCCTCTACTTTTCTCTATGTATGTTTCCCCTGAGAGACATAATTAGATTTTAATATATCATAACAGTGATACTCAGGTTTATATTTCTCTACAACCTGAAAAAACTGCACAACTCTCCAAGTTAGCAGAGTGTATTAATGATATCAAAGATGGGATAACTAGTCATTTTCTTCTATTCAATTCTGACAAGACAAGGCTATTAATTATCGAATTAAAAACATTTGCACATAAGATGCTAGATCTCAATGGATATACTGTTATATCACTTTCTACAGTTAAGAACTGGTTGTGAGTGACCAAGGTTTTGCTGAAATCAAGTGGCTCTTTGATTATCACGTTTCCTGTGTTTAATAATTAAGCTCTAGTTGATTCAAAATGTAGTGGCTAGAGTGCACACTAGATAAAAGAAATATGATGACATTAACAACTTTTACAATCTCTACACCGACTGCTTGTTAAGTTTTGTATTACAAGCGTCACCCACTGGCCCAACGACGGTATGCAATGATGTGGCTGAAGGTTTCCTGCACATTGTCTTTTCTGTCTGAAACAATCAATAATTTATTGCAACGTTTGATTTTAGTTTGTTTGGATTTTATTTTTAAATTTGATTAGGCTAACTTGACTCCGCAAAAAAAGAAACATTCCCTTTTCAGGATAATGAAACTGTTATAGTTTATTTTTCTTGCTCCACTGGAGTAAGAAAAATGAGCGATAGTGAAGAAAGTGCAGTGCCCACGACTAGCTCGAAGGACACCGTTGACAAGAAAGGTCATTTAAAGTCCCACTGAAGTGCCTTGGAATGTACAGCTTTGTATGATGCGCTGACGTAATTTCCACAGGAAGCTAAGGCGGGACATATTGAATGGCTCCTCCCACTTAGTTTACATCACAGACTGCAAGTCATAAGGCACCATGGAAGCAAATCCGAGCGCTGATGATACGTTGGATTCAATAATAGAGGATTTTTCTCAGCCACATTCTCCTGCACCAACGGACTTGGCAGAATCGTCTACCGAGGACGAAAATGAACCAACCGTCTTTGGAGTCAGACCATAACAGTTTGAGACAAGTAACGTTAGGGGTTGGGACACTTTAGATTCTAGATAGCATTTGATTGGACAGAAGATGTGATTAGAAGCTAAACTCCACAGTGATGTCATAAAAATCCAGTTTTGAAAGCTTATATCTCCTAAATGCGAATTTTGTCATTGTTTTGGAACACACCAGCTTATCCATAACCTTAAGGCTAACATATTCATACTAAAAGTTAAACTTAAATTTTGATTTCAGGGGGCCTGTAATTTCAGTGGAGATATTTTGGCTATTTGCAATCTGATATAAAACAGAGCGACGTGCACTGCAAACTGTGTAGACGACTCCTGCCATCAAAGACAGGCAGCACCACAAACCTGTTTTATCATTTAAAACAATGTCATCCTTTAGAACACGAAGAAGCTATGAAATTACAGTCCCAAATGAGTGTTAGTGGATGTGAACAATCTACAAGCTCTAATGCAACTAACCAGCAAAGTATTATATCGCCATTTTCCCATGCCAAAAAAAAAAGACATGAAGACATCACAAAAGCAGTTGTATACTTCATGGCAAAAGACATGCTTTCCATTGGCGCTAAGAAGCCGACCTTGACTCCAGATACAAGCTACCTGGCCGAAAACATTTTCCGCAGACAGCGATTCCCAGGGAGAAGGTAAAGCGACAGCTGCAAAATGTACAACTCTTCGTCTCTACTTCACATCCGATCCTCACTATTCAAGGCTGGAATGTTCAGAGCAAATGCCTCCAAACGGCTTACTTTCCTGAAGACCACACAGGTGAAGTTATTTCCAAAGGAACGATTGAAGCACTCGCCTCCTGGGGCTGAGTGAAGACAGACAAGTATTTATCACAACTGATAGTGGTACAAACATGGTAAAAGCCACTTCACTCAACAAACTTCAGTGTTTTGGATATCGACTACACTTGGCTATTGATAAGTTTAAGGGTGCTTTCACACTGGGCTCGTTTGCTGCGGTCCGAGCCCGAGCCCGATTGTTCCTGGCGCCCCACGCAGTGTTGGTTTGGTTTCACACTCAACTTGATTCTATCGAACCCTGGTGCATTTGCGTGCATCTTACGTCATCGCAAACGTGCACGGCGCATGATAGAAAACAGAACGGAAACAGAAAACTGAGTGAACAACACAGGTTTACTGTGTGTGTGTGTGTGTGTGTGTCGCATTAGGCGGCTTTCTGCTGCTTGCAAACAGACTTTTGAGGAGACAGTAGGTTTCCTTTAATTTGTTGCCCTGATTCCACGTGCTATATGCGAATACACTGCAGACTCACTCTCGCTCGTATACAAGGTAAATCATCAACACTATCATCCCTTACATGCGTTTTATCTAAATACATCGTAATCAGCTAAAATGCATGCGCACCCAAATCTGTTGCTTTCACATTCACACGAATCGCAGCTTAGTTCTAGTGCAACCGAACTCAGAGCACCTCCTCCAGGTAGTCTCGGGTTCGGTACCCCAGTGTGCACCCGGGTCCACATGACAACGTTCACATTAGTGATTTTTCATGCGAACTGTGCCCCAATTCCAAACTAAACTACCAGTGTGAAAGCACCCTTAGCCTTTGTTCTCCATTTAGTAACAAAACAGCTGTAGTAAATATAATGATGATGATGATGATAAAAAAAAATATTTTAAAAGATCAAATCAATACTTTATTTTATTAAGCCGCATTACCACCATAGGAACTTTCACTGGTGTGTTTCGACTGCAGGAACCAGGGTCTAAAGGAAGTTACAGGTAAAAAAAAAAAATGTCCCCCTCTGAAAGTCCCTGCTCGCAAGTTAGTACTTTTTCAAAGTTCAGAAACTTTCGGGGGCGGGACTTGGGCGCTGAACATTCTGATTGGTTGTTTACGCAGCACTTTGATTGGTTGACTCCACGCAGCATTTTATTTCAACCACCATTTTTAACATTCTGTTGCTGTGCGTGCACAGTAAGAGTTGTTTGCTATTTCAATCAACAGTTGAGTTAAAAAAAATACAACCGATGGACCGACGACGAGGTTCAGGTGTTGTTAAGCCTAAATTAACGTTACATCCCAATATTGTAATGTTTTCAGCTTAGCATATAATCTTACTATACATGTTAGCTAATAATGTTGTATTTAATTTGATGTTGAACAGAGTAGCTTTTGTATAAAATATCCTTTAACTTCACAATTGTCATTTTGTGAAAAATCTTGTTAGAGCACCTAAAATATGTTGCTTGTGAAAACTTTTTTTAAGGCACGGTACACGTGCATGTGTACATGATCAGGATGGTATCACCTCTGCCTCATTTTGAGCCAAGAAAAACCCTGCTGGTGCTCGTAAAAAAACAACAATTGTATTAATAATGCAACTACAGTAGCCTTGGAAAACCCTGACAAACTTCCGGCAAATTTGAGATTTGCTCTGCAAGTCCGTCTGGCCAAGAGCCCATTCAAGCCCATTTCCAATTTTTCCAAATCGAGGCACCAATCACAAACGTTGAGGCGGGCTTTACACGATGACGATTGCTCTGATTGGTTTAAGGTCTATCCAATTGCGCCGAGAGGCATTTGAGCGACGTCCGTTGGTGACGCCCCTTTGGAACTGGGCTGTGAATAAACCTTACTAAAAGTGTACGTGCGCCCGAAAGTCATAAATGGCGTACGGCAAAAAATATTCAGACTTGTAAAAACGTTTGTACGCCGGAACCTGCGCAGAATTCACTTTATAAATCCCAGTAAGTGGAAGATTGTGCGCACATGCGTCTCCTCCCCGAAATAAACATATGGAGCTTACAATTCCTAGTTTTACTATGCATATCATTTGCATATTGGTCATCCACATGATAACATGTTTACCGGTAGAAGACATTAATAAAATATGAAATACGGATGTGTCGTCACATTACATTGATAAATCATTTAGTAGCCTATCCATGCCTTGTTTTTGCGTCGGAAGTGGCGTATGCCTATGCCTCTTTCAGGCCCTGTTTTGTGCGTACGCAACAGTTATAAATGAGGCCCCTGGTGTCTACAACTACAGTTTCACGGCAGGTAAAATCTCCCAAAATGCATTTTACTGAGACAAGAGTTACACTGCTTTTTTATGCATTCAGTCAACCGAGTAAGTGCTGAATAAGTGACTGTGCACAAGTGATCCTAAAAAAAAAGTAGGCTATGCGTACAAACTTGAGAATGAAACCAACCTGTTTGTTCTTCAGTATCTTCTTGTTTCACTCTGAATGTTTCTTCAATCTTCACGTCTTCACTCTCTTCTTTAATAAACGCCATCTTCATAACAGTAAGTGGCGTGGTTCTCAGTCGCTTCACCAGGAGTTTTTCTGTGTGTTTGTTCTGTTTAAGATGACAATAATTAACAGAAAGTAAAATAAAATCCACACTAAATCTCTGTTTCTCAATCAGCTCTAGTTCAGTATTTCACCTCAAAACATACACTTCAAATGATTAAAAGAGCACAATTTATACATATTTTGTTATGATTTAGAATACTAAATGGATTAAACGTAATATATTACACTTTCACAAAAACATTTTGCTACTGTTAAGTAAAAGTTAGCATTGTTTTTTTTGTTCCATTTCCACTTTTTTGACCAGCTGGTGACGTCAGTGCGCGTTGATTCGCATCAGTGAATCGTTTTGACTAGCAATTGATTCAGTCGACTTTTGAGTTAAAAAAAGCTCAGTTTCTTTCATCACTACTTGCCAAGAGACCAAATTTCTTTTTAAGATGAACGGATTCACGATATAGGGAGAGAAATAAGACGCACCTTTTCTCACGAATGGTTGCGATTGACTCGCGGTAGAACCACGTTCATAAATGTATTATAAAGCATTAAAATGTTACATTCAATGATAAAATATTCATTTAACAGTTTTTGATAAAACTATACAATTACCTGAGCGGTTTGCTTTGATTAATACACTTTAAATGCTTTGAACACAAATCTTTCTCCAACCGCATCACAACAGATGCAGGAAAATAGACATAATAGAGAGTAGACGCCGCATCGACCGCTACTGCCTACCGACGAGCCGCGGGGCCGCCATCTTGGACCGGACACCCGCTCCACTCAGTGTAATCTGTTTGGCAGGTGCAATGATCTGTCTGCGCATTTAATTAATCATACCGAACTAAATACCAAACTGATTTTCACACTTTTTTTTTTGCTGCAAAGGTCATTCATGTAGCTATGATACAGGACACATGGTTCGGCGTAATTTAATTATTTAATACATAATATAATATAGTTAAAGGGATACGTATCTCACCCTGCCCTGTGATTGAAAATAGAATATTTACATTTATGAAAGCTAATAGCCTAATGAGGATACACCTACTCTTTGGAGGTGAACCGGGAAGCTGAAGACGGAGGGAATAACACCATCTCGGAGTCGGACAATCTGACCCGTCCTATCAAAATCACCCTGCTTAAAATGTTGAGAGCAAAGCACTGATGAATCACTTGCAGTGAATGCTTCTCTCCTCAAAGCCACTTCCCACTTCTTCCTCACATCTTTGTCCTTGGGAAACCTTCAAAATGAAAACGGAAGATCTGGGAGAGTCTACACAAAAACATTTCACAAAGGAGGTCAAGCTTATTTTCTTCCTTCACATTTCTTAGAACCTTTTCTTCAACAAAACTCCTATTTTGATGCATATCTGTTAATAATGAACCAAAGTTGCTGCAATTGTGAATAAGCTTGTTTGCAAACCATTCTACAGTCAGATGATGTTCTGTTGCCTTTATTTTAAGTAAGTGGGGTGGGTATGAGACATGAGAGGTATCTTACTTTTGTTTGGATGAATTACATGTGAATAATACACAGTGTTGGGTAAGCTACTTGGAAACTGTAGTGAGCTAAGCTATCAGTTACTCTGCCGTGAATAAAGCTTCACTACACAAAAGCTCCCACCCAGTCAAAAGTAGCAAGCTAAGTAACACAAACACAGCAGAAGGCTAGTGTACTACATAGGAAGCTACTTTTAAGTTGTGCTAATTTCACATGACAAGAAAAGTGTAGCTTGTGTGGCCAAGCTACTTGATACATAAAGGAGTTAAGCTACTGAAAAGTTACTTAATTCAGGAACTAGTGAAGCTAACTTACCACCAAAGTCACTAACGTTAGCTAAGCTACAAGTCGCGACTGCCCAACACTGATAATACAGTCTGTGCACTCGTGTAAAATTCACTGGCCAATGTTATACCAGTAATATTTGTCTTATTATAAAGTCCCCTCTTATCAAGTCTCAGTTCATAGCCGGGTGAACACCGGCCAATAAACATAGCCTAGCTAGCTATGTTTCAGTAACTGTTACAGTAATATCAAAGATCCTTGCTCTTTCTCAACTCTCTGGTAATATTCTATTCACAAATACAACCAATAACGTTAGTACGGTAATGTTAAATCTTACTTGTGAAAAGTAATCCCCCGAGCCCTGTTTGCGATGGTCCGCCGATTTGAGCAGTTATAAGCTGCACAGTGCTCTGGCATCCTGTTTCTTCTGCTGCTAAGCAACTCGGAGTGGTATGACCGTCCAAGATTGCTTTGAACACAAACATTTCTTCAACCGAATCACAACAGAGGCAGGAGCGCAGCGCAGCCTTATGACGTCATATCGCCACTCCAAAATAAAAGTTTTTTGTTTTTTCAGACGCTAAAATCATAAATGTGCATAGACACATACAAGTAATACAACATATCAGCGGCGTTCAGAGTTGAATTCTTGTTGAAATACACATTTAAATGCATGTTGTGAAAACAATGATCCACGTCTAATGTGAGATTATGTTTAAATTGCTAAACACTAATGTTTGTGTGCAGAAACAATTTATTTAAGCGTTTGGGAAACCAAAGAATTATATCAAATACATACATTGATGGCTCATTGTTCGAAGTTGAACAGCAAACAATTTGACAAGCATTAAAAACATTGTTGCATTTTTCCCTTACCAAATGTGAAAACAAATCTGACAGTTACCTTTATTAAGAGATTTTGTGTTGGCTAATGCAGTTTCACTGATCCATTTTGTCTCACTACATATATTTACAAGGGACACTTAGCTTTTCTTTTTTTTTTTTTTCTTTTTTTTTTTTTGCTTTCAGTACAGAATAATAAAATATAAGCATGACACACAAGGATTTATTGGGCAACTTTATCCTCTTACTGGCTACAAATCTGAATAAACAAAAACACAGGAACACGTTCTAGAACCCATCATGCACAACAGCCTTTAAATTTGTTTGTTTGCTTGATCCCTCAGTAGAAAAAAAATACATGCAAAAAATGCCTGCCAAGTTGTACATTTGAGGTAAACCTCCTTGCAAGTCAACTGGAAGTCTACCTGCTGATTATAGGTGTTTACATTTACATTTACATTTATGCATTTGGCAGACGCTTTTATCCAAAGCGACTTACAGTGCACTTATTACAGGGACAATCCCCTTGGAGCAACGTGGAGTAAAATGTCTTGCTCAAGGACACACTGGTGGTGACTGCTGGGATCAAACCAGCAACCTTCGATTTACCAGTTCAGTGGTTTAACCCATTAGACCACCATCTTCACAGGTGTGGTTCACATCATTTCTTGTATCTTGCAGAAAGCATAAATTAGACCCTTAAGACTACCATGCCTGGCTGCTGCTTAGAATGTAAAGTGTAGCATAACAAGCTTGATAATTTGAGTAATTTAATTTATTCCATGATCCATGGCTTTGTGTCAGATGGTTATTTGACTATGCCATGCACGGAAATAGTTTAACACACACCAAGCCATTTTCATATTTTGTTCCAAATAATGATGCTTACAAACTCCCAATGAGCAAGGCAAAGGTGGCAATGGTAAAGAAAACCCTTGTAGATGAATGAGGAAGAAGCCTTAGGAGGAAGCAATATACAAATGTTAATTTGATTCATATTACCTCACAGATTTAATGCCATTTACTTTCCAGAGAATTGATTCAACTTTAAAACCATCTTTAAATATATTTAAAAAAAATTAAGGACACAATTTAAGTTAGTGTGCGGATGAGGAGGAGGGAGGGTCGAGCTAGCCTCCGTTTTGTATGACAATACTTTCAACGTCAACAAGAAGTGACGTCACCCAACTTCACTTGGAGCACCTTTAAAAAAAACACTTTGTTTTGCTCATTCTTGGATAATTGGATAAACGAAATGGATAATTACACAAATTCATGAATATTACACAATTTTTTAAACATTATTAAAAATACATAGAGTTACTGAAACAATTGATGTCAGAATACACTTGTCTGTTAACAAACAGTTTGAACGTTCTTGTTCACTTTTAAGATCTGAGGGGAGTTGCTTTCAGTACGGCTATAAAAGACAAACAAAATGATTTTCAAACTCGCACAGATTTTAACATTAAATAAAGCACATATACAGTAGCCTACTATACCTGAAATGATCATACTTTCTGTTGTTCCAGCGGCGACGTCGCAGTAATAGTCTGGTTAGGACACGGTGTTACACATATTCACTCATCTGAAAGAAGTAAATGAACATAGCCATTGTATTACATGTAACAATCGTGGTAATTACATGTTTACGGCTCATAAATACGTGTAGAATATTAAACCTACATTTCAAATAAATATTTTAGCAAAACTTAGGCCTATGTTTTAGTCAGAATTACTGCACTCCCATCAACACCCAACCATCAAATGCAAGTTATACACTGGAGAAACACGTCTCAAGTCCACACGCATCTGTCAAAGTATGACAGGGCAAACCATGATAAACTACATGCTTGGTTATTTGAAGCACTTTCTCTGCTACTGTCAGTTTTGTGGTCTGTGCCTGACTCAAATAATCTTATCTTCTCCAGTCATAAAAGCTGCTGCTAGTTCAGATTTGACAGATGAAGTCACGCTTTGATTGGACTCTTGTCGCATCAATTGTGATACGACATTTTTTTTGTTGTATGGATGTCACCATCTTTGATACCTTACTCACCGTCGCTATAATTATAGGTGATGGTCACAAATAGAATACATGCTTGACTTTGCTTACTTGTTCATCCAGACAACATTCAAAATGCTATTGTAAAACAGTGCCTACCTATGAGTCATAACAGTTTTTTCTTACTTTTTTGAATAATTATTGGGTTAAACTGGCTTCTGCTTTACAACTTGGTTATAAATGATGTTGAAAGTGTAGGAAGGTCCTCACCCAAGGTTTGGCCTGCAATTTATAAAACAGTTAGTTCCAATCCTTGATTCTGATTGATCAATAGCTGTGTTTTATTTACGATAAAACACGGCCATGACCGCTTCACCCAACGGTTCTATGTATCACTAAACAACACCCCTAGCAACCAGTCTTAGCAACGTAACACATGTTTGATCTCATTGATATTGTTCATTGAACCTAGAGTAGGGATCGAGAAAGCGAGTGTACCTGCATTTACAGTAGATATAGCATTTTTCTTCAGGTCAGTCATATTCATAATAAAAAATCCATTTGAATGTCCGCTACGATATCTTGTAATTTTAACAGTAAAGGGGTTTTCCCGTGCCCTAGTCATTTGTTGCATCTTGCTTTTCCGTGTTCACAAGTTTGAGTCTTATACTTTCAATGTACAAGTTTTCTTTACTGACTGACTCACTCATAAAAGATCGTTTTTTGCTGAAATAATGTATGTAACTTCTGTTGCTGTTTGTGGTCAGGGACAATTTTTTCCAGCGGAAGGAAGGCTTTTAGTGATTTTACTTCATGAAAGTTGCATACACTGAAAAAAGTGAAACATCAGTACAATTCATTCAAAATATATATTTACATTGGTCCAATGGAAAATTGTGATTTTCAGTTTATACCTTCTGTTTTCACTTTGCCTCAAAGTAAGTGTTGCGCCCTCTAGACAAACTTTAAAACATTACTTTTACTTGAATGGTAGTTTAAAGGAGAACTCCGGTCAATTTTAACATTGAGCTAATTTTTGAGCTAATTTTGAATGCTGTCAATACAGAGAACAACAACAAAAATCGGTGTTGCCTACACCGTGTTATCCTCTTTTTAAAATTTGCACCCTGTTGACTTCAATGGGGCATATTTTAAACCTGCTTTTATACATAAGTTAATTCGGCCAGCGCTCATACCTGTATTTACATCCTGTTTTCGGTTGAAGTCCAAAGTAGTCGATTGTCGAGTTCACGTGCATATGTTTAGTTACCTATGATCACGCGCGTGAACTCGACAATCGACTACTTTGGACTTCAACCGAAAACAGGATGTAAATACAGGTATGAGCGCTGGCCGAATTAACTTCATTTTTCTTCATATCTTCAACATCTACTGCAGTCAGATTCACCCGTGTTAACTCTAAAGGAATCACTCACATTGGCTGGGCACTTGTAATGACACATCAAGGATGTTAAGAGGGTAAAAGCAGGTTTAAAATATGCCCCATTGAAGTCAACAGAGTGCAAATTTTAAAAAGAGGATAACACGGTGTAGGCAACACTGATTTTTGTCGTTGTTCTCTGTATTGACAGCACTCCAAATTTACAAAAAAATGAGCTCAATGTTAAAATTGACCGGAGTTCTCCTTTAAAGGGATACTCCACCGAAAAATGAAAATTCTGTCATCATATACTCACCCTCATGTTGTTTCAAACCTGTATGAATTTCTTTCTTCTGCTGAACAGAAAGGAAGATATCTAGAAGAATGTCAGTAACCAGACAGCTTTAGATACCATTGACTTCCATAGTATATTTTTTTCCTACTATGGAAGTCAATGGTATCTAATGGCTCGTTTCCACTGAGCAGTACAGTACGGTACGGTACAGTACGGTACGGTTCGGGTCTGTTAACCATGGTCTGGCTAGCGTTTCCACTGCCAACAGTACCCTTACTTGATAGGCGTGGTGTTTCGATCGACGTCATTTTCGCGCGAAGAAGAACTTAGTAAACTACAATGGATGACATATACAGCAGATCTTGTTCTTGCTCCTCGACATGTTTGTCACAAGAAGACAAGCGCCGACATTAGGCTTTTCTCAATATTAAGTACGCAAAGTTTGTACTTGCCATGTGCGACTCACTCCTACATGCACATGGTACAGCGCGTTCTTAAAAGCGTCACTCAGCTCGCTCTGCTACTCCGGTTATCTCTGTTACTCTGTATGTACATTTTAAGCAACAATAAAACGAAATATGTTATAAAACACTACTCTGCCTCTTTTCGTTTTCATTTAAATAAATTAAACATTATAGGGACACAAATGTGGTTCATGCGCAACGCATATTGATTATTCACTGCACGTTATACGTTATTCTATTTATAACAAAACGAAATTTAAAACACAACCCTAACGTTAACTGTTACCTCTTTTCGTTTAAATAATAATAAAAAATTACACATATTACAGGCAATATATGCATTTGTACAAATGTTGCAATAAACATCAGTGATAATCTTGTAATAAGAAAATGACAAGAAACCATATTTCTTTTTGTAGAATTTCAGTTTTATCAATAATAGCCAATATAAAAGTTTAAGTAAAAGGTACAAGAAGCTATACAATAGAAATAAAGCAAACAATTCAGTCAAATGCCCAAATGCTGCGCTCTAGTCTAACATTACAACAGTAAAGTTAAATACAAATAGCCTATAATATGAAACTAAACTTAGCCCTCAGCCAAAACGATTGACAGGGAACGAATTATATATTCACGAGACCAAAGATCGCCCGTTAGGTCTGCACAAGACGAATTATATCTCATGTTTAACCACTACCGTCGGAGTCATCGGCGAACGTCAGAAGAACTAACGTTAACTTAGCCGAGGAAAGGCTCATCCAGCCGGGAAACATGAGCGCCGAGCGCCCGCTGATCGCATGGATCTCACAACCGGGGAAAAACAAATCATCTTTATAAATAAACCACAGATTTGAGCTTTAAACAACTACATTCTCGCCTGAAAAACTCTTAAAATTACATTTCGTGACACAGTAACAGTAGTATTATATTAAACTGTATATTAAAAAAATGGCGCTTCTTATGTTGTCATTCCCCTCGTAGCACGCGCAAGTGACGATTCTCTGTCAACCAATCAACGTCCTGCAGTGAGTCTAGCTCCACCTTTTAGTACCGTACCACTGTGCTAGGTACCCCAACGGAAGGGTACCCAAAAAGTGGTACGGTACGGTTCGGCTTTTTGGTACCATTCTCAACTTTTGGCAGTGGAAACGCAAATAAAAGGGTACCGACCCGTACCGTACCGTACCGCTCGGTGGAAACGCGCCATAAAACTGTCTGGTTACTCACATTCTTCTAGATATCTTCCTTTCTGTTCAGCAGAAGAAAGAAATTCATACAGGTTTGAAACAACATGAGGGTGAGTATGTCACAAGCCGGGGTGGGGACAGAGCCCGGTGGTCCACCACCCGCACCACTACCACTCTGAGGAGCTACACCACGGGGACACCACGAGACAGGACAATCGATGAGATAACTCAAGAGACTTTATTGGATATTAAAACATACTTAAAATGGCATCAGCATGAAAAACTGAATGGAGAACTAAAACTCTCTTTTCTTCAGAGCGACCAGGGGACTCAGGATACTCGGCGCCCAAGGGTCCTCAGACGAGCAACCCCGAACAGCAGGAGGAGCAGGCTTGCTCTATTTCTTCAGAACAGCGATAAGACACAGAGTACTCTGAACATGAGGAACTTCAAGTCGATAACTCAAAGCAGCGTGAGGGACTGGCTTTCTCTGTTCCCTCAGGACAGCAGTAGAGCTCAGGAGGTAGCAGTCTTCAGGTGAGTACCCAGAACAGCGGGAGGGGCTGGCTTGCTCTGTTTCTTCAGAACAGTGATAAGACGCAGAATACTCTGAACATGAGGATCTTCGAGTCGAATACCCAGAGCAGCGTGAGTGACTGGCTTTATCCGCTTCCTCAGGTCGGCGGTGGAACTCAGAATACTCAGGATACAAGGACTCTTCAGGTGAGTAACCCAGAACAGCGTGGACGACTGGCTTCCTTTATTACCTCAGGACAGCAGTAGAGCTCAGGATACTCGGACTAGGAGGGTCTTCAGGTGAGTACCCAAAATGGCGTGGACGACGGGCTTTCTCTATTCCCTCAGGACAACAGTAGAGCTCAGGATACTCAGACTAGGAGGGTCTTCCTGTGAGTACCCAGAACAGCGAGAGGAGCTGGCTTGCTCTGTTTCTTCAGAACAGCGGTAAGACACAGAATACTCTGAACATGAAGATCTTCAAGTCGATAACCCAGAGCAGCGTGAGTGACTGGCTTTATCCGTTTCCTCAGGACGGCAGTGGAGCTCAGAATACTCAGGATACAAGGACTCTTCAGGTGAGTACCCAGAAAGGCGGGAGGAGCTGGCTTGCTCTGTTTCTGCAGAACAGCAGTAAGACACAGAATACTCTGAACAGCGTGGACGACTGGCTTCCTTTATTACCTCAGGACAGCAGTAGAGCTCAGGACACTCGGACTAGGAGGGTCTTCAGGTGGGTACCCAGAACAGCGTGGACGACTGGCTTCCTTTATTACCTCAGGACAGCAGTAGAGCTCCGGATACTCGGACTAAGAGGGTCTTCAAGTCGATAACTCAGAGCAGCATGAGTGACTGGCTTTATCCGTTTCCTCAGGACGGTAGTGGAGCTCAGAATACTCAGGATACAAGGACTCTTCAGGTGAGTAACCCAGAACAGCGTGGACGACTGGCTTCCTTTATTACCTCAGGACAGCAGTAGAGCTCCGGATACTCGGACTAAGAGGGTCTTCAAGTCGATAACTCAGAGCAGCATGAGTGACTGGCTTTATCGGTTTCCTCAGGACGGCAGTGGGGCTCAGAATACTCAGGATACAAGGACTCTTCAGGTGAGTACCCAGAAAGGCGGGGGGGGAGCTGGCTTGCTCTGTTTCTGCAGAACAGCGGTAAGACACAGAATACTCTGAACAGCGTGGACGACTGGCTTCCTTTATTACCTCAGGACAGCAGTAGAGCTCAGGACACTCGGACTAGGAGGGTCTTCAGGTGAGTACCCAGAACAGCGTGGACGACTGGCTTCCTTTATTACCTCAGGACAGCAGTAGAGCTCAGGATACTCGAACTAAGAGGGTCTTCAAGTCAATAACTCAGAGCAGCGTGAGTGACTGGCTTTATCTGTTTCCTCAGGACGGCAGTGGAGCTCAGAATACTCAGGATACAAGGACTCTTCAGGTGAGTAACCCAGAACAGCGTGGATGACTGGCTTCCTTTATTCCCTCAGGACAGCAGTAGAGCTCAGGAGGTAGCGGTCTTTTAGGTCAAATAACTCGAGGCGGCGTGGGAGACTGGTTTTCTCTGCTTCTCCAGGGTGGGGGTGAATGGGCACCTGCACACATCTATACACAGTCAAATTTTAGAACGTTTCCCAAGCCCAGTGGGCTGGACGTCCCCAGGAAGGATTTGGAGCGGCAGGGTATATCAAACTTCCTCACACTTGTGCATACATTAATCACTCCACAATTCCACACGTGAACACTTCACTTCGTAAACACTGCAATTCCACAAATACCTCACAGTGGATTTAAGCCTTCACTCCATTCAGCCTGGGTCACTCCGTCAGCAGCTTGTATTCAAACAGGACGAGGGGGAATTTGCGACGTTATTCTGACTGCATGAAAGTCATCCAGGAAAATGAACGTGCCTTCAGATCACCAACTTCAAATACACAAGAGAGAGAAGCAGAAAAACAGATACAAGCCCTCCAGTACATCCCAATGCCTCCATGAACACAGACGCGGTACTTCTGTACCAATTAGAAACCATGTACTTATCTTCTTCCCAGATAATGGTCTTCACACTCACAATGAAAATCTTCTTCCCAGCCAGCTCGGAGGTTCGCACTCACTCGCGCTCTTTCTTCTGCCTTGTCCTTCGCGTCCTATTTCTCCCCCACACTCCCTTTCAGATCCTCAAATCTCTGTTTTTATCCCCTCTAAAATTACCGTCCTCATCGCCACCATCATCCACTCTGATTCGATGCAGCTGCCGCTAATTTCCCTTGTTTACTTTCCCGGTCGGCCATGACGGGCGAACCGGAACCGGTCTGGTGTTCGCCCGGAAGTGCTCCCCAAGGGAAACACACACTGTTTGCTTGGTTCCGCCTTCGTCACCCGGTGACAAGTATATGATGGCAGAATTTTCATTTTTCGGTGGAGTATCCCTTTAAGGTTAAACTAAAGTTCCAAAGTGTGTCATGTGATCATGCGACATCATTACGTCTCGGTACATCTCAGTCGTTGAAAATTTCTGCTGTCCGCCATTACCTCGCTTCGCAAGCAAAGGACCATCTCCATGTGCGAGTCTGTGAGAAAACTCAATTAAACAAGGTAAGAGCTCGAATGCGTTTTGCTTGGTGACAACATATCTGTTTTTGAGGAAATTAACATTAAGTCAAAGAACCGGGAACTACTTTGCAGACGTCGGGGTGTTCTGTGATGGAGTTTAAGAAATATGAACTGGTTAAAATTGTCATCTCGAATTTTTGCTAATCGCATTATAGAACAAGAAGGACTGTTTAATGCCAAATTGGGGAAAAATGTGAAAGGCTTTGTTCATTGTGTTTTAGCAGACAATCTTGGAGCACACAGTATTGCAGGATTTGTGGAAAACGTTTCTGGCAGATACTCTTGCAGATTTTGTACTGCAGAAAGATTGGATATTCAAACAAAAGAAGTGAACTCGGGAGCAATCTTAAAGCAATTGAAGAAAAAATATTGGCTAATTATTTTGGTGTAAAAAGGAAGTGTGTGCTTGTCAGAAAATCTGTCATATTTCAATTTAACACAAAGCTTTCCCCCCTGATATTGTTCATGATTTGTTTGAAGGGATTATACCGGTTGAGATTGCTCTTTGTCTTAATGTATTAATTTCCAAAAAATATTTAGCATTATCCAATTTGAATGAAGCAATAACATCGTTTCAATTTAAATGGACTGACAAGACAAACCGTCCCCATCTTGTGCCCCAAACCTACACAACAGAGAGAACAATAGGAGGAAACGCGCACGAGAATTGGAACCTTTTAAGATTTCTCCCTCTCTTAATCGGACACAAAGTTCCTGCCAATGAACCAGCGTGACAAGTACTCTGTGAATTGAAGGACATTGTAGAACTTGCTGTTGCACCTTTTCACACTGAGGACTCAATTTGTTATCTAGACTTTAAGATATCAGAACACAGGACAGTATTTCAAGAAGTATTCCCTCATGAAAGAATTCTACCTAAACATCATTACTTGGAGCATTATCCACGACTGATCCGTCAGTTTGGCCCGCTCGTTGCACTATGGACTATGAGATTTGAAGCTAAACATAGTTTCTTCAAAAGAGTAATACGTCATACAAATTGTTACAAAAATGTTTTGTATTCATTAGCACAAAGACACCAATTTCAGTCTGCACATAATCTGCACATCTGTAGATTTCCTAAACCATCCTTAGAGGTCAGTGAGGTATCAACACTACCCATTGATGTTATTAATGAAGATATAACATGGGCAGTGAAACAGAAGTACCCACAAATGGAGACTGTGAACCTTGCAAAAAACGTTTTCTACAATGGTTTAAACTACAGGATTGGAATGGCGTTATCCCATGGATCGCTGGCTGGACTTCCAGAGTTTTGTGAAATTGTTCGAATGATTGTTGAACAAGAGACCCTGCTTTTTATTGTAAAAAACTTGGATGCCTGGTACCTGGAACATTATCGAGCTTATGACTTGGTCATGTCTACTACTAGAGTGCTAAAGCTTGTTGGCCTGCATGAACTGACAGATCACTACCCTCTAAATTACTACATGGTTGGTGGATGGTGCCTCATCTCACTGAAGAGATACATCCATGCATAAGGTTGTATAGAGTATATAGGTGTGTGAATGGAATATATATTTTTACTGATTATCTTTTAAAAATATATAAATATATTAGTTTAATGCTGAGCAGTATAAGATGTCCTTGAGCAAGACACTTACAGCCTGTGTGAATATAGTGTGTGTGGGTGAAATGTTGGTCGGAGGGGTTTATGGTGCAGATTGGCAGCCTTGCATCTGTTAGTCTACCCCAGGGCAGATGTGGCCAGAATAGTAGCTTACCATGTGAAATAAAAATGATGTCAGTGTAGCACTTAAACCTGACACACTGGCTTGTAAAGCTTAACTTGAGTGTAATCCATTATTTGTAATAATATTCGCCTTTTGTTCTTGTTGTTTTTAGATTGTTCTGTAATGGGTGACACAGCAGTGAAGATGCCAGTCAAGTTGCGAATTATTCTGAAGCCCGATGACACCAGGAAGCTAATTCTGCCAGATGGAATACCAAAAACAATGGAGCAACTCACGGATGAAGTCAGGAAAGTGTGTGGCTTGAATGGGGAATTCAGACTACAGTACCAATACAAAGACTTTGGAGATGCACTTGTAAATTTGACATCTACAGCTGAACTAGAGGATTTGACAACTATCAAGGTCATCCCAATAACTGATGATTGCAGCCAAAGATTCAATGTCACTGTCTTGGAGGATGCTCAATCTTCAAGCTTCCATTCAGATGACATGGAGATCCTTTCCTCACCATCAAGCTCAGTGTCTACAAGACGTGAAATGTGGCCTAGAGAGTTTCCAATTTTCGAATGACACTGAACTGCAGTTAGAAAAAGGAAATGCAGAGTATAGGTCAAACAAGACAAGGTTTAAGCACAGTACAAAAACAAAGTCCCAAAGTCTGGAAAAGGTAGCTGAAGAAATATTCAAGTTCAAAGCTTACCCATCAGATGCTGACTTCAGTGAAGTTGCAGAAGCTCTAATCAAGAAGCATCCATGCCTTTCCGAACCTGGTTCATACAATGGCTGCTATGGTTGGAAGCAGCGGTTTAAGACAAAAATGGGTAACTACCGAACTCAGCTAAAGGGCACTGGGTGTTCTGAGTTACTTGTAAATTCATTGAAGTCCAAAGCCCCAGAGGATGCCTTGCCAGCAAAAAAACTAAAGAGACCAAACAGCGGAGAAGCTAACCACATACCTGACATTCCAATTGGAGAGACTGGAGAAAAACTGGAAAATGAGAGACACTCACTTTTAACAGAAGTAAAGAAACAAGACAATCGTGCAGTGGTAAAGGACACAATGGCCAAAACCTTTTCACTGCGAAGGAAAAGGAATTGGGAGTTGAAGAGTTGATAGAAAGATGGCCTGCATTGTTCACAGAGGATGAGGCATGTAATATTTTGAACTATAAGTAATGGCTTTGTCACTTTGCTGTGACACTGTTCATCCTTTCTAAAAAATAAGCTTTTATTATATTTATAATTTACACTTTGCACTCTAACCTCTTACCCCCCACCTGAACCAAGGGCATTTTCTCCAATTCAGCTTTACCCAAATCGAAAAGCTAAAATGCCTCATTTGAAAGCTAAGATCTACAAAAGTGATCATAACTTTTTTGTCACGTCGTCACTGCGTTTTTTTTTTTTTTTTCATGTTTTCATCACATTTTTGTCACTTTTTTGTCGTATTTTTGTTGCATTTTGGTCGCTTTTCCGACCTGTTTTTGTTGCTTTTTTGTCACTTTTTTTGTCACTTTTCCGGTATGTTTTTATCACTTTTTTTTGTCACGTTTTACTCACTTTTTTTTGTCACGTTTTACTCACTTTTTTGTCACATTTTTGTTGCGTTTTCATCCTTGTTATTGTCGCCATTTTGATGCTTTTTTGAAAGCTTTTAGATTTGGGTGATGCCAGACTGGAGAAAATGTGCTCGGTTTAGGTGGGTCTTAAGAGGTTACATTTATGATTTGACGCTGGGTCAAAATGCAAGGCTATTAATAAAATGTTTAATGTCAAGTTTGCTTGATACAAACTTCCTGAAATGGGCAGCACTTCCATGAAGCCATAGCGCCAGAAATTAAGTAATATTTCAGTGCAAATGTGAACTATGTTGTGCCAAAGGTAACATTTTATCATATGTACCTATAGTTGACTGTGAAAGACTTAAAAAAGCAGGATAAAGCTCCTTTTATATTGTTCCTGCAAAACATCACAGTTATGTCTTTTCATGCTACCTTTATACTTTAAGACCTCAGGTAAAGACCTAAATGTGATCACAATTACTGTAACTCTGTCCTCATCTTAGTCTTGTGTTGTTTCCATTTTTTTAAATTTTAAAAAATGTTTATAATATTGTCCATGTTTCCGTTTTAAAATGTACAAATATATATTTGTATGTGTGTGTACTCATCTAGAGCCTTGAAGTCAATATAAAAAGAGTGTCTGCTGAAGTGTCTAATTCTCTACTTCGGAGAAGACCTGGACCAACTCATTAAGGAGTATCTGGTGAGTAGTTTTGCATGAATCCATACGCTTTTATAATGATAAAGCACATACGCACAGATAAACTTTAAATTTGCTTGCCACGTGCTGCTGCTCTTTTTCTGCCACATGGCAGCGGGATAGATGCTTAGCAGTGTTTTATTCCAATTGTTAAATCACTTACTTGGCTAGCCCACAGAAACTCATGGACAATTCTGACAATTCAAATTGCCACCTTGCCCATGTGGAAGCAAAAGAAAATGTTGCTGGGAAAGTGCTAATTTGGTCATATTTTGATGAGAAAAAGCTTCTTTTTTTTTTGCATCAGTTCATTACATTTCGAATTCGCTAGAGACCAAAACCAAGTCGTCAGCAGGGCGTTTTACTTACAATTTATAATCATCCTACTCGAAAACTTGCTTGTCTCTGGCAATCAGACGACTGTGAATCCTGAGTCTTGTGTATATAATATAAACCAGCTTCATCTCATCATCAACATTTTTTTATTTGATTTTGGGAACTGTCTGTGTCCTTTATGTCGATACATTGGAAACTGGTTTCATCAGAATAACTTGTAGCTCGACTTTTATCAGGTTGTCCAGCGGGATGAAGCTGAAACAGAGCTTGCAAGTTCCACAATGGCTGTGTTCGTCATCAGGGAAGAGGGTGATTCTCTCCAACCACCACATGACATTGGTATAGTCATTGAAGGTGTGAAAGTCCTGAACAGGTTGCCATCAGTCGCACATGCATGTACCATGTTATTTGGCCTAATTTATGTGCTGAACTTGAGCTATCCAGGTGAGCTGGAACACACCTTTGATGCACTATAAAAGTTATTTATGGAGATTGAACCAAAGAAAATGACGCGCAAAGTTCTTAGCCTCAGTGTTAAGCTGTGAAAGTAAAGTTGCCAAGAGAAATACATTTGGATACGTTGTATTTGGTTCTGTTTTAGAGCTTGTACTCAAATACATTGCAGGTTAATGAATTCAATGAATTCAAAGGTTCAATGAAAAACACTTTAAACTGATGTTAAACTCAATTTATTGTGAAGTTGTTTTGTGGTATAGATATTTGGGCACATCGTTAACATATTAAAACGTTTAAACAGTTTTACAGTTATTAAAGGCTATTGCATTACATTTCTCAAGTTTTACATATTTTACTGCTTCATTGATTGGTAATGTGCTCAATATTGATGTGGGACTCTTAAGCACTTTTATTTTATTTAATTTTTTTGTTAATCTAGCCAAGTTTGTACAGTGTAGAAACTGAGAGAAACTGTATTGCACTTAATTGCTGTTACAAAAAAAGGTCAAACCATATTTACTGTCAAAGCTGTGGATGTGACATGGTCTGCAAACATGTTTTAAAAGATATGTAATGCTTACAGAATTAAATTTCAGTCCTTTTGAAGTAACTTTTTGTTGCTTTATTTAAGGAAAGTGAGCTACAGACCGAAACAAGGTATTTTCAGTTTTATCTGAAGTACAACAAAACTTGAATACGAGAGCAACTTTGGCTTTTTTATTGACGCATTATAATATTGACCTAAATATATTGACTTTGTTATAATTAAAATTGATAGTTTGTTCCAAGTAAAAAATTCAACTTGAGAAAACCTAATCTAATAACTTGTAACAAAATTACATCAATTTTATTAGTTTTTTCCAAAGTAAAAATTTAATTTACGGTTTTAACTAAATAATAAATACAATTTGAGAAAATCAAAAAAAAATTGTTGTAACAAATTACATACATTTTTTTAAGTTAATCCAAAGTATCATTTTTTTCAGTGTAGATACATATTTTTCGGCTTTAATATTTGTATTGTATGGTAACTGTTTTATAAAAGCAGTAAGGTACTCAAGGCTAGTGCTGTATCATAACTCTGCTTCACATTAGCTGTGTCCCAATGTGAAGGCTGCATCCTCCGAAGGCTGTATTTGAAGGCCGATTGCGTCACAGCGGCGCGGACGAAGGACGTCCCAATTCAAAGGCTGCATCCTTGAAGGTCACATTTGAAGGCCGATTGCGTCACCGCGGCGCGATGAAGGCTGTCCCAATTCAATTCTGCATCCTTCGAAGGCCCAATTCGAAGGCTGGTTGCGTCATCGCGACGCGACAAAGGCTACCCTGATTCAAAAGCGACGCCAAATGCACCCTTCGTTTCCCCGTGAAAGGAAGGATACATAAAAGGATCCTAAGCGGCCTATCCTACCCCATAAGTCATTGCGCGCCGGTGACGACAGCATTTATTTTTTATTTTTTTTAACCCTTTCACACGTAAGTTTAAAATATTCTGGCTGACCCCCCAGCGTGAGTTTTTCAAGGCGACCGTTATTTAGAATGTGTCACTTTATGGTTTCCATGGTGACGCGTCATTGATTGTCACGTGACACACCGCAGCAACAACAGAGCTGAATGAATGATGATCTGCTTTTATGTCATTTTTCCTTTTTTATTCAAAATATTCACAAATTTGTTAGATATGGCATGAAATATCTGATATTCTGATTGTCAAATATATGCAAGTGGAAGTGTTTTGTTGTTTAAACACATTTATAACGATCGCGTTAGTTCAGCTGTATGCGCGATGGGCGCCGCCATCTTAGTTTGTGCCGCAGACGCAGTTCAGAGAATCGGATCTGTTGGATTTACAACACGTTAATTCATCCACTTCTCCCGAAATACATACAAGTAAGTGGCAGGTGAACTGGGAGAAGAATAGAGTAAACTTTAAAGTTACTTACACAATGTGTATCTGATATGAATAAAACTAATTATAATGGAAATTATTATTATTGCCTCTTCCTTTGACATCAGTGTGTATTTTACAAACTCTAATGTATTGTTTTTTTAGTACTTATATGTCTGGAACCTAAAATAAACATTATGTGGTTGAAAACACTGAAAAGTTGTGATTTATGACAGCTCTGAGCGCGCCTGTCTCTGGCTCAGCGCCAGCCAACGCGCGAAAGCACATTTGAATTTAGCAGTTGATCACGTCATGCACTGACCGTTCTAATCACACCGGTGCGATCGTACGCTCCAGGGACCAGCCTAGACTGATCACACCGGTGTGATCGTACGTGCGAAAGGGTTAAAGGCGGCCAAGACTAGAGTTCGGTGGTGGACAGCAAATTTACATTTAAATGTAAGTATTATGTTTTCATTTACTCAAATAGCTAGCGAAACCACAGTTAAAGTTACTTATAAACTTCATCTTAACTCCTTCGTCACCATTGCGTGGCTTCATTTGTCAGGTAGTTTGAGGCAAAACTTGTGCTAATATTAGTTTAACGACCGATTTGTAATATTTGCACTAGTCTATCTCACTTGTGTATTATAAGAAATATCACTCACCCTATAAAGCCCACAACAATAAGAAAAGCAGTAGATAAGGCAATGGGGTTTCAATCTTATGTGTTTTTGTAGTGTTGTCATGAAAGCTATGTCTACAAAGGTTTTAACTAAATTTGAGTATCCAGAAATATGATTTCTGAAGTATTTTGTATTTATGTCCTGATGTTTCATATTTTGCCATGTTAACAATGCACTTAAGATTGCACCACTGTGTTAAGTACCCCTTTCTGCTTTTTTAGAGCAATTCAGGAGAAAATGGGCCTAAAAAAAAAAAAAGAAGAAAAAAAAAGGGGCCGCTTCAAAAAATTTTAATAAATACAAAGTAAGAAAATGAATACACACATCTTTGCTGAAATGTATTGTGCTGTTGTTGTTAACAAGCCATGGTTCATTTACTCTGCCCTTAGGATTGCAAGTGTCCTGGGACAGGTGAGGGTGTGAGTGGGAAACCCACTGCTGAAACTTGGCCCTGGTTTGTACTCATGGATGAGGTGTTAGGACAGAGGCATTGCACCAACCCCCCGTCCTCATTGTCTCAATCCCTGAGGACACACCAGGGCCAAGTTCAGCAGTGGGTGCCTACGGTGAGGAGGAGCCAGGGGCAGCAGCAGCACCAGCACGAAGGCAGCGAGACAGAGGGCAACTAGAGAGAAATGTCAATACTGTGAAATATCAACTCTTGTGGCTCGCGCACAGTCTTCACTCGGAGTTCTGCGCTTCAATCCGTTGTGGAGACTCTCTATTCGTTCCGGTGAAATTACAAATCAAAATGCACACAAACGTGTCCCTGCCTGATATACAACCACTGATAAACATAATCGGTTTTGATAAAATAAAATAAAAAACCTATACGAGTGCGGATTAGAACCCAGAACCTCTGACAAGCTTGGCAAAAGTTCTGCCACTGGACCAAATACACGCTTACACTATCAGATCTTTGAATTTATTCACGTGAAAATTCTCACCACTAACAACATATATTAGACCTCATTAAACGACAAATTAAACCCAATGTACTATTTAAATCGATTGCTGGACATCGTAATGTTATTGTACATACATCTGATTTATGATTTAGCATTGTGTTAGTCCCACCCACTTTTTAAAACAAAGTTACGCCACTGAATGTATCTCTATTTTGGAGAGCAACTACTCCTAGTCACCCCCTGTCATTTCAAAGATTTGTACAATAGAGAGCATGTCAAGTAGAAACGCCTCATCCATTTTGGGATTTTGCATCCATTTTGGGAGGTGCGTGCGCAGTCAGCAGTGAGGAGCCAGGCAAAAGTATAAACAAGGCTTAAGTTTGCCGGATTTGACAGAATCAAGTGACCAGACCAATGCTGCAGGGGGTGCCACTAGTCACACTCAAATTTGGAAATATTAGAGTCCTAACTGTACTCAAAAGAGCACTGATGTACTGACTGGAGATTGTTGGTAATGCCAGTGTAATAATGAATAAATTAACCATACTGTTATTATAAGAAGTGAACAAAAATCTGTTTTATGCTTTTCGGTTTTATATTTTAGTGTCTGTTAACAAAACACAGTTTCATCTCTGTGACCAAACATCTCTGGACAATTTCATCTCTGCGACCAATACATATACCTTACTTAATTCAAAAATACAATTTAATTATCAATTTAACTTAACATTAATTATTGTTTTTTTCTCATCATCCAACATCTCAGTAAGTATATCCATCACCCGGTGTATTTTAATAATGTTTAATTGTAGTTATATTTTAATATAAACGAAATTATCAGCCTGTAATAATTTTTTTTGTTATAGATACTTAAGACAAAGTTCATAACTCTTGCATGAGCATGCTTTTCTTTCGGAAAAACTATTTGCAATGTTATAGGCCTAATACAATTTGAACGAAAGTCTTTGAAATCTCTGCCGTTGTTGCTGAATGAAGAATTAAAAATGAATGGCCTCAGCTCGTGTAGGCACTTGCATAAATACATCAAAGCGAGTTTGAGCACCTGGGCACAGTTGTATTAAATATATTAATAACTCGTGCTGTCAAAGTTAACACGTGATTATTTTTGTCCAGTTTAACGCGTTAAAAATAACGCAGCATTCGTTTTTTTCTGTCATCCTTTAGCTAGCGTTACATTGATCATGCTCTTATTAAAGCAAATGGTTTTAAAACATTCGAGCGTGAAAAGACACGCACATGTCCTGACAGACGTGCACCATATGGTGCCCACTGCGCAGTAGTAAGTAGAGACTTTAAGCAACAGCCTCTGGTGGAACGGCAACGGCATTCTGGCGTTGTATTGCGCATGCGCGAATTTAACTGCTACTTTGCGACGTTCTACTGTAACGGTCTACTACGGGAGAACAGCTGATTTGCCGGAGTCGCTACAACGTGAGAGATTAGGCAAATAAATTTTATGTTTTATGGCATATATGACATTGTAATTGCATCAGTTTATGATTGTACCACTAGTCTTTTATATAATATGTGTTAAAATGTTTTAAACTTAAGCTAATTTATTATATATATATTTTTTAATAGTTTGACTTATTTACATCATACAATAGTAAAAACTCTTCTGATAAAAGATTGTCATGTAATGCCAAAAGTAATCCTTCTCTTGCTTTTTTAAATGACATTTTTTTGTATCTCAATAAATTAATTAATGCCGCGTTGCGCTGTCCTGTTTACGGTTGCTTAGTGATTTTTACGTTCTTGGCTACGGCGGTGTGACCATAGACATGTATAGAAAGGCTAGATAGCTTACCGGCGCTGAGAGCCAATGGGACCCGACGACGTCACACGGCAGCCATCTTAGGACAGGACCGCTCGTCCAGTTATAACATTAAAGTCTATTGTGCATGTAGTGCTGAAATAACTATATTTTGCTCAATTTTCAACCGATTTTCAAACGGCTTGGTGTGTCATAAACGTCAGGGATGCGGCTATTTAACTGCATACTTGTGAAAAATTATAGCCACAAACGGCATCAGCACAAATCATAGCCACGTTAATAAGGTTTGTAATAAACCAAACCGTTTGTAAATCCGTCAAGAATTCAGCAAGTTACGAGCATTTTAGTTGGCGTATGTCACTCACCTTCCGTCCACAGCAGCAGGGAGCAGCAGCGCAGTCTCCTGACCTAAGATGGCCGCCAAGTGACGACACAGCTGACTCCGCCTTGAGCCATCTAGCCTTTCTATACATGTCTATGGGTGTGACAGCATACTTCCGGTTGCCGTAGCCGTTCCATTCGCAGCTGTTGCTTAAAGTCCCGCAGTCGGCAACGGCAGGTCTTAAAGGGACAGCACCCAATATACTGTAGCTGTCTCACTCGAGGTCAATCAAATAACAAAGGGAACAGAGAAAATTACTCACTGCTCCTAACTAAATAATTTTTGTAGCTTTAATAAGGATTCATTTATATCTAATTTATAAATTATGCAGTGCAGTTTGATCGCTTTATTCAATTTCTTTGTATTTCCCATATTTATCAAGACATCAGTAGCTGTATTAGTATCAGTGATACTGGCCTTCATTTATATTAAAAATATGTCATTAAACAAGTATTTAAAATATAATGTCATTATTTAGTTATGTTGTTTCTACATTAATCTGGAGATTAAATGTGAAATTATTAAATGATAAAATATATTAAAAACTATTATAAACTTGAAAAAAATCAAGTGTAATTAATCGAGTTAATTTTTTGGATCGACTGACTGCACAATTAATACGTTTAATGAACCTAATATCATTACTTTTGTTTTGCATTAAAGTTATGTTACAGTTTTCATTGTATGCTGAGGTGAGGGAGTACATGGAGCGTGGAGTTTACCGAGAGAACGCTGACAACGGACGCAAGAGAATTGTCAGGCGTTCTTCTAAGAAGTTCATTGTGCAGGGGAAGTAGAAAAAATATCATTGCCTTTTAATGTGTTATGTATTCTGTAATTTACAGTATCCGCTACGTTTTGCTTATGATGAAACAAATAATTTTACATAATATTTTTTTCAATAAATAACATGATTTAAATACTGTGTGTTGCATTCCCTCAACATTACCTTTATGTCTCTAATACAGATGGACATCTTTATTACAAGACTGAAAACGGATCAAACCGTCTAGTTGTCATGGATGAGAAACTGCCATGGGAAACCCCGCTACAGGTGGGCATCAGTGGAGAACAAGGACATTTAATAAGATTGCAAGCGCATTCTACTGGCAAGGCATCTTTTCGGAAAGTCACGAAGTGGGTAAGATAATTGTAGACTCAAATTCCCGACCCACAAGATGGTTTCATACAGCCCCTCAAGTGTAAATAATTAACTCATGGGTACGTTATGTAGAGGCCACGACATATTATATTGAGGCCACAAGATCATATATTCTATTAAATACTTAATGGTGTTAAGTCGTGTCCTCAAGATCCTATGTTGAGTTTGAGACCCCTGATGTAGTTGTACAAAGTAATGTGTTTCTGTTGTTTGCAATGTTACAAATATTGTTTTGCAATGTTTTTTTTTTTTTTGATTGCGCATTGTCCACAGTGTCAGCGTAATGATACTATTAAAACAGAGGCTCCAGTGTATAGGAATGGATTTGATGGGACCATTTCCAACCAGTCCTCAGGGGAACATTTATGTCCTTACAATGACTGACCTCTTCACCAAATGGGTTTTCGCCAAATCCCTGACGTGTAAGACCACAGTTGAGGTGGCTAAAAGGGTCTTACAAGCATTTAATGCATATGGACTGGTTGAAAGAATAATCACAGACCAAGGGAGGGAGTTTGTGAACCAGGTTATTATTATTTAGTTAAGATTTTATTACATTTTTTGGCTATACGTTATAAGAATATACCATGTCTTGCATACCTTTTTGATAACAGCTAAATGAGGACATATTTAAGGTATTGGGTGTGAAGCAGTGTGTCACATCAGTTTACCACCCTCAGTCAAATGGACAGGATGAGAGGACTAATCAGACTATAAAGAGGGCATTGTCAAAGTACTGCAATGGCATGCAGAATGACTGGGACGAAAACCTGGAGGATGTGGTGCATGCCATCAACACCTCAAAGCAGGTGATTGGAACAGCTTAAAAAAATAAATGATTATATGCAATTGATTATGTAAATGTAATTTGTTGAAACACTTTTTTATAGGGCTCTACAAAGTATACACCATTCTTTTTGATGTTTCACCGGCACCCAAACACGCTAGAGGTTCTAAACACAAAGGTAGAATCTAAGACAGATTGCTTATAGCAGAGAATCTGAATGTTGTAATGGACACACGGATAGTAGAGGTGACAGCAGCACAGGCAGAGGTGATTGTTTGTAGTATGAACTATAATTAAGTAATAATTCACATTATTTAAGGTATTCTATTCAGTCTTTTAATTATACATTATTTTCATAAGGTTCGGGATCACATTGAAAAAGCACAGGGGAAGCAAAAGGTGGAGTACGAGTCCCGGAAAAGAAAAAATTTGAAATAATTTCACATCCACGAAGGAGAGGAGGTACTCAAAGCAAACAAAAGAAAAGAGGGATGCAAAGGTGGACGTTTAGAGGGAAACTGGACAGGCCCTTTTCTAGTCAAAGACATTACCGTAGTTAGTCCCGGTTTCCAGAAAACGTCCAAACAAAAAGCTGCAAAAGCGCCAAGTTTCATCCCCAAAATTTCACTGTCTGAGAGTCTCTATTTGCCACAATGGAATAAATGCTTTGTGGGATCTCCATATCTCAGCTCTGGAAGGCTCTAGAGCCTGCAATCATGTCTATGTCTCAGCAACCTCTAACAGAATCCAAGGTTTCAAGAATATCCAAGAAACAATTTTTCAACCCAAAATATCTATAATTGTCAGGTTTAGAGATTAATCAGACAGGTGAGTAGAATAAACAGTAGTTTTATTTAGAACAGAAGCACAGAACCATCAGATGTATAGTTGAATTGATAATGGCAATGTGGAAATGAATATTGAACTTAGTTGGAGAAATAACTGAATGTCTTTTGCAGATGGAGATAGACCAGGCTGGAGAACAGAAGATGAAGGAGATCAGCGGTGATGGCAGATGGTAAACAGGAACACAGACTGAAGAGGAGTATCTCAAGTAAGTAGATCAGGTAAGTCTTGGAAGTGAATCTTCCATGTCTTGGTAAAGACAAGACTAGACAATGAACTGGTGGTGAAGTGGTGTTATATAGGGAGCTGATGATGATGAGGTGCAGGTGAGGTGAATCAGTAATCAGGGGAGAGTGAACGACTGGGCGGAGTGTGCAGATCTGGTGAAACCCTGACAATAATCCTTATAGAGGATTTTTGGGTCGAAAAAAAAAAGTTTCTTCGATATTCTCGAAACCTTGGATTCTGTTAGAGGGTGCTGACACATTGACATGATTGGAGAAATTTTTGGATGAAACTTAGTGCTACGGACTCAGGCGAGCCCTCCATATGCGTCCAATGGCAGCTTATTTGTATGGGCGTTTCACACGAATCTCCTATATGTACTTCTTATATTATTCAACAACATTTTATAGAAATCTACTATTTCTTTTAGATTCTTGACACAAGGATTGCACAGCTCTGTAATGCACAAGGTGGAACTGCTTTACAGGTGCACACGTTCGTTCTCTGGTGGCGATCCTTCACTATCAAGAAACATGTAGATGACAGTCACATTTCTTGTCTGAAGGCAAATGAAAATCTATGAAATAAATTTCAGGGGCAGGGGACACATCATCAATGGCAGCATATGCTGTTCACAGCATATGACGTATAAAAGGTATGTGTAAAATGTGTGTCCTCATTCATATAAACCAACTTAAAAATGTAATAATTCAAGTAGATCGATGATTTTTTTAAATATAGGACAGTCGAGGTGGTGGAAAAAAATGAATTTGTTCTCTTGTCAGTGACACTGAAATTCAGCTACATATAAGATTTTATGAAATTTAAAATGTCTAGATATTGTTTGCTATAGTAAATATTTTTTTCAGGAGTTGTTCCAAGGAATTGTGAAAGGCTCACTGAAACCCACGTGGAACAAATGGTGGCAAATGAAGACTGGGAAAATGACAAAACCTAAGAGCTTTCATCCTGCCTTGTCAGCACATGTTGAGGAACGTCTAGGACACATCGACAACATTGTGTTTGAGCAAAAGTAGGACAAAAACCTTGAACATATCGACCTTTTAATGTGTGAACTGATTCCTGAGGTGCGCATTTTATGGGATCATGTTGGTACAAATATGTTCTGGAATTTTTTATATCACAAAAAAACACATCATTTTCTCACCCTGGTATCATTTGATAATATGTTGGGAGAAATTGATGGCTGATTTTTATATGTTTTGGTGAACTAACTCATTAAACTAACTCATTAAGTAATTACTTTTTTTTATCTTTTGTTGTTCAGATCAGCCTTAAAATACTGAGACGAACGGAAGGTTTCAGTCACTTTTGGGCCGATATATCTTGTGGAGTGTGTCATTAAAATAGCCTTTTAATGTCACAACATCTAAGGTTCAACGAGCTAACTACGTCTGCTGCGTTGCGCCTTCTAGCTTGCCCATCAAAGTAAAAACAGTGAGTGATGTTCCATAGCACTAAAGACTTTGCGAGTGTACAGTTGCACGTGACGTGTTGTAGCATGTTTGTGTGTTTTTGCAGAGTTCCCTCAAGCCAGTCCATGACACCTAGTCCAGCCTCCTCGCCTACTAGGTCACGACCCCACCATGCAAAGGGGAAATTGACTGCATCATCTAGGCCAGTGGTTCCCAAACCTGTCCTGAAGGACCCCCAACACTGCACGTTTTCTTTGTTTCACCAATCAAACACACCTGATTCAACTCATCAGCTCATTAACCCATGTGATAATGAGCTGATGAGTTGAATCAGGTGTGTTTGATTAGGGAGACAAAGAAAACGTGCAGTGTTGGGGGTCCTTCAGGACAGGTTTGGGAACCACTGATCTAGGCCTTAGGATGGTTCCACAAAGAATTGACTGCACATACAACATGAATGTACTTCAAACTAAAGATTTGACTTTACATACAGCAAAAGACACTGCATCTATTTGTGTCTCATTAGCTCTCAAAAAACTTTAACCTTACAGGTCATTAAATATTTTAACACAGCTAACTCAACATTAATTGTTTTTTAATCTTCACAATGTATAGCCAGAGGACTATCACAAACGTATTTAGGAAAGTAAAGACATACTAGAGTATGTCTGTTTAAAGCTGTTTTGTATTGTTGTGTATTGTAAAAAGCTCTATAAATGTCCTAAAACGATGTGCATTTTGCTTGTAGTTTTGTGTTAATAAAATTTGTATATATTACATCTCATAATTCAGTTGAATTCATTATGTTTTGTATTGTGTAATTTAATAAAAAATGTATTAAGTTTTGGTTCACTAATTTTATTACATTAAATGTTATTGTATTGTATGATGTTCTGTTTTAAGAATTAATTATGACATAAATCATATGCATTAGTACACAAATGACATGCTTGTAATAAAAAAAGTATATTATGCCCTATTGCTTAATAACAAATAACTTTGTCACAAAACATACCTAAAAATGTTATTTCTTTAAAATAAAAGATTATTATATGAATTAAGGGGTTTGATGGATTACATTAAAGGGATAGTTCACTTTGAAATTAATTTTTGGTATGTTTTAGCTTACCTCAAGGGTATCTAAGATGTAGGTGTCTTTTTTTCCGCAGTAGTTTCAATTTTGATATTTTTAGGTCAAACCGTTCTTGTCTGTCAGTCATATAATGCAGGTCTATGGTCACTGTCTCAAAGAGCATGCACAGAGTCCAAATTAAAACAATTCCCCGTCGTCTAAATTAAACAATTCCCCATCGTAAGTACACATTGATGGCCTAAGACACGAAACGAGCGGTTTGTGTGAGAAAACGAACAGTATTTATATCGTTTTTACCTCTTGAACACAGCCATGTCCGAGTGATCTGATCTGACGTGTACGCAGACTGGTGTATAGATATATATACACTAGATGTCGCCTTAAAGACATTCGTTCCAATTAACTGCTGTAGACACGGCGACTTCTAGTGTGTATATATCTAAAAAAAGACACCTACATCTTGGATGCCCTTGAGGTAAGCTAAAACATACCAAAAATTAATTTCAAAGTGAACTATCCCTTTAAGATTTGTGATTCCGTAATTTTATTATACTGTTCTTTAGTCAAGGCTAGACAACCAATTAATATTTATACTAAGTACCCACAAAACATAGCTTAGCATTCTGTCATTTATTTAAATGTCTAAACTGTTAATAAGAAAAATAGTAATATACACAAATAAACATTATTTTATGGTTCTTTTAATAAAAAAAAAAAGTTTACTTGCTCTGATTATTACGATAAAAAATAATGACAATTACGAATTGCTGTGAATACGGTAAGGCAGTATCAGGGCAGTATAAGCTCAGGTAAAGCTCATAGCACGATCATCGGATAACGTTATCTGTATGCTATGCTACTATCTAAGCTAACTAAAAAAACACACTAACAACGAGAAATGTTTAATTTCACAATCTATAGCTTCGGTTAAATACTAGTACATGAAACGTATTTAGTTCAAATACATTAATGACTCGTTATAACGTAATACAAACGTCTTCTATAATAAAGTGATTTTGTATGATTTGTAACCAGGCACTAAAGCGATCACCAATAAAACGTGCTTTGAACCAATCGGATTGCTTGGGTCCTAAGCTCGGACTCATCTCTTCAATCGGACTCATTTGTTCACCACACCGGCTCGCAAGCCCAAACAAGTGTGTGTGGCGTGCCTGTTGTTTTGTTTCCGGTCTAGCTAGATCCGGTGTGGTGCTGTAGTTTTTGTAACGTTACTAGTTGTTGCAACAGCATGTGAAAAAAAACGACAAAGTTTGCTAGGCCAAAAAGAACGTTAATCTCGTGATAAAAAATTTACGCCGTTAAAATGGGTTTGCGTTAACGCCGTTCATAATGCGTTTTACTGACAGCACTAATATATACATATAATTACATTATCTGTTCAATCAATAGTGCAAACATTTTCTGTCCTGAGACCTTAAGGGACAAGGAGAGGAGAGTATGTTTCCTACAAATTTTATTTTTACATATATTGTTTTATGCTGTCATGAAAATCATCAGCAGCATTTAAGTTTTTACTTACCAAAATCCAGTCTTGAGTATTGTACCACGTAAGTCATTTATCAATTTAAATGATCTTCTGTATTGCAGCAAGGGCAATTCTGGAAACACTACAAAAAAATGGACTTGAAGATCAACCACCTGACTTCACTCGTCGAGTTTATAGTGGGAAACAGGCGCTTTCTACTGCAGATGCAGAATGACGAAGAGGATGACGTCTTTCCACTCGCATCTATTGAAGACCTAGACCGGCTGGAACAAAGTTTAGTTGACAGAGGGGTTATGCAGAAAATGGTAAGAATCAACTGAATTTTCAACCTACAACTACTCATGAAATGTACTGTGCATGTTTACACGCTTGTCAAAAGTCTGAAATTATCAAGATTAAAAAAAAATAAAAAAAAAATAAAGAAGTTGCTTCTGCTCAGCAAGGCTGCATTTATTTGATCAGAAATACAGTGAAAACAGTAACAGTTAAATATGATTAAACCTTTACATTTTAATATATTGTCAAATGTATTTTTTTTCTGGTCAAAACTAAATTTTCAGCATCATTACTTCAGTCTTCAGTTTCACATTATATTCTAATATTCTGTTTTTCTGATTGGTTAATAGCAATTAATATTGGTGCTCAATTATTGATAATGGTTCTTATTATTATCAATGTTAAAATAGTTTTTGCTGCTTCATATTTCTGAGGAAACAGTTATCCTGTTTTTTTCAGTGATAAGCACATAACTGATAACTGTGGGATTCTGGACAAACTGTTACCTGGGGATTTGGTGTTGGCTGATCGCGGCTTTGACATACAGGACAGTGTGGGACTTATGTGTGCCGAGGTAAAGATCCCTGCTTTCACAAAAGGACGCTGGCAGCTGGATGCAAGAGATGTGGAGAGCACAAGACAAATTGCCCACCTCCGAATTCATGTGGAAAGGGTGATTGGAACCGTCCGCAACAAGTACACTATTTTGTCAGATAAAGTACCGATTCACATGGTGTTGCCATGCAAGGATGAAGACATGACATTCCTCGATAAGATTGTGTCTGTATGTTGTGCTCTGACAAACATGAGCCCTAGTGTTGTGCTGAAATAAATGTGCATTAAATACAGCCATAAGTGTCTGTTGCATCCATACCCACAATCTTCACAATAAACATACCTAAATGCATGTGTCTTATAAACAAGAAGCAATAACAGTATGATGTGCAAAAGCAATAAGTGTCACACAATCAGATGTTTTTCAGTGTTTATTTGCAAGTAGTGCAACCTGAGAACACAGAACGGTGCAGTGGAGTTGCAATGCTTCAAGGTAAAAGGTTACAAATAAAAAATGGACACAGAAAATGGAGTGCAATTTCTTATATAACAATAATAAATACAAATTTTTTTATAAATTCTTTCAATACTATAAATAAAAAGGTATCTATAAAATAAAAACAATGAACAGAAAATGGAGGTAGTGCAAATTATAAATATATTAAACAATAACAATGCAATAACGGATACAAATAAAAATGGAGGTAGTGCAATTTCTTATGTAATAATAATAATAAATATACGTTTCTTATAATTTCTTTCCATGCTATAAATAAATAGGTATCTATACAATATATCGTCGCTGTCGGTCGGAAACCTCGTATGTCCAAATTTGGTCAATTTCATATTTTTTCACAAATCGATGCTATTGGTCAGTCCCCACGTGGTTCTGTTATTTTTACAAATTATTAACCAATCTAAAGTGTTGAAAATAGCTTGAGAGCAAATCTCGTAACTCCATTGGACACTTCAACTGTCTGAGAATCCTCGTAACTCCACCTCTTCTTCACTCCACGGCGGGCGGGAGCCTCGCGGCATTTTGTCTCCTCAGGATTGAAACTCGCAACGATTAAGAAACCCTCGTCGAGCAACACGTAAAGCAAGCCTTAACTCTGATTTTATCTGTGTTAAACTATGATATCAGTTATTGATGCATTTTAAATGTCTACGTATTACTAGGCTTATTATTAGGCTTATTATACTTGTGCATTGAAGTTTTAAAATGTATCTAATATAGCCTAATACTTGAATTGAATTAAATGTTTTGGATACCAGCTTTAAATGATTGTTTTTATTATTATTTTACTGACTCGAAGTTGGCACTGTGCATGTAAAATACCCCAAGTAGCAGGTTTTATTTATGGGAGAAAAAGGGTCTGTCTACTGGTGCCAGTAAGTTAAGCCTATTTTTGCATAACTCTGTCTGTTTTTTAGACAATAACGAGTGAAAATAGTTAGGTTACATACATTTGAGTTGGCTTGTTTTGTTCAAAATCGATAGCTGTAATGCTTCGGTGCAGAAGGAAGCCCGTGAGCCACGGAGGTAAGTTTGCGTGCAGATTAGGCAAATTTCCACCTATTAGACAACGTTAGTCAGCTCATAATTTTTTGTTCTGCTTCACTTATAGCTCTTAAATGCATCTGATTGGCCATTGCGTTCAAGAAATCAACACATATGTCTGTGATTGGTTACATTGTTCAACGCTGCAAACATGTTATAAATAGAGACTCTGGCCTGTAAATCGTTTCTATTTTGTTTTAGTTGTTCTTGTTGCTTTTGTGCAACAGATGAATGACAATTTATTCGTTTTTATTTGTTCAATTTATAGATAATTCTATTTTGCGGGAGTCCCGACTCCCGCGAATCGACACACGAGTGCATTACCGCCCGCGCCCGCACTCGGCCATCAGAGCTATATTCCCGTGCCGCACTCTGTTGCGTTGGGTCCCGACCATCCCGCTCAATCGACTGATTCCAGCGTTTTTATCGTTGTTGTATTGTTGCAACTGTGTGACCGTCCTCTTGTTTCACGGACCAGCAGCAGCAGATGCACCGTGCAGCGCGCGTGCTCTTATCTCATGGGTCATCTGACCTGCATGGCCAAACGTCCGCTGAGCAGAAATCAGCTCTCACAGTCTCAGTACGACCGTTACTGTGTTAGTTAAAAATGTGAAACTGGCCCTAAATCAGTTGATCAGCTGTCATCACTGATTGACAACATTTCTCGTTTCTTGTGTTGACGAACTTGACCTACCTATCAGATCTGGGGTGGCCGCAGGGGTGGCCAATGAGCTTTCAGGGGTGGCCCCGGCCACCCCAGGCCACCCCCTAGAATCGCCATTGTAAATGACTGGTATAATTCAATATTATTGTTTGAGTGAAATGTAATGCAACGGAAATTTCTACTAAATCGATAATAATCAACCTTTTACTAGCCAAGTTTAAATGACTTATTTTCTTTGTTACTTTCACTTAACTAGGTTAAGTAAAGTTTACTTAATTCCATATTCCAAGTAAATTTAACTTAAAGATTTCTAATTAAAGCTACTGATAAATATGTTTAGGTTTTTACTTGGCAAATCTTTGTAAATTTACTAGCATTTTCTGAGTGAAAAAAGTTTCCTAGCTTTTTTCAAGTAAATCCTACTCCAAATTGTTTTCAGTGTAGTACATTAAAGTTGACCATATTGAATTGAATTGAATTTTTTATTAAAGTGTCTTGCACTTACATGCCCAGCCCAAATAGGCTTAAAAGACACTATTGACATAAAACAAACATAATACAGAAAGATGACCATCATACAAAGTACATTACCATCATTTTCACAATATAAACAAACAAAACACTATCAATTTAGGTCAGGATATAAATTCCTTTGCCTAAGTTTCCATAATTATATAGTAAGCATTTATAATTGATCACTGATCTCATGCAGTGTTTAATTCTATATTAAATGTGTGTAATATTATTAATACACATTTTAGATTACCGCCATGTGAAACTACAGCAAAAAATCCAGCAGCAATCAGTTATGAACGATTATTAAACAGATCATGCATAAAAAAAAGATTTTCACTACAGGATAACTTAGACATCAAAAATCAGCACATGAATCTCAACAATGGTTACAATCAATAAAAGAGATACAACTCTAAATAAAATAAAATAAAATAGAATACTGGCATAGAATCCTGCTGTAAATAATGCAAGATTGTTTTGATATTGTTTCAATGTTGATTTCGATGTAAAATAACTAATTAATCAGTTCAATTAAAAACTTTAATTAAAGTTGAACAATAATCGATTTTATTTCCATCTTGATCTATTTTTCATTATTAAAATAATGTTATTTCAGGGTGCAAACCTGATAAAAAAAAACAATGTTAACTTTCAATGTTAATTCAATGTTGGTCTGCCATCTGGGATTCTATCCTATTAACACTTGCCTTTATAAGGGAATTCTTTTTTTTTTTTAACTGTCACGACCGGGATAATCCACCCTCAAAAATGAAACACAGAGCTTCCACACAGAAAAGAGGTGTGCAGTCGATAAAATTTAAAGGAAAATTTAAAACTTGACAAATTAAGGTTAGCCGTGTGCTGCTGCTCCAGTCTGTTGAGTCAATTCACCTTTATTTCTATAGAGCTTTTTACAATACAGATTTTTTCAAAGTAGCTTTACAGTGATAACAGGAAAATAATGCAACAAAGTTTGTTTCGGCTGTACAGCAGATCAAGAAGAAAATAGCGTCATAGTCCAGCTTAAAGGGATAGTTCAGCCAAAAATGAAAATTCTGTCAGTAATTACTCACCCTCATGTTGTTCCAACTCCGTAAGACTTTCGTAAAATTAAGATATTTCTGGTTAAATCTGAGAGCTGTCTCACTCCTTCATAGGCTTCTAAGGGATCGAAACTTGCCGGCCCAGAAAAGTTAGTAAAGACAGTTAAAATAGTCCAAGTGACTACAGTGGCTCAACCTTAAGTTTATCAAGCGACCAGAAGAACATGAATAGTTGAATACATTTATTTTTGTTTGTTTTTGCACACAAAAAGTATTCTCATCGCTTGATAAACTTGAGCCACTGGAGTCACTTGGACTATTTTAACGATGTCTTTACTAACTTTTCTGGGCCGGCAAGTTTCGATCCCATAGAAGCCTATGGAGGAGTGATCCAGCTCTCAGATTTAATCAGAAATATCTTAATTTGTGTTCCGAAGATGAACGAAAGTCTTATGGGGTTGGAACAACATGAGGGTGATTGATTACTGACAGAATTTTCATTTTTGGCTGAACTATCCCTTTAAGTAAGTTCAGTGATGGTTCATTTTTGTTGTAAAATTTTTATTAATTTAGTTAGTTAGGAGAAAACCGTGATGTCATTGTTAAGCTCAGTTCAGTTCCCATATAATGGTGTCAAAGCAGGCACTCAGGCAGCTCAATGATGTTGTTAAATATTAAGCGTCCCCAACTAACCAAGCCAAAAAACAAAGGCGATAGTGGCAAAGAACCCAAACTCCATCAGGTGACAGAATAGAGAAAAAAAAAACCTTGGGAGAAACCAGGCTCAGTCACTCAGTTCTCCTCTGGCCAACGAATTGTTTGATTATGATTCAGGCAGCATTACAGGTCAGAAGTCAGAATGAATCAGAACATTCAGAATATTTAGGCCCCGAACACACAAAACAAAAGAGACTTTCACACCTGGTGAAAGTGAAAGTGAAAGTGACACGTGACGGCCAAGTATGGTAACCCATACTTGGAATTTGACCTCTGCATTTAACCCATCCAAGTTAATGCACACACATTAGGAGCAGAGTAGTGAGTAGTTAACACACACACACACTGCAAACGTGGATACACACACCCAGAGCAGCGGGCAGCCTTTGTGTGGCGCCCGGGGAGCGATTAGGGGTTAGGTGCCTTGCTCAAGGGCACCTCAGTCATTTCCCACCGGTTCTGGAATCGAACCAGCAACCTTTGGGTTACCAGTCCAACTCCCTAACCACTAGGCCATGACTGCCCTAACTGCCCTAACTACCCATGACTGCCCTGGTTATAGGAACTAACTTTTAGGGGCAGCCACCTGGGCAGTCCCCCGAAAACTAAATGTTCCCCATAGGGCCATTTTCTATACTTGCATTCGCACCACTAGTAGGAACTTTGAAGTGAAGTGATGCATGCCATTTGATTGTTGTGCGGGACTTTATTTTGTCGGCGCTGAGAACGGCTTAGCCAGAGCCTGAGCTCACAGCGCTTCCATTCTCCGTCTTCATTAGTTTACAATCTATTTAACAATCCTGTATAATACGTTATCAGATGTGTAAAGCCAGGAGAACTAATTAGTGAAATCAGCTGACTGAGTTCATGGCTGGAATAAACATATGGCAGGACTTTTACTTTCTGACCCCTGGACTTTACACATCTGTACGTTATTAGATAGAACTGTTATCCATAGAGTAAACGGTATACAAAAAGTATTATATTGTTTGCCATGTGGTTGATGCCCAATGTTGCTAGCTGGGCAGAAATACATAATCATGCTTCTCTTCAAAGTCACGTTGGATTTCCTCAGCATAAAGGTTTGAGAACACAGCAACTTCACCGGTATTAAATGTTCACTGTTAGGTTTGTATATATAAGTCTCATCCACAGGTGTTAAAAACTAGCACTGAAGTAGTGTAGGATCTACTCTGTAGTGTTAAAAATTGAATTGTGTGTGCAGTAAATTAATCCATTATGTTGACTTTAAAAGTGATAATTGACAATTATCGATGACATCTGATGTTAATAAACAGAGTCTTCTGAAGGAAAGAGGAAGAACAAGAACTGAAAAAAGAGAACAAGACTGAAACAAACGTACAGCCACACGGATTTAGATATAATTCAATTGCAAAGAAAAGACATATTTATATATAACTTATTAAAACTCTTAATATTTTTTTTATATCATTAGTGAAGTTTTACTTCTAGTGTTGCTGATGTTGTTTCTTTGAACATTTTGAAGTCACCATTATGTATTAGTTCCATTTGGTTGGGTGCTTGGACTTTGTTTAATATTAAATTATCTTCCTGTCTTTGCAAAAACACATTATACCAAGAAAGTCAAGTTAAGTCACCTTTATTTATATTTATATTTATATTTAGTGCTGTTTATATTTGTAAGTGTATTATACACTTATTACTATACAGATTGTTTCAAAGCAGCGTGATAATAGGAAAATAATGCAACAAAGTTTATTTTCTTTTAGATCTGCTGTACAGGCCCAAAAAATTGTGTCATAATCCAGCTTAAGTAAATAAAATGTTGATTTATTTCTGTTTTTAAAAAGTTAATTTATCTATACAGCCGCTCTGGAGAAAACAGTGATGTCGTCGTCCAACTCAGTTCAGTTCTCATATAATGGTGTCAATGCAGGCAGATCAATAATAATGTTAAATATTAAAAAAAGAGGACAAATTGGGCCACTTAATGTCAAGATGAGTGGTAAGTGGATGACTTAATTAATTGTAATTGTAGTGTTGAATCTATGAAGGATGGAAAAACATTTTGCCAGATTTTTTGTCTAATACACATACTAAGACTTAGAGTAGTGATTCAGGATCAGAAACTGATGATACAGTTAAAAAAGTAAGAGGTCTTGATAAAGCAACATCTGTCAGTGAGCAACAATTCAAAGTTATTGTGACATTTGAGGATCATTTCCACCTGATCTCGATTACTAATGTGATAGAAGAGGAAGTTAGAACGGTCAAGTTGGCTAAATATTTAAATAACAAACGAATCTTGATTCATGCCATCAACATGTCATGAGTCAGGTTACCTTCTCCCGTTCTCTATCCTTTCACTCTCACACACACGCTCACGCACACGCACACGCACGCGCGCATCTCTCTCTCTCTCTCTCTCTCTCTCTCTCTCTCTCTCTCTCTCTCCCGCACCTGTTAGTCATCGCAATCAGCGCTCGCGCTGCTTTGTGATGACACCTGTTCTCACTTTCTCCCTAATGCTCTCCCTTTATCTAGTGTTGGTTCAAGCAGTCACTTGTCGGATTATTGTTCCCTGTCATGTGTTTAAATGGTACTCTTATCGTTTGCAAGATATTTGGAAATACTCACCTTGTCCTGTCTGTCCGGTACGTCTGTGTCAACCTGTCCTGTCTAGTACAGCCTGCATCAACGTGCTCTCTGAGCCCTGTTTCTGCCGCTTGAGTTTCTCTGCATTCCCTGGCTGAGATACCGACTAGCCTGTGTTCTCCAGCTCTTCGGGTGACCAGATAAGAGTCTTCATTGAGACAGAAGTTTTTGACTGTTTGCTTTACTCCAGCTCTGTGTGCTTCAACGACAGACTGCCTTGTTTCCCTTTTTTCATTAAAGACTGTTAAAGCCTGTGAACTCTGATTTTGGATCCTTATTCCTTTTAAGTTGTGACAGAATAATCCGACCACATTATGGATCCAACAGAGGAGATTCCTGTCCGATCAGCGGTCGAGATCCAGGGTGCGATGCTTGGCAGGCATGAGGAGGAGCTGGCCGCTGCCCATCAAGCTGTTCGGAGCCTGTCTGATCAGGTTACAGATTTATCTGTCCGTTTACTTCACCTTCACCAGGAAGGAATTTAGAGTACATCCGCTCTGCGAAACGTCTTAATGCCCGTCAGGCCCGCTGGACCTTGTTTTTTGATTGCTTTGACTTCTCTATTTTGTTTAGACCCGGTTCCAAGAACCTCAATCCCGACGCTCTGTCTCGGCAGTTCGACTCCTCAGAAGGTGCCTCGACCGATGAGACAATCTTACCTCAGCACTGTGTGGTCGGGGCCGCCATCTGGGGGGTGGAACAAGCTGTTAAACGAGCACTCGCGCACACCATTAGACCTCCCCGTTCACCTGAGGGAACCTTATTCGTTCCCGTTACCGCTCGTTCGACGGTTCTTCGCTGGGGTCATTCTTCCAAATTAGTTGCACATCCCGGGGTAAGAGGAACACTAGCGACTATCCGTCAGAGATTTTGGTGGCCCACTCGAGAACGCGACGTTCGTCGTTTTGTTGCAGCCTGTTCTGTCTGCGCCCAGACCAAATCTAGTAATAACCCTCCGGCAGGTCTTCTTAGACCTCTTCCTATTCCTTCACGCCCCTGGTCGCATATCGCTTTGGATTTTGTGACTGGGTTACCTTCTTCGTCTGGGAATACGGTTTTTCTCACCGTCGTTGACCGTTTTTCTAAAGCTGCACATTTTATTCCTCTCCCTAAGTTACCGTCTGCTCTCGAGACCGCGCAGAGAATCACGTGTTCAAAATCGATGGTCTTCCTTCGGACATTGTGTCTGACAGAGGTCCCCAATTTACCTCTCAGTGCTGGAGGGAATTCTGTCGACAGATAGGGGCCTCCCCCAGTCTGTCGTCAGGATTCCATCCTCAGACCAATGGGCAAGCCGAAAGGACCAACCAAATTCTTGGCCGCATGTTACGCAGTCTTACCTCACAGAATCCCGCGTCATGGTGCGATCAGCTTCCCTGGGCCGAATATGCCCACAATTCCCTTCCATCGTCTGCCACTGGGTCATCTCCCTTTGAAGCTTGTCTTGGTTACCAACCTCCTATATTTTCCACGCAAGAGTCACAGATTTCGGTTCCGTCTGTCAAAGTTTTCATTCAGAGGTGTAAGCGTACCTGGAGGAGAGTGAGATCTGCTTTATGTCAGTCTAGGGAACGTACACGTCGGGCCGCCAATCGCCACCGAGTTAGATCTCCCAGATATGTCTGTGGACAGAAGGTGTGGCTGTCCACCTGCAATTTGCCTATTCAAGAGATGTCACGCAAACTCATGTCTCGTTTTATCGGACCTTTTCCCATTGTTAAGGTTATCAGTCCTGCCGCTGTAAGACTTAAACTGTCCCGTCAGATGCGCCGTGTCCATCCGGTTTTTCATGTATCCTGCATTAAACCCGTCATTCGTGCGCCCACCCGTCCCTCCCCTCCTCCTCCTATTGATGAGGAGACCTCTATTTACAGAGTCCGTAAGCTCCTCGACGTCCGTCCTCGGGGGCGTGGCCACCAGTTTTTGGTGGACTGGGAGGGGTACGGTCCTGAGGAGAGGCGGTGGATTCCGGCCCGGGACGTCCTGGATCGCTCGTTGATTGATGACTTCTACCGGTCTCGCCAGGCCCCTTCCTCGGGAGCGCCTGGTGGCGCTCCTTGAGTGGGGGGCTACTGTCATGAGTCAGGTTACCTTCTCCCGTTCTCTATCCTTTCACTCTCACGCACACGCACACGCACACACACGCACACACACACAAACACGCGCGCATCTCTCTCTCTCTCTCTCTCTCTCTCTCTCTCTCTCTCTCTCTCTCTCCCGCACCTGTTAGTCATCGCAATCAGCGCTCGCGCTGCTTTGCGATGACACCTGTTCTCACTTTCTCCCTAATGCTCTCCCTTTATCTAGTGTTGGTTCAAGCAGTCACTTGTCGGATTATTGTTCCCTGTCATGTGTTTAAACAGTACTCTTCTCGTTTGCAAGATATTTGGAAATACTCACCTTGTCCTGTCTGTCCGGTACGTCTGTGTCAACCTGTCCTGTCTAGTACAGCCTGCATCAACGTGCTCTCTGAGCCCTGTTTCTGCCGCTTGAGTTTCTCTGCATTCCCTGGCTGAGATACCGACTAGCCTGTGTTCTCCAGCTCTTCGGGTGACCAGATAAGAGTCCTCATTGAGACAGAAGTTTTTGACTGTTTGCTTTACTCCAGCTCTGTGTGCTTCAACGACAGACTGCCTTGTTTCCCTTTTTTCATTAAAGACTGTTAAAGCCTGTGAACTCTGATTTTGGATCCTTATTCCTTTTAAGTTGTGACAGAATAATCCGACCACATTATGGATCCAACAGAGGAGATTCCTGTCCGATCAGCGGTCGAGATCCAGGGTGCGATGCTTGGCAGGCATGAGGAGGAGCTGGCCGCTGCCCATCAAGCTGTTCGGAGCCTGTCTGATCAGGTTACAGATTTATCTGTCCGTTTACTTCACCTTCACCAGGAAGGAATTTAGAGTACATCCGCTCTGCGAAACGTCTTAATGCCCGTCAGGCCCGTCCTTTTAAGTTGTGACACAACAAAGCACAACAAGAGAAGATTCTAAAGATGTAGGCACACATTCCTGGAGCAGCAGCAAGGCTAAGAGGAGTGATATATCGGGTGTTCCCCTAGGATTTTTCAGCTATCTAGTAAAGGAATGTGTTTCTCCAGTGATAAGATGTTTTGAATGCCAACGTTTGGGACACATTGCCAACCAATGTAAGGGTATAGAAAGGTGTGCAAAGTGTGGAGGACAGCATGAATATGGGAAGTGTCCCAGTTAAATGCTGTAATTGCGGAGAACAACACAGTGCAGCATACAAAGGATGTGTGAAACAAATACAGGCCAAAGAAGCTAAGAAAGTCAAAATTACGTATATAAAATCACATTTGCCGAAGCTTTAAAGAAAGTGTCAGAAGTAAACAGAATCTTGGAAATAAACCTGTAAAAGCAGGGAAAGTAAAAAGGTCAAAGGTTTTTAAAAAGCTCTCTAAAAAGAAAACCAGATGTAATTTGTATCCAAGAGACTTGGTTAAGGACACATTTAAATGTCGTCATATTGGACAAGACAGGGTATATAAAATAGGAGGAGCATGTGCTACTTTTGTTAAGGAATGATTAGCATTTAGGATACTAGGTTTGAATGTATAGTCTAGAAATATGTCTTATCACAAATTTTTATAACCCATGTAAAGAAATTGTGGTAGCTGATTTTAATGAAATCGTTAAAAAAAAATAGAGAAATTTGGTTTGGTGATTTTAATGCCCATAATAGTTTATGGGGTAGTAATCATAGAGATAGCAATGGAACAGTGTAAGAAGGAATTAGGGAATCATGAAATTTAGTCTGTCTCAATGATGGAATGGGTACCAGAATTGTTTTAGAAGAAATAAAATGTCTAACATTGATATTACATTGGTTTCACCACATCTTGCGAGTTTAAGTGAATGGAAAGTAAGTGAAGAAAATCTAGGAAAGTGATCACTTTCCATCTGTAAGTAAAATGAATGTTGAAGTGCATAGACAACAAGATAATTATGTGTACAGATGGTGCTTTTATAAAGCAAAATGGAAAGAATTTAAGCAACAATGCAAGAGGGAAGCTCAACATATGCAAATGAATAGAAATGTGGATGTAATTTGCTTATAAAGTCAGTTCAATGATCATCAATGCAGCTGAAGAAAACAAAGTAATCATTTCCAATAATGTAGCTATATACACAGCAGAACTAGTTGCAATATATTTAGGTTTACAATGGGTGTAGGAAATCAAAACAGACAGAGCGGTGATTTTATCAGACTCAACAGCAGCATTACAGAGTGTTAATACTGGTAAAACGCCAACCCATCTAGAGAAGACATTTTAATTTAAATATACAACATTGCTAAATTTTGGCTGGTTTTATTTTGTTGGATTCCAGCACATATACAGTGGGGAGAAGCGGACCCACTAGCTATAAAGAGCACGTCTCATCTTTGTGGACAATGTGGTCGTCAATGTGGTTGCCCCTGTGCAGCAAACTGCAACCTGAAAGACTCAGACCCCTTGCCGTCCGGCTTCAGGCGTGGGAAGCCATCCTGGGCATGTCAGACGCTTCAATTCGCTCGCAGGCCTCCCCGTGTCAGGGGTGTGGTTCAAACTTCAGTTCAGGACAACGGCACTCCCGTTCTCCAGTCCGAAGTGTAGTGTCTGCTGGTGAAGGGCGCCGCCAAGACTGTCCCACCAGAGAGTAGCGAGTCAGGCTTTTACAGCCGCTATTTCCTCGTTCCAAAGAGAGATGGTAGGCTCAAGCCCATCCTCGACCTCAGGCTCCTGAATCGCACATTAATGAAGAGGCCATTCAGGATGTTGACTTTGAAGCAGATCCTTGCACAAATTTGTCCAGGGGACTGGTTCTTACCGGTGGATCTGAAAGATGCTTACTTTCATATCCAAATAGCCTCTCATCACAAAACGTTCTTGAGATTCACATTCTAGGGGTGGCTTATCACTATACAGTCCTCCCATTCTGACGGTCTAATGTTAGCCTGTGCAGGGTGAAAAGCAATGGTCCTAGTATTGAGCCTTGTGGTACTCCATACTGAACTTGTGATCGAAATGACATCTCTTCATTTACTGCTACAAACTGATAACGGTCAGATAAGTATGATTTGAACCCTGCCAATGCAATTCCATTAATGCAAACATAATTTTTGAGTCTATTCAAAAGAATGTGTTAGTCGATGGTATCACTAAGATCCAGTAACACTAATAGAGAGATACAACCACGATCGGAGGATAAGAGCAACTCATTTGTAACTTTAATTAGAGCTGTCTCAGTGCAATGATACGTCCTAAATCCTGACCGGAAGTCCTTGCAGATATCATTTATTTCTAAAGAGGAGCATAGTTGTCAGGAAACTGCCTTTTCTAGTATCTTTGTCAGAAAAGGTAGATTCGAGATCGGCCTGTAATTGACTAATTCTGTACGATCAAGTTGGAAGGTTTTAATAAGAGGTTTAATAATAGCCAGCTTAAAAGTTTTCGGTACGTCTCCTAATGACAAAGATGAATAAATGATATTAAGAAGAGGATCTATGACCTCTGGAATAATCTCTTTCAATAGCTTAGGCGTACAGGGTCTAACATGTTGTTGATTGTGGCAAGCAAGGTGAGGCCGAGGGCTGTTAGAGAACAGTGCGAGGCCAGTGGTGTGATTGATGAGCGCCACCTGTGTGCTGCACCAATGTCATATGATATCTCTCACGGAGGAGCCTCGGAAGCATAAAAAGAGGAGCGACGACAGTGAAAGACAAGAGAGGACCAGGCCTGGACTATTTATGTTATGTTTTGTTTATGTGTATGCAGAAGTCGTCCGTGAGGGGCTCCGGGCCTTGACTTTCCTTTTGTGTTTGTTCATTTTGGAATTAAAGTTTCCCACTACAACTAACTTTGTTACATTGATTTTGATGATAACTAGTTTAGACAATTCTTCCAAGACATGAAAGAATGAATGAATTAATTAATTAATTAATTAATTAATTAATTAATTTTTCCTCAGGGACACTACAATGCACTGTCTGATGCGATACTGCAGTAGACGGCTGCATGGTTATAATGTATAATCTCTCTAATATGATCAATCTAGCAAGTAAAGAAGTTCATAAAGTCATTACTGCTGTGCTGTTTGGAAACTTCTTTAGTCAGAGCTTTATTTTACGGTAATTTAGTCACTGTATCAAATAAATACCTAGGGTTGTGTTTGTTTTCTTCTAAGAGAGTCGAAAAATAAGCAGATCTAGCAGTTTTTAAATGGTAAATGGTAAATGGACTGCATTTATATAGCGCTTTCACAGACCCAATGGCCACCAAAGCGCTTTACAATATTGCCTCACATTCACCCATTCACTCACTCATTCATACACCGACGGCGGTGTCAGCCATGCAAGGCGATCCAGCTCGTCGGGAGCAGCTGGGGTTAGGTGTCTTGCTCAAGGACACCTCAACACTTGGTCAGGTGGAACCGGGGATTGAACCACCAACCTTCCGGTTTGTAGACAATCTACATGAACCACTGAGCCACTGCCGCCCCAGTACGCAAGGCCTTTAAGGCCTTTCTGTACGCAATAAGGCTTTCTTTCCATGAAATGTGAAAAACTTTTGTTTTCTTCCAGCTGCGCTCCATTTTTCTGGCTGCTCTATTGAGGGCCCGAGTTTGCTCGTTGTACCACGACGTTGGACTAATTTCCTTAAACTTCTTTAAGCGCAAAGGAGCAACTGTGTCTAAAGTGCTGTAAAAAATAGAGTCAATAGTTTATGTTGCAACATCAAGTTCTTCTAAGCTATCTGGTATGCCGAGGAGTAGAAACATGATCAGGAAGATTATTTATAAAGCAATCTTTAGTGGTAGAAGTGATAGTTCTACCCTATTTGTAACAAGAAATCGGCTTTGCGGCCTTGGCTAAATGGAGTATACATGAGACTAGATAATGATCTGAGATGTCATTGCTCTGCTTCAGAATTTCAACGCCATCAACATCTATTCCATGTGACAATATTAGATCTAAATGATTAGGACAATGAGTAGGTCCTGACACGTGTTGTCTAACTCCAATAGAGTTTATAATGTCTTTTAATGCCAATCCCAATGCATCTTTTTCATTATCTACATGGATATTAAAATCACCAAATATTAGAACTAGAAAATCAGCAAATTCTTTGATAAAATCTGTATGGTGCCCTGGTGGCCTGTATACTGTAGCCAGCACAAATGTAAAGCGGGATTTATCACTTACACTAGATAACGTTACATAAAGCACCATCACTTCAAAAGTATTATTTGGATCTAGACTTGAGTAAAACTGAAGCAACACCTCCCCCTTTGCCTTTCACATGAGGCTCATGTTTATAACGGTAATCTTGGGGGGTGGACTAATTTAAAACAATGTAAATGTCTGGTTTTAGCCAGGTTTCTGTCAAACACAGCAAATCTAGGTTATGATCTGTAATCATATAATTTACAATAAGTGCTTTTGAAGAAAGGGATCGAATATTCAGCAACCCAAGTTTTATCATTTGTTCATCTGTATTATATATATATTTGTATTTATTTGTTGAACATCAATACAATTTTTACCCTTAAATGGGTAATTTAGTAATTTGGGGAACAGACACAGTCTCTATATGATGATATCTGGGTGAAATAGTCTCTATGTGTTGGGATTTATCTGACTTCTGTGACGCGAGACAGCTAGCAGACGGTTGGTTAATAATACCATCTCTTTTGAACAAGTCAGGTCTGAAGTCAGCTTCACTTTCTGTATATCTACCGCCTCAGTGGCAGGCAAGTATTTCAATTCAGTAGAAAAATCCCTCCTATTCATAACATAAGGATCACGTCCAACATATGCTGTGGTTTTCTGTTTATACAGTTCTAAACCAGCACAGTACGGACTTTCCTCGTCCATTTTCCATCCTGTCCATTATGCTTTTCACTTCCTGCCCTCCATCTGAATTTCGCATGTCATCAGAATCACGTGACTCCAAACAAGCTATTAAACACATTTCCTTCGTTTTTTATTTCATCATTTCATCGACTCCAACTATGAGGTTTTAATAATATTCAATAATTAATAAGTTAATTAATAAGTAATTAATAATTCACCCCATGAGAAACATAATTTTGTGAGTTTAATAAAGCAATGAGAAAATAAATGACAATTTTACATTCTTGATTTTGTACATTACAGAAAAATCATAAAACAAAACTGATATCATGAAAGTGGTTCATATCAAATGAAAGTAAATAAAAGAATACAAATAAAAGCACAAGCCAGGATGAACCCTATTTCTCACAAATCCCTTTTCTGCTGTAGGCGCATGAGAGATCATTCCAGTTCTGGAGAGGAACTGAAGGATACAGTTCAACACAATCCTCATTTCCACCTGCATTATTCGGCTCACCTGGGTACCAAAACCTGAATAACATGTATCAGTTTTGTTAATTATTCAGAACCCCAAAATTCACGAATCAACAATAAAGTAACAATAAAGTAGCAAAATAAGCTGGAGTAGAAATGAAAGTGCAGAAAAGTAAAATAGAGAAGAATAATATAATTTATTTATAGGAAGTTGATTTGCTTGTGATTGTTGAGGTCATGGAAGAGGTGTGTTTTCAGACACTTCCTGATGGTTGTGATGGATTTTTAAAACAAGAATAAAAATACTAAACTAATAAATATTCAGTGCTTTTTAGCACTTACCATTGACTGAGTGGTGAATTATCCACCCATTTCATACTGCCCTCCTGCTGTGCGCCATTCAGACCGATCCACACACTCTCCCCCGTGTTTAACCCCAGGTTTGTTTTCAGGAAAATAGAAGGTAGGTACCTCTGTAAGTTAATAAAAACAGGAATAAGTGTGATTCCTCTCATTCATTAACAAACCATTAAAACAAACTCACCTGCTTCACTTCAGTGTTGAGAATGATCAGATCACCACCACGATCCTTGCAGTACTGCCTGCTGCTAGACCAGCTCAACTGAGGGGTTATGAAAAACCAACCACACTGAGCTCCTAACAGGAATACACTTTTTAAAAACGGTATTCATAAAAGAAGGAAAGTAGGTACTTACACAAAAACAGAACTGTACTAACCTTTTACATAAGTTTTATTTAGTTCATCAGTCAGAGATGTGACTTTGCTTTCTAACTCCAGGTTCTTCTGACTCGAAGAGTTCAAACTGTTCTGTAACTGGCTTTTCTCAGCAGTGAGGTTATTGACTCTGGTCTCCAGCTCCAGTTTCTTCTGATTCGAAGAGTTCAAACTGTTCTGTAACTGGTTTTTCTCAGCAGTGAGGTTATTGACTCTGGTCTCCAGCTCCAGTTTCTTCTGACTCAAAGAGTCAACGCTTCTCTGTAACTGGCTTTTCTCAGCAGTGAGGTTATTGACTCTGGTCTCCAGCTCCAGGTTCTTCTGACTCGAAGAGTTCAAACTGTTCTGTAACTGGCTTTTCTCAGCAGTGAGGTTATTGACTCTGGTTTCCAGCTGCAGGTTCTTCTGACTCGAAGAGTTCAAACTGTTCTGTAACTGGCTTTTCTCAGCAGTGAGGTTATTGACTCTGGTCTCCAGCTGCAGGTTCTTCTGACTTGAAGAGTTGAAGTTGTTCTGCAGTTGGGCTTTTTCAATCATTAGATTAGTGTTATTGCCCTTTAAGCTGTTGATAGTCTGATTGAACTCTTCAACTGTGTTCGTGTAACTCTTTAACAGGTCTCTCTCTGCTGTGATGTTGATGTTCTGCAGTAAGATGTAGGCCAGTAGAAGAGCACAAATGAGCCCAAGACACACTGTCATCAGCACCAAACACCAACTTCCTCCTGACAAACAGAGAGAGAAAACACACAAATATCAATTGAGAACAATTCACTCCAAACAATAAAATATAACTCCTAAAATCAACCTTTTTAAGTACTGAAAAGGTTTTTCAAAGAGTGTTCTTTTGAATGCTCTTTTATAATGACGATCATCTGAAATTAATACATGGTAAAAAATGCAAACAAGAACATATGCTGCAAAGAGAAAAAATAATTTTGTTAATCCATTTCATATTTAAACATTGTTCTTAGAGCACAATAATTGAAATTTTATGTAAGATTTCTCAGTTTCTCAAACATTAATGACACCATCTCTGCTTCAGAATAAACTTTACTTACTGCACTTTCGTGTTTTTCCTTCATCCTGATGGTGACCTTCAGGTTTGCCTTTAGTATCGCTGTTTTCAAATTTTACAAAATTGATGTTGGTTTCCATTTTTTGCACTTACAGTATGTGTTCACAGATGAGCTGTGGTCTTTAGAATAAGCACCGTTCATTTATATAGTGCTGACCTGCCCATTTTTGCGTAACCTGTGCAAAAGATTTAAATGAAACACGCCTTAAAGGGACACTTCACCCGTGGGAACATTGATCTTCATTGAAAGTGGGTCATATATGTAGTTGAAATGTTTTGAAATTTTCTAAATTGGTGCCTTTTTGACCGAGTTATTACAGAAAGTAACTTTAAGGCTCATTTGTATGGTAAACCACAACTCCCACAATGCAACACATTTGCACAGCTCCACAAGCCACTCCCACTAATCCAGAACACCGCCTATGCGAAACCCGCCTATCAGAGAAAGCACTAGGCTAGCTAACGTTACCGCTTGAGTTTGAAATTCATTGGCGATCTCATTTTTGAAATATTCCTTGTTACTATTTATTTGGAAATGGTGAACTATTGCATGGTACCGGGATGTTCAGCCAAATCAAGGAAAGGGCAAAAAGTAAGTTTTCATGCCCTACCGAGAGATGTGGAGCGATGCAAACAGTGACTTGTTTAGTTAGTCTTGTTTAAATTTCTTGTCTACTCATGACAAAATTCTTACATTTGTGAATAAAAAAATACTTATTCAATTCTTTATGTCTACACTACAGTTCTTCGTTACAAACTTGAGAGTAAATTGATTTAGAAATAAACTTTGCCATTTAGTCTTGCACAATATGACAGCAAAACAGTGGTTACGCTTAAATTTTTTTTCAATATATTGTTATAAGACAACAGGTGGTTAATAGTTCCAGTGTTCCACTTATGTTTATCATTTAATAGTCCAAATTATTATCAAACATAAATTTGGAGAAACACTATTAGGACAACAGAAAAGTGAATGTAAAAAATTTATTGTAATATTTATAACAACAAAAAATATAAATATGAACAAAAGTTATAATTCCTCCTGAGCGTCCTCAACTTCTTGGTGCCCGCAGTACTGGCCATCTGGAGCTGGATATTTTAGTCGAATTGCCTGCACGACACAAGCGGGTAGAACGACACGACGTCCTCTACCCAATCTCTCGCCTTGCAGGACCCATTCGAGAAAGTGTCGGTAGGCTGTTAGGCGATATTGTCTACAAGACATTGAGGACACAGTTAGCGATGTATGGTATTTACGTGCCACAGTAGTAAACAATGCAACAGTAAGCTTTTTGTGCATTAAAAAATGTACTGCACAAACAGTTTACAGTTGACGTTACGTATTAACCGGGAATCACTTCGTGATAATAATGCTTGAAGAAATTGTGTACATTTCACGAAATGAATAATAAATAAAATTGAAACACTTACTTTACAGTTAGACGTCCATTTGTCCCTGCAGGCTTCGGCTGGCGTTTCCAGTTTATCTTCGGAATTCTGAAATATGTCTCCAGGACGCCTCTGTCCATATGCGGGGCGAAACTAGGATGGTTCACAACGCAAACATCCGTGTCCTTGTCTGCCTCAGACATTTCTTCGAGGAGAAATTGGCATCTTTGAAATTCTTGGCAGCAGACGGACTCTAGCTCTGTGTCCGTAGGCGCACAACGAGAGCACAGGCACCACCAGTCCGCAGCAGCTCGAGCACGCCCGGGCTCCTCGGACGCGACAGGCAGGTCTCCGGCCTCGGCTGCAGCCGCCGCCTCCTGTTCCTCCATCAGCCTCAGCTGCTCTGCGCTATATTGCGGCTCGTATAGATAGCCACGAACATCTGTTTCGAGCAACAGACTTTGAAAATCCTCTTCTTCCATATCATGAGTTGTTCCTCCAGCCATTCTCGTAAATCTGACTCCATAAGCGCTTGTTAGCTTAGCTACATAGCTTCCAAAAAAGATGGCGGATTTTCATTTTCGTTTCTGTAAGTTTAGTCCCACCCACTGATCTATAATAGGCCTGTAGGGTGAGTGGGTCCCACCCCCTGGAATAATAATAAGCTAGTGTTTGTAGTCTATACACTTTTCAATGAATTTTGACTTCCTGCTTATTGTGACGCAAAATGACGATTTTTACGTCATAATAAGCAGGAAGTAAAACACTAAAATCCTTATTTCTCCCATCTCAGGCAAAAATAAAGGAAAAATCCATGATCATTATAATATATGACTGGGTTTCTAACAATACAAAGCTAAATGATAATGGGTGAAGTGTCCCTTTAAGACCTTGATTACTTGGAATCTGCTATGATGCTGTTTAATTAGATTTTTTTTTTTCTGATCTATAGCTAATAATAATATTATATATCATACACTACAGTTGTGTGTTGTGGTAGTAAATTAAGCACGATCTGCTGTGATGTCATGTTGCATTTTGAGAGCTGGTGCTGACTGAAGTGTACGGTACGGCTGACTGTCTGTACCCTGTCCCAAATTGAACCCTTAAGCCCTCATGGTCTTCTTCCGAGTTCACACTTTCGTGACGTAATGCCGCTTTGACTGTCTGCTGTAGAGCTTGTGGGCTCTGTAAAAGTGCGTATCGAGGGCACATATTGGCTGCTAAGGGGGCGTTTGCCAGCACTCTTCTGAAACCTAGAATTAAAAATCGACACCCAGCAGTCTTGTGGACTTAACAGACACACATGCACAACAGCCATTGTAAGTCCACAAGACCACGTGAAGTGTACTATTTGGGACATGGTCTACATATAGGCAGACTTCCTCCCTTGATCAAAATCAGGGATTCGAGGGTCTGCCCATATAAACTTTGGCAAAAGCAATGGGGATTCTCCCGAGGGGAAGTGTTTATAGGGAAGTTTTTGTGTGTAAATTTAAAGTGAAGTGTAAAGTGGCCCTAGACTTCCTAAAATCTGTCCAAAAATCTGTGCCATTTTCTCAGTGTCAGAGGGATGAAAAAAATCTGAACAACATGATCGGATTAAATCGTTATTATTTTGTTCAAATATATTATTTTTGCATTTAGTATTGACCTATAGATGACCTTTAGACCTACATAAGATATTTACATATAAGTACAACTTGCACCAATCATCCTGTTCAAAAGTCTCCAGCTCTAAATGCATCATGTGTTGCCATCTTGAACCTATAGTGAATGTTTGCAGCTTTTGTAATAGTTGTGTTTGAGTCCCTCAATTGTCCTCAGTGTGAAAAGATGTATCACAGGGTTTGTAGAGCAGTATTTAATGACCTTTAGCAGCACGGCCAATGAGCAACTGAAAATGCTTTTCGGCAAACTGTGCAGTTTGTCTTATAAAAATCATCAGTTACTGGATAGATAAAAAAAAAAAATTCTATTCTATTTTTCTATTCAGTTATATTTGTGCTGTGTCCCAATTCAAAGGCCTTCGAAGGCAGCAATCAAAGGCTGATTGCGTCACCATATTTTGTCTTCAGTTGAGGCATAAGATAAAAAATCAGACAAGTGATATCTGATGAACTTATAAATATTTTAGGGGGCAGATTTACTAAACAGGGCAAATTAGCATGAGAGAGCAATTCCAAAACAGCGCCGATGGGAGTGAAAATGCTCTGCTCGTGATCTACTGACGACAGGCCCAGATTAATACAGTGTAGTGCCCTAGGGAGACCACATTTTAAGTGCAGAACAACTTTTTCTAGACTTTGTGCTACCGCCTTTGCTCACAACATTAGCTGCTGCTTGAGTCGTATCGGTTGAGGTATTAGTTTCGCTGCTAGTGCCTTCTGCTGGTGATGCCGATCGATGTCTCTGTCTTTTCTTAATTTCGAAGAAAAAATTTGATATTGTTGGAACTTTTTGAAGGGTGGCTATGTGTCGTGATATTTTCATTGGCGGGCTCGACTCTGACTGGGGGGAGGGGGCAAATACACTGTGACCCGACCCAATCGCAATTCTTTATATGCATATATTTTATATTCTCTCAGAATATTTTGTATCATTAAGGGGCCGTACACATATCGCGTCTAAAAACGCGTGGAAAGCGCGGCTGTGCCGCTGTCTCCTTCTTTCCAAATCGCTTGCGCTCCCATGGCGTCTATCATTGCTATGAAACCATGAACTGCGCACTCCACACACTGTTGACTGAGCTTTCAATGTTGTTACGGAAAGGGTGAAGCTGATTGGTCGGTTCTTGTCACATGACCTGCGCTTGCGGCATTCTGAAAAGTTTAGATTTTTTCATCTCGCTGCGCCTAGAAAAAACGAGCGTGTCGCACCGTGTTGCTTCCATTATGAGCGCGCATGCCGCACGCCTGCATTTGAAATAACGAACTTGAGCGCACAAAAGACGCGATATGTTCACGGCCTCTTACTGTTCATTTTGCATCTGCATCTCTTCCAGCAAAATAATATATATACAAAACATGAAAACTATTTTAAAGGTTTAGCCATTGTCTTAATCATTTGGTGCCCCCCTATTGGCTGGTGCCAATCACTTTCTGACAGGACTTTTACGGGCTTTTCCCAAATCAAGGAAGTGACCTCGACGTCCGGGTTAGCGGTAGCATAAGCCATCAGGCAACTGTTATTTAAATAGTGTTTGGCTCGAGGTCATGGTGCAAAGGACCCTAGGTTGAAATTACTCCGAACCATCCCTTTAAGGATCGTGCATGTGACATCATTCCCAGGGAAAGAGCGGAAAGAACTGATCCTGAAATAATCGAATTTCGAATCATCACATTTTACAAAATAGATGTTAGATTCCATTTTTTGCACTTACTTACAGTTACAGTATGTGTTCACAGATGAGCTGTGGTCTTTAGAATGAGCACTGTTCATTTATACCTGCCCATTTTTGCAGAACCTGTGCAAAAGGTTTAAATGAAACAACGTCTTAAGACCTTGATTACTTGATTACGCTTTGACTGTCTGCTGTAGAGCTCGTGGGCTCTGTAAAAGTGTGCATCGAGGGCACATATTGGCTGCTAAGGGGTGTTTGCCAGCACTCTTCTGAAACCTAGAATTAAAAATCGACACCCAGCAGTCTTGACACGCATACACGGCCATTGTAAGTCCACAAGACCGCAAGAGCACGTGAAGTGTACCATTTGGGACATGGTCTACATATGGGCAGACTTGCTCCCTTGATCAAAATCAAGGAGTCGAGGGTCTGCCCATAAACTTTGGCAATAGCAATTGGGATTCTCCCAAGGGGAAGTGTTTATAGGGAAGTTTTTGTGTGTGAATTTGTAAAAGTGAAGTGTAAAGTGGCCCTAGACTTCCTAGACTCATGTAGATTTTACCATGATTGTGATGATAACTAGAATGGCAAAAAAAAAAAAAATTCCGTCATGACCCAAATGGACACAAACAGCCTAAAATAGGCCTGACTGGACCTTTGAATCTATTACAATTAACTGGAAAGGGGGTGAATAATTCGCATTTGCATTTGTGGCGTTCAGGGACAGGGAGGATGACAGAAACAGAGACTGTGGGATGTATCACAGTTATAGAGCAGTATTTAATAACCTTTAGCAGCACAGCCAATGAGCAACTGAAAATGCTTTTTGGCAAACTGTGCGGTTTGTCTTATAAAAATCATCAGTAACTGGATAGATTTTTATTTTTTTCCTATTCAGCCCTATATTTGTGCTGTGTCCCAATTCAAAGGCTTCATCCTTCGAAAGCAGCATTCGAAAGCAGCATGCCTATATATATAGCCTATAATTGCGCAGCTCCCCGTCAATGATCTAGCGCCGCCCGTACATCCATGATTATTATACATAGAATTCCACAAATCTTATGTATGTGTGAGTTGTGCACAAGGATACAGTGGGCTCAATGGCTTGTTTCTTCCTTGCAAACTGGGGATGGAGGTGTGGAAGGTCACTGGAATTTGTGAAAATGTCAACTGTTTAGCTATTTAAGATGTATTTACTACTTTAGTAGCCTACATACTTATTTAATGTGGCAAAAGTATTGCAGGACAGGAATAAAGAAAATATGAAACGGTCTTTGGCACCTCAACTATCTAACTTTCACATTATGTTCCACTCAAATGTTGTATTTGTTTCCATCTGCAAATTGCTTTGTGTATCATATCTAATAAACCAATACAATTTAAATGTTTAAATTAACATTTATAGTCACACCATTGTAGCCATTTTGCATGCAGTAGGCTAAGGTAAGTAGCGATAGTTCATTCTAAGTTTACTCAAGTGGAAGAATGTGACTAAGACTTAGCACTATGCATTATATTTTGAAAAAGAAGTCGATTATCTTAATATCAAAACCTAAAATTTTCTCTGGACTCAATGATACAGTAAATACATGTCTGACTGTTGGAACGAACCAAAAAAACTAGAAAATCGCATTCATGACGATTTATGGTGATTTTATTTCCGTTAGACCTTTGCCTCCATTGACGCTGATGCATTAAAGAGGAGGGGCTCCCAGGGGGGTAATTGAGCTCTCGAATTCCATACCACCCCCGGGGGCCGCCATTGGCTAACAAGCCATCACCTGTTACCATTCCATTGACTCCCATTCATTTTGACGTCACTTTGACAGCGAATAACTCTACATCTGAGGCGTTTAAAGACTCCATTTGTCCATTGTTTTTTTCTAAAGAAACACGACAATGTATAAAAGGCGTTATGGCCCCGTAGAAGCAGTTTTTGTAAAAATAGACTAACGATTGCGTCATAACCACGCGACTCTCTGGAAATTACCGTATAGACAGGAGGAGAAGCTCGCAGTCAATCGGGGGGACGTTGAGGCATAAAGTCCGATAAAGTCAAGGGAGAAGCCCATAGAGAGTCATAAAGTTGCTCCTGCTCCTAGCTCATGGACAGCTCCTACTCACGCTCTCCGTCTCTGCAAGTTTCGGAAGGGAATGATTCAGATTTCGCTTGGCACAACTACTAGAAGACTTACAACTGTCAGACGGGTTGCTCACGTCACATCTACGTCGTCAAGCTCAGTTTGAGTCTGCGGAAGTACGCTCAGCCATCAGGAAGTGAGTGCTTCTAATTTGCTTCACTTTTCTCCGTTGAAACCTATGGGGTCGCTGTGTCCAGTTTATATACTGTCTGTGGGGGCTCCCCTGTTCCAAGATGGTGGCTCTATTGACGCATTCGTTCCAATGAACTGCCGTAGCCAAGGCGACATCTAGTGTATATATCTATGGCTACAGGCCTGTCGCATCTTACAATTCTGCGTTGTTACAATGTTGCGAGCACGTATAGCGACGTTGCCATAGCAGAAATGCAACGTGCCACAGACGTTGCCACAACGTAAATGTGTTTGCTGGGTAGTGACATGAGAACGAGAAAAGATCGAAACAGGATCAATACCATTACCTTCCAAAGGATCCTATTGCTAGGATTTTTTTTTTTATAATGTGAATGTCTCAGCAGTGCATTATTTGTTAGTATTAGGTTCACTGTGGATTATTTGGTAATTCAGTTGCAATTTCGACGCAGGCTTTGCCAACAGACTTTTACGATATGGATCTGCCAGCAACACCACAAACATGTAAGTAACCATGTTTATTCTAATTCTAAAGCTATCAACAGACTGTCTTTCATCTGCTCAATGCTCATCACTGCAACCTTTCTTGTGATGGAATGTTTAGATATAATGCTTTAAATACGATTCGTTAATCTTGATAGCTGTAATAGTAAAAACATAGTAAAGATTTTTTAAAGTAAAGAAACATAGAGATTTACACATGTAATGCTAGCTATTTCATTTGCAAACATGTCAGCCAATCAGAGCAGTGGGTGTTTACACTATAGTCTCACACAGTCACGCCCTTTCACACAGAGCGTTAAAATCAGAGTAGTGATGGGCGATACTTCAAATTTCGGTATCGATCCGATACCAAGTAAATACAGGGCCAGTATCGCCGATATCGATACCGATACCAATACTTTTTCATTTTAAAAGCATGCACTTGAACTTGTATGCACTTTCCTGTGCTAGAGCAGTGTGTTATGATTTATGAGGTGAATGCATCATTAATATGCTAAATCTGAATACGTTTTCATGACTACTAGGCCTAAATATTTTGTGATTTGTGCTCTCAACTCGCCTGTAATTAGTCAGTGACTTTTACAAAACTACCCTAATTATAGTACTAGCCTACTACTAGCCTACTGTTCAAAAGTTTGGGGTCTGTAAGATTTTAAATTCTCTTCTGCATTTATTTGATCAAAAATACAGTAAAAACTGTAATATTACAATTTAACATAGGCTATCTGTTTTCTATGCCATAGTAAACTGTAATTTATTCATGTGATCAAAGCTGAATTTTCGGCATCATTACTCCAGTCATGATGATATTTAATTTTAATATGCTGATTTGCTGCTCAGGAAACATTTCTTATTATTATCAATGTTGAAAACAGTTTCATATTTTTCTGGAAACCATGATACATTTTATGCAGAATTATTTGATGAACAAAGTTGAAAGAACAGCATTTATATGAAGAAGATTTTTTTTTAACAGTGTAAAACCCTTGACTGTCACTTTTGATCAATTTAATGCATCGATCCTTGTTGAATAAAAATATTAATTTCATTAAAAAAATCTTACTGACGTCAACATTTTGAACCGTTATGTACACTTTTGGTTTGTTTATTGCGAAATAATTCCCGATTGTTTCTCTGTCATCTAAGCAAGGCTTCGTTTCCCAAACGCACTGGGCCTGTGAGCTCAGCGAAGCACCAGCATCGAACTAACAGAGAGCCTGTGATTGATTGGTTTCGTCTTGTATCCAGATGACTAGGAGAAAAAGTTCTATCCTACACAATTATCCGCTATAACATTCGCTTCTTTTTCCACTTAGAAGCTTATTTTACGCACTGAATTGCGTGCTAAATTAATAAAAAATTACTGGTAAAAAAACACAGGATCGATCCTTTTCGATACCACGTCAGTATCGAAGTATCGATACTTCAGGATCGATCCGCCCATCACTAAATCAGAGGCTACGAGTATGGAGTCAATATAGGGCCATATATATCTGCAAAATAAAACAATGTTTTGCAAACAAAAAAAATGTTTTGCAAAAAAAAAAATGTTTAGCAAAGTAAAACTTCAGCAGCATTGACTTTGCAACACATATTTCCCTTTCCCTTTAAAGGAGAACTCTGTAACTCTAGCGAACTCTAGTCACTTCTTCGCTGATTTTCCCTTTTGTTGTCGCATGTTTTCCCCACGAGCTCCCCCTACAGCTGTGGGGGGGCGTATATTTCACAACACAGTCGTAAAAAACTCACTTGCGGCGGCCTCCTCCCCCTCTCTACCGCTGCTCATGTGCGTTTGTTTTGATCGGAGCAAGCCAACTGTATCGTGTGGAGCTATGTCTACCGAGGTGGGTCATCTGGTAATACATCATACATGCGTGTGTGTTTATGTCGAATTGCCGTAAAGCAATTTGTGTTTCGCGCTCGTTCTCTTCTCGTTCTCGGTTCTCACGAGACTTCCAATTTCACTTTGCCGGGACGGCAGTGCGCAAGTTGCAAGGTTGGTTTTCCGCCTGGGAACGCTGGGGGGAGCGGGGAAAGTCACCAATATCACCAGAACAGGTTGTTTAACCATCCAAATGATTTCTAGACAGTTTTATTAAGTTAAAAAAGTTACCAAGTGCCTCTGCGGCGCAAGCTTTCCTTTGCGCTTCATTTTTCTTTGCGCCTCGCTTTGTGTCCCTGATTTGACGTGGGGGGAGGGGTCAAGAGGTTGGGGTGTGTACAAGGGACGAAGGCGCGTCCCTCTCGTAACGTCATCAGCGCGAGCCCCAGACCGACTGGATCGATCGAAATGGCGGAGCAGAGACATGTGAGGCTGCGTTCCAGTCCACTCTTAGACACGCACTTGCGAACTTCCCTAAGCACTTCCCCTTGGGGGAATCCCTGCCGCCATTTTGAAGTGCGTTCCACTTCGTGAAGTGGACGAGGGAAGTTTATATGGACAGACCCTCGTTCCCTCGATTTTGACCGAGGGAGCGAGTCTGCTTCAATGTACACTTCAGGCACCTATATGTCCCACAATGCAGTACGATTGTGACGTCACCACATATCTCATCTAATCACCACCACAACAGACAACTCTATGATATATTAATAATATATATTTTTTATTTAAAACAACCCAAACACACCTATAAACATTTGGATGCTGCATTAAACAAATTCTTAAAGGGAAACAAAATGTAAATAATAAATCAACTCCACAGCTGATTCCAAGTGATCAAGGGCTTAGGACGTTCCATTTCAGCCCATTGCAGTTTCCGCCAGTAGTGAGCACTCGCAATGACGTACATCCGAGTGAACGAGACGGAGGGAAGTTAGCGAGTGAAGGGCATGACAATTTTGGACTGGAACGCAGCCCGGGTGATGGATCACAGGTATGTATTATTGACAATAATAGTCTGGGGCTCGCGCTGATGACGTTACGAGAGGGACGCGCCTTCGTCCCTTGTACACACCCCAACCTCTTGACCCCTCCCCCCACGTCAAATCAGGGACACAAAGCGAGGCGCAAAGAAAAATGAAGCGCAAAGGAAAGCTTGCGCCGCAGAGGCACGGATGACTGAAACGCGGATTTAAAGGAGCGGCGCAAAGGGAAATATGTGTTGCAAAGTCAATGCTGCTGAAGTTTTACTTTGCTAAACTTTATTTTTTCTCTCAGTGGTTAACTTTTCTTTTGCAATAATTTTTTTTTTACTTGCAAAAAAGCAAAAAAAATTCTCAATACTCTTATTTTTATTTGCAAAACATTTTTTTTTTGCAAAACATTTTTTTTGTTTGCAAAACATTGTTTTATTTTGCAGATATATATGGCCCTATATTGACTCCATATACGGGTGCTTTCACACCTGCCTCATTTAGTTCGGTTAAATCGCATTAGAGTTCGTTTTCCCCATTGGTGCAGTTCGTTTGGGCTGGTGTGAATGCGGCAATCACACTCGGGTGCGCACCAAAAGCGGACCAAACAAGCGTCTACAAACGAACTTCAAACTAGGTCTACAAACAAACTCTGGAGCAGTTTGTTTGTAGTGAGAACGTGATCCGACCTCGAACAGAACCAACTGCCAAAGAACTGAGCATTTTTGGACTAAACCAGTTGCCGTAGACAGCTGCACTGTGCATTATGGGATGAGGAGAAATGTTTGTGGACAGTTTGCACTTTAAGCATGGCAGCTCGCGGACAAACTTGGAGTTGTGAGGAGGTGCGGAGCCTGATAGAAATTATTATTAACATAATTATCGAGCCACATCCTCGCTTCATTCTCAAATATTATTGTTTGTCTAAAGTGCTGTAGACAAACTATTTAATAAAATATGACCAAGGATACAATCAGTCCACGCAGTCGTCTCGCCATAGTAAACAGCGGCGTGTTGTCTGCCCGATTTTCCACCTCTTTGTTTACTTCCGGGAGTTCTGTTGGAATTTTCCCGCACGTTAATTCTGACCAATTGAAGTGCCGTTATGGAAATGCGTTCAAGACACATCTGGCCAACGAGTGATGTGGATGTTGTCACGTGACTGCATTGTGGGGCCCGTTCTTCGTACGTTGCTTAAAACATCCGAGATCAAATGAGACATCCAAGATGATATCATCATCCTAATCATGATCTGGCTAATTAGGTTCTTCGAACACACCTGCTGGATATGATTAGTATAGCTGGATTGAGTTAGTGAGATAGTTGCGCGTTCATGCGCTGGTTTAAAAGGGGATATGTATCGATAGTAGAAACATTGATCAGCAACGCTGCTATTGGCTGCTCAGCGTGGTCAAAGGGCGGGCTCAGTTTTTCTCCTCAGCAGAGCAAGAACTAATAGTCGAAGTTTATTCAGAATTTTTATGTTTAATCAAAACGCCAGGGAACACCTCAAAGTCTGCAAAAGCCAGGAGAGAGGGCTGGTAAAAAGTAGCAGACAATTTAAATCTGTAAGAAGTGGCCATGTTAGATGTTTTTATCACTTATTAGCCTATATTTTTGTATTTTAATAATTGCATAATTACTTTGTTCATTGTAATGTCAGAGTCACCACACATGGGAACAAATAAAAGTGAAGTACAAAAATATTTTACATAATGGTAATTTTTAGTTATATTAAAGTCTCTTTTATAAAAGGCACTATTAAATAAATGGTTGTCTGATTATAAAAGCAACCAAGAAAAAAGATCTTAGTAGCCTACACCGTAAAATCATTTTTGCTGCATTAAATTAAGGCTGTATAGTCATTTCAACTGTTAAATCTTGAGTAATGATGAATTGCTTTGACTTGTGAAAGTGAAAACTTTGTGTAGTTCATTGTAATGACATTGTGTTTTCCTCTTTTGTGCACTTTTACATAATACACCAACACTTGTATCTGTTCCCAAGAAAGTGTTGGCTGAAATATGTGCAGTAAGTGGACATTTTCTAACTTTCCAAAGGAAAGAAAGTAGGTATAAGACTTTGTAATGTCCATTTGTTTCCATAGCACTGGGCAGCGAATAAACCCTCTCAGATAACTGTCATATGGAGGAACTAGCCTACCTGCAAGTGCATAAATAACTTTTACATAAATTACTTAATTTATACTTGTATACTTTATGGCTGCAATATAAGTTGCAGGATTCCACATCTACAGAAAGGTCTACAGAAGAGTCTGCACAGACAGAGGAGACATAGGCCTACAGGTGGGCAGTGTATAGACAACTTTTCTTTTTATTTGTTGCATGAGGCATGTGTCTAATATCTCTTGTTGCAGGCACTTGACCACTGGCTTTTCTTTAAGAACAATTGAAATAAAACTCAAGGAACTAAGCATATTTGTCTTTTATTAAACATTTAATGAAAAGTGTTTTTTGTTTGGCAATGTTGTGTAATATGGCACATGCAACAGTGTCACAGGCCCTGTCAAGTGTGCAACCCTCAGACTTTTCAGACACTGAAATCTTCCCTTTAGTTAGCCAAAGTTCATTTCATTGTGTGCCCTTGTCCTGGCTAGAGCTGCATTGTAACTGGTTTGGGTCAGGGAATGGGGTCATAAAACACCTGTCTGCAGACAGGAACATGTCATAATCACCTATGAAAAAAATGCAGTTCTGTTAGGATCAGCATAAGTGTATGTAATACAGTGAGCTTGATATTTAATTGTGGAACTTTCCTTACCACTTTCAAATAATGTGCATAAATGTGAATCTCTGAAAATTCTTAAGTCATGCACAGATCCTGGCCATTTTGCTTTCACATTTGTGATATGGAAGATTTAAGTCAACTGCCTTTTTTTTATTAGATATAATATTATTAATCTGGAATATTAAGAATCCCAATAGTAAGTGGGCTGCACATTTACATTGTGAACCCCCTTTCTGTTCACATAATCCCCTTCATTGAGGCCTTGATGGCAGCCTATGGTCTAGCTATATATGGTACCAATCACGTTAGTGAAGCCTGAGTGACATATCTGTAATCGGCATGGTCATGATTGCATGATCTTCATAAAAAATTATGATAGCCCAGCTAGAATTTTTTTGTTCTAAAAATGTTCTGAGAACATTATCTTAAAGTGTTCTAATAATGTTTTCAGCGGTTAGTTTTATTTTAGTTTAGTCTGGGAACATTTACCCAGAATGTTCTCGTAAAAGGTAGGATAACATTCTCTAAGAACACTCTAAAAATGTTTTGTGATGACCTTCTATAAAGGTTTAATCATAACATTTTTAGAACATTATCCCTTTACATTCTTATAAAGTTTTTAGTGGGAAGTTTTATTTTTGTTCCCAAAATGTTCTCTTAAACATAAAAAAAATTATTAGCTATAACATTGTTAAAACATACAATTTTATTAATCTCAAAAATAAAACATAAAAATCTAACTTATTAATGGCATCCACATAAATTATTAGAAGTTATGCGTACAGTATGCCCAACATTACATGAAGAACTCAGTAAAGTCCAATGTGCAATCACACGTCTCGACTGCTGTTTGCTCAGAGCGCTCATCGTCAGTCTTTGCTTGTCTTGGTTCTTGCAGAAAAATAATAGTCATCTGCATTAATAGGTGTTCTACTGTTCTTCTCTTCTAGTTTTTCAGCTGCTCTCCCAGTTAGCAGAATTGAGCTCCATTCTCTGTGTGCATGGTTTTTCCTCATAGCCTATAAAAGAAGATCATGCAACAGTGTAAACAGAAAGAATACGAATACATATTAAGATCACAAGCAATATTGACTTTGAAAACTTTCAAAATTAGCCAGCCTAATTATTAATCAGAAATTATGTAAAGATTCATTTATTTAAAAGTATAAATATGATACCTTATGAGTATCTATTTTGTTTCTGTAATTTAAATCATATACTTAATCCAACATGTTAATAACACAACTAGAGGCTAAATTATGTGAAAAACTACAAACTTGGCTTGAGAAGTGTGAACCTTGAACTCAGGTCTCCTTGAGCACAGCTGCAGCATGTCACAGCACTGCCCACAATGCTTTTGCTCAGACGTAACAGCTCATTTTCATCAGTTGTATTGTCTATGGATTGTTAAATTTCTTACAGATTTCTGCTTGTTTTAAATCAGATACAGCTAAAGTAGCACTGCATTTGAATGCACTGGCGATAGAACAATTTCTAGTGTGATTTAATCATACCTGTGTATCGTCTCTTTGCTATTAGCTAAGCTGTAAGTTTTAGTTACTTCAAAAGCAGAAAGAAATATATGCTATAAGTTCTGTTTCTAAGCAGTTTCTTATTGAGAAATCACAGGACAGTGTTGACACTAACTTTTTGTGTTCCAGTAGGTTTCTGTGTGCGCAGTCTGCGCACAATCTGCACGTTAAATGTGAGCTACTGTCTGTGCATATGAAAGCTTGTTTCCGCCATGGAATACAATTTAAAAAACTTTTTAATTATGACTCACAATTCAAACTTTTTTTTCTCAGAAGTGCGAGATATAAACTCGCAATTGGCTGTTTGAAAGTCAGAATCACAGGATAAATTAGAAAATCTGAGAAAAAAAAAAGCAATTCTGGCTTTTTTTTTTTTTTTTTTTTTTTTTTTCTGTCTTTTCTCAGAATTGTGAGATATAAAGTTACAATTGCAAGTTATCAAGTCCAATAGGCCCTTATCTCATTTCCTGGTTTCGGAACGTTCAAGATCGCCAAGCAGTGTACTCGCACTTCCGGTGGTTACTTAGTTACACCTTTAGATGAAAAGTAGGTCAGTAAACTTCGGTAGGTCAATAAAAGCGCGATATAGACCAGTGTCTGTCAATATTAAACCACATAAAGACCATTTAAATAGGAATCGTGCATATTCTGTGTGTCTCTGTGAATGAATGGCACAGACGCGCTGTTTCATTTACCACACACACTAAGGCACGCATGATGCTCGCGATGTTTTCAGCCTATATGAGGACATTAATGCACTTCATCAATACAGCCGCTCTGAGAGTCACTTCAGCAGCATTTTAGCTTCATTTGAGAAAAACTATCATATCATAAAACACAGAGAGACTCAAAGGTCTACACGGCAATCCGTCAAAATAAAAGTTTGGTTTAACCTTTGCAGAAAGTTTTGCTTAAATCATTACATTTTAAATACCGTAATTGGTTATAGCAATTTAATTAAACCATTCAAATGGAATCAAGACAACAAAAAAAAAATTACTTTTGGGAGATGCGAGAGCGAAGTAGGTCAGTGATAATTAACAGGCAGCCATGGTTAATGCAATTTGCAAAGACCCGCCCCCTTTAGTTACTGTTGCTATGTCCAACAAGTCATGGCGCTCTCACGCCCCACATCATGTTGTCACGCAATGAAAAATACATTGCGGATCAAAGAAAAAAACGGTCTAAACGCCGAGACAAGACAGAGCAGGTTACTTTTGATATGAAACAAAGTCTCAACGTTTAATTTGTGTAATTTTTGTAAAAAAAGAAATTTTTGTAAAATAGAAATGTAAAAAAGAAATACCTGTCAATCAAACTCCCTCGAAGGGTGAATTCTGAGGTGAGTAAAAAAGTCAGCTCACAATTCTGATATTTTCTTGCAATTGTGTGTTCCTGCCTCACAATCCAGAATCCAGAATCCAGAATCGGTCTGTCTTCGCCGGCCAAAAGTGGTCAGCGCAGACCACAACGATCTGCCCAGGTCTGTCGGTCCTGGGCGAGCCTCATCCAATTGTGTCCCAGATCTTGTCGTAGCGAGTCGCGCCATCGTGTTGCAGGGCGTCCGCGTGGCCGCTTGATATCGATCGGCAACCAGACGGTAACTTCGCGCGTCCATCTTTCGTCCGTCCGCCGCATCAGGTGCCCGGCCCAGCGCTTCTTGGCCTTGTTGGCCAGGTCCACCGCGTCGTCCACCCTGGTCATGGCCCGCAACTGCTCGTTGCGGACGTGGTCGGTCTGTTGGACCCCGATCATGCGGCGCTCGATTGCGCGTTCAGTCACGGCCAGCTTTAGCCGGTCGGCCGCCGTCATTGTCCAGGTCTCGGCCCCATAGAGCATGGCCGGCAGGACGGTGCTGTTGAATAGGGCAGCCCTGATGTCCGGGTCAATGGCTCTGTTGTTGGCCGTCTCGGCAATTGAGCCGAAGCTGACCCAGGCTGCTCGGCGTCGTCGTGCCAGTTCTCGGCCAATCTTATGGTCGGTGGTCAGCTCCTGGCCCAAGTAGATATAACTATCTACTTGCTGGAGCTGACGCTGGTCGACATGGAGGGTGGTGTCGGCCACCTGATCGTTGCGCATCCACTTAGTTTTGGCCAGATTGATTTTGAGGCCGAACCGGGCACCAGCCTGGTTGAGCTGGTCAAGCCGCTGCTGTACATCGACCGCCGAACAGCCTATCAGCACGATGTCATCGGCAAAGCGCAGGTGATTGAGCCAGCGGCCGTTGATCTTGATGCCGACCTCGTCCCAGTTGAGCTGCCGGAAAATTTGCTCGAGACAGGCGGTGAAAAGCTTGGGCGAGATGGTGTCTCCCTGCTTGACCCCGCGGCCGACCTTGATATTAAGCGGCCGGTCGAACAGGGTGATGGTGGTAGCGCAGTTGCTATTCAGCTCCTGCAGCAGGGCCACGTACTCGTCACCGATGCCTTGTTGTTGGAGGGCGAGCAACACGGCGTTAATCTCGACCGAGTCGAAGGCCTTCTCATAGTCGACGAAAGCCAGGACCAGCGGCATCTTGTACTCCCTGGTCCGCTCGAGCAGCTGGTTCAGCACCTGCAAATGGTCCATCAATGGCCTCACAATAAAAAAAATAAATAAAAAAAAACGGTCATTTTACTGATGGAAACAGACAGTAAAAAAGTGGACTTCAAAGATTTCTCATTCTGTAGCTCCCTGTGGGATTTTTTTTGATAAGTCCATAAAAATGCATCCATCCATGATAAAAGTACTCCACACGGCTCTGGGAGGTTAATAAAGGCGAAAGGTGAAGCGAAGTGATGCGTTCGTGTAAGAAACATATCCATATTTATTAGGGGTGTAACGATACGCGTATTCGTATCGAACCGTTCGGTACGAGGCTTTCGGTTCGGTTTTCGGTACGCATTACGTACCGAACGGTTCGTTGGACCATTTTTTCTGTCGTCCAAAATTTCGTTATTTCAAATGAAGGCGCGTCGCGGGTGGCAAGCGCGCTCATAGAGGCTGGCGCGACCACAACATCAACTGGCAAATGCAATGTAAGAACTAAACTGAGCTACTCTTATTGTGTTTGTGTGGACCGTTTATCAGTTTTGACCTGTGAAGCGGGACTATGCGCGAGCCTGATCAAGCAACACCACACAGCGCTAAGGGATCCAGACCAGTAAAGAAAGCATTTGAATTTCAAATGCTTTTTGAATTCGCCACTGAAGTAATAACATCGCTGCGAGATCTAGTGAGAAACATGCACATTTCTCTGTTATTAACGGGTCAAACAGCGCTGACGTGGAAACCAGGAATAAACATCGTGCCATGAATGAACTATCCAGTGTCCACAGATCAGCAACATTCACCGTGGAATGGATTTGCTGTAGTAACACTAACTGCAAGGTATGGAAGTTTGTCAGGAATAGTGGGATATAATGCTTCCAAGTAACATTACGTCTGTTTTATTTTGACATTATGAATACATTGCTGCCCTCAAATGTTAATCTAAACTAAAATAAACCTTTGTTTATAACTAGCCTACTACTACAATATTACATTTCATTTTGTCCAAGGAACTGTTTTGTTTTATATGCTCATAAGAAGAGTCAAGTATAGCTCCATTATTGCTCAGTAAAAAAAGCAACAAAAAAATAAAAAATTGAAAAATCATACTTTATGATGTTAGTTTCATTAAATAAAATAATAATAATAAAAAAAAATTATTCAAGGAAATTTCTCTGGCATTTATTTATTTTTGCTGTAGCCTATGGAAAACATACCGAACCGAACCGTACCGAACCGTGACACAAGTGTATCGTATCGAACCGAACCGTGAATTTTGAGAACCGTTACACCCCTAATATTTATAATTTTATTGACTTAAATAACTAGCTTCCGGCAGACAGCCATATACAAGTCAAATTACGCCCAAAGAGTAACTCTTGTCGATGTACGGCATAGGAGTATTGTAAGCTTTGACGGCTCTCGCGGTTCAAACAAACAGGGCTAGGCAATAAATTCAAGCTTCTCCCACATTTCTCTTTAAAAATTCTCGTTTTAGACTTCTAATTCATGCCTGGTGTTTAGTTTTTCTCCATCCTCTGCGCTTCCGCGTTCTTCAATACGTTGTGCGTCAGGTCAGTTTCTCACTTACTCTTTCGTTGTAAATCGATGCGTACGGCCGTCTGTCGGAAGCTAGTTATTTTACTCGCTAAAGTTTTAAATATGTATATATTTCTTACACAAATGCATCGCTTCACTTCAGAAGGCCTTTATTAACAACACAGGAGGCTGTTTGTAGGCTGTATATAGTTTATGGAGCATGCACTTGCATTATATTGACTTACAATAATAGATAATTTTTCTAAAAATCTCTGTGGAAATAAAGTCAGATATACATCTGGGATGGCACGAGGGAGAAAAAAAGAGATATTTTTTATTTTGGACTGCATTGTGCCTTTAAAATTGACTATGGTTTTATAAACTGCAGTGGATACTTACTAGTGATGGACTTGTTTCTCTGTTGGTGCCTGTTCTGCTCCGTAAACATTGTTCCATTAAAATAGCCCCACATCATCACATAGCCTTCACCATACCTAGAGACTGGCATGGAGTACTTTCTATAAGATCATCTCTCAATGCAAATCAAACCAGCTATTAGGCTAACTGAAATAAAACCATGCCAAGGTATGGTGAAGGCTATGTGATGATGTGGGGCTATTTTAATTCCAAAGGCCAAGGAAACTTTATCAGGATGCATAGTATCCTGGATCCATGAAATAACTGGCCTTTAAAAATAAAAATCTGCCTGCCTCTATAGGAATTTAACATAGGGGTGTCCAGACTTATGCACCCTGTATTTTAAGGAAGAACATTTATTTATTTACGATACATTATTCATTCACAAAGAAAATTGGTGTCCTTAAAGGTTGGATTTTTCCTATTTTTTTTTTAATTAAAGCATTAAGTTCAATTAGCAAAAGATGATTTTTTATTCCTTTTTAGTCAACTTTAGCATGGGTGTCTAAATGTATGCATAGCACTGTAAATGGTAATAAATTATTGTAATCAATCCACCATAAAAACATGGTTTCTACACTTTTACTATAATAAAAATGGATAATTTAGCAAAGGACCCTGGGAACATGTCCTAAAAAGAACAGCTCATCCAAAAAATAGAGTTCTCTCGTTATTTACTCCATGTTGTTCCAAAACTGTATGAATTTATTTTGTATAACCTTAATTAAGATATCTTGAGAAATGCCTTCACTGTTTTGTTTTTTTCCATAAAATGGGTTCCAATGTTATGGGTTCCAGTGTTGTTTTATTGCCAACATTCTTGTGTTTCACAGAAGTAATTCATACAGGTTTGAAAATAATTTCATTTTGAAAGGACATTTATGTTTGGGTCAGCTAGGCCCGTAAACTCATATCAAGAAGACAGGTAAATTATTGTCTGGAGGGTTGGACCAGTGTGCCTTTGAGCAGAGTTTACATGTTCTGCCTCTATTTCACGTGTACTTTACTATGACAATACTCACCGCAACTGAAGATCGTGTGGCTGGATAATATTTATTCCCAAAATTCCTGGATAATGAGGGAAACACACACATACAGCAATATTATTAGCTATTTGTATTTAATTACTAAAAGAGACATTTGCAAAAGCTTGCAAAATTTTACTCACCTGCTCAAAAACATATTATGATGACATGACTCATAATTTTGATGGATCGGTAGGCTGATATCCTGCAGTCAACAATATTCAAAAGCCTAGTTTGCATAGTGTGGTTCGAGTTCCTCTCTGTAAAGATACAATGTTCTCAGTTCACTCATTGTAAAGCTCCTATGCTGAGTTTTATTTTATTTTTTATCAAAAACTAAGTTAGCTGACACTATTTACACATGCTTAGCCTAATACATTGACATATCGATATTGCTCTAATCGCATTTAACATTAGATTCTCAATTTAACACACTATATTTTGATGTAGCAGAATTTATTATTATATAAAATAAAGTTATTTACCTTCCGCAGATTGCAATATGTCCGTTACACGTAGGCTATGTTGTTAAAATTCGTAGTCCATTTAAATCCCGCAACTTGCTCAAAATAAAAATGTAACAGTAGCCTACGATGCAAAATAATCCATGTTTTAAACAATGTAAAAGCCACAGAACCGAAGGAGGCTAGTACTGAAGATCCCGAGCAGCACACACACACTCACTCCAACAGACGAATATTCAAACTTGGCCAGTAAAAGGCGCGCATAGTTGTCATTGGCCAGATTCCTGGATGACAGTCTGAATAACCAATCATGCTCAAAACAACTCGAAGAGACAGCCAATAATGTGGTAACATTGCAATTACAGGAAAAGATGGCATGTTTTAAAAGAAAGAATATGAAAAAATTTACATGTGCTATTTATTTAGTTGTATTTGTAAGCTGGCTGTTATATTTAATCAAATGGTTAAATGGTGTCTTCATTGCAGTGCATGATTAAAAATTAAACTTACAATAACATATCAATAATAATAATAAATAACATAAATAATATATATAGGCTACCATATATAAGAACATATATTTACCACTGCTCTGCCAAACAGCAATTTAAAAGAGCAAACATATTTTATATTAAAGGGATAGTTCACTTTGAAATACATTTTTGGTATGTTTTAGCTTACCTCAAGGGCATCCAAGATGTAGGTGTCTTTTTTTCCGCAGTAGTTTCAATTTTGATATTTTTAGGTCAAACCGTTCTTGTCTGTCAGTCATATAATGCAGGTCTATGGTCATTATCTCAAAACACAAGCACAGAGTCCAAATTAAAACAATTCCCCGTCGTCCAAATTAAACAATTCCCCATCGTAAGTACACATTGATGGCCTAAGACACAAAACCAGCGGTTTGTGTGAGAAAACGAACAGTATTTACATCGTTTTTACCTCTTGTACACAGCCATGTCCGAGTGATCTAATCTGACGTGTGCGCAGACTGGTGCATAGATATATACACTAGATGTCGCCTTAAACCTTTAAAATGGAGTTTAGGAAGATGTATGTAACCACGGTCGTTAGCTTTGATTAACTATTGAAGCCTTTTCTCTTGTCAAAAGGCTCAACGCGACCGCCGATTTTGTTTGCGTGCAGATTAATTTCCGCCTATTTTAGACAGCCTAATATTTTGGTATTGCATCACTCATATCTCTTAAACGTTTAAAATGGAGTTTAGGAAGATGTATGTAACCACAATCATTAGATTTGAATAGCTCTTAAAGCCTTATCTCTTATCAAAAGGCTGAACACGACCGCAGACTGTGATAAACACTGCTGGCAGCAGCGACGTCTGTGTCCGTTCCATTCTAATCAATGACAGCGTAACCTCGTATCTCCCCGCTCCCAAGTCATAAATCTCGTATCTCCGATTAAACATGATTTTAGGGAAATGATGTGTTAATGTTGGTATACAACAGTATATGATAGCAATATAAGGTATAATACCAACTTTAACGATACAATGTTTAATAACTCAAAAAATATGCAGTTTTTTAAATTTCCTGAAAAATAATGGTTTTGGAGATACGAGGTTTCCGCCCGACAGCGACGATATAATATATGTATATATAATAGTGTAGGCGCTCACACCACAAACAAGGTAGCCGAAGATGTCCGTTATGCAAAAACTGCGGCAGCAAGTCGTCGTCGGTGCTCCACTCTTTGTTGGGAATTTCATATGGATCCAAACCGTTAAAAGTGCCGATTTTGTCCACATACCGGTCCCTGGCTTCCCTATTTAACATATCCCGGTAAATTCCACATCCTTTTCGGGATTTTAACATCTTTTTTCTTTCTTTTCTTTCTGCCAACTCTGCTTCTTCTCCTCGTTCGACTTGCTGTATGTTTACATTCGCGAGGCCATCAACATGGCCGCCACGTCCCAGAATGCAACGCGGCACCCAAGCCCTATTGAGCTACTTGAAACTTGTGTGGTACTTGATATCTGTAAGTGTAATCATTCACACTTCTCGCTATGATGTTCTGGAGTAGGCTAACTCCCCATGACTAGTCACAGACTTCACAGCTAAGTGGACGTTTCACCGATAGCAAGTAGCATTTAAAAGCGCTAACTTATCATTCCATCTTTTTTAATCAAAGCAAAAACGCCCTTTTATTATGGAAGATTTAGCAATCTACAAATGTAGCTTTAATTAGTGTAACCACGCGAGCCATTGCTTCATAGATCTTGCACTGATAGATGCATTGAAATTATACCCTCAACACACACACCGAAGACTAACTAATGGTAAACACTAGAAATGGTAAAGCATTTTCAATACATTAGAACGCAATAAGAACGTAGTAAAATGCTTACCTGTCTCGTTCCTTTAGCACATTAAAGGTGCAATGTGTGATATTTCTGAGGATCTATTGACAGAAATGCAATATAAGATCCATAACTATGTTTTCAGTGGTGTATAAAGACCTCACTTAATGAACCGTTATGTTATTACCTTAGAATGAGTCATTTATATCTACATAACCGCGGCCACCCCCTTCTATGAAGGTCGACATACTGTGACGTCATGTTTCTACCATAGCCGACAGCGAACAAAGCGCTACAGAGCGCGTTTCGTCACTAACTTGAATGAGAAGCAGCAGAAAAAGACGCAGCAGAATACTCAGGTTGTCCCTGACGCGGCAAACGTGGAGAAAAACATGCTGTCTGAACGACGCCTCGGACATCGTAACGTTAGCTATTTGCCCTTACCTAAGTTAGCTGCTTTGATGCTCTTATCTTATACTAACTAGCATGGAAACAAGCTATGGTAAAGTCAGTGAATAAAAGACTAACACAATGATAAACAAGTAAAAATAACAATCGCAATAACATGTGGTTTTACTGAATAATTAAGTAAATATAATTTAATATAAAATATAATATAGAGAAACCTCATTCAGGGCTCTACAGTGCGCCCATTTCACTCGCACATGCGAGTAAATATTTCGGCGTGCGAATGTGAAAAAATATTTCGGCGCACTTGTGCGAGTGACACAGCATTTTTCTATAGAAACAGCTGCAAATACATCATCATGAGGAGGGGCAGAGTAGGACACTATATTACCGGGAGATCAGTTATTTAGGCCTAAATCTTCAGTAGCATATGAGCGGAGTGGAGCGGTGAGAATCTCTGCTCATCGCTCACGGAACTGTTCACCCCTCCGCTCCCCCGCTCAAAGCTACATCAGGCCGCACCGCTCATTTTCGCTCAGCGCTCAACGCAGTTTGCTTCGCGCTCCACTCGAATCGCCCCCCGCTCGCTCCAAAAAAGGAAAAAAATCTACATGTATATCACTTGTAGCGGTCCCCAACCTTTTTTGCGTCACGGACCGGTTTAATATCAGACAATATTTTCACGGACCGGCCAAGGTGTGGCGGATAAATACAACAAAATAAAATGATACGAACGGCATAAAAAATGGGGTATTTTTTTTAAATAGCCTATAATAATAAACGTGAATCCAATATGTGTAGGCCATACTAGCAACTTTATTAGCAGCGTCCTCTAACATCGCGCCTAAAGACAACTGAGAAAGTCTGAACACAAACAAAATGCCCCCAAAAGAAAAAAATCTCCATGTTTTCGGTGCTGATGCGTTCATGTAACATGTAGGCCTAAGGGTGGCACTGCCAATAACGCACCTAAAAGCTGTCACAACGAACCGGCAAAATTAATGATTATGAATATGTAAAATATAGCAGGAGACATTTTAATTGTTTACTAATAAACCATTTTTTTTATGTCTGTGTCGGCTGGAAAGATGCTGACTCGCGATCTTCGCAGTAGCCTATTGAACGCCCCAGAGAGAAATGCACATACGGATTACATAAGAGAGCAGTCTGTTTTCTTTAGTTTTGAATTGTTCTGTTTAAAAGTAGACATTTCAAGCTTTATATATATGTCTCAGGTCTGTCAGGCAAGTAGGCTATACGCTGAGTTTCGGTTCATTTATGAGACAAACTCCAGGTTCACCCGCCGGCGCCTTCGTGTCGTGATTATCTATTTTCGAATATATTTACTTATTTATTAAATCCAGACAATTGGTTGATGGAACACTGATCAAAATTAAGATACAATTAATACAAAACAAAATTAAATTTAAAGACAGGCTTTGTGCTTTCTGTTTGAGGTCTCAGTGAAAGTTTTAAAGCAGTCTTTTAGTGCCGCTGTCAGAGCGCTCACGTCCGTAACGGAGAACTGTCCCATCTGAAACACTGTTTTTTGGGTTTTTTTGTGAAATAAATTTCTAAATAAATGCGACTTATAGTCCAGTGCGACTTAGGCTATGCCTATAGGTGTTTTTTCTTCTTCATGGCGCATTTTTTTGACTGATGCGTGGCGTGAGCGGAGCGGAATTGGAGCGGGAAATAGGGCGACGCTCTGTCCTTTTGAAATTGCCGCTCTGTGCTCTGTCCAAGATCCGCCCGCTCGCGCTCCCCGCTCGCTCCCGCTCCACTCCGCTCACATGCTCTATAATGATAAACTTATACAACAAAAATGACTGTGCCCCCAAATATTTGTCTGTGCTCCTAAATTTTTTTATTTAGGCGCACCAGTGCTCCTTGTTCAAAAAGTAAGTGTAGAGCCCTGTCATTGCTTGACTTGCTACTCTCTGCTGACTCAGACGACGACATCTTCCGATCCTACGTCGGCCACCGTAGCTTCTCATTCGAGTTTGCAATTTGAAGGAAAGGCCGCGAGTTATTGACCGGTTGCAATTCGCAAATCTCACCACTAGATGCCGCTAAAAATCACACACTGCACCTTTAAAATATAAACAAAGTCCAATAACCGCTGCATTCTACGAGCTGACAGGTGTCGTCGTCGTCATCTTCTTCTTCTTCTTTTAGCTATATTGCGGGTTTCGAATCAACTTCATAGGCGCATACCGCCACCTACTGTGTATGAAGAGAATGAACTCTATTTCTCACGTAATCCCTGTATCCTATATTTTACATCCACTAATCCCAATAATTGCATTTACTAGTTTTCATACATTTGGTCCATCATTTAGATATTAGATACTTGATATCCTAAAACAAGGTTCCTCAAATCTTGAAAAGATCTAGAAATGGTTTACTGAGTGGAAGATCCTGCCCAAACCGGCAAGCAGCAGAGGGACCAGCTCAATTAATTGGATTAAACATTAAAAAGCATCATGTGGCCACAATATTTTGGCCTTATAATGTATTGTCCTATAAATATTGTATAAAAATATGTATAAATATTTCCAAACAACATTTTACATGAAATCTAAAATTTTGGATTTAGAATGGACTCAAGATCCAGGAGGCAACGCTACACAAGGCAGTGGAAATATGCCCGGAGGTCACTGGCTGAAAGGAGTATTGGAGAACAATCAAAATGGCATCCGCAACTCAACACAGTCCAAATCATGCAGGGCCGGCGCTAGCCATTTGGGTGCCCTAAGCACAAATGCTTCACTAGTGTCCCATCATGTGCAAACATACATCAGCAGTCTCTTAAAATGTCTGATTTAGAGTTTTACGATCCTTTATTTTATAGATATATTAGTTTGTATACTGATTCAAAAGCAGATCAGACTGGCAATAAGAGAGGGCAGTTTATAAAGGAGATCAGAGTGATTATTGGAGAAATACTGGCCTAGGTGAGATCACTAGTGACATCACAGTTGAGAAAAATTTGAATGTTGAAAGTTGCTATAGCGATTGACTATCTGCAATACTCTACTGCTTACTTTACTACAATAGTTTGTTTGCTTTATTGAAAGATTTATTCTGCTTGAAAAAAATATTTATTCTGCAAGTTTCATTCTGCTCGGTTGCATACAATTCAGTCGATATATTCAATCTACTGTACAAGACCAAGTTTGAATTGTTGTCTGGAAGATTGAGCTGGCTCTCAAAAAACATTAAGCCATGCTGATCACTGTGAGTCTGCTGCTGGTGCATTACTTCACCAAGAAGAAAAAACTGATGGCAAAGACAACGAAGGGACAACTAGAATGGCATTTCACAAAATGTCAAGGTAAGCGCATTGTCAAATGTACCATCTCCATCTGAGCATATATTCAAGTAAATCAAGTAAATGATCATTTATGCAGTAAATGATCTCCATCAACTGTGTTTTGACGAGTGCACAATTGAAATGTTTTGTTTTGTGTTATTTGCTGCTCTAGGGCTAGGCCTTAAAGCCGTTCTTGATGAGGAGAAAGATGCTTTGTTCTGGGCGAGCCCAGCTTTAAAAGGTGATACACTTCATCAAAATCCTTTAACTTCTGGTTTATGTTGTATAATTATAAAAGGGTGATCTTGACATTGAAAAATAGCAGAATTATTTTTGAATTAACAGTGCAATCAAACAAATATGAGGGTCATTGACAAATAAAGCTTTAAAAAGGTGTTTTAAAAAAATATTTTTAAAACTGATATAATGCATAGGCCTATTTTAAATCATGAACAATGTGTTTAAACAAGTTTATGTTGTTAAATAACATTTTAATGTGTACATTTTTAGCCTAAGTTTAGCTCAAGCGGCAACCTCCCCGTCTCTCTCTTGAAACCAACGGAAGTGAGTTAAACTGCAATTCATCGACTGGCCGCTTGAGGCTGGCTGCAGAAGTGAGTCAAATCTGTATCTCCCCCATGTTAAAATTACCAACTTTACAGCAGAAAAAAACATGTTTACAGCCTGGTTCTCTATGTGGCTTTGGTCTATACAGCTAATTTTGCCCTTCATAACAACTGTGAGGGGGGTGATTTTTTTTATAACTCATCCGTTTAGTTGATTAATATTTAAAGTTCTGCATAATTAAGGGTGTGTCCACTTTTGAGTGACAGGTGGATTCCCGCTGATGTCAATGCTAGCCGTTTGTTTGCTGTTAGCCGTGTCACTACTCACTTCACCTCAGCAAATTTTAGCTGCTGAACTTGCCATCTCTGCAGTGTTTGTGCTTTTTTCTGAATTATTTCATACAATTTAATACACCCATTACTTCGCCCACGGCTTTGGATTCCGTCGTTGTCGTCGAGTATCGTTCGAGAGAACAACCAGCGCTGTATTTCAGTTGTTTTCCTCTGTGAACATGCACTAATGGATGTCTGACAATTTCGTTGGTTTTTGGAGTTTTCAGATTTAAAAACGTCTATAGATATAAAGGCTTGTTTGTTCTGCTCTCACGGAACAGATCGATTATAATATGCTTATGTACCGTCAGATGAAATCCTGCAGGTGTCGGCGCTTTCTCCGTCCATGCTATAAATGCACATCCTTGAATGAGCGCGGATTTTCTAGCGCATTTACTTGAACTTCATAGGTAATATATCTATGGTTTAACCCATTTGAGAGGCGGCCAAAATCAGAATTTAAAATGGACTGAATAAGCTCTCTACGAACTTGATGAGCGATTCCGCGCTGACGGACCATAGACTATAAAAAAAGAATGACTGACATGTAACTGTTATGCACATAAATCACTGTCACACACACTCTCTCAGAATAATAGTTAAGTTACTGCATAATACATTTTCAACTAGCAGAATAGTACAGAATCACGATACACAGTCTCACTTGTAGCCATGTCTTTTAATAATATTTCGAAGGGCAAAAACAGGAACTTTTCATTGGCTTTACATCATCAACTGTCACTTTAGCGCGAGGCCCTGTGCAGTCGCAGACTTAGTACTTTCCATAGGTTACTTTCAGTAGCATATAGCATTACCTCCCAAGCCTGAGCTAACTCGATCACGTCGAGCCGCGAGCGTGGTTTCATAGTCAGGCTCCTCCAGCTTCACCCACACCCCGCCTCTTTGCCCATTTTCGAGAGTGACGCAAGGTGACGGGAGGCCAATATGGCGACGGCCGACTCCGCCCACTTTAGGCTTCAAAAATGCTCTTCAGAAACCTACGGGTGACGTCACGGACACTACGTCCATATTTTTTTACAGTCTATGGTTTAGCTTTAGGAGCGGCAGAAACAGCGGTTTCCACGGTAACGGCTGTACACAAAGCAGCGCAACGCTCATAAACGCTGCTTTATCAGGAACGATAAAGAAAGATTCAATGAAAATAACATGAAACTTTTCTAAAGACAGTCAGTTCTCTTCAAAGATACATACATTCATATAAAAAACATGCCGCGTTTTGACTTTGAAACGTGCATGTTCATGTTTATTCAACGATGTTCCCAAAAAAAATAAAAATAAAGAAAGGGGGGTAATAAATGACTGTGCCTACAATGGTTTTTGTGGGGGAAGAGTTAACTGCACGCAGGTGTGGCGCGCGCATTAGCGAATGGTGATCACAAGCTCCTCATCAAAAACGATCATATTGGAGAGCTATTAAATATGAAGAAAAAGAATGCAGACTTTTAAAACATCTCGGAATAGTTAAGAAGATAACAGACAAATTGTCCTCTTGTAATCTGCTATTGGTGAGTATCTAACGTAGGCTAACGTTACCCTGATCTTTTTGAAGATTCACTCACGTTATAGGCTAAACGCCAAATAATATGTGCACTGCGCTCTCCGTTCCTCTCGTGTGTGTGTGTGTGTGTGTGTGTGTGTCGGCTTATAATATATACATGGACACAATACGTTGCTACGCCTATAGGCTATGTGTCATGGTTCTGTCACTTTTGCTTTTGTTACTAGTTCTGTGTGGTGACAGAGCTATGACATTTCCTGTCTGTCTCATGTTTTGTTAGTCTAGTTTCATGTGAGCACATGGCTCCTGATTATTCCTGTGCCATGTGCTTTCTGTCTAATTGTTAGCTCCTCCCTTCTCGTTTTCTGTTTAGTAATTAACATTCCTCACCTGTTGTCTCGTTACCCTCGTGTGTGTTTCCTTTATAGCCTCCTTTGTGTTTTCAGTCCAGTGCTGGTTCGTTTGTCTAAGTTCCTGTTTCTTGTTCCTAGTGTTTTTGCCTTGTTAGTATTTGTTCTGGTTTTTCCCCCACGTGGGAGTTTTGTTTATACTTTGTATTTTGTTTGTTTGGTTGGTTAATTAAAATCTTATCTTTGTTTTCCTGCAATTGAGTCCTCGTTTATGTTTCCTGATTATCACGTGACAGAACGAACCAGCCTAGAATGAGGACTCAGCGGAAAACGTCATACCAGTCACCAGGCCCTTCGATTACCTGTCCTCAATATGAACGGGTTATGAAATTCAACGTGTTGGTTTCTCTCCATCTGGAGGGTATGAATATCCGAGACTTTGCCCTAAGATTCAGCTCAGCGGCTGAGGGACTGAGCCTGGGGAAGACGGCCCTTAAGGACCTGTTTAATTTTGCACTTGACAAACCACTCAGTGCAGTGGAGATGGGGGTACTGAAGGAGTTCGACTTCTGGGGTTTCATCAATGCTCTGGATCCTGAGAGGAAACTTCCAGAGTGGCCAGCCATTGTATTCCCAGAGGCAGGGTTGCCTGCACCGTCTCGTACTGATCATCGCAGGAGGAAGAAAACCCCGGTGGTTCTGGAGGTTTCGACTTCAGCGGTCCCAACCCCGATGGTCCTGGATGATCCTACTTTGAGGGTTCCAGAGGGCTTTACTCTCCCTGCTAAAACCCCAGGGGTTGTAGAGCAGCTGGTAAAGACTACCCGCTCACGAAAGCGGAGGAAGAAGAGAGTTCAGGTCACGTCTGATGAGTCAGAGAATGCTTCCGTCCCGTCTGATGATCCAGAGACTGTTCAGGTCACGCCTGATGATTCAAAGAATGCTTCTGTCCCATCTGATGATCCAGAGACTGTTCAGGTCACGTCTGATGAGTCAGAGAATGTTCCCGTCACGTCTGAGGATCCAGAGATCGTTCAGGTCACGTCTGAGGATTCAGAGACTGTTCCCGTCACATCTGATGATCCAGAGATCGTTCAGGTCACGTCTGAGGATCCAGAGACTGTTCATGTCACATCGGATGATCCAGAGACTGTTCATGTCAGGTTTGCTGATACAGAGACTATTCAGGTCACGGCTGCCGATCTAGAGACTGTTCCTGTCACTTCTGCTGATAGAGAGACCGTTCATGCTATGTCTGCCGATCCAGAGACTGTTCTTGGGCCGTCCGAGGGGGTTTCTTCACCAGGGTCGCCCGGGTCGTCTATGCAGTCGGTTCCGCCCCGGCCGCTTGCACGACCTGTTCCGCCCCGGCCGCTTGCACGACCTGTTCCGCCCCGGCCGCCTGCACGACCTGTTCCGCCCTGTAGGCCTGCACTACCTGGTTTAACCCTCCCATCCCTCCCTGGCCTTCTAGGACTTTTTGCCACTATGCGATTATGGACTGGTTTGGGTTCCCTCCCTGTTTTAATGTTTCTGATGTGGTTGTCTGGTCTGTTTGTTTTCTTGTGTGTTTTTTGTTTTGTTTGATGTCCCTTTGAGGGGAGGTAATGTCATGGTTCTGTCACTTTTGCTTTTGTTACTAGTTCTGTGTGGTGACAGAGCTATGACATTTCCTGTCTGTCTCATGTTTTGTTAGTCTAGTTTCATGTGAGCACATGGCTCCTGATTATTCCTGTGCCATGTGCTTTCTGTCTAATTGTTAGCTCCTCCCTTCTCGTTTTCTGTTTAGTAATTAACATTCCTCACCTGTTGTCTCGTTACCCTCGTGTGTGTTTCCTTTATAGCCTCCTTTGTGTTTTCAGTCCAGTGCTGGTTCGTTTGTCTAAGTTCCTGTTTCTTGTTCCTAGTGTTTTTGCCTTGTTAGTATTTGTTCTGGTTTTTCCCCCACGTGGGAGTTTTGTTTATACTTTGTATTTTGTTTGTTTGGTTGGTTAATTAAAATCTTATCTTTGTTTTCCTGCAATTGAGTCCTCGTTTATGTTTCCTGATTATCAAGTGACACTATGTCTATGTCTATGGGACCGCAAGTCGACAAGTTATAGTATATGCCTGTGTAGGGACAAATTACATGCTTGATTAGTGAAATTAAAGTGTACTTTATTTGTTGTTACAAGTACATTACAAATTCATTACGAGTGTCTTCGAAACATACAAGCCATAGCCTATACAATAAGTGTATTATATTTGAGTAAAAAGTATAGGCTATGCTCAGTAATACCTTTGGCTTAAATTCCAAATACTACAAATTGCACACTTTGTCTTCAATAACAAATGCAGATTAATAAAAAAAATATTACTTAGCTATACTTTGTACAATATACTATTGTATACTATAATGTATTTTGAAAGTATACTTCAATGCATTGTTACAATGATCATTTTCATCACACAGTTAAAAACATACCTAAAATATATATTTTAAGTAAAGTGCAAATAAACTGAATTTTCACTTCAAGTATATTTTTCTAAAATATATTTAGAAAATATACTAAGGTACAATTATTTTAAAGTGTGTTAAAATATGTAATGTGAAAATAGGTAAAAGCATGATGCAATATGCTTTTAATATATATTTTTTGTTAGTATATTTGCAATGTACTATTAAAAAAGGGAATATATTTTAAATACAATAAAGTATACTTTTTTTCATTAGCGATTATTTACTCTTAGCACCCCTTTAAACTGTTAAGCCCCTTGGAATCCTGGAGCCGCCACTGCTTGAAAGCTACACAGAAGTGAATTAAACGTTTATAGATATAGAGACTACACTCGTTCTGCGGACTGTTGCTCTCATGGAATAGATAGACTGTATATGCTTATTTAACTTTTTAGTGTTAAATAAAAAGTACCGTCTGACGAAATCCTGCAGGTGTCAGTGCTTTCTCTCCGTCCATGCAATAGATGCACACCCTTGAATGAGTGCGGATTTCTAGTGCATTTACTTGAACTTCTTAGGTAATATCTGTGATTTAACCCATTTGAGTGGACTGAATGAATAAAGCTCTCTACGAACTTGACGTGCGATGCCGCGCTGACGAGTAGGGTATTCCTGCACAATCTGAGGCTGCAGTTATAGGACCCGGCTATAGGACCCCGGTTATAGGACCCTAATTTTTTGTGACACCGCCACCTACCGAACTGGATGATCACCAGAAACAGTCATTTGAGATGGACGACATGGACGATCAGACTGTGAGTACCGATATTCAATTAACTTTTATTACGTTTAAACGAAGCAAAGTTTACAAAGCCAGTGAGAGCTAACTATCAATGAATAACTAATTCCCACGAATTTGGAATTCGTGTTCTAGTTGTATTAATTACTACGACGTTCTTAATTGTGGCCATGATTTAATAAATCCTTGTTTAGTTTTATAATAAGTAAATCTAGCCAGCACATACATTTAACGTAAAAAAAATGAGCATGAAAGCATGCTGATGTTAAATGTGTAAGATTTACCTGTAGCTTACTCTCTTACCTGAAAACTTGGTTAATCATTGTTTTACCTAATTAGTTAAGTATAAAATACCTTTCATAAATCAACTGCCTGGTTGCACTACAAATTAGCCTGTCGTTTTGGCGTTTATTTTGCAATAATGAATGAGACATTTGGCAGTTTTAATATTCTGTAACAATTTGGCCTAATCTGCAGGCCTATGATGACACACGGTTATCACGTGTTAGTTTCTGTGATGTTCTGCATTGCCAATATTAATTTTATGGATGTGGTTAGGATCATTGTAGGACAGATGATCATAAAAAATGCACTAGGGATATTTTAATTGAGATGATCTCAAAATATTCTATATATAATAGGCTCTCTCTTTTTCAAGATGCATATAACAATCCAAAAAGGGAGATCCTTGCCAGCATTAAGGAGATGTGCTGTATTGACTATCACTGCCCATTCTGCAGTTCAGCTGTGTTCCAGTCAACAAAGCTGAGCAAGGTCAGAACCCATTTAGAAAGCCATTTCAATCGGGCGGTTCTCCATGAAGGTACGTTTTCAAACATCCCCTCAGGAAATGCAATTGGAGTTAACATGTGCATTAAAACCAGCAAGAATTTTAGGATTAGTTCCATTTGAGCAATGAATCCAAACAACTGTCTTTCTGATTTGTTTTTGGAAACCAAACACCTAATTCAGATTTTGGGTTTACATTTACACATTTAAATAAATAATCAATAGTTCTATGTTCTTGTTAGGGTATACCATTCACAGATGTGGGTTACATTGCCGACCACAGTTGCATTATCACTGCATTCACTGCCAGTCAATGCTGTTTCGTAAATCGGATTTCATTAAACACCTGTCTTTGTGCAAGGAGGATCACTCTGCCATAACCAGCACCAGGCACGTGCAGAGGGGGGGGCGTTGGGTGCTCGAGCACCTGCCCTTTTGCCCCTTGGTGCCCAAAGTGCCCTTTTTTTTCAAGGCAAAATTTCCTCTCCTTTTTTGTAATTAAAGGCCCTTTTGTGGATGCCTGCCCAATCTAACTATTAGTAAAATTAATGAATAATAATTTAGCCGTAAATAAAATGACCCACATGATGACCTTTCACCTGACGAACTCAACCGTCCGGGACGATTCCTCACGCTGCACGCGCATTTTTAAAATTCGCGCGGCTACGCGCACTACCAGACGATATCTTCAACTCTGCGGCTGCTGGTAAGTGGTGTTTCATTCTCAGCGAAGTGCTTATGATGTTTGTTTACTTATTATTATTATTTTACAAGAACGACGTGAAGAGAGCATGCAGAAATGTTGTTTACATTGCTGTCTGTGTGTAGGCTGTAGAAGTTACGTTAGCTTGCTGTTTAGGGAGAAAAGTTTCACGGGTGTCGAGGGGTCTGGTCTTTTTATGTTATTTATACTTTAAACTATTATTATTATTACAATATTTATTTAAAAAACGTAGAGTGCCTTAAAAATTATCACAACACTGGTAAGACTTACCAGTATCTTATGTTTTGTGTGCAGCAGCCTCTGTGAACATCTCCCCTAGCAGCCTGGGCAGAATCTGCAGCTTTACAGCAGGTCAGTGAGCTAGTGAGCCAGTTCCAAACACTGTCAGATATCTTTACATCTTGTCATGGTCACATAAAAATTGTTTAATCAGCTAATATATCTCCTATATGTTTGTTTTAATGTCTACAGTCTCAGATCAACTCCAGCAGTATCATCATCATCATCATCATCAGCAGCAGCAGCAGCAGCAGCAACAGCAAAGGCAGCAAACTCACTTAAGGACTTTAGTAAGAATTTACCAGAAACAGGTATCACATTAATGTTAAAAATATTGTAAAGTATTAAAATATTTTTTTTCTGTTTGCTTTGTTTTTATTTTCATTGTATAAATGTAACTCTTGTATTTTTGTAAATCTGTTTATGCCATGAAAATAGCCACAGATGCTGACATGGCATTAAATAAAACTATACTATACTGTACTGTACGAAACATGGGCCACGTTGATTTAGTCCTACACAGTTTACTATAACAGCTGTTCTTTATTATTCTGTAGGCTATAACAGAGAAGGAAAAGCCATCAGGTTAGGGCAACTTAAGATACTTCAGTTTCTAATCCCAGAGTTATTAATATGTACACATAATTATTTAAATGTTTTAACTTTTAAACTTAAAATTTGTCTTTCCTGTTTCTTTTTCAAAACTGCATCAATGCATTTGCTGCCGTATCGATACAGAATCATCCATATTGATATATTGCTGTATTGATATTTTGAGCACAGCCCTATTTAAAGCCTTGTTCCATGTGCCCCCTTTTATACTTTGAGCACCTGCCCCTCCAGAGGTCTCTGCACGGCCCTGACCAGCACACTCCCAGATCAAACTACAAAAAACACCTCCATCCCATCTCTAAGAACAGCAACCACCACCTTCCAAGATCCAACTACAACAACCACCACTATCCCATCTCTATCAACAGCAACCACCACAATCCAAGATCCAACTACAAAAAACACCACTATTCCATCTCTATCAACAGCAACCTCCCCCACTCTGCCAACCACCCCAAGTGAACAGATGCGAAGGGTCCGTGTGAAGGCAGTACTAAAGAAAAAGTGTCCTATATGCCACCTTCTCATGAACAAGACAAATTTAAAGAGGCACATAGAAAGAAAGCACACAAGCAAACAGAAGGACATCACAGCATCTTCCCACCTTCAGAGTGAATGTATTGATCTGGAGAATGGAATTTATACAGTCCACAAATCATTCCATGGTACCAGTATACCTCTCCATGTCCAAAATAAAATATGGGGGGAAAATCAACAAGTTTGCTGTGAATCCACTGAGTGCCAGGTGAACATGGAGTTGGCATGGAGGAGTGGATTGAAAGCATATCAGTGCATACACCTTAAATCAATAACATACTGTTCATCTTATGCTTGCTCTCCTGTACTTGGTGAAGATACACTAACTGAGATGGTGAACAACAAGTGGTTTGGTGAGGATAAAAAGAAGGTTTGCCTTGGTCTGAAAAACCTTGCCAACAGCAACCATGCACCTCTGTCTGTGTACTGCAAAATTGGAACCCCTCAGTCAGTGAAATACATCTCCATTTATGAGCCTACAGTTTCGTATTATAGTCGATTGGGACGAGTCATTGTGTCGTATGACACCAAAACAAATTCATGGCACTGTCCTTGTCATACTACAACGAGATCATGCATACACAAATATATAGCAAAATGGCACTTATTTCAAACACAACGTGAACTGTTCAGAAAAGTGCGGAGCACAGAGGAAATGGAAGTCCTAACATCAGCAGGGGATGAAAACAGACATGATGAGGCTGATCTGGGTGACATACCATATCCACCAAAAGTTGAACAGAAGTTAAAAGTCATGGTCCAGTATATTCTGAACAACAAAAAGTTACCTGTTGTACTTCCTGAACATTTGCGCCTTCCATCGGTGGAAAAGCAATACCCAAGGCATCTAATTCCAGAAGAGATGATGTGCCAGCACTGCCCTGGCAATGTACCCCTCAGTGACCCAATCCTTATTACACAAAAGGCAAAAATCCTCACCAGCTCACGCATTGTTCATGGTAGGTCAATGATGCAGATTCATTATTATTATTTTTAAAGTTAAAATCTACTATGGGAGATTTGGTCTATACTTTTAAAAATCATTCAATGTTTTAGAAACTGTACTGTGATTTTGTTAAATCTTTATATTTCCAGATGTTTCTACCTACTGTAAGTCTTGTCATCAATGTGGAACCTACTTCCGGTACCAAGAGTGGAAAGACGGCATACACAATTTTAATGATCGAATACTCCTTGACCTTCCTCTATGCATAACCATAAGAAATATGCTACAGGTAGTTTTCAATCTTAATTGAATTAAAGTCTTTAATTCATTCCTTTAAAATGTACAGTATATTTAGATTTTCATTATTTTGATTCTCTCTTAGGTCCATACTGCAGACCTGCCAACCTGTACGCATTTTGCGTAGCGGATACGCATTTTGACTTCAAAGTACGCTGGTACGATTTGTCACTCTAAACTACGCAAAAACCTGGTGACGCCTCTGTGCACGCGCTGTCCTCAAATCAAGCTACAGCAAAAGAAGAAAAGTTCGACCAATCATAGCGCTGGGTTCATTCCCCAAATAGCAAGCGGGGATGATTGACAGATGCGTAAGGCCTATCATTAAAAAGAGACTGAAAATCGACACCAATAAAGATTCCCGCTCGATCCCCCTTCCACTCCCGCGGCCGCCGTCTGACTGATGTCTTTAGCGAGGACAGTACGGTACTTCTGACTCCTGAAGGTAAACGGCCTGTGGTCGATGTGGAAAGATGATTGTTGAGTTAACTTAATCTTATGGATTCGATGATCACACAGATCGCATGGATTATCTTAAAATACTCCGTTAGGTTATTCATGGTCACTCAGAAAAGAGGAAGACATCATTCAGTCATGCAAATAATAAAATGCTCAAGTAATGCTGAACTATAAATCTTGAAATCGCTATGGCTTAGTGATTATGAAAGTGCTGTGATTTGTGGATTAGCCTACTGATAAGCACGAGTCTAGAGAAACAGGCGTTTATTTATTCATTCATTCTCAGTGTAGAGAAACGTATGTGTTACGTTATTGTCTTAATTATATCTAAAGTAGCCTACCTAATTATGTTACATATTTATTTTGTATGAAAACTAGCGCGTTAGTTACTTATGGATTAAAAAGTACCGTTGTATCAGTGCTGCGCGAGCTCTCTCTCTCTCAAACACGGACGCGCGCGCGCACACAGAGAGAGAAGATCAGTGTAAAATAAAAATTGACGAGCTAAATTTTAATTTTGTTCTTGCTTGTTTGTTTTTTCTGTCAAAAAGCATTTTGTATTATCCATCCCTGCTTTTAAAATTCGTTAAATGACGGACGTTTACTGTTAACACAGCCCTCATTATATGTCTGATTCGGAACTTATTACGTTACTTTATATTATTTTTAGAATAAGTGATTCGTTATGCTATTATTGGACTCCTGTCTATTCATTGTCAACTGTTTTATATAAATATGTTTGTATTGGCTAACATTTATTCAGCTAATGCGTGTCCTGTTTAAAATGTGCAATGTTCAAATGCAAAGACAGCACGTCACAAATAGAAGCCCTTTTCCCTGTGGTATTTAATATCATATTTGGATATTGGAAAATAAATAAATTAGCCTATCTTAATTGTACACAATGTTCCTATGTTTTATCTTTTTTTAAATCTTTTTTTTAATTTATTTTTACTGTGTTCTAGGGGTTTCTTAATTTTAGACTAGTTGACCAGCACACATTATATGCAATGCAATTATATAACGCATGTGTGTCGTCGTCCAAACCGCCCATACATAACCCCCCTTCCAAAGGTGCTTCCCTTTAATTATCTGGCATTTTATTTTCAGTGTACTCTGTAAGGATGAAACCCTTTTAGTTGGTTAAACAACTATATATATTTTTTTCATTTCAGGTGGCTGGGCTGTGATTATGTGCCCGTGTGGCATTGTGTACAGCATAAAGTGTCAGATTCGAGCAGAAAGCCCACGTGACTTTGCAGACATGTTGCTTTCCTGGAAGCACATGCCAAACGTTATCATATATGACTTTGCACGTGGGTTAGCAACCCACATGAACCTCAGAGAGCCAGAAAGGTTGCCTTTCAATCCCTTTGAAGGACGTTTAAGCCCCCCAACTCCAGACAATATAGCCAAAGCCAAAGATGGGAAACTGAAGGTCTCACTACCTTGGCTGAATTGTAAAAAAATGATTCCAGACCCTGAAGGCCATCCAATTACTGGTTCGGCGGAGCATTATGCTCTGTATGACCGGTTCCACGAGATCAATACGAAAGATCCCCGTGATGTCCTGCGAAAGCTTCACATTGTCCCACAACTGGCTGGAAAAGTAAACAGTCAAGTTGCAGAACAGCTATTTTCCAGAATGAAGAAAAATAATTACTTTTTAAACATGGCTTTACCGTCAACACATCTGTTCCTTATGAGGAATATTATACACCATCATAACATGTACAGAAATGAACAACGGCTAGGCAACATAAAAAGGGCTTTTGGAAATGTCACAATGAACATGCACAGCCAGGCAGTGTTGGGTAATTTATTTATTTTTTAATTCCATTCTGTTTTAAATGCAGCACATTTATTGATCAATGTTGAATTAATTAAAAAAAATTTTTTTTTAGGAAAAACAGAATCCCCAGATATAGTCTCCACTGTTCCAATGGACATTGATGTACCAACTGGTGAGTAATGAGGGACTCATTCTGCTCTTCTATTGTCAAGTTCTTCATTTTGTTTTTCTGTATGACAGAATGCTTATGGATTGTCAGTGCTGAGAACTTCTTTCATTTTATGGGTTTATAGGAACACTTAGTCATTTTCTGTTTTAGTTTCAGGAGAGTCAGTGCCCAAGCCAGCATCCCTCGCTGCACCCGCTGCGCCCAGTCCAGCGTCCCTCGCTGCGCCCAGTCCAGCGTCCCTCGCTGCGCCCAGTCCAGCGTCCCTCGCTGCACCCGCTGCGCCCAGTCCAGCGTCCCTCGCTGCGCCCAGTCCAGCGTCCCTCGCTGCACCCGCTGCGCCCAGTCCAGCGTCCCTCGCTGCGCCCAGTCCAGCGTCCCTCGCTGCGCCCAGTCCAGCGTCCCTCGCTGCACCCGCTGCGCCCAGTCCAGCGTCCCTCGCTGCGCCCAGTCCAGCGTCCCTCGCTGCGCCCAGTCCAGCGTCCCTCGCTGCACCCACTGCGCCCAGTCCAGCGTCCCTCGCTGCGCCCAGTCCAGCGTCCCTCGCTGCGCCCAGTCCAGCGTCCCTCGCTGCACCCGCTGCGCCCAGTCCAGCGTCCCTCGCTGCGCCCAGTCCAGCGTCCCTCGCTGCACCCAGTCCAGCGTCCCTTCGCTTCTCAGGACTGAGTAAACCCTGGGAAAAAGAATTGAATCCTATCCAGGACAAATTGGTAAGCTAATTATTAAAATGTGATATGTTTGGCAAGTCTCAGGGATCTGATCTGACAGTTATGGGTGTAACAGATATAATCTATGATCTGTACAGGTTACACCCCACATTGTTCATGTCACCAACTCTGTAATTGATGTTAAAAAAGAAAAAAATGCTCTTGACTGAATAACTTTAGAAGCTTTTCAAAAAGAATGCCATGTATTTTGCTCTTGTACTAATAATAGTCATTATTACTATTATGCAGCTCAGCAACACGTATGTAACTTCTATATATTTATATATATTATATATACTGTACACAAGACCAAAGCCTAAATTAAACATAATTTATCTGTTACTATATTCTTTCATATTATTGTCTACTTTCAAAGTAGTTATAAACTTTAATATATATATTATTAATATTTTATTATATATATATTTTTTTTTTTTACTTTAGGGAAAAGACATATATATAAAGAACATGTATGTAGTTCCTACATGGAAGCATACACCAAATAACATGGTTGTCAACTTTCCAGTAAGTATGCAAAAATTACAATATGTGGTTCCAAAATGTTAGATCTGCATAATGACAAGACTTTGATTAATGTTAGGAGGATGTTGACATGAAAGACTTGTTGGTGTTTCCGGCATGGACAGACTCAATTGGGCCAGAACACTTCGTTCTCTGTGTAAGGGATTGGTACTGTTCCAAGATGCTAGATTGTACATGTAGTGTGGTTATTGTTAAATCATGTAAATTCAAATTGGGAATTACATACTTTTTTTTTCTAACGACTTGTTAAATGTTGTGTATCTTTTACCAAATACCACATTATAGGTCATGAAGCCACTCATGAGAGAGATGTTCTTTTTAGACTCAATTTACACAATGCATGAGTCTGGATTTGGTGATGCTGATTACAGAGCCATTTTTAGGTTCACAAATGAGGCATACTGTTTGACATGTTCATATAGCAATTTATACTTTGGCTACGTTCTTATAGCCTGTACTGATATATTTCGGCTACGTTCTTATCCTTTTATTTTCTATTTTTTGTGTAGAAATCTTGCACAAAAAATGTATCCTGGGGAGCTGGACTGAAAAGACTGGACATGATATTGCGGTGATTAATAAATGCATATTTAGCTACTCCAAACAAATATTATTATATCCCATATTCTGCTCATCATAGATGTCATAATGTAACCGAGATGGTAATGGCTTTCAACTATTTGACATGTATGTTACCTTTTATTGCCACGCCAGATCTGTGGAAATGACTGTGGGATTTTCATGCTTATGGTAAGGTCCGTTTTTTTGGCAAGTGTATACAAGTTTCTGTGACCATTGTGAATAAAATGTTTTCTGTCTTTTATATTTCAGTATACCCTTTGCATTGTGACAGGTGTGGGGTTTGATTTCAAGGAGGTTAGTTGATTTAAAAAAAAAATGTAAAAGAAAATGACTCACTTTACTTTTTGTCTGAGTGCACACTCTTCATCATGAAGAAAATAGATACATTATGAACTGAAGATTCTCCCCATCACTGTCACACATCTTTCAGATGGACATGCCTTCCATTCGAAAGTGGTGGTGTCTCCTTCTGATGGAGCGCTTCAAAATAGAAGGGTATGACACCACTAAACAATGTATATATTCATTTCTGTAGCTTTTGCTGGTTTTAATACCTTGTGCTGTTTTTTTTATTACATTTGTTATGTTTTCATCTACAGTCTATTGTTCATTTTGTGCCTTGGCTTATTTATTAAAATCGCCATCTTCACTAGATATGCATAATGACTATCATCCATTTAGCTACATGTAAGTAAGGTAAATAGGTAATGTTTACAATAGTTTCCTCACTCTGTATGCAACTGCAACTATGTGGTACCATGGTCACAATTGTTTATACTGTAGGTATTGCATTAATTTTGGTGAACAAACCGACTGGAACTATCTGTGCTTTAAACAGTTTTAAACCACACCTTCCACTCAATTAGACATTTGTGTATGCTTTTGCCTATGCAGTGCTTTGGATTAATCTTCTTAATGTTTGAAAGGCATGGTCAGCGGTTTGCCTTCTGGACTGATGAGGCCAGAAGCTTGGTTCAAGAGTCTTCAGCCTGTCTACAGAGTGCCAAGACAGAAAGCTGTCTCCAAAAAAGTCCCAGCCCACATTGAAGCTGTCAATGTCCGCACAGCTGAAGAAAAGAAACTAGTGGACTTTATAGTGAAGTCTCAGGGATCTGAGGAACATTTGGTGGTACTTTAACAATGTTCACGCTTATTCATCTTTAAATACAATTATTGTATCTTTATCTTAAATGTATCAATTCCTTAAATAATTGTTTTTGTACCATGGTTTGCCCATAGGGTGTACTCAACGGGAAGCCCTCTAAGTGGTTACAAAAATTAACCTCTTCCCGGGTGCCTGTCTACCTCGACAGTGAGGAACAACAGGACATCTTGTTTTCTTATCTGAGAGGAGTGCTGGATAGGATACCAACACAGTTAAGCATCACAGATGAAGTGCAGTTTATCTGTGGTGTTCTTTTTCCAGAGGTATGCCGAACCATGTAATGTGGTTGTGTGTCCTGCTCCTGCACTTACAAAATGTACTGTATAAACTGCATGCTAGCACTACTGTATAATGGCTTGCTGTTCAGTAGTGGTATTATAGTATATTTATATTAACGCTTTTCATAGGCTATCATAAATGCCCTGGCTGTCCTCCGGGATGTCTCCATGCAGGAGGCTGAGCAGGTCTTCCTTTCTGGTCCAGCTTATCATTACAGGTCAGAGTAGATTATTATTTTTTTCACAATGACGAGTGCACCCTTTTGTTATTAATATTTCTGTTAACACAACAGTGATTGTTCTCTGATAACTATTTCAGTGAAGTGGAAGAATTCAATAGACATATTGACAAACAACTGAGGAAAGAAGGGAGACCATTCAATTGGTGGGTATTGTTCTTATGTTTACACATTTGAATTAGACGTCAGTAACATTGAATATTCTATTTGACTTTATCTGTCTACAACTCCAAAATTTCTTAAGTGTTAAATGTTTCTTATTTCTCTCTCTCTCTCTCTCTCTCTCCCTCTCTCTCTCTCTCTCTCTCTCTCTCAGAGTTGAAGCCTACTACAGCCAACTGGTGGAAGAGGGGGTCTTTTTGGTGCTTTTGTTCTAGCACAGTATTTTGTTCTTGCACAACTAATTTTGTTCTTTCATATAATATAAATAAATACATTTATATATAAATAAATGTATTCTTGAATCATTCTGGAGTTTTGTCTTCTGATATCTGGCCATATCATTTAGTTACTGCATATGCTGATTCCCTCATTGTACTGTTCAATATACAGTATAATTCTAGAAACTAAGACTTACTCCACTTTTTCAGTTGTTTAAAGAATGATAAACATTTTAATTTGTTTTGTGTAAATTCATTTATTTAAATTTAACCTCTGATGCATTTTGAATAAAAACACATTTTATAAAATAATAATAAAAATACTCCTGAGATTAAATGTCTTTCGAACTATATGTACAAATTAACCACCTGGGTCTTATAACTGTGGTCCTGAAACTGCAACCGTTGTTATATACTCCAGTTCGGTAGGTGGCGGTGTCACAAAAACTTAGGGTCCTATAACCGGGGTCCTATAGCCGGGTCCTATAACTGCAGCCTCCGATTGTGCAGGAATATACTATTGGCGCTGACTGACATGTATGCGCATGAATCACTGTCACACGCACAAGCTCAGAGCAATATTGCATATTCGAGGAACGTTCCGGGAACCTTCTGATAACCTTTCGGCAACGTTCCGGGAACCTTCCGGGAACGTTCTATTAATGTAAAGAAAACTTTCCTAGCTAACCAACAGGAAACGTTAGAATGTTTGTTCTGGGAACCTGAAAATAATGTTCTGGGAACCAAAAATTGTTAAGTGGGAATCTTTCCTCACAACTCGTCAGGACACATTCTCCATGCAGCAGCACATGGTTTTACGTAGACTCACTCAGGAAGAGCTTGACGCATCTGAACTCTCTGCACGTTTGATATCTTTGACCGATTTATTCGGTAAAAAAAAAAAATTACGTTTCTTTTTTCTTTTTTATGCAGCTTCAGCCATGAGGAATCCCGTCCTGTTGTCTCCAACGGAAGCAGAGGCAGAGAAATTCATCAAAGATTTCCTACGCTTGGCCCCAGGGAGGGTGTAATTTATGTTATTCATATTTGTGTATCTTATAAATATAAGGTATATTGTTTTATTTGAATAGCCTATATGTTAATATGGCGTTCTGTTAATGTGGCCTTTTATAATTAATTAAAAGCGGTAATGAATATAAATGATTAATTATAAATATGTTGCCTATTAGTAATAAATGTATTACTAAAAACGACAGCAAATGCGTGTTTTATTCTAGGTTCAGGTGGTTACTTCACGTGCACAGAACAACTTGCTATAACTAACAGGTGATTATCATATCTAACCTACCCAATCAACATAACGTAATTTTAAAGTTATTATATAACCGATCACAAACGTCACACAATTAATATTAAAAATATATTTGTTTTATACATAACCTACCTCAAACTAAATTTTCCTCACAACTCGTCAGCACGTCTTCTCCACGCAGCATCAGCAGCACATGGTTTAATGTAGACTCAGGCAGGAAGAGTATTGTCCAAAGCCAGGTAAAAGTACATATTTACCAAGTACTTTTTAGAAGAAGCAGTCGAGCAACAAAAGAGGACAGCAGATTGTAAGTGTTTTCTTTTGTTTTCTCATTAGAATTTAGCGCGGTTTGCCGTTGCTAGGAAACATTGTTTTGTTTGCAGTGTTTAACGTGGTACACGCCTGCTGAAGTTGCGTTTGTTCTCCTACAGCGTGAAGATTTGAAGTGGCTACGTTTTATGGGAATTAATTTTGTTAATGGAAGGAATTATAAATTTAAACGATGTCTGGGCTACATAAATACAACATCTGATGAACATCTTTAAAAGAGCGGATTGCCGACGTTCTAAATTATTTACGTCTTATTTACATACCCCAACAGCTGGCAAGGACGTCTTGACGTAAAGCATATGAGCAAACGCCCTAATATAAACGTCTTCCAGATGAAAACGACGCGACGTGCGTGTGCTATCTGGGATAGTTCACTCCAAAATAAAATTTCAGTCATTAATTACTCACCCTCATGTCGTTTCAAACCCGTTCATCTCCAGAACACAAATAAAGATATTTTTGATGAAATCCGAGAGCTTTCTGACTCCTCCATTGACAGTAACGTAATTGCAACTTTCAAGGCCCAGAAAGGTAGAAAAGAAATCTTTAAAATAGTCCATGTAACTACAGTGGTTCAAACTTAATGTTATGAAGTGACTTGAATACTTTGTGTGCACAAAAAAAGAAACATAAATAACGACTTTATTGAAGAATTTCTTCTTGTCTGTGTCAGATCGTGTTGTAACCACAGTGTTGGGCTTCTGGGTTCTACAAAAAAAAAAAAAAAAAATATGTTATTCAATTTCTTGTCTTTGGTGTCAGTCTCTAAATTAAGCGGTTCATGTTATAGCCTAAACACAGTTCAGCCCTTCTGGGCTCTACATCGTAGAATCTTTTTTTTTTCTGCCACCTCCGACCACCCTGTCTGGGGCATAGGCAGCAGCCACTGCAATGGTTTTACAAAAAAAAAAAAAAATGAATGAATACAAAATTCTACATATAACTAGGGATGTCCCGATCAGGTTTTTTTGCCCCCAAGTCCGAGTCATTTGATTTTGAGTATCTACCGATACCGAGTCCCGATCCGATACTTCTATAATACATAAAAAAAGAATAAAGAAGAGCGAAAAAACAGATCCAGGATGTTCCTTATTTTTTATTTAATTCACCTTATTTTAACATTCAACAACTCTGTTAACAAACAGAGCACTTCTGTGAGGTAGCTTGAACAATCAAGTAATACATAACATAAATTCTTCACTTTTGGACTTTAGTGCAACAGTAAATATAAAAAAAGTCTAATATATAAACAAATAGCACCTCAACTTAAAATACCCGGCAGGCATGTAAACAAATAAAATATAAAAGTGCCACAGTGTTTGCAAAGCCAGTAATGTGCTTTTAGGAACTGCACTCCTAACTCTTACGGACGTTACCTCCCGATCAGGACTCGGATATATATGTATATATATTCTCATTATTTTTTAACACATCTATAGTTATGCGGTGCCACAGAGTTACGCATCTCATATGACCTTGTTATTTGTACACACTGTGACTATACAAATCACAACATGTCAATAGCAAAATGTTGGCGTTATTTTGTCACTTATTGGGATTAGTATGCTAGATGTAGCCATTTACAACCAGTCTTTGTGCTAAGCTAGGCTAGCGGTGGGTGCGTCAAACAGACTTACAAACAGGCACGGAGATGAAAAAGGTATGTATGGACTTATCTAACTCTGGGGGATACGGTGAATAAGCTAAAGTCCCCAAAAGTCGAAGTGTTCCTTTAATGGCTTTCCTGAGGTAAATGTTGTGACAATTGTTCTCCAGCTGTTTTACCTCTTTCCACGGTTGAAAAACACTGATTGATCGATATTATGTATGAGGAATATACATTTCAGTAAGTTATACTGTATCTTTCAACATTGTTTATTCGTGTTTATTTATTATTAGCTAGTAGAGATGATCGGTTCACGTGCCGCTTGAATTGAGGCACTGTCACATTTACAAGCGCCAAAACGGTATTTAATGTTTGAATTTCGTAATAGAATAGACAGAAAATGAGAGCTGATTTGTTTTTTATATCATAAGTAACCTGCTCTGTCTAGTCTGTCAGTGTCCATGTCCTCTTTGCCTCGCAAATTTTCTGTGCGTGAGAAAATGGATGTGTGGCGTGAGAGCGTGTGAAAAGTGTAAATTGCGTGAGTCTCACGCTGAATGCTTGAGAGTTGGCAGCCCTGGATTTGGCTGACATCTCCCCGACGACAGCCACGGTGACGGCACAGCTTGCTCTCCTGTCTCCCGCATTCACCCGTGGAGTGTGTGTGCGGGGTGGGCGGGGATTGCCACCATAAAACAATCCGTAAAAAAGAAAAACATTTAAAATTAGACATGAGTCAAGCTCTTGGTCGGAAGTTTAACGTCTAATCACAGTAATGATGTTAACAAATAATTTCGTGATATGCCTCAGTTGTGGTCTTGACCGGTCTTGAAATAAAATCCAGAGTCCTCTTCGTCTGAGACCGAGACGAGACAGAGTAAAAATGCAGTCGATTCCGAGACGAGACCAAGACCAGAGCCGTTGAAAAACAGAGTTACGACACTCCCATAGACTGCCATGGAAACTTTGGAATGCGGAAGTAACGCGTGTCGTGGAGCAGCCGATAGTTCCAAAGACTGAGGCTGCGTCCAAAATCGAATACTTCCCTACTATATAGTATGCGAAAAACAGTACGCGAGCAGAGTAGTATGTCCGAAATCATAGAATTCGAAAAACAGTAGGCGAGAAGTACCCGGATGACCTACTACTTCCGGCGAGATTCCGAAGTGCGCATACGATGGACACTTTACTATCCCATGATGCCACGGGGGAAGAGTTGTCGTCGTTATATTTGAAAATGGCGGAAAGCGGAGACGCGGCTGTATTAAAGTGTAAGTACTTTATAAAACAAATTTTGTTTCTTGGTGGTTAAATTGTATTTGTTTAACATCATATAAGTAAACGATTGACTTGTTAAAAGTTTAAATAATGTAAATTGAGGGTGTCCTTTTCCAGCCAATTCAGAAAAAAATATAGTTTTATCATTATTATTACGGAATAGTCCGAGCTAATGTAAATCAGCTAGCTAACACTGTTTTCTTTAAACAAAGACGTTCGTTGTTTAGCAGTTTAATGAGATGGTTCCAAAACTACAGTAAACTAAAACGATTTTATTTCTCCTTTACCAGTGTTGATATTATGAAATATTTGTTGGTTAGCAAGCTACTGTTAACAAGTGTACCTCAGCTTGTCCATGTAACATTAATAGATTGACCATGGTTCATCACATTAAAATCTGTTTCGATTTTGCAGGGGCTGATGAACACACACGTGTTCTCATTGAGTGGAGAGTGGCTAATGAAGCCCTCTTCACTGGAAAAAGAAATGCTGCTATTAAAGGTTTTGAGTAAGTATATAAGACAAATGTAATATGTTAATTTATTCAAGTGTAGATTCAATGGTAAGTTAGTTGTAGATGTAAACATTTCTACTCAAGCTCTTACTGCATTCCTTTTATGCTTGATTTCTGTGCATTTATTGCAGAGTTTTTATCACAGAGCAGAGGCTGGAGGGCAAAATGTCTGCTCTTCAGATAAAAAAAAAATGGGAGAACCTTAAACAGAAATATAAAGTGAGATTTTTTTTATTATTATTGTAGTTCACTCTAAAATGATAATTCTGTCATGATTGAATCATGCTCATGTTGGGCCTTTAATGCGATCATTTAACGAATCATATGTTTTACAATGTAATTGACTGTCTTGATATTCTGTTTTCAAATATGTGTAGGATCTGAAATGTCCACAGACTGGGGTGAGCACTGAGGATGGAGAGGTTACAGCAGCATCCTGGAAATGGTATTCTGCCATGGATGAGGCAATAGGGGGCAGACCCTCCATCACACCACCCACCCTTATTGCCTCATCTGGCCCGGATGTTGCTGTTACCTCTCCATCCTCAGTGAGGTCAGAACGTGAAAGAGTAGGGAGGAAAACAAAAGATTTTGAGGAGCTGATCCGAGAGGAGGAGGAGAGGGAAGCTGAAAGAGAAAGAGATGCCATTGAAAGGGAGGAGAGGCGATGGAGAGAGATTGAGGAAAAGGAGGAAAGAAAAGAAAGAGAGCGACGAGAGCATGAGAAGAGACTAGAACAGAAGGCCAGAGAAAGAGATGAACGAAGAGACCGAGAAGTGAGAGAGAGAGAAAGGGAGACAAAAGAGAGAGAGGAAGATTTCTTCAGCTGTTAGAAATAATTGCAAAAAAATAATAAAGGAATCAAATGATACACACTCAATTTTCATTTATTTGTAAGTAAGTTCACTGTGTCATGCTGTTTTTGCAAGTTTTATTACAAAACACTTAATTCTCAGGGATTTACAGTAGCTAGATTGTCAGTTGTAAAGTGCTTAATATGTGGCATTGAGTAATTCATATTTTTTAAGTGTTTTGTGTGTTTATTTTGTAGCAGATTACAGATGGTTTTTGAAACAAGTGTCGCACTGTAGAGAAATACCCACACACTCCAGACACCGGTAAAATGTATTTGTTTTATTTTTGTGTATATAACTTTTAAATGGATACAGAATACAAAGCTTAAAACAAAATCACGTAACTTTGGGCTTAAAGCACCACCAAAAGGAAAAGTATTAAAACATTTTTATTATAGTGTCATGATGAGGAAAGAAAATTTACTTCAGCTTCAGTAAGGTAATTTTCACAGGTTTCTTAAAGATCTAAAGGGACCTTGATACTAGCAATCTCATTTGTAGGGCATCACTTTAAAATAATTCAATATATGTTTCTTTCAAAGCATGTGTACAAGATGAGGACTTCATGTCTTGGGTAATTTTGGATTTGGATTTCCTCTTGAAGTAAATAATTTGTAATTAAGCTCAAATATGTGATATGTAGTTAGAATTTTAAAGATTTGGTATACAAATTCACACAGCCTAAGGCAGTGTGCCAGTGGTTGGTGGGTGTCACCTCTAGGGACCACTGTAGCTCCGAGATCTCCTGTCGATTAGCCTGGGTCTGCAATATCCCCAGTTACCATGTGCAGCCGCGAGGAGGCCCGACAGGAGTCTTGGTGATGGAGAGGCTTTGTCCAGCGGCAGTGAGCTGTAAGACAGAGGGATGCACACAGATAGCCATGCACCTCTCTAACTACTACTACTGCACTGTACGCATCACAGCACCCTGTGGGCTGTGCCCACACACACACACCTAACTATTTACATAATAACTAACAGACAAGCTGGAACACTGTCAATCTAAGAACGGATTTTAACCTGTGTTAAGTGTCCTACAGGTAATCATGCTCATGAAGAGCAGGCACACAGTTGCCTGGTGCAGACACCGCTGCAGCTAAATTGTCCCGCACGTGCTCTCCTGCGCTGGCTTCTGTGTTGCGGGGTTCAGGTGGGCCATCGTCATCCTCCGCACCTTCTGGATCAACTATGTCCCCATTTAGAAGACAGGTTGTGGAGCACCGTGCAGCATGCAACAACATCTGGCACAAAAGCAGGGCTGACTTCCAGTGCCTTGAAAAAAATGGAACGCCAGCGCGTTTTCAGCATCCCGAAGGCCCTCTCGACGATGTTCGGTGCACGAGAATGCTTCCTATTGTAGCGAGCCTGTACAGCATTCTGTACAGGCTCTCTGTATGGCGTCATGAGGCAGATGGGCGCACTCAGGCAAGGATACCCACCATCTCCAAGGATGCATTTTCCTTTAGGTGGAAACAGGCGGCCAGTGTACACAGGGCTGTTCTTCAGCACCCTGGCATCGTGCACCGACCCAGGATACCCGACAAAAATGTCAAGGAACTTCCCCTGGTGGTCAGTGATGGCCTGCAGCTGTACAGAATTAAACAGCTTCCGGTTGAAGTAGCACTGCACGTCACTTGCTGGTGGTTTGATGCGGATGTGACAGCCATCTATTGCCCCAGCTACTACCCTGAAAGCTGGAGACCCTGCCAGCTGAGCAAAACCTGCTCCCACCACCTCCAGGTCATCTGCGCTGGGCAAAGCGATGAGCTGCCTCAAAATGCCGATGACTGCCTTGCTCATTCTGTGCACAATGTCATGCACAGTAGACTTCGGGATGTCAAAGGCGAGTGACACTACCCGGTATGATGCTGCATGGGCCAGCCAGTAGAGGAAAACCAGCACCTCAACGTCCTTTTCCCACCCATGGTCGCATTCAGGCTTCACTGCAGCAATCAAGGACTGGATGGACTGCCGTGAAAGTCGGAGGTTGAGGCAGAGGTCAGCTCCATCTTCAAAATACAGCCGAAGAATTGGCACAGCAGCATTCAGGTGGCAGTAGGTTGTAGGGCTCACAATCTGTAAACGTGTATATAGTTTTATATTAGAATACAATTTGAATTAAAGCTGCAAGCAGCATTTATCGGGGTTCAAGCAGTTAAGGCTTTTAAGAACAAAAGCATCAAAAGTTATTAAGTTTTATTTAGCAAGCATTTAACCACTGACATATATGATGGAAAAGACGAGTCTTCTTACAGTCTTGCCTGATCTCCACCACTTTTATTAGTTGTACTCAAAGTGTGCCCATATATATGTGTCAAATTTGTTGTAAATATGTAATTTTGATAAGGAGTTTAGACAATTATATTCAGTGGCGTAACGAGCCAACACCGGGCCCTTAAGTAGGATTATCAAGGCGGGCCCCTTGATGACGCAATTGATGACATTGATGACGCAATGTCCGCGAGTAGGCTACCATGAATAGGGCAGGATATGATCATACACAGCATATAAAGAAATGAGATGACTAACAAAATCAGGAGGAGCCTACGCTCACCAAAAAAAAACAAAACAAAAAAACACTGGTGACAGCGCACCATAACACATTGTTAGGCCAAGGTCCAAATACATAAAAAAGATGCTCTCTTACATTATAGCGGGATTTTCCGGGCTTTCCTATGTGCAACTGCAAAGTTGTCGATTAGATCAGGAGTGTGCGTACGGGCATTCTCAATTGACCCTTTGCAGGGAGTTTGATTGACAGGCGATCTGACTAATCCTAATCCGCCATTCCTCAGCAGCCATGTCACCCTGTAGCCCAAGACCGGTTGCCCACTGAAGCTAAGCAGGGCTGAGCCTGGTTAGTACCTGGATGGGAGACCTCCTGAGAAAACCAGGTTGCTGCTGGAAGAGGTGTTAGTGAGGCCAGCAGGGGGTGCTCACCCTGTGGTCTGTGTGGGTCCTAACGCCCCAGTATAGTGATGGGGACACTATACTGTCAAAGAGCACCGTCCTTCGGATGAGACGTAAAACCGAGGTCCTGACTCTCTGTGGTCATTAAAAATCCCAGGATGTCTTTCGAAAGAGTAGGGGTGTAACCCCGGCATCCTGGCCAAATTTGCCCAGTGGCCTCTGTCCATCATGGCCTCCTAAACATCCCCATATACTGATTGGCTTCATCACTGTCTCCTCTCCACCAGTAAGCTGGTGTGTGGTGGGCGTTCTGGCGCAATATGGCTGCCGTCGCATCATCCAAGTGGATGCTGCACATTGGTGGTGGTTGAGGAGATTCCCCCCTTCTATGTAAAGCGCTTTGAGTGCCGAGAAAAGCGCTATATAAATGTAATGAATTATTATTATTATTATTATTATTTTGTCCCACAAAGCAGTCAGGAGAGTTAGTAGATTAACATTGGAGGATTTAAATTTGAAAAACAAAGTGTACTGACATCATAGCACTTCAAAACAACATTCCTTTTATGTTCATTCATGTTTATTTTAATGCTATAAATTAACTAGAAGGAAGAGATGATTGGTTCACGAGCAGCTTTAACTGAGCCTCGAGTCTACAGCGATCTGTCAGACACATTAAAAAGTCACAAAACAGTATTTATTGTTTAAATGTCTCTAAAAAATGACTACATTTGAAAGGTGAGACTTTTGGCGCTTTTCCATTACCAGTACCAGCTCAACTCGACTCGACTCGGCTCGCTTTTCGCTCCGTTTTCCATTGCAGATAGTACCTCCACAATAGTACCTGGTCGTCATAGCGACGCCGTAGGAAACTGCTGTGACTTAATCTTTTACGCGAGATACATCCGCTGCCACACACACAGGACAATGGAGGAAATCGAGTGTATGCTGTTTTTGGATGTTTTTGTTTTTGCTGTTTTTTATTCAGGATACTCCGTCTGGTGCATGCAATGATGACGCAGTGAATAGTGACGATTCTCTCTGACCAGTCAGCAGTCTGCCGTGTTTTCACGTCACATTTTAGTATAGCCTCAGCTTGCTTAGAACCTCGCCGGAGGTGGTACGAAAAAAAGTACCTGGAAGCAGGTACAGGTACAACTTTTACACAGTGGAAAAAGTACACTGTGTTAGAGTTCTCAACGGGTTTGGGTCGAAAATATAAGCAAATGACTCGGGTCGGGTCGGACCTCGGGCTTAATCTTTTCCGCTCAGTAAAAAAACCAAAAAAAACCCATTTATTAATCATCGCTGCTGTTCACCGTAAAGAAAGTCTGGCTGCCTGGTGCAACGTGCATCATGGAGAGGGGCAGGGGCAGACGCCGCTGCGTGCACGCCTTTCGCCTGGAGAAGAAGATGGAGTTGGTGAAAAGTAAACTTGCCGCAGGTGAATTCACCGTCGCTACTACAGCCTATTTATATATTTAAAGTTTATTGTTTCAGTTGTTTGTATTGTTAAAAGGTGTGAACATTAAAGGTTGATTTGAATTCGCGTCTGCTGGTCATGATAATACGTGTATGAGAAAAAAAAAATTCCGTCGGGCCGCGGGCCGGGTTCGGGCAGATAATTCATGTTGATGTGTCGGGTTACATCGGGTCCGGGCTTTAAAAGCCACGGGCCGGGTTGGGTCGGGTTGTAATTTTCAGGCCCGTTGAGAACTCTACACTGTGTTACACTGTGTAGTGGAAAAGCACCATTTGTTTCATATCAAAAGTACTTGTAGCGCGCAGTCTCCTCTCTGATCCGCAATGTATTTTTCACTGCATGAGAACTTGGTGTGGTGTGAGAGTGGAGTCGCTTGTCAGACATAGCAACAGTAACTAAAGTGGGCGGGTCTTTGCGAATGGTCATTGACAGTATGGACGGGGATTCGCCAGTCCCAATTCAAAACAAATTTCATCACAATCCATCATTGTTCGTTTCAAACATGTGAGAGCATCAAAATGATCCATGGGTGAAAATGATTGGATTTAATGAATTTTTTTTTCAGTTCCTATCATAATTTTAAAGGTGCATTAAGCAAGATTCTGAGTTTTTGCAGAACTATGCCACCTCTGGCGGCAAGTGAAACTGCAGCCAGAGATGTGCACGCTCATGGACCACACGCACACGCACGCTTGCACGAGCACGAGCTGTTCATAACCAAAGGAGCATCAGCCGCAAATCTTTTGTTTACAATCATAATGTCTTCAGAGGTAATAAAGTTATAAATCTGCAAGTCATTTTAAATATGTGAAAGGAAAGGCAATTGAGTAAATTGCACACTTATGTGTGAGGGAAAAACGGGGGTAGTAGAAAACTTCGTTTTTTATTTCCATCTATCTCCATGTTGAACTGTGTTATGTGTTTACTGTATCCACTTATGATTGTATTATTATGGAAACACGTTCATGAACAATATAAGTTGTTACTTTGTAAAAGCTCAAAGCACAGTCGGTCAAAAAAGTACACTCAATTGTCTCAAGGTAATAAACAATTAAATGGCACTATGACGTTACCATAAAAGCCAAACAGGCTAATCCGCCGAAGATTTGCGGGGGTTTAGCCTGTGTTATTGATCGGCTAAGTAGCATATTCCAATAGCAATACATCCTAATTAAGCAGTAATTTGCTCAAATCACAAGAATTTGCTCTATCACAAGATGGCGCCGCGGATGGCTGCCTCGGTGTGGAGCTCTCCAGTTATTGTTTTGTTTTTGTTGGTTTGTTCTGCGTTTAGTCATTCTTTTCCTATCAGTTTCACCAAAGACGAACTACTGGACATTAGGAAACACACACCAGACAACTTTTTTACAGATTTTGATTACTCAGACGTTTTACTGGACATTCTCGTCGGAGGGGCAGCGGTGTTGTTCAAACGCGCGGTCAGACGCAAACGCGGGAAACGCGCTGGCGCGCTGGTGAAACTCCGCGAGCGCGGCCTCCGCACTGCACTCCCCAGTATTCATCTTGCAAATCTCCGATCTCTTCCTAACAAAATGGACGAACTTCTTCTCCTCACCCGCACTAACAAGGATTTTTTAAACTCCGCTGCTCTGTGCTTCACTGAAACCTGGCTGAGTGAAGCCATACCGGACAACGCACTACATCTGCCGGGCTTTCAGCTGTTCCGAGCGGATCGCATCGCGGAACTAACGGGGAAAACGAGAGGTGGTGGATTGTGTTTCTACATTAACGAAAGTTGGTGTTCAGATGTAACAACACTGAAGAAGATGTGCTCTCCTAACTTAGAGGTGCATTTCATAAACTGTAAACCTTTCTACTCGCCACGGGAGTTTTCCTCATTCATTCTCGCGAATGTTTACATTCCTCCAGACGCGTGTGTGAGCGCGGCGATACAACAGCTGGCTGAACATATAGCTGAAATGGAACAAAGGTACCCAGACTCTCTTTTAATCATTCTTGGGGATTTTAACAAAGCAAATCTCTCCCGTGAACTGCCAAAATACAGACAGCATGTTACATGTCCTACCAGAGACAGTAATATATTGGACCACTGTTACACCACGATAAAGAATGCGTATCACTCCGTCCCACGGGCAGCTTTGGGGCTCTCTGATCACTGTTTGGTTCATCTTATACCGACCTACAGGCAGAAACTGAAATCAGCTAAACCTGTAATAAGGACTGTAAAAAGATGGACCAACGAAGCAGAGCAGGATCTACAGGCCTGCTTCGATTGCACTGATTGGACTGTTTTTGAAGCTGCAGCCACCGATCTGGATGAGCTCACAGATACTGTAACATCATATATCAGTTTCTGTGAGGATACATGCATTCCTACCAGGACATTCTTATCATTCACTAATGATAAACCATGGTTTACTGGGAAACTCAAACAGCTTCGTCATGCCAAAGAGGATGCTTACAGAAGTGGGGATAAAATCTTGTATAACCAGGCCAGAAACAGACTGACAAAGGAGATCAGAGTTGCTAAAAGAAGCTACTCTGAAAAGCTGAAAACCCAGTTTTCAGCCAACGACCCGGCATCAGTCTGGAGAGGCCTGAGGAACATCACCAACTACAAATCACCATCCCCCCCATCTGTGGAGAATCAACAACTGGCTGACACTCTCAATGCATTCTATTGCAGGTTTGAGAAGCCCAGACTCACACCTCACACCCGCTCTGATGTGCACTTCACACATCCACCATCACCTCCTGCAACCCCTCTCCTCCCCCCTTCTGCCATCCAACCTGAGCTTAAGGTCTGTGTGGAGGACGTGAGCAGAGTCTTCAAAAAACAGAAGACTAGGAAAGCTTCAGGCCCAGACGGCATCTCATCTGCTTGTCTAAAAGCCTGCGCTGACCAACTGGCCCCAGTCTTCACGCAGATCTTCAACAGATCATTGGAGCAGTGTGAAGTTCCCTGCTGCTTCAAACGCTCCACTATCATTCCGGTTCCCAAAAAACCTAAAATCACTGGACTTAATGACTACAGACCTGTCGCTCTCACGTCTGTGGTCATGAAGTCGTTTGAAAGACTGGTGTTGGCCTATCTGAAGGACATCACTGGACCCCTGCTGGATCCCTTTCAGTTTGCTTACAGAGCAAACAGGTCTGTGGATGATGCAGTCAACATGGGACTGCACTATATCCTGCAACATCTTGACAGACCTGGGACTTATGCACGGATCTTATTTGTGGACTTCAGTTCGGCCTTCAATACCATCATCCCTGATCTTCTCACAGCCAAACTGACTCAGCTCTCCATGCCATCCTCAATCTGTCAGTGGATCTCCAGCTTCCTGACGGACCGGCAGCAGCGAGTGAGACTGGGGAAGCTCTCATCCAGGACCCTCACCATCAGCACTGGCGCCCCCCAAGGGTGCGTTCTCTCCCCACTGCTCTTCTCCCTGTACACTAATGACTGCACTTCTAAAGACCCCTCTGTCAAGCTCCTGAAATTTGCAGACGACACCACCGTCATCGGTCTCATCCAAAATGGTGACGAGTCTGCTTACAGACTGGGGGTTGAACAGCTGGCTGTCTGGTGCAGCTATAACAACCTTGAGCTGAACACGCTCAAAACAGTGGAGATGATTGTGGACTTCAGGAGAAAATCCCCAGCACTCCCCCCTCTCACCATCATGAACAGCACTGTGGAAGCAGTGGAGTCATTCAGGTTCCTGGGCTCTACCATCTCTCAGGACCTGAAGTGGGCAAATCACATTGACTCCATTGTGAAAAAGGCCCAGCAGAGACTGTACTTCCTTCGCCAGCTGAAGAAGTTCAATCTGCCACAGGAGCTGCTGATCCAGTTCTACTCAGCCGTCATTGAGTCTGTTTTAAGCACTTCCATCACTGTCTGGTTTGGTTCAGCTACCAAATCGGACATCAGGAGACTACAACGGACAGTCCGGACTGCAGAGAGGATTATTGGTGCCCCCTTGCCAGCCCTCCAGGACCTGTACTCTTCCAGAGTGAGGAAGAGAGCAGGTAAAATCATCACAGACTCCACTCACCCTGGACACCCCCTGTTTGAACTGTTACCGTCAGGACGGCGACACAGATCACTGGCCACAAGAACATCCAGGCACAGGAACAGTTTCTTTCCACAGGCCATTTCCCTTCTGAACACTTAACATGCCCCCTAAGGCATATGCCTGTAAGTGCAATACTCCCACTGTCTAGTGCAATATTCTCTAAGTCAGGTGATATTTATATTTATATTATTCATACTACTCAAAATACTGTAAATATGTTCATAATCTGTAACATGCACTAGACTCCCACTGTCTAGTGTAATATTCTCTAACTCAGGTGATATTTATATTTATATTATAATTCATACTACTCAACATACTGTAAATATGTTCATAATCTGTAAATGTTTATTCAGACTAAACCCAACTGTGACCCCTTTTTTTACTTTTTATACTATTTTTTTTTATTATTTTTTTTATATATTTTATTCTTAGAATTTGTATTACTATGTTTCTTGTTGTATTTGTATTTGTATATGTGCACTGGAAGCTTCAGTACCAAGAAAAATTCCTTGTGGGTGCAAGCACACTTGGCAATAAAGCTCTTTCTGATTCTGATTCTGATTCTGAAAATTTGTGTCTAATTATCTAACTTATATATCAGCATTTTATATCACACTCAAGATATTTGAACTGTTTTAATCGAATAGCAAATCATTAAACTACAAGTAGTGCAGATTTATTTAGTAGATATTTTGAAAAAAGCCAACTGAGCATCCCGTTTGAGCCCTAGAGCAGACCGGAGATCTCTCCATTTATTGAAAGCCTTCCCTATGTTTACTCTCGTCTTATTCCGACGCCTGTCTGAGTCCAATTTTGCCCTTTTGGTTGCACTAGAGACAAGTTTTCTTTTTTTTATCTTGCGTGGAGTTTGCGTTGGTGTTTGAAATGAACTACAAGCAGGGGCCTGTTTCAGAAAGGAGGTTAAGTGAAAACTCTGAGTATGTTAACCCTGAAATGAGGGAAACTCTGGGTTTTCTGTTTCAGAATGGGAGGTATGTTAAACCTGAGAAAGCAGAGTAAGTCAAGCCCGTTTCTGAAAGAGAGGTAACTTATACTCAGAGTCAGTTACCATGGTAACTTACTCTGTGAACCTAACCTGGTCAGGAGCAGGTTTTCTTCAGTAAACCCAGAGTTTCTATCGGTCTCCTCCCCTTTTTTAAAGAGGAAGTGGTGTTTAAACACCTCATTCATTCTTTCAGTACATTTTTATTAATAAAATTAATATTTTATTAATAAATAAAATGTTGCTATTTTTACTGCAGTTTAAAAAAAATAATAATAAGATGAAGTCTATATAACTCCTTAACTGGCAACTGAAAATACAGTAGTAGATTAGAGTTACATAATGTAGTTCTAAACAAATTCTACAGAATTAAACTGTGGCATTTACTGGAAATCACTGAACTGTGTTCATCTGTGCACCAGAAGTTGATGGACCGTCCTCCTGCTGTTCTTCCACACTCTGGGGGCGGGGGGAGAGATAAGAATACCCGTTTATACTTAGATTTAAACCTAGATTCTATAGGCTACTCCACATAAAAATGTGAAATAATCAGAATGTGTAGATTGTTTGATGTGTAGACACATAATATTAACATTACCTCTGTAGGCCTCTCTGTGGCAGCAGAAACTCTTTATCCCCATCGTCCTGTGAAGATGAGCATTTGGTTGAGTGCACTTTATAACACTAGCCTATTTGTCATAATTTCTGGTGTATTGAGTAGGCTACTTACAACTGCCTGGGGTTCTGTTGGGACAGGAGGCTCCAAAAGACAGATATTACCATCAGAATCTGTTGGGACCAACGAAAAACCCAACCCAAAGTAAAATAAATGGAAATATCAAAAATAACACGTATGTAAACCTCTACATTTTATGAGGCCCTTGGATCTTGGGGAGTGACTGGCTCTGAAGTCCCTCAGCCAAAAATGCTGCTGCACTGCTAGACACTGGATGCTTTAGTTATTCAATATCTCAAATGTTTGTAAAGTCAGGTAGCCTACACCCATGTACACTCAAGCCTTACTTGATTGAATTATGTTTTTATATTTAATTTTCAGCTGCTGTCATGTTCTTTTAATACCTGCAGGATTGCCCCTACATGAACATTAAAATTAGGTTGAATAACATACTGTTCTTCCAGTTTCACCTCTGATATTATAACAGTTGGGTAAGTTACTTGTATTACTAACTACAAATGACATCTTCAACAGTGTAATTAGATTAATGTAATAATGACTATCTTTAGAAAGTATTGGTCTACTTATTACTAAATCCCATATCAACCTCAACCATTTGAACAATACAAGGAGAGACAAGAAACTGCACTTTTAATGCTTTCAAATAAACAATATACAATTGCATGAATTATTCTTGAATTGACCAAAGTGTGTAGAGGGAGAATGTTACATTAAAAATATACCTTTTAAAAATGTATGTTAAATATACAGAATTGCTCTATAGTCTAATATAATTACATCAGATTTTACTTTAAATTACTGAAGAATTAAGAGTAATCCCTTTAATTAAATTACAGTATTAATGTTCTAATACTGTAAAATTACAGTAATAATGTTCGTACTGGTGAGAAATATGAAGACCTCTTTTTGTCTGGCGCTGTTGCCATGGTGACTCATAATATCTGTGCTCCATTGATAATGGCTTTTTATAGTTGTGGTGCACGCGCTTAACTCAGAGTAGGTCAACTCAGAGTTGAATGAACTAACTCATTTCAGCTGTTCTGAAACCGAAAACTCAGAGTTTCCCATCTCAGGGTAAGTCAACTCAGAGTTCAAGTTTTAACTCAGAGTTGGTTGAACCTCCTTTCTGAAACAGGTCCCAGGTCTCTTACAATCCATCTTCTACGGAGAATGCCGGCGAATACACAAACCTGCCAGACATAGCTATGTGAGCGTGCCGTGAACGCGCATGACGTCACGCCCAGTCTAAAATTCCGGCCCGAATCCCTCTTATTTATTTTACTTTACAGGATTATAGAGACAATCTCAGTGATCAGAGAAGGGCTCATTCAGCCCATCAGGCAATTGTTTAAGCATGTATGGGTTAGAAAACGGGTATTTTTAACATGAAAAGTTGCTTAATGCACCTTTAAGTCACTTTGGATAAAAGCGTCTGCTAAATGAATGAATGTAAATGTTGTAGGGTTTGAGGGCGAACCAAACACAAATGAATCTTCCAGTTGATTCGTTCAAACATAATTCCACACAGAACTCAACACTTCAGACCCCAAATCACCAATCCAGAACCATAAAATCCAGGCTCCAGCCAGTCTACGCTAACCAACGAAAACCCCCAGCTAAGAACTTTATAGCCATGCAAGCTTCAAAGAGATGAGTCCAACTAAAGGAAGAACATTGTCAATGTTAGATAGTTTGGAAAAGAATGATTGGTTCAGAGATGGCAAAGCTCAGGGCCCGACCAAGATAACGGCAGAGGTTGCTTGATCCCACGACAGATATACAAAACAGACATCTTTCTTCTCAAGGAACTCTGAATGACCCCAGGGTTTGAAATCTCTTAAAACCACAGAGACTGAGACTTTACCTATAAAAATACATAAAATCATCCCAAAACAATTCTTGATGGACTTATAATCAAACATCGTTCAACTCCATAATTCTATATTGTGTCTACAACCTATATGTGTGTCTAATCTGCTTAGATCACATATAAGTTATGTAATTGTTATAACTATTAGATGTTTGAATGAAAGTGTGTCTTGTTTCCTATCAGTATGATCATATGTTCTTAATTCAAAAGATGGCTTGATTGAAATCTGTGTAAAATGTTTCGTATTCTTATAATAGTAATGATGTCTAAACTGTGGCCTCTGTACTCTCTGCTAGTGCTTGGAGAGTAAGGAGATCACAGATAACGCATGATTTACGATGAGAAGTGAAGAAAATGCCACCTCTCAAATAAAGACAGTGCCTAATTGGTCAGAACTCATCCAGGAGGCTGGACAAACATTTGAGTTTAAAATACTAGACCCGAACAAAGCTTTGGGGGAAGAAAAGAGTAGATTCAAAAACGATCATGGAGAAGCCATGACGGAGTAACCAAAATTCTTTAGAATTCCCTATAAATTAATTAATAATTCCTTTTGAGCTAAATTTACCTGTCAGAACATTTACAATGTAAATGTAAATAAAGTTTTGATGAAATGCAAGTAAGCTTTTGGAAACATTGATGCAAAATGTTTAATGCCATGCTTGGTGACAATCAAAATAAATCCTGGTTTTTACAGCAGATGTTACTCATGATAGATGTTACCAGCTGTTTCCAGCAAGACATCAGGAATATATTTACTACAATGGTTTGTTTACAGCTGGAATCTCCAAAAAAAGTCAGTCAAATTATTTGAATCAATTATTGAATCTGATTAGATTAGTTTTGAACAACTGGCCCTGAAAAGAAGAAAAAAATGAATCTGGATCACAGTGATACAATTTTGCTTTGAAAAATTGGCACAAATGTAAAATGGATTACTGGATCCTGGATGGCAAAACAAAAATTTGGATCCAGATAAAACTTTTCAACAACTGGGTCCAGGGCCCGTATTTATCAAGCCTCTGAGAATTACTCACAAGAACACTGTTAAGAATTGACTTCAGAGTAAAAAAAATTCTTGGCTCAAAGCTGCTAATAAGCTGCTAAATCCTGGTGTTTACTTCAGATGTTACAAGCTGTTTCCAGCAAGACATCAGAAACATATTCACTACAATGGTTTGTTTACAGGGATCTCAAACAAAGTCAGTCAAATCATTTGAACTATATTGTCAGTGATGTGAAATCTTGGTGATGGTTTTAAGAAAATGTTCAAGTACACTCTAAGCATCAAGTCAAAGTAATCCTCCAATTTTATTGTTTTTATCAAAATCACTAACTTTTAACTACGAAGGAGAAGAGAGAAACTTGTTACAATGTGTTTTTATTACATGATCTAATCCAATTTCAGAATCCTTTTTATCTTTTGAACAAAAGTTTTTCAAGATTTGATCCAATCCGAAAGCCGAAATCTATTTAGATTAGTTTGGGACAACTGGGCCCTGTAAAAATGTTAATCTGGAGCACAGTGATACAATCCCATTTTGCTTTGGAAAATCAACACAAATGTAAAATGGATTACCTGATCCTAGATAACAAAACATGGGATTTCCAAATCCAGATCATTAGGATCCAAATTAAACTTTTTAAACAACTGTGCCCAGGTCTGTAAATTCAGTCCTGTTCAGGAGGAGGTTTATTTAAAGTAAACCAGGAGGAGGTTATTTAAAGTTTATTTAAAAATATTAGAATAATTGTGCTCATACTTTCACTAAACAAAGGTTTACAGTATGATTGGATGATTTGGGTTTATATATTTTACATAATAAATTGATATTTAACAATTTTACAACAAATAATATTTGATACATTTGAATGAATCCTGTGTGTGATCATTTCAGTTGAAAGGTAATTTTAACAGTAATATTGAAATGATTTATGTGACATTACAGTAAGAACTGAATGAATGATTTCCATCAACACAAATAGAGTTTGAGAAAAGCACAGATACACAGTCACTCATGATGACTCACAAATACACACTGATCTGACTGTCTATAGGAGGATTCATTACACACATTTATTCTGACATGTTATTTCACTGACAGAAGTTCAGCTGTAGTATTAATGTAATGAAGAGAAAATAAGAGACTATAACATCTCACTGTTACTGATTTATCATGCAGCTCAAAGCATTATGGGTAGAATCTGTCACGACACGCACACACAGGGAATTAGAGATCCAAAAGCAGTGTTTTATTAAAGGGTAATCCATACTCACAACCAGTCCAGGCAAAGGTCATAATCCAAAAGGCAATCCCAAAACATAAAAGATAAACACTAGAAACAGGCTCGAAATAACAACAGAAGTGTGGGGGGACAATATACAAGGACTCCGTGACAAACACTGAAACAGACAGGGTATATATACACAAGTGCTAACAAGGTGACGAGAAACAGCTGTAAGGCAATGAACAATCAGTGACAGACAGGATCATGGGAATTGTAGTGAGAATGCATAGACACCGTGAAAACTGAGGACCTCTAGTGTTTAACCCAGGGAATCACCAGACACTGTGACAGAATCTCTACAGTCTGTTCTGATTCATCAACACAGTTTCACTGATGATCCATTATAAACCCAAAACCCAGGATAGAGCGGTTGAGTGAATGTGGTCTGGACTGTATGGATGAGGCTCATTGTGTCAGAGACGCTGTAGAAGGACAGAGTTCCTGCACTGTGATCCACATACACTCCTATTCTCCTGTTGATGGACTCTACAGGGAGTTCAGTCTCTATGTTATTGTGATAGAATGAGTAACTGGAGGAAGAGCAGAACAAATTCCAGGACTGATCATTATATCCAAACCCACACTCAATCCCCCATCCCTTCCTGCTGATGCTCTTATATGACACTGATATACGCACATATTCTCCACTCCACTCAATCTCCCAGTAACAGCGTCCACACACACTCTCTCTACACAACACCTGATAACACACATCAAATCTGTCTGGATGATCAGGATACGGCTGATCTGTGTCAGTGTGTGTAATCACTCTGTTCCTCTCAGACAGACGGAGGCGTTTATTCACTGTGTTCAGATCCAGAGTGAACTGATGAGAATCTGATGGAGAGAAAACACATCAGAATCAGGAATTATGAATCTGTCTGATCTTTTATTATAACTGAACTCTTCATGTTCAATATACAGTATCAGCAGTGTCTCAGTAGTCAAGTCACCTTTATTTATTAAGATCAATACAGATTGTTTCAAAGCAGTTTTACAGTGATAACAGGAAAATAATGCAACAAAGTTTGTTTCGTCTGTACAGCAGATCTAGAAGAAAATAGTGTCATTGTCCAGCTTAAGTAGGTGCAGTGATGGTTAATTTCTGTTGTAAAAAAGTTGTTAATTTAGTTTTTCTAAATCATTTTTCTATACAGCCGCTCTGGAGAAAGCAATGATGTCATCGTCCAGCTCAGTTCAATTCTCATATAATGGTGTCAATGCAGGAAGAGCAATAATATGGTTTACTAGTGTCATGATTCCTGTCTTGTGTTCCCCTTGTCTTGTGTGGACCTTTTTTAATTTCCTGTCTTGTGCTGTGTTTTGTAGTTCTTTGTAGTTTTTCATGTTGATTAGTCTTCCCCATGTCTTCTTAACTCGCTTGTTTGCCCCGGCTGCATTTCTGAGCATTATTATATCATTGTATTTTCTGCCTGTGTTTTGACCCTGCACTGTTTACGACTCATCTCTACCTGCCCTTGATCTCTGTTTACCTGGACTCTCACTTCTGTCATTAGCTGCCTGCCCTGTACAACTGCCTGTTTTGACCATGTTTGATGTCCTTTCTCTGATATTGTTGTTCGCCCTGGTATTTCAACCCACGCCTGTTTGTACACTGAGCTTGCGCTATTTAAATAAACTTCACATGTATCCTACTCAGCCTGAGTCTGTGTTACAACTTGTTAAACAGATATCCTATGAAAATCATAATTTACATCAGTGTTTCATTTACTGAATATTAATGTTAATGTTGGTTATTATTCAGTGTATAATTAGACTTATTATATTTACACCATTCAAATGTTTGGGATCTATACTATTCTTTTTTTTTAAAAGAAGGATGCATTAATTAATTCAGCAAAAATCGATTAAATTGTATTTTTATTATTACACTCTCATCGTTGAATCAAGTTTAAGTATTCTAGGCCTATTGTTGGTGATTTTCAGTGCTGTAGCCTTTATGGATCTTGAGCTTTCTTTAAATTTCTCTGTTTCCTCAAAAGAAGAAGAGATTTCAGTTTCTCTTACTTTCCTGAAGCTTTTTTACTACTGTGATTTTACCTCTAAATCTTGGATGAATGTTTTTAATTGGCTTTCAGTGAAAAATAATCATATTTATTCATTAGTTCTAAAATATATCCTGTTTTTGAAGAATATGTTAAATCCCCAGTTTATTTCTGTCCTGATTTACATCTTTGTTAAAGTCACGAGACAATTCCATTTCAAATCTTGCTTTTTTTTGGATGTGATGAAATCTTGGTAGGATGGTAGTGTGTTAACATTTAAATAGACAGTGTAGACATTTAAAATGTTAATACACAGTTCTATTTTAAATAATTAAACATAACTAAAACTTCTATATTTATTTCATATTCTATTTCAATCTTTCTGTTTATCAAAAAATTCCAGATAAAGACACCTCCACAAGTTCCACATTTTTATTTTACATTTTAAAATGCAGTATATTCAAATAGAAAATGTTTCTTTAAAATCGTAGTGATATTTTACAATATTACTGTTTTTTCCTGTATTTTGGAATAAAATATTAGGAGAGACTTCTTTCAAAAACATTAAAAAATCGTACCTACCCCAAACTTTTGATCTGTGGTGTATATTATATATTTTTATTTACAGGGATGGAAGTAACGAATTACAACTACTCACATTACTGTAATTAAGTCGTTTTTGGGTACTTGTACTTTTAAGTCTGAGTCTATATTTTTAAGTCTGAAATTTTACTTGTACTTAAGCACAAATTAAGCTAATTAATTTACTTTGCTACTTGCAAAATCACAATCCGATACTGAGTACGCCTAAAATTAATATTCAAACCTTTGAAAGGCATTTCAGAAGCCAATAAAGATGCCTGATCATAAATGGACCAATAAAAACTCTGATAAAAAGCGGCCGCTGCAGCAGATTCAGGAGAGCAGATCATAACCTCAAAGTAAAGGAGCTCAGAGTGATTTATGGACTGAAGGCTTGGAGAAACAAACTACATGGCAGTGTTGTCAAAAATATAGATATTTCAAAACATATCGATGCTGAAATATCTGACACTGTTCCAATACTCATTTTCTGCACTATCGATACACAGATACCAGCTCCGCGTTCGCGCTGACAACAAGATTAATGCATTTGCAATGTTTGCATTGTGTAGAATACGTTAGAACGTTGCAAATTTCATTTAGTAAATCTTTGGCATTTACGCACCAAAGAACACCTGAACACCCACTTTTGAAGATATTGCTTCCAGCGCCCCCTGATGTTCTCCAAACACCCCTGTTGAGAAACACTAATTTACATGATCAACTATGAAACTCTTCTATCATGTTTTCTTTCACCTCCTACAGGAAGAACATGAAGACACTCAGTGAGTTTCTCTGCTTAATTCTTAGTGACTTACATTGTAGGAAGTCGTTCCTGGTTCTGGGATCAATGTCGGTGAAAGTGACTGTGGAAATCAACAGACATGAAGAGTGTGATTATCATGTCAAGAGAAAATGATCCCTGCATCCGTTCCTAAGACATTTCTAATATGATCTTCTACATGATATGAGATGATGGAGGATCATTTCTGAGAGCTGATGAATCTCCAGGACTTTACCTCTGTCAGAGATCTTCTTCAGCTCCTCTTTGCAGAAATCCTCCAGTTTGTCTCTCAGCTGAAGGACAGATTCTCTCACGCCATCAAAAGAGGAGAGAGAACTGAAGGGATTGTCATTTACGTCTGTAGATTCAGGAGGATCTGAGAGAGACTGGAAACTCTACAGAAAACAGAAATCAAAGCTCATCACCTCCACACTTCATCAATAACCTGCACTACTATCAGATTTCAGTGGCTCTTGTTGATCTTTAGTAGTGAAACTGGTGCCATCAGGTTCATGGATTTCACATTGTTATAAAAAAAAAGTGTTTAAATATTTGTGAAGTTTTGAGCTGAACTGCATTTATAAGTGCATCTCTTTCAAAAGAAGAAGATCAGATGAGAGTCTGACTGATGATGAAATGTTTCTCTGTGAGTCTCTTGCTCAAGTCCACTATGACCCTGTTCTTCTAGATCTCTGTTACCTGCAGGAAATGGATGTGATCCTGTGTGTGTGAAAGCTGCTCCAGCTCAGCGTCTCTCCTCCTCAGATCATTGATCTCCTGCTCCAGTCGCTCCAGTCGTCCTTCAGCTCGACTCACTGCAGTCTTTTCCTGATCTCTGATCCGCTGTGTCGCCTCAGAGCGGCTTCTCTCAATGGAGCGGATGAGCTCAGTGAAGATCCTCTCACTGTCCTCCACTGCTGTCTGTGCAGAGCGCTGTTAGGACACACATCACAATCACACAGTGGCTTCAGTGAGTCCTGACTGAGACGTCTCAAACTTCTCTTCTTCTCCAGACTCACCTTATGAGACGCCACAGCCTCTCTCAGCTGCTGAAGATCTTTCTCTCTCTGCTGGATCCTCTGCTGGAACGACCTCTGCGTCTCCTTCAGCTGGTGCTAAAGGACAAACCAATGACAGGAGAAACATCACAGAAATCATCAAGTTGCAGGTTCAATCATCAAGATTATAGGTTCAATCATAAGTGGCAGCATTATTTAATCAAGCTTTATAACCTAGCTTTATATAGATAGTTCACCTAGAAAAGTAAATTCTTCATTGTTTACTCATCCTCATGTCTTTCCAAACTTTTATGATTTCTCTTGCAGAAAAGATGATCTTCTGGAGAATGTCTCTGTTTCTAAAGCCCAAATTAAATATGGTGACACGTCAATAACATCAAACCTCACTGGCTAATGCATGTCACATTACTAATCATGCCACCATATGTCATATATTTTCAGAAAACTTTGGCCTCATTTACACTGCAGGTCTTGATGCCTAATTCTGATTTGTTGCCTATATCCGATTTTTTTGACCGTCCGTTTACACGTTCTATCAATTGTGACCCATATCCTATTCATGTGTTTACACTAGCCATACTATCTGAAACATTGCGCATGTATTCTTGCACCATACACTATCCGAGATGGACGAACGCGCAGTTTTGATGGTAGCTCTAGGATATATGCGAAGTTCGCCTAACATCCCCATGATTTTGAGGCAGAGGAGGAGGAAAAGGAAAAGGGCCATAATTGCAGCTTGCGCATATGTTTCAGCTATTGTTTCCATGACCATTCAGAGGAATGTCTGGGTGCGAGAGAGGTCTCAGGATTGGTGGGGGCATATTGTGGCGGGCTTTAATGAGGAGCAGTGGATCCGAAATTTTAGGATGAGCAAGCCAACTTTTGATATGCTGTGTCAACGTTTGTCCACATTCCTCTCCTACGACGACACAGCGCTTTGCAGATGCGTGTCAGGGTTGCTCTCTGGTGGCTTGCAACAGGAGCGGGCTATCGCACATTGGCACACCTGTTTGGGATAAGCAGGGCATCGGTGTGCCTGATAGTCAACGAATTTTGTCAAGCCATCCGAGACGAGCTGTGGCGTGAGTACATCCAGCTTCCACAGTTGGGAGAGCTGCAGAACGTCATAAGAGGTTTCAAAACTCGCTGGGGGTTCCCTCAATCGATGGGAGCCACATACCGGTCATCGCTCCATCTGAGGACCACACTGACTACTTTTATTGAAAGGGATGGCATTCAATGAATTTGCAAGCTGTTGTGGACCACAGATTTTGGTAAGGACAGCAATTAAAAAATAATTGCTCAATATATTGTCATATATATTGAAATATATTGTTATTTGTTAAGCATCCTAAATTCCATTGCATCCTTAGCATAGCCTGTCCAGGTATATAATCTGTGCTTTAAAAGGCTAGTAGCAAGTCATAATGCAATAACTGTACATAATATAATAAGTATTACATTATTATTTTAATAAACTGTTAATAATGTAGTCACCACCACGACGTCATCACCAATCATGGATTGTCTGCACCTGTGCTCGTTTGTCCCTAATTAGTTTACCTTCTTCACCTGTCTAATTCCTTCTGTGTATTTATACTCCCTGTTCTGTTCAGTCCTTTGTCGGTTCTCGTATGCGTTTATGTGGTTGTGTTTGTTCTACATGTATCTGTTAAATAAATCTTATTATTACTTTCAACATGGTCTTGTGCATTCAACAACCGCCCACAGCCGTTACAGTAGTAATAATTTAATAAAATATTGAGCTCATAATATATATTTTTTTACATTATGATAAATTCATTACATTATAAACTCACAAAAAAAAACATTTCATATTTTCATCATTGTAATAGCTTTGAAAAGTATTAGAAATATTAGAATTTTCTTACAGTACATTTTTAAAAATCTAAATCCAGTTTAAACATACATTATATGTGCAGTTTTTACATTATGTGTAGTTATTACATTAAGAGTTACTAAAAGGCTCGAAATGATACAGACTTTATCTCAATAGTTTCACAAACATCAATGTTGGATGGCCTGGAAGTGTACATGACTCCAGAGCCCTCGGAACTCTGACATTTATGACAAGGCAGAAACTCTTGACCAATGTGAGTATTATTAGGATTTTTATATGACATTTCACATTTCTGCTATTAGGATTTAGAATCATGATATTCATATGCAATAGATATCATAATAGAATTTTGTTGCTAATGTGCTTCGATATACTAAAAACATTGACCTGAATTGTAAATACTCATGATGCAGACCTGTACTTTTGATCTGTAACTTAACTGCAGTTACACATTTTCTAATATTTTCACTCAGATCACAGATGAGATTCAAATTGGAATTGGGTCACATTTCACTGACAGTGTAAACGAGGCCTTAGATCACCCCCATTGGAGTTGTATGGATTTATTTGATTCTACTTTCAAAATACAGACAAATGAGAAATTCCTTAAAATTCCTTATTTTGATTTACTCAGAAAAAGAGAGTCTTACCAGTTTGGAATAACATGAGTAAATTATGAATGTTCATTTTTTGGGTGAAATAACGTTGCTGTTTGAGCATGAAAAAGTGCCTCCAGAGAGAGTTATTCTCTATATCATTGGTTCCCATGCTTTGAGGTGAATAAAGATGCATAAAATTTTCCACTAATAATTTTATATAAAAATATTTTTTCAAAGTTAAAAAAAAAATCATATGCTTACAATGCCGATTTCAATTACAATTTCGTTATTTCAAATGTAGGCGCGTGGCAAGCGCGCTCATAATGTAAGAGACGCCGGCGCGACCACAACATTGCCCAACATCAACTGACAAACGTAATGCAAGCGGAACGAAACTGCTCGTTATTGTGTGGTTGAAGGACCGTTTATCAGTTTGGACCAGTGCAGCGCGAGCCGATCGTGATCATGCGACACTGTTACTACACAGCGCTAATAAGAGATCCAGTAAAGAAAGCATTTGAATTCGCCACATAAGTAATAACATCGCTGCGAGATCTGGTGAGAAACATTCACATTTCTCCGTTATTAACGGATCAAACAGCGCTGACGTGGAAACCAGGAAGAAACATTGTGCCATGTGTCCACAGATCAGCAACATTCACCATGGATTTACTGTAGTAACACTAACTGCAATGGAAGTTTTGCAGGAATAGTAGGCATAATGCCTTCAAGTAACATTACGTCGGTTTTATTTCGACATTATGAATACAATTGCTGCCCTCAAATGTTAATCTGAAATAAAATAAACCTTTGATTATAACTACTACAATATTACATTTCATTTTTTCCAAGGAGCTGTTTTGTTTTATATGCTCATAAGAAGAGTGAATTATAGCTATAGAATTGCTCAAAGTAAAAAAAAAATAAATCATACTTTATGATGTTAGTTTTAATATAAAAAAGAATAAAAAAAAATGTTTTTCCCAATAGTAGAGGGGTCACGGATTGTTAAATATGTACATAGGGGGGGCCCCAAGGAAAAAGGTTGGGAACCACTGCTCTATATCAGTGTTACAGTTTCTGAACTCCCTGAAATCGTAGCCTTGAGTTTTTCTTCCAGAATGAACACGGCACAATATCCCTCAATTAATTGATTCCAGCCCAAGACATACGCTAAATAAAGGGGCCAAGGCCTGGTTGAGTCGTGTTAGTTGTGTGTTGTAAAACTTCTCAGTTTTAAGCATATCGTTGTCATGTAAACGTACCCTAAAACAGTGTTCAGACAGAAGGTGAAAACAGACATAAAATTATGTAAATGTGTTCTAGTAGACCCCATAAACAAAACTATGAGCCTGTAAATGATCATAATGGGATCTCTGTAAGTTCATACCTGTTTCTCTGTCCTCTGTGCTGCCGCTGATACAGTGTCGTGGTTTTTATGTTCATCCATCACACACAGCAAACATATACACTTCTGATCAGTGCGGCAGAAAACCTCGAGGAGCTTGTCGTGTTTCTGGCAGATCATCTCCTGCAGTCGTCCAGTGGCATCAGTCAGATTGTGTCTCTTTCCTTTAAACCAACTCTCATGTTGTTCAAGGTGATTCTGACAGTAAGAGTTCAGACACACCAGACAGGACTTGACAGCTTTGTGTTTTCTTCCAGTACAGACGTCACACTGCACATCTCCAGCTCCAGCGTAACAGTCAGCAGCAAGTTTAGTCTTCTTCAGTTTCTCCACCATTTCAGCCAGAATGGTGTTTTTAGCTAAAGCAGGTCTTGGCCTGAAGGTCTGTCTGCACTGAGGACAGCTGTAGACTCTCTTCTCATCCTCCTGATCCCAGCAGTCTGTAATACAGATCTTACAGTAACTGTGTCCACAGGGAATGGCCACTGGATCCTTCAGGAGATCCAGACACACTGAACACATGAACTCATCCTGAGAAAATCTGGCTTCTGCCATTTTACTGCATGAATACAGAGACACAAACACACAACAGCTCAACTACACTTCAGTTTCACTTTCCCTGAACTCATGTGATTCCTGTTTCCTGGTTCTGTGTTTGAGTGACGTGTGCAAAACAGGCGTGTCTGTAAAGCAGCTTCCTCATTCCTGATCCTGAAGAGAGCCTCTCTTCTGATGAGAGCCTCATTCCTGCCAAGTTTTTCATTTCCATGTGTGTTCTGTCACGGACGCTACTCTTTGTTACTCTTTTGCCGTGTGTTGTGCTCCCTCTACAGGTCTTTCACTGTAATATATTAAAATATGCCAGTGCCATTGTTTTGTTTTAAGATGCACACCAGTTTTTTCTAAGACTCATTTATAAAAGCTATTTGTATGTCCTTATTGAACTATGGCATAATTCCTAATGGCTTAATCTAAACCCTGTCTGTGAAACTAGACCATGATTTATTGAATTCCATCAATTAATCATTTAGGCTGTGTCCACCAAAGCATTTTTTTCCCAATAGTTTTCAATGGGAGTTCCGCATTTTTTAAAACACCAGGAGCATAACGAGGCGCTGAGCATCTACTACAATTGCTGAAAGAAAATTAATTCAACCAAAATCCTGCTCCAATTCACAGACAATGAGTGAAAGGAACATTTTAGAATGACATGACACTTTATTCAACAACAGCTCGTTTCATGTGTCATACTTCATTATGCCATTTCAACGTCATTGCACATGCGCAGCAGTTTCCAGTTTTGGTTTTCAATCCAATCAAGTGTTTACATCCTGCCGAACGAATCACAAAAGGTTTAAACCACACTGTTAAATGTTTCTGTTAATTTACACCCAAATTTCAACATGATTAACCTGTTATTTTTAATAACTGCGCCTTATTGTTAATTTTTGGAAATATATGTTAAATAACACCTCATTTTTGTTATTTAACCGCAAAATCGAAAATTCAAGCAAAGATGTCGGATAGAGTAAAGCCTGGTTCACACGGGACGATTTTAAAATTGTCGGCCGATTTTCCAAACCTGAGAGACCTCACACACGGGGATAAAAAATCACGGGTCTAACAGTTTTAGTCGTACAGTGTGTGGTGCGCAGCCACACGGCAAAATCAACACATCACACACGAACCGATTTGACTCCCGAGCATTCCCAGGTCAGACGGGAAATCTCGCAAAATCCCTCGAGATCAAACGTGACTTCAGAGTAAACAATCATGGCGGACGAAGAGGATGCAGTGGCGATAGTTTGTAGTTTGTTTTTAACCGGAAAAAAACCGTTATCAAAAGAAAGGCGATGATCTCTGACGTCCACCGGACTTTCTGGTGCGCCATGCCGCCGGCTGTTTTGATTATGTATCCCGGTGCTTCCTCGCCGTTTCGTCACCTCGCTTTCTGATTGGCTACACTCCACAGTCCACAGGCTGCGTGCTCGGGGGACACCACACACGAGAAGAAATCGGGCCAAATAAATCCAACATGTTGGATATCCCCGATTTGAGATCGGAGCGGTCCCGACGTCCTTCCGAGCAGACGAGAGCAGCCTTAACACACCACACACGGCAGGTATATCTGATCAGATTATTTTACGATAATCGGAGCATCCTTAAGATTGTTGGAAGGGGTGAATCGGGGCTAAAATCGGCCTAATTATCCTGCCGTGTGAACCAGGCTTAAGATGGTCTGGTATGTTTGGAGATAAATGCCGATATGCAATTTTATGCTTAAGTTATTATTTATCAGTGGAGAAGTTAGCAATTTCATTTCGTTTTTTCTAGGTTGCTAAACAATGACTGATTCAATCAATAGTCGACGGTGCAATCCATTACTAACAAACTAAATATAGTATGCATTTACTGAATGAAGATTAGACAATTTTTCTCTACTGCAAATGTTATCAAGAATAATCTTGCATAGCCTATTCCACAGACAGAAATAAGAAAGTTTGCGGTGTTTTCTGTGCATGCGCAAATGTGTTTGTTATCGTGGGTGTAATAGCCTTTTATTACCCTATTAATACCCTACACTCCGGATTTTACACGAGACGGCCTATACATTTAGTTGAGGAACTGCTCTCCCAATGTGTGTGTGTGTCTCCCCTGTTCTTTTTGAACACGGTGTAAATATCCGTATGACACGCAGCACGCTGGCAGGCGCCACTATCTGAAATAACATGTTCATACAGTATTTTTTTTGCATTCTGGGAAGGAGCGTAGAAGGCGGCATTTGAACCTGCAACGAACACGGAGATCCATGTCGGAATAATGGTAACACTGCTGCCAGTTGTTTCCTGTTATTTAACAGGAAATAATTAACAGTGCACAGGTGTTAACTGGTAAAATAACAGGAAAATAATGGTAACCCTGCTACCAGTAAATTCCTGTTATTTAACGGGAAATAATTAACAGTGCACCCCTTAAAATCAGGATTAAATTTTAATCAGATTTGGCCAGTTCATTCAGATCGATGTGGTTACATATGACTTTTTTTATACCGTTTGTGCTAGTAGTCTGATTACAATCGGATTATAAAGGTCCATGTATACGCTACTGTTCTGTATTGATCAGTGTTTATATTGAATAAAATCCTATATTAAAATCTGGTCATAATGTAAAGAGGTAGTGTCTCCTCAGAAGGCTTGGTTTAAACATCTTAACAGCTAACAGACACACACACTTCCCCTCTCTTCACACTGGTCAATGTCACTTTTATTTGTATAGCACTATTAAAACAACACAAGTTGACCAATGTGCTTTACATCATCTCAGTAAGATAGACAAAATAGAACAATAGTAATAGAATAAAAAGAATAAAAATTATCATCAAAAGGATGAATAGGTCATGGCAAACAAATGTGTCTTAAGTTGTACTTTAAAGACATGTACAGAGTCAGTGTCCCTAACATGTAATGGTAAGCTATTCCAAAGTCTTGGCGCTACTACCCCAAATGCACGATTTTATGATCTCAAAGTTCTTCCTGTCTGATACTACATTAACAGATCTGATAAATAAGTCGGTGCAAGGCCATGAAGATTTTGTACACCAATAAAAGAAGTTTAAAATCAATCCTATATTGTGCAGGGGGCCAATGTAAAGAGACCAAGGACGGAGTGATGTGTTCACATTTTTTAATATTCGTTAATAATCTCGCTGCAGCGTTTTGAAGCCGTAGAATAGATGCTTGACTAATACCCTTATATAAATAATTACAATAATCAAGTTTTGATGATAGAAGAGCACGAATTGCAATTTCAAGGCTCTTATATGTCAGACATGATTTCATCTTAGCCAGATTTCTCAGATGAAAAAAACTTGACCTTGACTTTACCACATGATTTAACTGTGCATTCAACTTCAGGGAGCTATCAATATAAACACTCGAGTTTTTAACACATTCTTCAACATATAATGACAGTGGGCCGAAATGTAACTCTGCTGCGCCCCTGGTTCCTCTGGGGCCGAACACTACAACCTGTCTTATTTTCATTGAGATATAAAAAGTTAGAACCCAGCCATGATTTAAGATCAGACAGTAGAGGTTCCAAGTTATTTCCGTTTATTAACGGTAATATTTGCAAGCCATCTGCATAGCAATGAAATGTGATGTCATACTTCTTGAAAATGTCTCCCAACGGGAGCATATAAAGCGAAAAGAGTGTTGGGGCCAGGATAGAGCCTTGTGGCACTCCACATATAAGTGATATCAATCTCGATGTATACAAGCCAAATCTCAAATCTACCTTTCTCACAGTATTTAAAAGTAAATATTGAACTTTGAGCGTCGTAACTTTGCAGATGTTGTTTATGCTCAAACGGCAACATTACACTAGCTAAAGTTAAAGTTAAGTCATATTCAACCACCCCTTTAAACATCTTCCTGTTGTTATTGTTGCTGTAGATACTTTATTGATCCTTTACAGGAAATTACATGGCAGCTTCAACACATAACAAGCACATCACCACACATAAACAATTAATTTCTGGCTCTCGTACCAAATCAACAGTGTTAAAAGAATAATAATATATAAAAAATTAACAAGTAATAAGAATAATCACTAACACACTAAGATCAAAGATGTTCACATGTTGTTATGAGTGCAAAACTATGCTATTTGTCTCGTTGCACTGTTCTGAATAACTAATCCTCACAGAGAAATTCTAGATCTCAATGAGCCAAGCAGCTAGACTTCACTTCAAAAGGTAAAACACAGTAACCACAGCTTAAACCATCACCAGTATATGAAAGGCAGTGTCTTCATGGTTCCAATACTTACAATTAAATTTAAAACTTGACAGAATTGATCCTTTTTAACATATATTTTTGTTCCTTTACAGATATGGATGACCAAAAAATGTATAATAATGTATTATTAATAATATTTTTAGGCAGAAAAAAATAGTAGTAGTATTCAAACCAGAGATACAATCTCAATTCCAATCTGTAAATACACAAAGGCTAATTTTTACTAAAATTCTTGTTGAAATGCACTTAACTTTATCTTCCTCCCCCCTTCTAAAACAGAACGCAGTGAACTTACTTGACGTATTTGTACAACAGTCACCAACTGAGGAATCGCAAGAACTCCTTTTCAACTCAAGTCTAAAATGACCTGTCGATGAGCTCGACTACACCTACAATGCCACCAAGAGCATTACTGACCAAATACTTCCACTGTGCAATGTCCTGAAGATTGAAAAAGTTTTTCCAAAGAGTATGTACTTAAATTCTTTTTAATGTACTCAAAGTTTCACTATTTGCAGCTGTTGTACAATTTCTTTTGTACAGTTACAAAATTACAACTTCCCAATTGTAGGTAAACGTGAAAGTAAAAATAAGCAACACACTTAAAGTAGTGATGGGAAGTCCGGTTCTTTTCCGCAAACCGGTTCTTTCGGACAGTTCGTTTCAATGAACCGGTTCAAAAAAACCGTTCACCAGTTCTTTTACGTCATCACGTAATGACATCAATTCTATCATCCCGGCGGATAAATATACATTCAAATAAAGGCATTTGTAATCATAACTTCAGTTAAATAATAGTGCTCATCGTCATAATCATCTTGGATAGGTTTCTTACATTTACGTTTTGAAAATTAACCCTGTAGTAGGCCTAAGGCGATGCGCAAACGCGGATGTTTTACATGTCTTAAAGTGAATAAACTTCATCATTTTTATTTTATTTGTAATTAAATAAACTTACATTTCGCCGAATTCGGCCCCTCATTCAAGTCCTTGGTTCACCCGTGCTCATGTATCAGCACAGCGCATAGACAGTAACACAGCATCAGTTGGCCAAAAGAAAGTTCGGTTCAGAGACGGTGTTGTTATCACGCATGCGCAGTCTCTCCAGCTCGTCGGTTCTCCGTATCGAACGTGTCCGAAAGAAACAGTTCTCGGTTCTGTGCTGGTGATCCGAGAACTGCTGCAACAACCAGTTCTTGACTCGAGAACCGCCTGTGTGTGAGCTGAGAACTACTGAAACCTTACTAGGCTATAGCCTTATTCAGTCGACAAAACAAAAAACTTGATGCATATCTATGTTTAATACGTTATGTTTTGATTAATACATTATAAACATTTACTTTGCACCCTTTAGAACCTTGGCAAGAGTTTACGTCAAAAATGTATATCAACTTACTTAGAAATTAAATGATCTGTTCCAGAAAATAATGTTTTAGTATAATAATAAATGTTTAGTTTTACAATCCATTCATTGTGTTTCCAATCTTTAAAATAATACAGTGAAAAGGCAGTAGCCTATGTGATAAAAATGTTTCTAACATGTTTTATTTTGTTAGACTTATTGATGTTCAGTAAAATACTTCAGATTTGCATGCATTTCGTCCCTCTGAAAAAATTGCACGCATGCTCAGCTCATCAGCTCATCGGTTCTCCGTATCGAACGTGTCCGAAAGAAACAGTTCTCGGTTCTGTACTGGTGGTCCGAGAACCGCTGTACCCAGGGCCGGCGCGTCCATATAGGCGAACTAGGCAATTGCCTAGAGCGGCACTTTTGTAAGGGCGGCAAAATGTGTGCCAATCGGGAATGAACAATTCACAAAATAGGCTATATGATTTGCTGAGCTGCCGCTGCGCCGCCCTGCGCCGCCCCGCCCCGCCCCCTGCTCTCACGAGTCATGACTCATGACTGAGTGATGGGAAGTTCGGATAATTTTACTGACTCTCTTGTTCGATCTCGTTCATAAAAATGAACGAATCTTTATTTGAGTCATTTCGTTAATTTAAGTGGCTTTAAATGTTACACAGCCAAAATCCCCGATCACATCCACCTACGCATATAGTATATGTATATATTTGCTTCCTCTTGGCCTAAAGTGTTCCTGCAACGGGAGTGTTCTCTGGCTAGAGCGCAGAACAGCGGAGTTTGTATGGACAGAAGTGCATGCCTGAGCTTGTGTTTTGGGTTAAGCTGCGTTGCTTTGACATTGTGGAAAATATAACAATAGAAACAAAATATAGGCTATTAGCCTTTTTACCCATTGTTATCAATCTAAATTAATCTCGATTTTAATTTAACTTAATTTCGTTTTTCTTTATGTAAATTTCGTTTTTCTTTATTTAAATTTCGTTTTACTTTATTTAAATTTCGTTTTTTCTTTATTTAAATTTTAAATTTTGTTTTTTCTTTATTTAAATGTTTTTTCTTTATTTAAATTTCGTTTTTTTCTTTATTTAAATTTTACATTTAGTTTTTTTCTTTATTGAAATTTTGTTTTTCTTTATTGAAATTTTGTTTTTTCTTTATTGAAATTTTAAATTTTGTTTTTTCTTTATTTAAATGTTTTTTTCTTTATTTAAATTTCGTTTTTTCTTTATTTAAATTTCGTTTTACTTTATTTAAATTTTGTTTTTTCTTTATTTAAATTTTAAATTTTGTTTTTTCTTTATTTAAATTTCGTTTTTTTCTTTATTTAAATTTTACATTTAGTTTTTTTCTTTATTTAAAATTTGTTTTTCTTTATTGAAATTTTGTTTTTCTTAATTTAAATCTACCCTTTACTGTGTCAGTAATTTGTTAGTCAGAAAAATATAGACTACCTTAAAGTATTTCTTAATTTAACAGACATGTGTGTGTGCGTTTTATATTGCTAGTGCAGCGTGCGTCAAGTATATAAGCCCTGCCCGCTTGAGGTGCGCTGCTTCCCGCTCGCGGTGTTCTGTAGTTTACTAAAAGTTTATTAATTCTGAACGTGTCGTGTCTCGCGTGTCCATCTATATTGCACCACCAAATGCTACACTGCACTCCCTTGTGAAGTCGATTGGATGAACGGTTCTCGAAATAATCAAAATGCAAACGGACATATAGACACATAGAGATTCTGCCTTTATTAGAGAGAAGAATACGTTCAGCACCCTCTCGAAGCTTTGAATATTCGATGTTCATTACTACTACCGCAGCTTCGATGCTCAAAAAATGGTATTCGGACCAGCCCTAGGGGCGGCACAAATGTTTTTCGCCTAGAGCGGCAGAAGTGCACGCGCCGGCCCTGGCTGTACCTGTACGTTCGGTAGTGTGCGCATGCTCAGTATCAACTGCTCGTGCTCATCACTTCTCTCAGCACGTCTCAGTTCAGTGAACTGTTGGATTTACTGGAGTAACATATATGCCTACTCCGGGATATTGGATTATTTTGAGTAGAGGTGACTGTCAGGACTCAGGCATGTCCGAAGTGAGTAACTTTACTAACTTGTTGTGGATCAGTGCTGACGCAAGACGCAAACTGTTTCGAACGATTCAGTCCGATTTAGTGTACTGGTTCGACCAGTTCACTAAAAAGAACCGGTTCAAAAGAACGATTCGTTCACGAACCGGACATCACTAACTTAAAGACTGTTTCCGTCGACTGGAGCTGATTTTAGTCTTTGACAGTCAGAGAGGAGCACAAACCTAATGACTGAGTCAGTCCCTACTACACAACACACTGAACCATTTGTGAGATCACGACGGGACATTCTGCCAAACTCAACTGTGTGAGATCTTGTACTGAACAGTCAATAGACAGCTACCGCTACTTATCTGCAGTGCCATTTGAGCAGAAAAAACTGGAAGAACCCTGCCGACAACACTGGTGGTTTTATTTATGAAACGTTAAACATAACTTAAATGAAAAAATGTCATAGTCATGTTTCTCTTACATGTTTTATTTTTGCCTTTATCGCCCATAGACATTTATTTCTGTATTTCCTGATTAATTTAGTTAATTTCAAAATTTCTAGTGCTGTTTTTTAAACCTATATAATCAAGCAATAGGGGAGTGAGGTAGGGCTGTCAACGAATATTCTAAATTCGAATATATATTCGAATAGTTTTAAAAAACAGAATTTCCAAGGTGAAAATTAATATTCGAATGTGAATTTCGAATGTGGAAAAACACGCCCGCGGTAGCAGAACCAGATAGCAAAATCTTCCGGGCCTTTTCTGGATTCTTCTGGCATTTGTTTGGTTTGTGTACGATGTTGGCAAATGGATGGCAACCCTGAAGAGTTCCGGAATCGGTGGTGGCGCAGCTGGAGGTGGTGGAGGGAGGGGCATTATTTTATGGCTCTCTTCTGGCAAATATGAAACATGCCATATTTAAGGTATTTTTCAGTTGCTGTTGTGGGAGTGATTGTGAAATGACTTAAACAAGTATTTCCTCTCCAGTTTTATCATAAGATATATATATATAGCCTCTAATGGACAAGGTTGTCTTTGTCATAACTTTATGAAATTACACGAAGTTACACAATTTAATTTAATAATAAATTAATTTTACTGAAATCGTATTTAAAATGTATGTAAAGGTAGGGTCTGACCATAATTAACTTGACATAATAAAATAAAAACTGATACATGATATTTAAGTATGAAAAAACTAACTTATTAAAACATTTGTGATTTACCCTTTGACCTTGCTGCCACGCCATTTTAAACGAAGTCGGACAATTCTCATCCTCAGTACCTGAACCGCGCTGAGGTAAAGTGTGTTGCATAAGCTGAACTATGCTTTATTTTTAGTAATTCCATTAACTATCGTGCAAATAGCCAGTTACCTAATTATATTTTCTGTTGTATATTGTAGGTGGTAAGTTCCGTGTAAACTGGCATTATATGATATGAGAAGCATTAAACTGTCCTGTTTTTGAATAGTTGTACCAGACCTTATATAACCTGTGGAGTTCTTTCTGTGTGTTTAACTTTCATTACAGCCTATTTGTAGGGTTTTCTACCTCAGTTATAGGAACTAATCACCAGAAGTTGCCTCATACATGTGTATTCTCTGTATTATGTATGCTGTATACTCAAGTTAATTTTGTGTTAAACACTTATCACAGCTAAATCCTTATTTACTTCCACCTCAACTATGGGAAGTATATGTATTTTGGTACCTACTTGATGGGTAAATGATTTCTAGAATTTTGATATAAAGTAGATGTGTGTAGGATGCACCATATTTAAACTATTAAGTTTGCTTATTAAAGCGTTTAACTAAACTCTCAGGAGTTTGGGCACATGCGATCACGTGGACATTACGCTAATTACATGCAAGAACCGGAGAACGGGGCGTAGGTCCCGCCCAAGACAATATCTGATTGGCTGTCGCACTCGGAAGGACGGGTCAGATGGACACGCTTATAACCCAATGACAAGCAGCTATGCGTTGCTTTTTGCCTTGCTTTTGCAGTGACTTTTGCTCTTGCTTATGTTTGTGCTGACCTTTCCATCATCCAGCGTGTATGCTTGCATACTCTTCAAACCACCAAGAGCTCACTCAAAACTCATCAACTCTTCCGTAAGATCCTTCGTTGAACTTCGTCAAAGAAAACCCTCTCAGAGTCGCTCCAGACTCAGAGGAAACTCCGTTGCACTCCTAATTCTGGCTGAACTGGTGCAAATCTTATTAAGAAAACGAACTAAGATTAAAGTGCTAGTAGATTGATTCTCTCAGGTTGCGGTCAATAAATAGTGTCTAACGCTAGACATTTGGGACTCCACTCACCCTCCGTTAATAACATAACTTTTCTCTGTCACTGTTTGAATACATGTTTGTGTGTTTTCGTTAGTTTAGTTTGTGTGTATTAAGGCCCTTTCACACTGGACGCGATTTTGACGCACGAATCATTCGCGCGATGGTTTTATTTTTCGATCAGCTGTTTGTGTAATGAGTGCTTCCACACTGAACGCGAATGCGCAGCGGCGAAAAAACGACTTTTATTTTATTCGCTTCGATGTCGATTTTTTTTTTACTTTTGCGGCGACATAATAGGCTTCAGCCAATCACATACTACAAGGACAACGATTTGAAAGACAATGTGTGGCGTAGCATTGCCAACCAACTCGGTTATCTTGACTGTGATTTTGTTGTGTGATAGTTTTAGTCATATAGTCCTGTGCTGTGTAGGCTAGCAGGCCAAACTACATTTGGGATAGAAAACTAACACTATTATCGTCAAAGATAGAGACAGAGACCGTGTTTACTTTGAACACGTAACAAAATGTAGTGAGACTATTTAGGGCTGCTTTTAGTATACTATACATTCTTTGTGTGATATCTACAGTTTCTAGTCGAATGATTTTTAACTTACTTACTTCGTGTGTTACATGTAATGTGTAGTTACATTACAAAACGCACTGTGTTTAGTTGAAGACGCAAAAAAAAAAAAAAAAACTGCACATAAGCATACTCCCCCTTCAGACTCTCTGTTCTGTAAGATTGGGTGCACCCAAAACCTTCTTTTCTGTCTTTTAAATAAAATGAAAAGCTCGTCTTCACTGGATGCTATGACTATGACTGGATGATGATGATGATGATGATGAAGTGTCCATGTTTTCTCAGCTGTCGGCGCGATTCGCGCGAAAGTTTGGGAATGTTGAAGCTCTCTGAACGTCACAGACGTCGCAAATTCGCGTCGCGGCTGATGTGAATGGTTTTGATGCGAACTATTCGCACACGAACTATTCGCTTTTTCGTTTCGCTTTTTCGTTACGCATCCGGTGTGAAAGGGCCTTTAGAGTAGTTCAATAAAGTCTTGGTTGATTTTACATACAAGCGTCTTGTGCTGTGTGCTTACAAGTTACTGCCTTAAACTGTAGATTTTGTTACCTTGCTCATAATCAGTGATCATAATTTTATGATATTATTACCGTAGGCCACGGGATAATATTCTGTCCAGAATTTATAAAATACCCTAATCTCAACTTATCGGTGGACGAATAGTTGATAAAGTGTTAAATATTAATTCTGAATAATTTGCATATTAATTCGGCTCTTATTCACTGTAATTCAATCCCCTTTGAGTTATATTGATCCTTAATTCCCTTATTAATCTTACAGTATGGTGTATCATTAGTGGCATTGTCTGCTCTTCTGTGCATCCTTAGACTGCATCGCCCCTTTCTTCCAAAGGATGGGAGAACCCTTTTAAAAACAGCAACCAAGTACACTGGAAAGGTTGGCTGGTGGGGTGTTTTTCTATTTTGGTATTTTGAACATGTTTCACAAAACATTTGAGTATTTGTCGTCCAAATTTCCAGATAGAAATGTGTTTGTTGCAGCTTAATTTTGATGGATTGCCGCTGTTTAAGAGCTCGTCGACTCAGTTCTGGCCAGTGTTAGGCATGTTGCGTCACAAAGATTATGTTTCCAGCAGGCCACTGTTAATTGCTTTGTTCTGTGGTGAGACTAAACCCAAGAGTATGCAAGATACTCTTGCAACTTCATTGCAAGAGTATCTTGGTGCCCTTGTTCAAGAATTGACAATGCTGAGAGAGGGATTTGTCATAGGCTCAAAAACCTTGTTTCTGAAGGTAAGTTCGGTCATTTGTGATGCTCCTGCTAGAGCCTTTATCAAACAGGTGAAAGGCCATTCAGGTTATGCAGGATGTGATAAGTGTTTACAGCCAGGTGTTTCTCCTCGTCACAGCATGACATTCCCAGAGGTAAGTGCTGCTGATAGGACTGATGAGTCATTTGCGAGGGGCACAGATGAGGAACATCACATAGCAGTTTCCCCTCTACTTGAAACAGGTATCGGTATGGTCAGTCAGTTTCCTCACGATTATATGCATTTGGTTTGTTTGGGAGTAATAAGGAGGCTCTTAGATTTGTGGTTTGGCAGTTCTGGCCCTCTTCGGTGTCGTCGTTCGGGTCGTGACATGCAGGAGATCTCAGAAAAGCCGGTAAGTTTGAAGGCATTCGTCCCAGTTGAATTTGCTAGGAAGCCAAGGAGTCTGGCAGAAAGACTAAGGTGGAAGGCAACTGAACTCAGGCAGTTCCTTCTGTACACCGGTCCTCTTGTTCTTAGGGGTGTGTTACCTGAGGAAATATATAACAACTTCATGCTGCTGTCAGTTGCCATCTCGATTTTAGCCAATCCCCGCCTTTGTTCAGCTCTGAATGGTTTTGCGAAAAGGTTACTTGTGTCATTTGTGGAGCACTTAAGTAAATTGTATGGTCCTGAGTTTATTGTCTACAATATACATGGGTTGATTCATCTTAGTGATGATGTAAAGATTCATGGTCATTTAGATGTGATCTCTGGGTTTCCATTTGAAAATTACCTGTGTACATTAAAAAAAATGATCAGGAAACCACACAGCCCTCTAACTCAGGTGATCCGTAGAGTGTCTGAAGTTCACAACCAAAAACATAGCGTTGAAGTTAAGTGGCCAAAAATGCAAGTAAATATAAAGCATAGAAACGGGCCTGTACCAGACTTGTTTGAAGGGGATGTTCTACAATTCAGAGAACTGGTAGTGAATGATGTGCACGTCAGAATTACAGAAGGAGACAATTGTGTTAGAATCAATCAGATTGTTGCTTTGGTGGAAAATATTATTGTCTATAAAGACCAGGAGTACATCATCTACCATGAATTTGCAAAGATGGAGACATTCTTTCATTACCCAGTTGATTCTCAAGAAGTAGGAGTTTTTGTAGTGTCAAATTTGTCTTCAGATTTAAAATGTACAAGGCTGAATGACGTATTAAAATATTTCAGGATGCCATTTGGGGAACAGGGCAGTTTTGTTTTCTTTCCCCTTTTACATCTAAAATAACTTTAAATTCCCCCCCCCAACCCCAACCCCAACCCCAACCCCAACCCCAACCGTCAGTGTATTTCATAGTGAGCTTCATTAAGACAAATGAAGTGGAGGTGGTGCCAGGTGTGTGGGTAGAAGGAGAGGTTTGTAAATGGCCTAACTACAAACTCGATGCCATGTTGAAGGCCATCAAGAACTGTGAGATGCCTAAGGAGACCTGGACAAGTTATGACATCAGGGTTCTTTACAAAGCAAGTGAGTGTTCACTTTAATCCATTGTTCATGGTTCAAGACTAAATCAAGCCACCTTTTTTATGTATTTCTTAAAATTGAAATGTAACGGTAACACTTTATTTGAAGGTGTCTACATAAGAGTGAGCCTTATTAGCATGACGCACATCATGAACATTAATGACACTTTTATGTTTATGACTGGTGTCATTAAGTGTATTTATTTGTTTTTTGTAATGTAAAGTTGAACTGAACAGTTTTTAAAATGTTCTGGTTTCAGCATTACTACGAGAGATCATTGCCAAGCAGGAGGTGATGTGTGATATGCAAAGAAATCTGCTGCGGATTGTTCAGGATCTCTCTTCTACACCTACACCACATGGACACCACATGGACGGAAGTTTCCTGCCGTTGAGGGATGCTGAGGCTCTTTTGGCGCTGAACCGCGACATTAAGACAAAGCCAGAGAAGAGAAAGGACTTGGTAATAATTACTTTTATCATTAGTATTTGGACCAGATTTTTTTCTGAACTGTTTTTTTCTTTGCATTTGTGTCTCCGCAATGAACATTCATATTTTCAAAACTTTTATTTGTTTATTTTTCCAGGTGCTGACACTGGGCCTTGCTGGGGGCGTGACCCTCAAGGACACTGTGTGGAGGGTCATGAAGATGCTTCTTCAGAACGACTTGGCCTGCAAAATGAATTGGACAGGCCTCCATGGCAAAACATCATTCCAGGGCCTAGAAGTCAAGAATGTTGTTACAGGTAAAAGTGTTGATTAGATGTACCAGGCAAAATTTTTAGGTTCATTTACCAGCTTCGTAGTCACTTCGATGAGCTGCCACCCCTCAATACAGGGTGAATAAAGGCTCTTGGCCGCCTCCAGTGTAGTGGCCACCGTTTTTAGAGGCAAATTCTTTGTTTGTATGTAGACAAAGGGCATAAACGCAGAGAAATGTCTTTGTTTTTCAACATAACCATGTACGTGTGAAAGGGGTGTTAGTCATTTCAAAATAACCATGTACGTGTGAAAGGGGTGTTAGTCTATCGTTCATGGTCAGACTACACATTATGATATAGTCTGGCTTGTCAGGCTATGTATACATCTCTTTTGTAAGGTCTGTGCCTGTTTAACTCCATAGTGGTAAAGAAACTGTATGAACAAATTATGCTGTCCCTTTCCCTTAAGTCTGTCACACAAAGTCAACAGAAGAATGGGACTTAACTTAAAAGGCCTAAATGAAATTTAAGTTTAAATGGCATTGCCTGTCTTTACTTTGTCTTTAAAAAGTCTTATATTTAAACTCTGAAACCTGCCATGATATCTTTAATTGTTTATGTTTCTAGAAGCCATTCAGAGAAATCCTGGATGCAGAGAATCCACAAACCAGGAGGTGGAGCAATGGTTGAGGCGATGGTTGTATTTGGCTGGCGATCGAGAGGGGGGTAGGAGGAGGAGAAGCACAGTCCTCCACCACCAGCACCAGCCACCCACCAACACATAAAGTCAGGCATACATCAACACATAACGTCAGGCACACACCAACACATAAAGTCAGCCACCCACCAACACAAAGTCAGGCACACACACACATATACATTCCACTACCGTTCATAAGTTTGTGGTCTTTCATGGTTTACACAACTGTGTGATTTCTAAAACCAAGCTTTGTATCATAAATGTTTTAACATTTTATTTTCTTACATTTTATTTGTATAAAAAAAATATATAATTGTAAATGTTTACCTATTTAGGTCATATGTTTATGTTGATCGAAAATAAACACTAATTTTCAGCAGTTATGGTTTCCTGGTTTGATTTCTCATTGAATTGCATGGTTGCTGTTGGGCGCAGATGTTGAATATGGGCCAAATTAGTTGTTTTAATATAATCTGGCAGAATTGTGGCCTGTGCTCGGGAGACATCTGGCTTTTCAATGGCGATATTATGGCATGAATATGGGCCAATTTAGGGTCTTCTGGCTCTCGCCAGGTAAGGCATTGGCATTTTTCTGGCAGCTTTCTGGCGTGCTTTTGGCAAAACTGTTTGGGCCGGTTTTGGCCCTGCATTCCTGGCGGTATGATTGCCAAAACTAAGAAAAGTGTTTGGGCCATAAAAGGCCCGGAACAATTTTGCTATCTGGGTGTCTGCTTTGCGAGCGTTCAATGTCGGTTCTATATACTGTAAAACTTCGATTAATGTTAATACTATTTGTTTCAATCACTGAATGAAGCCTGCTATATTTGGGACAAGAGTCGCGACCTTAAATTGCTTGCACAAAACTTTTAATCAGCACTCAACATTTGTTTATTGTTGTTGTTCATTTAACCCGTTATGCGCAGAGAGCATGAGGGTGAGGGCGAGAGAGAGAAAGAGGGCCTGCGAGCAGAGTCCTTTGGCTCAAAGGGGTGAAAAATATCCAACTGTGTCGGATACAGGTGCGGGTCGGGTCGGACACGGGGAAAACACGGGTCTAAACACGGGTTTAAAACAATCACATGCAAACATAAAAATATATGCATATTTTTAGGAACACATCTACACAAATATGCCTGTATTTCAAGTTGATAAAATAATTTAAAATCCACATCAGTTTATTTGTGCCCACGCACCATGCCCTCCCAGGATCTATAACGTTACCTAGGCTACTTTCACTTTTAAAAATTCATCATAACCACGCGCGCGATCTGCTGAGAATGAGGTCTCTGCAGAGCAACAAAAGGCGTGCCTCAATTTTGGGGCGTTTTCCAACTGGGTAGGCGTTTTACAACCTCTGTGCCTGGTTTGCTAAAACTTGAGTGGGCGATTCCTAATACTTGAATACGCTTTTCCCATCAGATATGAGTGATAAAGCGAGAAAGAGGTGAAATGAGGAGAGAGATCACCTGTCCTGCATATGGATGTAAGTGGATTTTTGTAAATTCTCATTTTGTCTAAGTTAACGTTTTAATTAGTTTGTGTAAATTTGCTTGCAACATGATTAGACAGAAAAAGCTCCAAGAGGTCTGCCACTTACAATCTATCGCTAACCATTATTAGCAAACATTCGCTAACTTTTTGGTGCATAAGTTTGTTACATTAGTGTTGATAAGTGGTAGTTTGCTTAATTTTTTCCTGTCGGCGTATTCTAATATAAAAAAAAATAGTTAGCTTGTCAGACTAGAAAACAATAGTTGTATACGAATGTTAATGGGCTATTCCACCGAATAGGTGCCATTTATGTCCCCAGGACATTATGGCCCGGTTTCACAAACAGGGTTCAGCCTAAACCAGGATTAGTCCATAGTTCAATTAGGACATTTAAATAATTTTATAAACATGCTTAGAAAAAAAACATTACTGGTGTTCATCTTGAGACAAAACAAAGGCACTGATATATTTTAAGATCAGTCAGTGCAAGTTTATTTCAGTTGGAACAGCTCAGACTTACATTTTAGTCTAGGACTAGGCTTTAAAATTGTTTGTGAAACCAGGGGGTATAGGTACTAATATGTATAAAAAATAACTATAGATACATTTTAAGTAAAGTGTTGTGCACATTAATCTAACTGCAAATTTTATCTAATTAAAAAATGATTAAAAACTGTAATATTTTGGATAAATTACGTTTTCATTCAGTCCAGAACATATATGAAATGGTGTTTGAGTGTGTAACGACAATGACTATGACATGCGGTCACATGCTGTTCAAATTGGTAAATCCTGATCTCCAAACACATCCTTCGTTGTCTCCTTAGACAACGAGTTTTGTTCATGGCGCCTCTAAGTCTGCTTGAACGGTCAAAATTGCATCTTTGTGGCTCCCCCGAGGGACATTTGAGTCACATAAGGAAACCCTGTTTTGGAGAATCCCCTCTAAAACCCCCACTTCAGCATGGACTCCCTGTGACTTTTATAGACTCGTGACATTCCAGATACACACACACACACACACACACACACACACACACACACACACACACACACACACACACACACACACACACACACCAACATCCTTTAATGTATGTAACTCAGACTTGTATCTGAACTTCCTGTATGCATGTGGGATTAATGTTGTTTTGATCATATAGTTATGATCTTCGAGTGTTTGGCTTTGAAAGGTATTTTTAAAGAAGGTTCCTCAATAGTGGTTTTGTAACCCTACCTCAGACCATAAAACTTTACGACCCAGGAAAGCAGACATTCCCAGCAGTCACGTCCCAAACACACCACACACAGACCCACAGATTTTCCCATAGGACATTACCAAAATGTTGATATATTTCTGAGGTGCCTTTTGTTATGACCATGTCATATTGGGGTGTCTACGATTTTGTCATGTGGTAATCAAGACTTTAAGGCCCGGTTTCACAGACATGGCTTAAGCCTAGTCCCAGACTAAACTGCCCACTTGAGCTGTCTTAACTCAAAGCGACTTGCACAGATATATATTAAAATAGTCAAAGATTTAGCCTGTTCTGGATTAAACAAAGCCGATTGCAAGAGGAAGGATTATAGCTAGTCTATGACTAAATTGAATCTTAAATTAATCCTTCAAAGAGGCAGGTTTAACTCCTGCTTAGTACTGTTTGTGAGGGAGCATGGAATATTTGGAATATCTAAATGAAAACCAACATGCACAACAGAGGCCAGCCAGAGTACTTGTGGATAGGAGTGATCCATTACATTACTTTGATGACACAGCTTTTCAAGACCGCTTTCGTATGTCCAAGGAAAATGCAGTGGAGATAATATCTTTGCTTGAGCCTAGACTTTCCTGTCTGTCTCTGAGAGGAAGGCCTTTACCCATTTCTCTCCAAGTTCTGCTCACACTGAGGTTTTTTGCGCCCGGGACCTTTCACCGTGAAACTGGTGATTTGTGTGGTGCCAGTGAAGCAACTGTGTGTAGAATAGTTCACAAAGTCAGCAGAGCCATTTGTGAACTGAGGAGTCTTTACATAAAGTTTCCTGATGCTGCTGACCAAGCCAAATATAAAGTGCAATTCTATGAATATGGGCACTTCCCAGGTGTCATTGGCTGTATAGATGGATGTCATGTTCCTGTCAAGTGTCCATCAACCCCTGATGCTGAGGAGTACAGGAACCGTAAGAACTGGTTTTCTATCAACGTTCAGGGTGTATGCACACCTAATTTAGAGTTTTCAAACATTGTTGCGCGCTGGAAAGGTTCAACTCACGATTCAAGGATTTTTGTCAACTCTTCATTATGTGCTCAGTTTCAGAGTGGACTTCTACTTGGTGACAGTGGATATGGTCAGAGTAACTTTTTATTCACTCCATACATAAATCCCACAACAGCTGAGCAGCAAAGATACAACAGAGCTCATATCCGAACAAGAGGCATGGTTGAACGCATGTTTGGAATATGGAAAAATCGATTCCAGTGTTTACGTAATACACTTCGCTTCAGGCCAAGGAGATGCTGCAAGGTCATCATTGCTACAGCGGTGCTGCACAACTACCTGAAGCAGCGCTGCTGTCCTGATCCTCCAATGGAAGATGACGATGAAGCAGATGTGCCCATGACTGAGGCAGCCAGTGACCAACGAGGACTTGCACACAGAGTTGCTTTCACATTGCAGCACTTCAGCTAGATGAGATGTATTTCAATATGGAATGTATTCATTATGCCTTATTTTGCCTTGATAATTTTTGTTCTGTACAAAATTAAAATAGTGTGCAGCAAAATTAAAAAAAATTACTAAACCAATACTGGTTGAAAATGTAGTTTGTGGTTGTTTAAATACACTCAGTCATGAATATCTAAATGACAAAAGGTTTATTTTTGTTTTTATTGTTTATACATCATATTGTTCACCATGGCTGGTAATCACAATTGCCTCCTTACTGTATCGTTTTTGGATCATACCTCTTTCTTCCAACTTCATATCCAATTCAACCTGTAGAATTCTCATTTTCATTTCATGTTCTTCCTTCAGATATTTCATTTTTTCCTCATGAAATTCTCTGGCTAACTTTTCATGGATGGTCATCTTGCTTGTTCTCTGCTGAAAGGTGGTGGCAGCATCTTTTCTCAGGGATGCAGGAGCAGATGTGGAAGGCACACACTCACTGTGCTCTGGCTTTTCCAACCCGTTCAGATTCCTTTCTTCTGTGGGGAAAAACAGAGGCACAAATAAATTCACATGATCCTTACAATGAAAGAAGAATAAAAATTGACAGAGTGGAATATATGTACCAAAGGAAGAAATCAATTTCTTTCTAACATACCATTTGTGCTCAGATCTTCATCTGAACTGTTCAAGTGATCATCATCTGGTATACCATCCAGAGGTTGCTGGTGCTGTATTATTCCAGACAGCAAGTCACTCAATTCATCAGTTTTGTCTTTATTTGGTGGTCCACCACCAGTAGTAAATCGCTGTCTTCTGATCTCTGCATTCTGTCGTTTTAAAGCCAGTTTAAGGTTCTTCCACAGAGTCTATACAGGCAAAAATCATTCATTATAAATTGTCCCAAAAATATGAATATGAGAAATGAGCAATGATAATAATGAAGAAATCTCACCTGAAGTTGTTGTATTGTTCTTGTGGTTGCATTTTCATTTGCATTAAATTCATTGTCAGCAGCCATGTCACCCTGTAGCCCAAGACCGGTTGCCCACTGAAGCTAAGCAGGGCTGAGTCTGGTCAGTACCTGGATGGGAGACCTCCTGAGAAAACCAGGTTGCTGCTGGAAGAGGTGTTAGTGAGGCCAGTAGGGGGTGCTCACCCTGTGGTCTGTGTGGGTCCTAACGCCCCAGTATAGTGACGGGGACACTATACTGTCAAAGAGCACCGTCCTTCGGATGAGGCGTTAAACCGAGGTCCTGACTCTCTGTGGTCATTAAAAATCCCAGGATGTATTTCGAAAGAGTAGGGGTGTAACCCCGGCATCCTGGCCAAATTTACCCATTGGCCTCTGTCTATCATGGCCTCCTAATCATCCTCATATTCTGATTGGCTTCATCACTGTCTCCTCTCCACCAGTAAGCTGGTGTGTGGTGGGCGTTCTGGCGCAATATGGCTGCCGTCGCATCATCCAAGTGGATGCTGCACATTGGTGGTGGTTGAGGAGATTCCCCCCTTCTATGTAAAAGCGCTTTGAGTGCCGAGAAAAGCGCTATATAAATGTAATGAATTATTATTATTATTATTATTATTATTGCAAATTGCATTCCAAGCACTCCTTTTCTTTTGCTCACTAGCAGTAGTGTGGATTTTACTTTCAATAACTGGATGGTTGGTCAAAATTTGTTTCAGTAGTGTTTTTTCATACTCACTGAAGTTTTTGGAACGAATTCTTTTTGCATCTGCCATTGCTTTGTGTCAAAATGTACACCGATGTGGCGAGCAGGACGAGGTCGAGGGCCGTGGGAGAACGGCACGAGGCCGGTGGCGTGATTGCAAATGAGTGACACCTGCGCGACGCACCGGTCTCGCATCTCTCACGGAGGAGCGGAAGCATAAAGGAGGAGCGACGACAGTGAAGAGCGAGAGAGGACAGGCCTGATTTTTAGTTCATGTTTTGTTTCTGTTTGTGTTGCCAGCAGTCGTCCGTGAGGGGCTGCTGGCTTTTACTTTCATTTTTGTATTTGTGTATTTATTTATTAAATATGTTTGAATGTCCGCCGGTTCCCGCCTCCTTCTTCCCATAACATCTGAACCCCGTTACATTGGTGCCGAAACCCGGGAAGAAGGAGGGACACGCTGTCGGAGAGCCCTCGCTGCTGGGAGGAATCGCGGTGCTGAGGAGGTCGGGCAGCACGAGGGAGCGTCGGCCGCCGATTGCTGCCCGAGGCGATGGTGCTGGATCGAAAGAAGATCTGGTGGGACGGAGAGCTCGCTGCCGTCCTCCTGGGTCGAGGAGGGATGGCTGCCATCCGCGAGGGAGCGGAGGAGTCGCTCCCGTTCGCCGTGGGCCGGAGCCTGTTGCCGTCGGCCATGATGGGGGCGGAGCAGGGGACGGGAGGCTCGCTGCCGGCTGCCCTCGACAGGAGGAGCCATCGCCGTCCGCCAGGAGGCGGAGGAGCGTCGAGCCGTCCCCCAACGGATGTCCAGTACCATCGCATGGCACCGCGAGTGAGTCTCTCAGCTGGTTGAGGGCCGAGTGGCAGTGTGTCCGGGAACCGGATCAAAGATTTATTTATTTTTTTTCTCTCTCCCCTCTCTCGTCTCTGTCGCTCCTCATGCTTCCGTCTCCTTTACTCTCGCCTCGTCTGTCCATACCCCCAGGTACCGCAGCCGCCGTGATCGGTCCTCCCGGGGAGGGGGGGGGGAGTAGGCGCAGCCTCGGTGGTACCCCCCGGCCTGCGAGGGGCGATGGGGGTATGTGGCGAGCAGGACGAGGTCGAGGGCCGTGGGAGAACGGCACGAGGCCGGTGGCGTGATTGCAAATGAGTGACACCTGCGCGACGCACCGGTCTCGCATCTCTCACGGAGGAGCGGAAGCATAAAGGAGGAGCGACGACAGTGAAGAGCGAGAGAGGACAGGCCTGATTTTTAGTTCATGTTTTGTTTCTGTTTGTGTTGCCAGCAGTCGTCCGTGAGGGGCTGCTGGCTTTTACTTTCATTTTTGTATTTGTGTATTTATTTATTAAATATGTTTGAATGTCCGCCGGTTCCCGCCTCCTTCTTCCCATAACATCTGAACCCCGTTACATTGGTGCCGAAACCCGGGAAGAAGGAGGGACACGCTGTCGGAGAGCCCTCGCTGCTGGGAGGAATCGCGGTGCTGAGGAGGTCGGGCAGCACGAGGGAGCGTCGGCCGCCGATTGCTGCCCGAGGCGATGGTGCTGGATCGAAAGAAGATCTGGTGGGACGGAGAGCTCGCTGCCGTCCTCCTGGGTCGAGGAGGGATGGCTGCCATCCGCGAGGGAGCGGAGGAGTCGCTCCCGTTCGCCGTGGGCCGGAGCCTGTTGCCGTCGGCCATGATGGGGGCGGAGCAGGGGACGGGAGGCTCGCTGCCGGCTGCCCTCGACAGGAGGAGCCATCGCCGTCCGCCAGGAGGCGGAGGAGCGTCGAGCCGTCCCCCAACGGATGTCCAGTACCATCGCATGGCACCGCGAGTGAGTCTCTCAGCTGGTTGAGGGCCGAGTGGCAGTGTGTCCGGGAACCGGATCAAAGATTTATTTATTTTTTTTCTCTCTCCCCTCTCTCGTCTCTGTCGCTCCTCATGCTTCCGTCTCCTTTACTCTCGCCTCGTCTGTCCATACCCCCAGGTACCGCAGCCGCCGTGATCGGTCCTCCCGGGGAGGGGGGGGGGAGTAGGCGCAGCCTCGGTGGTACCCCCCGGCCTGCGAGGGGCGATGGGGGTATGTGGCGAGCAGGACGAGGTCGAGGGCCGTGGGAGAACGGCACGAGGCCGGTGGCGTGATTGCAAATGAGTGACACCTGCGCGACGCACCGGTCTCGCATCTCTCACGGAGGAGCGGAAGCATAAAGGAGGAGCGACGACAGTGAAGAGCGAGAGAGGACAGGCCTGATTTTTAGTTCATGTTTTGTTTCTGTTTGTGTTGCCAGCAGTCGTCCGTGAGGGGCTGCTGGCTTTTACTTTCATTTTTGTATTTGTGTATTTATTTATTAAATATGTTTGAATGTCCGCCGGTTCCCGCCTCCTTCTTCCCATAACATCTGAACCCCGTTACAACCGATAATAATGTTTTCTGGTCCATTCCAGGTTTTTATGAGCACCATCAGCCCAACGGCATGTGCTTAAACTCAACTTAATCAGGCCTATCCCAGGTGTTTTCATTTAAGCTTACTTAATTTACTCCAGGGCCCGGTTTTTCAAAAGGTTTAATCCGGATAAAATTGATCCGGATTTAGTAATCCTTTTTTTTGCGATCCGTGATCACGTAATCCAGCTTACTTTTGAGCCAGTTTTTCAAAGCAACATCGGATTGGATCAATCTGATCTGGATAGGAACTTTTCAGGATCACCAAATCTGGATAACCAGTGCTCAAACAGGATAGGAAATCACAATGTAGAACTATAGATATGTAAAGAGCAACAAGTAGAATAGCCAGTGTGGGGTCAATATAAGTTTATTTTTATTTGAAATGAAAACACACACATTTAAAAAAAACTAAAAACAAGAAAAACCCCACCCCATCCTCTTCCAGCAGTCCGCTTATCTGAGACCTACAACACAAACACTGTACATTGAGGATATTTATAACAAGTTTCAAATATAGATATATAAAAAAAATTTTAAAAAAAAAGACTAATGTCAAATACTCCACAATAATTTCAGACTTCCTCATCTGATGTGGAGAGACCAGCTTGTCTGAGCGTAGCCTTGAGGAGGTGGATCTCAAGTCTTGGTTTGCTGCAGTTTGGTCAGAGTCAGTTGTTCCTCTGCCAGACGAAGCTGTGCTTCTGCCCTTTCAGTCTCTTTTTGCAGAAGTGCCTTGTAATCATCATCTTTGTTTGATGAAGGGCGCTTCAAGCCTTTCCTCTGAGATCCTGTGGCAACTACCACTGGCTCAACCAATGAGAATCCAGCTTCTTCCTCAGGAACAGAGCTGAGATTCAATATAAATACACTCTCTGGATCAGCCTCAGGAGGAACTGGCAGATTCTCCTCCTCCTCCTCCTCAATCCAAGGCTCGCCATCCCCTACAACACCTTGAATACCATGGAGAGCTTGCGACTTCTCACCTCCAATGATGTCGAGGACCACATCTGTGTAATCTCCCCTCTTAAATGGCTTGTTGCCTGTTTGTGGGTTTTTGGCTTCAGCATGGTTCTTTGTTGCCCTGGCCTTAAGTTTCTTCCACCGCAATTTGATTTGGTCTGTGGTCCTCCTCTGGCCAGACCCTATGGCATTCACATTTTCTGTGATTAAAATCCAAACATCATTTTTCTTTTTGTTGGTATCCTTAGCAGAATTAAAACTTCCCACTATTGTTCCATAATGGCACCGAACACCCTCTAGTAGTGCATTGGTTTCAGCAGCAGTGAAGTTACAGCTTCTTGAGTCCATGGTTCCGTTGCTTTACTATCCGATTGTTAAGTCTGACGTCACAGACTTCCACAGAAAAGACCCGTTTAGCCTTTTCCGGGTCCAAGCGCTCCTCTCGTCCAGAAATAACAATGGTGGAACCTGTACATTTATTTACGATCACGTCCTTCTTAGTGAGGCACCCTTGGCGGTCAAAAAGGGTTTAAATTCCTTTAACACCAACAGAGTGGTTAGTGTAGCTCATCACTCAGGTGGCATAATTAAGGGTAGAGTCCAGGCATCAATGAAAAAGAAGATTTACGAGGTTGAAGTGAGTTAGCTCGGGACACGGGACACAGCACTGCGGCATTGTAAAAACACTCAATAATAACCAAAACACTAGCGAAAGCGGTAGGTAGGTAGAGAGGACCTGGACTTTGGACCCGGAAAGAGTATTATCGGAGAGTGGTTACGTCACGACTTAACAACCGAATAGTGAACATTGTTCATCAATTATAGGCCTTGGGTCCAATTGCCTCAATTGAACACAAGCCAAAACTAATCAGTTGTAATAGGTGTGTTTGAAAAGACCAACTACACAGCCATATAAATCAGCCTTTCTCAGAGGATTCACAGAGAGACAGTGAAATGGCAGGTGTTGTCCACCGCCACCACCACTTTGCCAGGAGAGGATACCGTCAAAGGGTGTATGTTGAACGTACCAAGCCACTGGAGCAATACACCACTGAGGAGCTGTATGTCCGGTTTCGCTTTGGGAAGGCTGATATAGAGTACCTTGTGAACCATCTCAGGCCAAAACTTCAACACAGAACCCAAAGGAGTCACGGTCTGTCTGTGGAAGACCAGATCCTCATTGCTCTCCGATTTGATGCATGTGGGACTTTCTATCAAGTTGTTGGTGACTATATGGGAGTGGTGAAATCAGCTGTGTGTGATGTGGTGAGAGATGTGTCAATCGTACTGGCCAGCCTGGTCAATGAATTTGTTTCTTTTCCAAAGGACAACCAGATTGCCCAGGCCAAGCGCAGCTTTTTTCTTTTGGGGAATATGCCCAATACTATTGGCGCAATCGACTGCACACATGTGCATATACAAGCACCTCGTGAGAATGAATGGGAGTTTATAAACAGAAAGGGGAGGCACAGCATCAATGTCCAACTTGTGTGTGATGCTGACCTCATCATCACCAACTGTGTTGTCAAATGGCCTGGGTCTGTCCATGATGCACGCATCCTGAGGGAGAGCGCTCTATATAGAGACCTCCAAACCAACCGACCGGATGGCATAATATTAGGAGACAGTGCCTACCCACTCCTACCATGGCTGATGACTCCTTTTCTAACAGCAAATACACCGGCGCAGGCACGCTTCAACACTGCTCATTGCAGAGCAAGATGTGCAATTGAGCGTTTAAATGGAGTTCTTAAGAGGCGCTTTGCATGCCTTAACTACCTGAGAGCGGAACCACAGAAAGCATGCAACATAACCCTTGCCTGTATTGTCCTGCACAACATCGCTACTAAGCGCAATGTCCCTCTCTGTGCTGACAATGATGCACCTGAGCCCCTTGGAGACCCTAACCAACCTCCTGCATTCTGCCAGAACGAGCAAACAGGACGTGCAACAAGGGACGCAATAGTTAGACACTATTTCTGATTTGGATTTGTTTTGGATTTCAAAAATCAGTGATTGCCATTCTTTGCATTTTTTGGGTTATTCTGTAATCATTGCATGCATCACTAATAAATATTCTAAAAACAAAAATATTTTCGATTGTGATGAATATATATATCAATTAGTGTCAGAATAAAATGTATTGTTTTTGATAAATTTTGACAGCTGTTTGGGGGATTATTTTATGAGGCCAAACTCTTTCTACTTTGCTGTAGGCCTATACTGAAAGGCTGAATACGTTAAAGCCTACCTAATCACTGTAGCCTGACGGATGAACAAATAAAATTAAAACCTTATGAATAAATAGGATATCTTGTAAGATACTGCATGATCCAAATATAGTATTATTTGATACATTTTTAAAGTTTTCATTACATTTTGGGCATGAAATCCACGCTGAATCCCCCCTTCTGATGGGATCAGTTTAATCCAGATTTTTTGGATCAAAGTGATCCAAATCCTACAAAAAAGTTCTGAAAAACCCAAACTAAAGGTTTGATCCAGATCAAAACCAAGATTGGATTACGTGATCTAATCCGATTATGTAATCCGTTTTTTGTTTTGAAAAACCCATTTTCAAGATTTGATCCAATCCGTTATCCAAAATCCTAGAGGATTACTTTTGAAAAACCGGGCCCAGGACTCTGTAGTCTCAGACTAACTAAGCTTATTTTAAGCCACGTTCATGAAAGGTACTTAAATGCCCCAGTTTAACTAGTACACATTAAGGCCTACTCCTGGCTTATGCTAAGCCATGTCTGTGAAACCAGGCCTAAATGTGTGTGATTCCGCATATCTCCTGTATCTTTGCATTGCTAACACCTTCATGTGATGCGTTTGATGTCTTTGTAATTCTCTTAATCTAACGGAGTTGAATTCCGATAGCAGAATTCAGTGATGCGCATTGTTTTATAAGTTCATATGTCTGGAGAAAATCCTCTCCAGTTAAAGTCAATCATGACTCATTCGAGTGGACGTGTCTAACCGGACAAAGGAATCTTCCCGCTCGAAAAATCTCGACAGCTGATTCGTCCTACACGAAGGAGGGGACGGCACATGGGACACTGATAAAAGTCCAAACCTTCTCTCTTCTCTTTCTCTCAACTCATCCTCTCTTCGGACCTCCTTCTCCCCGGCGCAGCGCTTCTCCAAGGAACATCTGAAGGAGGCCCTGGCCTTCTCCCTTGAGCGAACCCATGTTCGAGTCGTAGCTGCGTCCCTTGCAACAAAGACCTTAAACCTCTCCCATCCCGGGAGATGAACCTTTTTTTCCGGTAACATTACATTCAGTGAGCCTTTCAAGCTTCCCGCGACACCGGAAGACGCAGCAGAAACAGGACACCATCCTCGCTTCCTGCATCAGCTTCAGCCTGACCAGAAAGAGCACTCGCAAGTATATTGATTCCTATAAAAGCTGTTCCAGGTGTCTCGTGAACTTAGGTTTCTGTATGTAATAATTACTAGCTTTTCCCTTCTCTCTATATCTTTCTTTCTTTCATTTCATTTCATTCTGATCACGCTATGTTTTATGTTGTGTTTCGGTTAAATGTTTGTTTGTTCGTTTGCATTTTTACGTACGTTTATATTTGTAGTTTATATAATCTCTAGTGTGTGCCATTTTATTAATAAACCCATGTATACTTTTAATTGTCTCTGTGTTTGAAAACCCACCTTATAAAAGTCCCTGAAACTAAAAGATCTAAGCTACAAGCTCGATATTGACTACCTTGAGTAGTTTTAATTCATAACCTCAGAAAGTTTGACATTCGTGGCCAGAAGATAAAACTTTCTTGGAGTTTAAAAAGGGATACCCCCTTCTTAACTGTAATGATCAGACAGTTACAGAACAAGGTCATCTCGAAAATTGATAAAATAAATGTACATGCGACTTATGAATTATGACCATGAGTCATAATTATTAATATTTCCAAAATTCCCTATATTCTTGAGCTAATTCACATTTACCAGAGTCGTTATTGTTACAAGTGTGAGGTGCGCTGTAAGAAAACAAGAAAAGCTCCACAGAAAAGCTGAAAAAGCATTGCTTAAGTTTATTATTTTTAATATCAATTTTAATGTAATATTTATAATTTTTCTGTTATTTATATTATATCTCATAACCCATTATGTACCCCTAAACATAACCCTAACAAAAACCTCTGCAGACCACTAGATTTAAATAGAAACATGATTTGACCTTTTTTAGCAGTGAGATCAGCTCACTAGTCAATGTTCAACACTCTTCATTATATCAGTGCAGGCATTAATACCTCACATGTGTAGTCAAACCTATAGACTAACATAATGGATGAATGTTAAAATGTAAAATGATTATGAACAGAGGAGGAAACTTTTGTTAAATTAAAATGGATGAATTTGTTGTCTATTCAGCACATCACAATTCAGCGGAGAGGACAAGAGCCTCAACCACAGCGCTACCTTGCAGATACTAATTTATTCACATGCCCCTTCTGCACATCTCAAATATATAAGCCCAGACAGTATCATCAAATAGTGGCCCATATAGCTGGGCATAAAATAAGGGCAACTGAATATGGAGGTGAGTGTATATGCATATCTTATAAATGTGTATTAAACATTTTTTTTACGTCTACTAACATGGCTATTTTAAATTTTGCTTTAGATTATGTTATATACAGCTGTGGTCTTGGCTGTGGCCAAAAGGCCAAGCATTTTCACTGCTGTCAGTGTCTACAGACCTACATAAATAAAGCTGCTATAAAAAGGCATCTTTGCAGTTTCCACCCGCTGCCCCCAGCAGCACCTGATCCACCACGAGAAACTCCTTCGCTGCCCCCAGCAGCACCTGATCCACCACGTCATCCAGCAGCTCCTCCAGTGATTAAAAGAAAGCAAATCACTGTGAGGTGTCCTCACTGTGGAGTGAGTCTAAATTCAAAAAATTTGAAAAAACACATTGAGCGGAAACATCAACCTATACATCTCGTATCTTCAACTTATCATTTACCAACACAGTGTGTTGATAAAAAGAATGGGATATATGTTGTAGCAAAATCATTTCATGGGCCCTGTATTCCCATTCATGTGGCGAAGAAAATTTGGGGCTCATCACACAAGGTAATGTGTGAAATGGATATGTGCAACACTTGTGCTGAAATGACTCAAAGGAGTGAACTTTTGGTTACATCATGTGTGCATCTGAGATCAGTAGACTACTCCTGTGCTATTGCACCACATGAAGAGTTATCAGAGGACGTGTTGACTGATATGGTGGAGCAAAAATGGTTTTGTAACACAAGGAAAAACCAATGCCTTACACTGCAAGGTCAGGCTACAAGTAAAGGTGCAACATTTACTAGCCTTGTTACTATTGGAGGCCCCGACTACAAGCATTATATATCATTATATGAGCCAAGGGTTTCTTATTACAGTAGACTGGGCAGAGTTTTGGTTAATTACAATTCCAAGACAAACACTTGGCACTGCCCTTGAATCAAAGGTAGGAGATCGTGTCTGCATAAGTGCATAGCAAAATGGTGTCTCTTTCAAATGAAGCGGGAGCTCTTCACAACCATGCCAGAAGCAGCTGCAGAGATTGAACCAGCAGAACATGATGACTTGTCTGGCCTGCAATGGGAATATCCTCCAAAGAGTGATGGCCTGAAGCAGATGGTACAATATATATATACCATAACAAAAAGCTTCCAGACACACTATCAGATGTTTTTATAGAAGATGTAAAGGAGGAAGACATTCCTCAACATCTTATTCCTGAAGAGGAGTTCTGCTTTCAGTGCCCTGGACCTGTTCCTCTCAGTGCTCCTGTCCTTAAAGGAGAAGTTCACTTTTAAAATGAAAATTCTGTCATCATATACTCACCCTCATGTTGTTTCAAAGCTGTATGAATTTCTTTCTTATGCTGAACAGAAAGGAAGATATTTAGAAGAATATCAGTAACCAGACAGTTTTTGGGTCCCAATGACTTCCATAGTATATTTTTTTCCTACTATGGAAGTCATTGGGACCCAAAAACTGTCTGGTTACTGATATTCTTCTAGATATCTTCCTTTCTGTTCAGCATAAGAAAGAAATTCATACAGCTTTGAAACAACATGAGGGTGAGTATATGATGACAGAATTTTCATTTTAAAAGTGAACTTCTCCTTTAACACCAAAAATGCTAAAGTGGCGACGCTCACTGGTGTAGTGACTGGTAGGCATTGCTGGTTTGTAAATTTTTTATGATAATATTTAATATTTATAAGCTGTTGATTTATACTACTCACTAAAAGTTAGGCATATTCGACTTTCGGGTGAAATTTATGGAAAATGTAAAAGTTCGTGCTACAGTGATAATATATCATAAAAGAAGGGCATTTAAGTAGAAGCATGCATTTATTCTTCTTCAGCAATTTATTAAAACAAAAGCTAACAACAGTGGTGGGTATACCACAACAAAAATGTCAATGTCTCAATAACTTGTAACTTTCCTTGAGCATCAATTACAGCTTAACAACGACATCTCATGCTGTTCGCAAATCAACTTATTGTCTAGGGAGGCACAGCATCCCACTCTTCTTAAAGGGTTGCCCTCAGGTCATTGAGGTTCTGGCGTGCAGGGTTATTACTTTCTATATGACGACTCTGCTTATCCCATAGGTTTTCTATGGGATTCATGTCTGGAGAAAGTGCAAGCCACTCCATTTGAGGTACCCCAGCCTCCTGCCACTATTCCCTGATGATGCGCCCTCAATGAGCTGGGGCATTGTCATCCATAAAGATGAAATCAGGCTTGTGTTGCTCATGCAGAGGCACAACGACTGGATTAATGGTGTTATTCAGATAGTATTGGCTTGTCACAGTACCATGTAGAGGGTCCCTTTAAGAAGAGTGGAATGCTGTGCCTCCCCAGACAATTTGCAAAAGACCCATAGTGCCACACTAATTGACAATATTCTAACAAATGAAATCTTTAATGATGCAATAAGTGGAATATTAATAAGTGACATCAGTGATCATTTGCCCGTATTTACAGTGTTTGATAGCGATTGTAAGCCTCATCAGGAACCATTAAGCAAATTCAAAAGATTAAGATCAGAAGAATCCTTGAATGTTTTTATGAATGATTTATTTGTACAAAATTGGGACAGCGTATATGATAAGAGCAATGTGCATGATGCCTATGATGAGTTTATGAGAATATTTAAAAAAACTATATGACAAAAATTGCCCATTGAAGAAAATATGTACAATTTCAAAGAAAAAAGGACATCCCTGGATTACAAAGGGATTGAAAAATGCAATCAAAAAGAAGAATTTGCTTTATAAGGAGTTTTTTAAACAAAGAACTAAAGAGGCGGAAAATAAGTATAAGAAATATAAAAATAAATTGACCAATATCTTGAGAAAAACTAAGAAAGATTATTACAATAAATTAATAGAAAATAAGAAATCTGATGTAAGGGAAATGTGGAAAATATTGAATAAGGTAATAAAAAAATCTTCTGGCCAGTTAAGTTATCCTAAATATTTTAATATGGGAGATAAAGATAATTATAATATGACAGAGGTGGCAAATACTTTCAATGCATTTTTTGTTAATATTGGGAAAGAGCTGGCAGAGAATATTCCTGACCCCAGAAATGATCAATATGGTTATTGCTCTATTGAAAGAAATGTAAATTCAATGTTCCTTTCTCCGGTGGAGGAAAGTGAGATAATTCAAATGGTTTCAAAATGTAAGAATAAAACTTCAAATGATTGTAACAATGTTGATATGACGGTGGTGAGAAATGTTATTAGCCGCGTTTCCATTACCCTTCAAATTGCGCAAATTGAAATTGCGAATTGAAAATACGCTTAATGGAAACACGTCAATTTCGCAAAAACTCCCATTTATCGCAAAAAAGTTTTTACGCTCTCATGAGGTGGTTTTTCAGGCAATTCGAAAAATGAATATTTCGCAAAACTGCAATGGAAACAGTTTTTGCGCATTTACAGTCACCTGACTTAGAAGACGCAGTGTGTTTGAAGTCCATGTATAGCTACGCAAATAATAATAATTTTATATTATTTTATTATAACATTTAATAGGCTATATTTAGAAGAGGCTTTTATGCAAAAAAGGAACAAAGCTGAGCGTGGAGCGCGCACTGCATGACACGAAGGCGCGGCCGCAAACACTTGCATTTTCCTATCAACAGTGGAAACAACTTATACTCTATCATTTCTGGTCAGACAGAAAATAATAATACATTATTCTCAACCACTTTTATTTGTGTAAACTCACAATAACAAGAAAATGCTGTGCTTTTGTAAAATAAAAGAAACAATCAGACGCACATGATCTCCGTAAACTGGGGCGCGAGAACTGAAACAAAATATAGCCTGTGTAGGCTAAAGCTTGAAATGTCCACTTTAAAACGAACAAATTCGAATCGAAAGCTAATACCTTCTGATTATGTAGGCTAATCCGTATGAAAGTTGCATTTCTCTCTAAAAGCGCATCTGATAACAGCGGAGATGGAGATGTGATTTTAGCCGACACTTAGAAAACAATAGTTTATTCATTATATTAATGGCTCTTCTCATTCAGCACTGCGGGAAATACATCAATTCCAGTTTCTAATTTGGCCTTAGAAAACCAGTAAAATCGACATGTTTTCCATATTAATTTGTGAATATTTTAAATGTTTAATAAAGGGGCAAAAAGTCATAAATAAAGCACAGCAGTTGTGTGTAGCCAGTTCAAATTAAAATTTTGGTGTTCAACTTGTTTTAAGAAGACAACAACCGTTCATTTTTCGTTTTTCAATTAGGGGTTAAAAAAGGAAAAACAAATAGACACAAAAGTTGCCTACATGGATCATTTGGACAGAACACGAGACAGAATTATTTATTAAATTCATAAAAGAAACAATAATTAGCCTATAGGAATACTGGATTCTAAATCTCAAAGAAATGCCACAATCGGAGCAGAAATGAGGGCGAAACACCCAGAAACTCCTTATATGTGTCGTTCGGGGGTCTTTCCCTGCCATTAATGCTTGGATAACACGCCACGTCTCCTTCCATTAATAATAATAATAATGTCTAATGCGGTGGCTGTGATATTATAACCAACGTCCGTTGCCGTGATTTTTGGAATGACTTATCGCGAGAGAAAAAAAGACGTTTTAGTCGCATAACATCTGTTAATGGAAACGCCGTCATTTCGCAATAGTTTTTTATCGATATTTAGATAATAGCGCAAAACATTTGCGCAAATCTGTAATGGAAACGCGGCTACAGATGCCATTTCAAAACCTCTTACCTATATTTTCAACTCATCATTTCAATCTGGCACATTTCCTAATCAAATGAAAATAGCAAAGGTCATTCCACTTTATAAATCAGGAGACAAACATCAATTTACAAACTATAGACCGGTTTCTCTGCTTCCACAATTCTCAAAAATCTAGAAAAACTTTTTATCACTCGTCTTGACAACTTTTTGGAAAAAAATTATATATTTAATGAATGCCAGTATGGATTTAAAGCAAAAAGGGCAACATCATTTGCATTGTTAAACTTTATAGAAGAAATATCAAGTTCAGTAGATAACAAAATGCATACTATTGGAATATTTATTGATCTACAGAAGGCGTTTGAAACCATTAATCATGAAATTTTGTTAGGAAAATTAGAGCGATATGGGATCCGAGGAAAGGTATTAGACTGGATAAAAAGTTATTTGACTCAGCGAAAGCAGTTTGTGAAACTGGGAGATTATTTTTCTGAGTGCTTGGAAATTTCTTGTGGAGTCCCACAGGGGGGCAGTGTTAGGCCCGAAATTGTTTCTTATTTACATTAATGATTTATGCCAAGTGTCAGAAGTATTGAAATTAGTGTTGTTTGCTGATGACACTAATATTTTTTGTTCAGGCAGTGATCTTCAGTTGCTAGTGCAGGAGACAAATAAGGAATTAGAGAAGATTAAATTATGGTTTGATACAAACAAATTATCACTAAATTTAAAGAAAACTAAATTAATGATGTTTGGAAATGGTCGAAATAATTTGCAATTTGAAATTAAGCTGGATGGAGTGAACATTGAAAAGGTTAATGAAATAAAAATTTTAGGAGTCATAATTGACAATAAAGCGAACTGGAAACCTCACATTAGTCATGTTAAGAGTAAGGTTTCAAGGAGTATAGCAATAATTGGGAGAGCAAGGCAAGTTTTAAATCAGAAGTCTTTACGTATGCTCTATTGTTCATTCGTTTTGCCATATTTCACTTATTGTGTAGAAATGTGGGGAAACAATTACACAACAACAGTTCAGCCACTTGTTATTTTACAGAAGAGAGCTTTAAGGATCATTCATGGGGCGGGTTATAGGGAACATACTAATATATTTTTTATGGAGTCCAGATTACAAAAATTTTAAGATTTGGTGGATTTACAGACTGTGCAAATTCCATATAAGGCAAAACGTAATGATTTACCTCAAAATGTACAAAAGTTATTTACTCGGAGAGAAGGAGGGTATGTGTTGAGAGGAAAATTTAATTTCATATTACCAATGGTACACAGTAGGAAGAAAAGTTTTTGTGTTTCCATACAAGGGGTGAAACTGTGGGACAACTTAAATGAGAAGCTTAAGGAATGTCCAAATATAAAACAATTCAGGAAAAGATTTAAAGAAATGATTTTTGAACGTTATAAAAATGAAGAAAAATGAGTTGGTTAAGCCAGAAAATTTGTTGCTAACATATTGTATAAATGTATGAAGATTTATGTGCTTGTGTTTTGTAAAAAAGTGGATAATACCAAAGGAAGTAAACTAATGCATTAAGAGTTTGAAAGAGGGGGTGGGAATTAATAAGTGTTAAACTTCATCCCACTCCTTTTCAAGCAGCGGTGAATTTTATTTGTTTGATCATCAGTGTTTTTTCAATTATTGTCTTATGTTGTACATACTGTACACTTTTTCATTGTATGCTTGAAATAAAATGACGAAAGAAAGAAAGAAAAGTTGAATATCCCTAACTTTTTGTGAGTAGTACATGTCATTTTTTGCATTATACTCCAGTATTAGCGGAGTATTAAAGTATGCTATTCACAATAATTGCCAAGTGATTATTTGACATTTTATACTATTATTATCTGTTTATTTACCTCATTAGGAATATCCACATACTGCAAGAAATGCAGTAATTGTGGTATGTTTTACCGATACCAGGACTGGATGCATGGGCTTCACAACTTTAATGATAAAGTGCTGCTAAGCATTTTTCTATGCATCTTCATAATGAATTCTGTTCAGGTTTTGTTTCTGAAATTTAAAATACATTAGGCTCAAGATTGTTCAACTTAATCTAGCACTGATTTATGTTCTCATGACTGTTCTCACTCAGGATCATGTGTCAGTTGGAAGGGTGCATTCCATATTGCAAAAGACAACACACGTGCCTTACCCAAAGGAGACAGAGTTTCTTCATGCATATTTAGCATCAGGTATATGGTGGGCTCTGTGAGTTCAAATGTACATGTTCTGAAAGTTAATGAATTTCATTCACTAAACAAACTATACTCCTCTTTGTCAGGTGGATGGGCAGCCATTTTATGCCCTTGTGGTATAGTTTACAGTGTAAAATTTCTCCTCCGTGCCGAAAGTCCTAGAGACTTTACGGACATGTTATTTTCATGGAAACATATCCCAACATTTTTTTTTCATGATTTTGCCAGAGGACTGGCCACCCATTCCAACTTAAGGAGGCCAGAAGCAATGCCATTTACACCCTTTGAGGGACGACTTGCGGAATCTACAGAAAACAATATAACAGCTGCAGAGAGCGGAACCATAACTATAAGCCTACCCTGGATACATTTACATTTACATTTAGCTGACGCTTTTATACAAAGCGACTTACAATTGCTATGTATGTCAGAGGTCGCACGCCTCTGGAGCAACTAGGGGTTAAGTGTCTTGCTCAGGGACACATTGGTGTCTCACAGTGGATTCGAACCCGGGTCTCTCACACCAAAGGCATGTGTCTTATCCATTGCGCCACCACCACCCCATAAAAGAGAGGATAAAAGAGAAGAAGATGAATGAGGATGATAATTGCCATCCAGTGACTGGTTCTTCCGAGCACTATGCTCTATCTGACAAATTCCACGAGGCCAACAGTAAGGATAAGCGAGACACACTTAGAAAGATTCAGATTGTCCCAGAGTTGGCTGGCAGAGTGAACACACAAGCTGAAGAACAACTTTTCGCTGGAATGCATAAGAACAACTATTTCTTGAATATGATGTCTCCCACCACCCACATGTTTCTTGTAAGAAACATTTTGCACATGCAAAACAAAGAAAAAAATGGATCCATGCTGTCAAAAATACAAAAGGACCTTGGGCATCCAAAAACGACAATAAACCTCCAAACTGATTTGTTTGGACGTTTGGTTGTAGGTAAGTTTATTACATGTATACTTTGAACCTTATCTCTTATTTGCTATTTACAAATCATTATGTCTTTTATGTGTCTTTAAATAAAGAGAACAGGGCTCCTGAAATGACCAGACTACATCTGATAAAACCTAGCAAGGCTTGCTGGGGAAAGCCACTGACTCGATCACAGCGTAAACTGGTAATATAGCTAAACAGTTATTAATTGCACATTGTCCTGGGCATCTGACGTTAAACTGCATCCGGGCAGAGTGGGGAGGCTGTGCGTGGGGTTAGCTACACCCAGCTAACACCTATAAAATGCGCACAAGAAGCCGTGAGTACCTACTCTGTAACTGGCGAGTACATGGTCGGCGCCATAAAACCGAGCAGACCCCCCTTAAGGGGTTTAGGGTGTCTAAGGCACTGGCAGCAGGGTGCCGGTTGGTGTGAGCAGCGAGGAACCCACTAGTTTGAGTCAATGGTGCAAACACAAGATGGTATGCGGAAGAACCACAACCATGGTCAACGGATGGCGTCAACAGCAAGTAAGATGCTACTGCGGGGCAGCCTCCTCGCCAACCTTGTTTGTTGCACCTTTGTGCACCACGTGGTAACTGGCATGGAGGTCCAGAGAGACAGTCTGGTGGGGGCACGACACCAACTGCCTTTTTCACTGTGCAAGGCGTCTTGACTGGAGGCGTAGGTGGAAGCCCTGTGGCGATGAGGGGAACGCAACATCAGCAGGCTGAAGTAGCTGGGAGCTGATAGCGGAAACCTTGCACACAGGCGGCTCACAGCTGATGGTCGCAGCATCACTGAATCCTGAGCGCCAGTGGGCTGAGGCAGCACTGTGAGCGTCTGGGCAGCCCTTTTTAGGGAAAGCACTGCCTACCCCAGAAGGGGAAGCCCCTAGAAAAGGTGGGGTAAAAAAAGCGTGCTCAGAACACATCCTGGCTGGTTTACCGCTACCAGCGGGACTTCACCTCAGCGGTCGAAACAGGAAAAGTAAAAAGTTGATTGTGGCGTCATGGAACATCCGCACTATGCTAGACGGAGTTTCCAGACCTGAGCGGAGAACAGCTCAGATTGCAAAAGAACTACAACGATATAGAGTGGACATTGCTGCCCTTCAAGAGACCAGGGTTGAGGGTCAGGGTCAGGTGCAAGAGGAAAATTACTCCTTCTTCTGGGTTGGGAAGACAGAGGGAAGGAGAGACGCTGGTGTGGCCTTTGCTGTCGACAACAAGATCAAGCTGACAACTCTGCCAACATTCGTCTCTGAGAGGATGATGGTTATATGTGTACCAATTGATAACAACATGCATATGACCATTGTCAATGTGTATGCCCCAACCATGACCTACCCAGATGAAGAAAAGGAGGCTTTCTACCAGGAGCTGACAACGATTGTAAGCAGAGTCCCCCCACAACACAAGTTGTTAGTTGTGGGTGACTTTAATGCAAGGGTGGGTAGTGATTGTGAAACCTATGCTGGAATCATTGGAAAGTTTGGCAAAGGTAAAAAGAACACCAACGGAGACCTCCTGCTTCATTTCTGTGCTCAACAAGAGCTATGTCTCACGAACACCTTCTTCAGCCAGCCAGATAAGAACTTCTTCACATGGAAACACCCACGCTCTGGACACTACCATCTGTTAGACTACATTGTTACCCGTAGGAGTGGGATTCATGAGATCATGTGCACCAAGGTCATGCGTGGGGCGGAGTGTTCTACTGACCATTACCTTGTGAGGTGTCAGATTAGACACAAGATAAGCGCGCCAAGGAGAAAAACTAATGGCACAACCCCTAAAAAACTTGACCTTGGAAAGCTTGCAAATGAAGACCACTGCAGAAGACTGGCTGAAACTGTGTCATCTGCAGTAAATGGTGCAAAAGTCAAAACAGTAGGATCAGAGGACATTGAAGAACAATGGCAAGCACTGAAGAAGGCAGTCTATTCTGCAGCAGAAATGACCTTAGGTCACCCACAGCGTAGGACCCCTGACTGGTTTCAGGAACATGATGAGGAGATCCAGAAGCTGCTGGATGAAAAGCACCTCCTGCATAAGCGACATCTGCAGGAAAACTCTAATGGGAGTAGGGCTGATTTTGCTGAGATCAAGGCCAAAGTACAGAGAGAGGTGAGGCGAATAAAGAACGACTGGTGGCGTAGGCAGGAAGAAAAACTGCAAAGCATGGCTGACAACCATGACTATCATGGATTGTTTACAGGACTAAAGGCCATCTATGGTCCAAGGAGCAATGCAGTGGTACCTGTCAAGTCAGCAGATGGAGGAAAACTCTACACTGAACTACATGAGATTCAGAGTAGATGGAAAGAGCATTTCTGTAATCTGCTAAATCAGCAAGGATCCGCTGAACCAGATGCCTGTAAATGGCTAAAGGGACACCAGAGTCGTGATGACCTCTGCTATGAGATCACTATGGAAGAGCTTGAGAAAGCCCTAAAGGCCACAGCAAGCCACAGAGCACCAGGTCTAGATGGAATCCCCTCAGAGGTGCTCAAGAAAGGAGGAAGAGTACTCAGAGAGGAGCTCCTGAAACTTTTTAACAGCTGCCTTGTTCATGAGTGTGTACCTCAGGATTTCAAGGATGCACTGATTGTCACAATCTACAAGAGAAAGGGAGACCGAGCAGACTGTGGAAATTACAGAGGCATCTACTTGTTAGCCATAACAGGCAAAGTTCTGGCTAAAATTATACTCAGTCGGCTCAAGAACATCGCCGAGCAAGTCTTACCAGAGAGTCAATGCGGCTTTAGGTCGGGGAGATCTACCACTGATATGATTTTTACTCTACGGCAGCTACAGGAGAAAGCAGTGGAGCAACATCAGCCTCTCTTTGTGGTGTTCGTAGATTTTTCAAAGGCTTTCGACACGGTCGATCGTGAAACCCTTTGGAAAGTCTTACAGATCTATGGATGCCCCGAGAAGCTTGTTAACATCATCAAGCAGTTTCACACAGGGATGAAAGGACAAGTCTTCATTGGTGGGGAACCCAGTGAAGCCTTCGAAGTTAACCATGGTGTGAAACAGGGATGTGTGCTTGCACCCACGCTTTTCTCGCTATACCTCACAGCTGTGCTAGATTCAATGGGCCTTGATCTGCACAAGGGGATCTTTATTCGCACTAGGACAGACGGCAAGTTTTTCAACTTAGCCCGACTTAGAGCAACCACCAAGACCAGAGAACTATGCATACGGGAGCTGCTCTATGCAGATGATTCTGCTCTCGTGGCTAGCAACGCAGAAGACATGCAACATATAGTAGACCGGCTTTCGTGGGCAGCAGATCTGTTCGGACTGAACATTAACATCTCTAAGACTGAACTTTTGTATCAACCACCACCAATGTGCTCCAAAAATATGAGAGAGCCACAGCCAGTGACGGTGCATGGAGAGCCCCTGAAATCTGTCAAGGCCTTCACATACCTTGGCAGTACAGTGACTTACACAAACTCCTCAGATCTGGAAGTTGAGAGAAGAATTCAGTCTGCTACCAAGGCTTTTGGCTCTCTCGAGAAGCGCCTCTGGAGCTGTCACGACATCTCGTACAGCACAAAAGTGAAAGTCTACAATGCTGCTGTACTTCCTTGCCTGCTCTATGCCACTGAGTGTTTAACGCTCTACAGCAGGCATATCAAAATACTCACACGAGTTAAGCTACGTCATCTACGGGCCATCTTACACATCAGATGGCAGGACCGAATCCCAGATGTAGAGGTAATCCAACGAGCTGGCTGTGTCAGTGTTGAAGCCCTTATTACATCATCACAACTGCGATGGGCTGGACATGTGCGCCGGATGAGTGACAGCCGACTGCCCAAAGCAGTTTTTTACGCAGAGCTAAAAGAGGGCAAAAGAAGCCGTGGTGGTCAAAAACTGCGTTTCAAAGATGCCCTGAAAAGGCATATGAGGAACACTGGGATCTCACCGGAAAGCTGGGAGGAACAGGCCCTGCAGCGTGAGAAATGGCAGCGCAGATTGAAAACAGCAGTCGCAGCTGTTGAGAAAAAACGTCAGAAAGAATAGGCAAAAGCCCATGAGAGGCGACACTATTCCACTGTAGCAAAAGACTTTGTCTGTAGCAAATGCCATCGCTGCTGTAGATCGAGAGCAGGCCTTCTAGCCCACATGAGAGCCTGCCTACAATAGCCTCCAATCCAGACAGTCATCGTCGATACACGACGGACTGCCGATGAATGAATATTAATTGCACAACTGCAGTCCTCTATTATGATTGAATTTTAGATTTAGCATTTTCATTTATGCATTCAGACAGTCATATCCTAAGCAACTTACAACTGATTCATCAGAGCCAACAATATTCACTGTGTGCAATGCCAGGGGCCTCATTTATAAAACTTTGCGTAGGATTTGCGTCAGAAGTGGCGTACGGATGAAACATAGGATGTGCGTACGCACAGAAATATTCAGATTTATAAAACCGTGCGCACGCACATCCTACACAGTTTTCCCTTAATAAATCACAATCAATTCTAAATGTAGCGCAGCTTTTGCGGCTTCATGTCACGCCCATAGTTGCCCATAAATAGTCCGTGAAACGCCCACAAGTTAATATTCATCGATTGCGAAATCATGGCAAACACAGAGAGGAAATCAAAAAAACGTAACTTCACTCAATGTGAAGTAGAAGTTATCGTTGGCGAGGTGGAAAAGAGGAGAAAAATGTTGTTTGGAGGGCACAGTGTGGGCATTACTAATGCCAAAAAGGCACTTGAGTGGCAAAAGGTTGCAGACGCCGTAAATGCTGCAGCCTCACAAACTCGGACCGTGGCCGAAATAAAAAAGAAATGGTCGGACATCAAAGTCGAGGCAAAAAAGCGTCTAGCGCTCCATCGCCAGAGTGTGTCTGCCACGGGTGGGGGAAAGGGGACACCGGAGCTGACCCCTCTTGATGAGAGACTGGCGGCAATTATTGGGGAATCCCTATTAAGTGGAGTGGTGACTGAGGCGGAGGGGGACACAGATGCACCGGATGACACAGGTAATGAAATAAGTAAAATGAATGCAGTCAAGTCACATGTATGTAGGCTACACGATTAGTTTATTCATATAGAACAATATTGATTTCAGTCGCTGGGTGTTCCAGCGGGGCCAGTGGTTACGATGCTGCAGCTGAGCAGCCGTCTGGACCCAGCGTCTCCACGGCACGCAGCTCTCAACCCTCCAGCAGCGGACGTGTCCTCACCGATGCAGTCCTTGAAATGCAGAGGGAAGTCATTAATTCAATCAGAGAGGTGGCCAAGGAGTTGGGCGAAATCAAGACTGTCCTAACTGAAATAAACTGCACAATGAGGGAATTCTTGAATAAATAATATATTTTTTCCACACCTTTTGTTGTTCCTTGCAAGCGACGCATCACTTCCAAACGCTGGCGCACAGCAGCAGCATTTGGCTCAAATGCCTGGGGATGGGGGTCAGGGTCGGGGCCAACACAGCCATCGGCGTCAGGGGGTAGAGGCACGTTTTGAAGCTGTGCCACATTGTGTAGCACAGCACATGCCAGCACGATTTGGCACACCTTTTCAGGAGTGTACAATAACCTCCCTCCAGTGCAGTCAAGGCAGCGCCATCTGCCCTTAAACAGGCCGATGGTGCGCTCCACTATAGCGCGAGCTCTGCTGTGGCACATGTTGTAGTGCCTTTCCTCTGCACTATGTGGGTTGAGGAAAGGTGTAAGCAGCCACTGTTTGAGGGGATATCCACTGTCCCCTGCAAGGATAGTGAAAGGGTTAAGACATTGTAGTACAGTAAAATGTGAAATGTCTATTAATCAAACGTACCTATAAGCCAGCCATCACGCACAGCACCAGCCTCGAGTCTGCGCCCAACACTGCTGTCTCTTAAAATAAATGAGTCATGACCCAGGCCACCGAGCTACAACATTAGTGAGCAACATGTCTGCATCACAAATAATTTGGACATTGATTGAATGGAAATGTTTTCGATTAATGAAAGCATTTTCATTAACATTCGGTGCCCTTATGGCAACATGAGTGCAGTCAATAGCACCGATGACATTTGGGAAACCGTACATAGCTGCAAATTGAGCTTTCTTGTTTGCCTGTTCACCCGCCGTGTATGGAAACTTTATGGAATCATGGGACAAAGCGATTATGCCTTTTAACACGTCTGGCATTACCCGGCTAAGGGTCGGCTGAGATATACCTGACCTGTCAGCCAATTCCCTCTGAAAAGTGCCAGTCGCCAGGAATCCTAGTGTTGTTAGGACTTGAAGTGGGACTGGCAAGGCGTGGTTCCTCCAAGTGCTCCTCTATAACGCTGGGCCCAAAAGACCGCAGAGGTCCAACAGGACGGCTCGAGGAAGTCGGAACCGGCTCATAAGCCACTCGTCCTCGTTTGCCAGCAAGTCTTCTTGCTGTCTGAAGATGCGTTCACTCCGAATCCTTCCATTTGCCACATCTTCTAAGAGCGCAAGATCAACCATTGTGCGTCATTACGCATTGTGATGGGGCATTTTATTTCCATCCATTTAATTGCATCTGACAAGCTACAGATGTCGGTAATAATCGACGTGGAAATGGGAAATAGTTCAGCGCAAATGTAATTTCTTGCAGCTTTCTGAATGGTTGAGACATACGTCATACGTTATTTTATCAAAAATAAAACAAACTAAAGGCATATGCATGAATACCATGATTCCGTAGCTGATGAAGAATTTTTTACTATGAAAACAACTTTACCCAGTGGACAATTAAAGACACAGTCAAATGAGCTCCATTTTTAAAATGAAAACAATTGTTTTCATTTCAATCATGCATTGCAGTTTTTGGTAACGCTTTAGATTACAGCCCGAAAAGTATTGTGTAAGTAAAACAAATTTACAACGTACCTTTCTGTAATTATAACGTATCTAAAAGTACGTAAGTGTAGGTATAAGGGAACAATATGTAAAGTTTGGGGAATAAAGGGGTAACAAGCTGGAAAATTAACATTATTTCTACTGTAATTATTTTAGAACTAAGGGGCACTTATTCTTCTGTTATGATACAACAACCTTACATTTGGGAGCAATTTATTAAGAACATACTGCGTAGCTTTTTGTTATAATAGTGTACTAATACGTAAAGGCTTTTTAAAATTACGGGGTACATAGTGCATTTATACAGTAATTATTTTTGAAAGCAAAAGTGCACTGATTAAGTTTTGGCTTCTGTGTTTCAAGGCAAGTAAAATGAAACCTATTTCAACTTTTGCTTAAATACTGGGTAAATATACTCTTGTTTCATGTAGTTACAGGATAAGTGTGACATTGCAGGCTGTAAATTAAAGTGGTGCTTGTTACCCTCTTGTTCCATGTAGTTACAAGGTAAGTACAATAAAAACACGTACAGTACTTTCTGGGCTGTAATCTAAAGCGTTACCCAGTTTGTTTGTTTTTTGTTTTTTTATTAAGTTCCCTGAGGTCCACTTATAATGTTACTAGTATCAAACACACTTATATTTTAGAAATAATTGGCCATTTTCTACACTATTTTTTCATTTTTTTTCATTCTATCTCTTTTGATTTCTCTCTATCTCTCTCGCTCTCTGTATATATATATATGTATAGCAGTATATATTTACTGTCCTCTGAAAATAACTAAACATACAGCCATTATTGTCAAAATAGCTGGCAAGAAAAGTGAGTACACCCCAAGTGATAATAGCTGTATGTCGTTTAACCATGCAAAGCCACATGTCCTATTCATCATTTTCATGGTTTTGTCTGCTTGACAGGACCATACAGTACAAATGTGTGTATCTTGTATTAGAGCAGTTAAAATTTGTGCTTTGAGCACAATTCTCTCATACTGACCACTGGATGTTCAACATGGCACCTCATGACAAAGAACTTTCTAAGAATTTGAGAATTAGAATTGTTGCTCTCCACAAAGTTGAAAGAAGATTGGTAACACCCTGAAACTGAGTTACAGAACAGGCCAGGGTCATACAGAGGTTTTCCAAGATGGGTTCCACTCATAACAGGCCTCGCATGGGTCAATCAAAGAAGTTGAGTCCTCGTGCTGTGCGTCAGGTGCAGAAGCTGGCTTCAAAAAACAGACGCATGAGTGCTGCCAGCATTGCTTTAGAGGTTGCAGAAGCGGAAGGTCAGCTTGTCAGTGCTCAGACCATACACCATACAACGCACACTGCAACAAGTCGGTTTGCATGGCCGTCGTCCCAGAAGGAAGCCTCTTCTGAAGCTGGCTCACAAGAAAGCCTGCAAACAGTTTGCTGAAAAAAACCTGTCCAAGACCATGAATTACTGGAACCATGTCCTCTGGTCTGATGAGACTTAAGATAAACTTGTTTGGCTCAGATGGTGTCCAGCATGTGTGGCGACGCCCTGGTGAGGAGTACCAAGAACATTGTGTCTTGCCTACAGTCGAGCATGGTGGTGGTAGTGTAACAGATTGGAAGTCTGTTAATTTTAAATGAATCTAGATTCCCGGCCACACCAACACAGCGAGAAAGACACAAGAAATATATCAAAATAGTATTTTATTATTTTAAAAGTTAAGTTTAAAAGGACATCAAAATCACAATCTCCTCCTCAAAAACCAGGGGAGACAATAAAACCAGGGATTGTCCAATATTCTGTCCCAGGGTAAAACAATAACCAAGTCCAGTCCAGCCTGGAGTTAGCTCCGTGTTTCCCCTGTCGCCAGCACAGAATGTCTGCTTCAGCGGGACCTCGAGTAGCCTATTCCAATCCAAAAATCCAGGACCAGGAATTCCGTGGCGCCGCTCTGCTTCTGTCAGTGGAGAGATCGTAAAATCAATGGATAGCCTGCTCGTAGCCCGGCAACTTTAAACAGTCTTGGGTGACTAGAGTGACAACTTTCCTTTCCTATACTTCATGTGGGCTCATCAACAATACCGTTGTGTCTGCTGCTCTGCCGTCGGCCCCTGGATCTGGCACCTTCGCAGAAATGAACAACAACTAAGAATGACTCCTTTAGCTCAAATGCTAAAAACACACACGCATCAGTGTGGGAGAAAAGGACCACTTCCCTTTTTGTCAGAGTTTTGTGAGCGTTGACACTGCAGAGTCTAGGATTTGGCTCCACCAGGGCACAGGAGATCCAGTCAGCAACAACACAGAGTGAAAAGAAGATCAGCAAACCAGTCCGCTGCAGCACACAGTCCATCCGTCCAGAGCATTGTCTCTCACTCGGTAAGAGATCTAGTTTATTTTTATTGGGAGTGATCTCATCAGCTGGCAAATTAGATCGCTGATGTGAATGGGGTTCTACAGGTGTGTCAATTAGTGTTTGTTGTTGCAGTTTGTGAAGGAGGAAAAACTGTACAATCAATGGTCCAGCAACATCACAGCAAACAAGGGAAAACTACAGCAAACAATATAATAGCACCAGTGAACGCTGGCGCTATTAGCTGCCACTGCTCCTGTGATGAAATTTGATCTTATTTGCTTTTATTAAGAATTTGTTTTAATTTGTTTTAATTTGTGCCTAAATTATTTGACCCTGCAAATTTACTATAAGCCAACGAGTATATTTTAGCTACACATTATAGCAATTTTTTGTCTCTGTTGCTCCTGGTCGATGGTGTGTGTACCTGTTGACTGTCTGCACCCCTAGCGCCTCCAGCTTGGAAATAACAATCATGAAGATCGCCGACCTACTTGGCCGGATCATTTGTCTGTGGGCCATGAAGATCGCCATTTGTTCTGCCTTATTCCATCCCGCGGGGTCGATGCTTCAGTACTCGGCGGAGGAACTTCTCCAACTTCGGTTGCGTTTTACTGATCTTCCATCAACACTACGCTTTCATCCGGACATCACCGGCCAGCACCGTCAGAAATATGTTCACCGTGGATCCCGTCGTTCCTACAGCATTAATGATTTGTGTAAAATACGGTCATTTTGGGTTTCGGCCAAGTTGGAAAATATTGCATCTCCACAATCAGTTCTTCCGCATCTAAGTCTGATTTATCTCCAAAGGTCAAGGTGTGGGTCAGTTCTTTAGCTTGCTTCACAAGCTCATCAGCTGGGAGATCAGGGAAGTTTGTGAGAACACTAAACTTGCTAGCAATGTCACCCATCATTTCTGTTCTCTCTCTTAGAGATGAAATGCACACATCAACAACTGCATTGAAAAAAGAAACTTCCATTCTCTTCAGTGCATCACTAAGCTGCTCATCGGGAGCCTCGTAGGAAAACTGCCTTTTGGTCACCCTGAGCCTCTTCTGCTTTAGGGCAGCAACTACATTCATCTCCTCACACAATTCTTTTGCAGAGGATTGTGCATCAGCAAAACCAGTGCTTCTGTAACTGGCAAGGGAGACCTCAGCTTTTTTCAGGAGGTCCACAGCAACATCCAAGTGCATGGTTGGAGACTGCAGCAGTTTATTGACATTCTGGACTTTTACTAGAATGTCATACCAGACAACAGTGCAAATGCAGAAGCGGTATGAACCAACTTCTTCAGCTAGAGATTGTGCTTCTACTTTTATGACTGAGTCTGTTGTGCTGTCTCTCACCTCAATGAGGGCATCTCTAACTTTGGCAGCCTGAAACCTTACAGCCGCCACACTGTTAATTCGGCTCTCCCATCGTGTATCTGCCCAGGACTTCAGTGTTGTGTTCACGTGCTTTTGGAGAATGGACCACCTTTTAGTGGAAGCAGAAAACAAAGTGAACAGTTTTTGCAGGTAGCCAAAGTAGCCAGTTGCATCTGCAGAGCTCTTTGCTGCATCTGAGACAACTAAATTAACAGTGTGTGCTCCGCATGGCACAAATAGTGCGCAGGGGTTTATTTGCTGTAGTCTTGCTTGAACACCTGCCTTCTTCCCCTTCATGTTTGCACCATTATCATATGACTGCCCCCTGCAGTCTTCAAATGGGATGCGTAACTCTTGAAGTCTCCCTAAAATTAGGGCTGAAAGGCCTTCTCCAGTTGTTTCTTCTGCCTCAAGGAACCCCAGGAAGTGCTCTTTTATTTGTGGAATGCCTTCAATTGAAACAATTCTCAGAATCACTGACAACTGCTCTTTGTGGCTCAAATCTGGAGTGCAGTCTAAAATTATTTACAAATATTTTGACTGTATGATTTCAGACACAATGGACTCCACAATCCTTTCACTGATACAGTCAATGATTTCATTTGGGATATTTTTTCCGAGGTGTGATGTATGGTTCAATCCTCCTTCCACCTTGGCAACGTGCTCCTTTAGGACAGGATCAAACTGAGCCATGAGCTCCACTTCCTTCAGGAAGTTGCCATTGTTAGGTGCATTTAATTTGTCAGTGGTCCCCCTGAGAGCAATGTTGCGCTCAGCCAATGACTGGATGATGGCGACCAACCTGGTAAGCACTTCACGCCACCGTCTTCTTTCTGCATTTATCAGTGCCATTTCCACTTTTTCTATTGTTTGGCCTGTTCTTATGCGGCTCTCTAGCTCCTTCCACAATCCCATGTTCTTGGTGTGTTCTGGACTATTCTCATGCATTTTTAGAGTCTCACTACAGTTTTTCCAGTATTGAAACCCATCCCTACTTAATTTAAATGCTTTCTGGGAGAAGAGCTTGCAACAGAAACAGTATAAACTATCCCTTTTGGGCGAATACATCAGCCACGTTCTCTTAATTTTCTCCCCATTCACTAACTGCCTGTGGACATAGTGGTGATGGAAACTTCTTCCATCCTCACTTTTAGGGAATGTGAAATCTGGTTTTACTTCATAAGGTCCTCGGCTAACTAATTCAGTTCTCACTGCATCAGTCAACTGGTGTGGCCAGTCAGCAGGATCCACAGGGCCAGCTTGTACAGGTTCACAGACATCTGTTGAAGCTGATGATGTGTCTTCAGGCTGTTGGATTGGAGCACTGAGTCTGCTGGTGCTGGGTCCTTCTTCTGTGAGAAAATTAAACACACAAACATAGAGCAACTTTAAAAATATCTGTAGATGCAATAGTGATGATTTTACTTCAAATATAAGACCCAGGTTTTCAGGTGTTCACTGTGTCCTATAATGAGTAAACTCAGTAGGGTTACATGAAAAATTTAACCCACGATAATGTCTTATTCAAGTAATAGAGTTGTAGTTACTATGCCAAACTATTCATGAAAATGCCATTATGAATGCCAATGAATGTTAATTTAGTATAAACACACAAACTAATGTCCATCATTTTATGCAAATTTACAACATAATTTGACAATGAGAAGTTATTAGAAATACAACATCTTTAAGTAAGAAGACAATTTCAAATGTGTATGTTAGGGTGTCTTCAGAGTATTTAGCATTGATTGTGTGAAAAACAAGTGTCTGGTGTGGATTTAGATAGATTAAGATGGCATATATCGATATATGTGATAAGCCGTTTAATTTGAAAAAGACCGTTTCTACTGTAGGTTACAAATAGCCTAACAAGTAGCCGACTCACCTGGTTCTTGATGCTGAGATTGTAGCTCAGTAAATGTGCTGCTGCTGCTTGATGGCTGGATAGATGCTGCAGCGTAAACAAGAAACAGAGACTGGCGTAAAATGTCATGCTGTGTGTTAGACAGTGTGATAGGCAATTCTCACTTCCCGACGTGTCGGATGAAGTCGAAATTTTGCTACACACCCACTTGTGACATAGCTTTCTTCTGATATAATACAAATATTAAATTCATATTTGTATGCCTTCTTATTAATAATTGAAAAAAAAATCATGAAAGATCTGTCCTGCAATCATACTCCAAATCAGAAAAAAGCTTACATTCTTCACCGTGAGGTCCAGCAGGTGTAGACAGTGCCGCAGCGTCAACAGATGTCTGTCGTGGCTGCAGATATTGTCTCATTGCATCTGGACACGATTCAAAAGTAAATTTATTTGGAAAAAGTTGCGAGATACTGTATTGTGTATTTAAACATCTAGCAAGGAACTGTGCGTGGTAAGATCAACAGCTGTAACACAGCATGTTGTTGCTGTTAGCTCATTGCGTACTGCAAAAAGTTCCTTTGGTAAATTGATATAATAATAATAATAATAATACACTGTAAAAAATTTCTAACCCTCCCAAATCAAAACTTTTAGTTTTACCCCATCATTTAAAGCGCTAAAACCAGCCGTAAGATGTTTTTGCGCCACTCCCGGTTGCTGAGCAACGCACGTGAGTTTGACAGCTGCCTATCAGAGTGACTCAGTCGTTTTTTAGGATTGTATAATCTAGTAAAATAAATGGACAAATACAAGCAGTGTGTGGACAGTGCACAGTAAAAGTGTACAGCGTGTGCGCAGCTTTCATAATACGATACATACATTTAATAAAAATTTGTTTGTTTTTTATTCTGCAATTTTACGCCCCGTCCAGCAGATGGCGCCCCAGGCAGCCGCCTGTGTCGCCTGTCGGCAAAGCGGCCCTGGTGCTCACACAAAATATTGACACTTCGGACACAGTTTTGACTTGTTCACTTAGGGTGTACTCCCTTTTGTTGCCAGCTATTTTGACAATAATGGCTGTATGTTGAGTTATTTTCAGAAGACAGTAACTGCTATACAAGCATCACATTGACTACTCTAAAATATATCCAAGTTTCATTTCTATAGTATTGTCTCTTGAGAAGATATACTAAAATGTTTGCTGAAATGTGAGGGGTGTACTCACTTTCATGAGATACTGTATGTCTATATGATGCCATCAGTGCTGAGAATGATGCAGTATATTTTAACATGGTAACTGGATAACCCTTATTGCAATTTTTTTCTCTTGATTAGAATGCTAGACATTTTAAATTTAAATTAAGCATGATTACTATTACAGCTGCCATGATTAAATAATCTGCGTTGATCAGCAGTCTTGCACTGGTGCATTCATCTCTATTACATAATAAAGTACAAAATGAGTCGATGAGCTTTGACAGCTTGCTTTCAGCAAAAGCTCAAACTTACACTATGTTTTTGTAGCAAAATTACCTCTTATATGTCAACATTTTATTTCTTAATGCATGAATACTTTAACCCTCTGAGGTCGGCAAACGCGCCCCCGCGTTTTGCTGGATTTTCTTCACATTGTAGCACAATAAACTTTAATTACTAATTAATAAATAGGGTGTGCGTTCTGCCTCTCCGTCGCGGTGAACTTTTTTTTCTTGAGCACGTCTATAAACTGAAACAAAACTCAGCGAATACTTGTCACACATTTATGAGCCATACACCTTTATACACATTTAAGTGTGTACTTTTAAATGATCGGATTCAAACTGAAAACAAATATTCTCTGTTTAAGTAATTTGTATAAAACCAACAGGATGTCCAGTATCTCAAACGCTTGCTACTTTTAATTCGACCACGCCCACTCGCGCAAAAGTGATTCACATGCAAATCGTCCACATGGGACCGGACGCCCTCCTTACCTCAAACACAAAACACCAAAAAACTTCACAAGTCTCTGCTTTTCGTCGAGTTTGGAAGACACGTCTGAGCTTACATTGGATTTAACTCAAAGAAGAAGAACGCGATTTGAAGACAAGAAAGATGTAAGGTAAGAAATTCGTACTTATTAGTTTATGGTATTGTTGCATAAACTTCACATTGCAGTTGAACTGTTGCTAGATATATGGTGAATATTATACTATTTAGACCCGTGTTTCCTGTTAAATACTGTTTGTGGATATCTGCTCAAACATAGATATGTATAACCATAATGTTTAATATTTTGGAGCGCGATGGCGTTTGAATGTATCATATTTTGGAGCGCGATCCCGTTTGAATGTATCATATTTTGGAGCGCGCTGTGGGTTTGAATGTATCATATTTTGGAGCGCGCTGTGCGTTTGAATGTATCATATTTTGGAGCGCGCTGTGCGTTTGAATGTATCATATTTTGGAGCGCGCTGTGCGTTTGAATGTATCATATTTTGGAGCGCGATTGCGTTTGAAAGGAAAAATGCACCAAACATTAGGCTTTATGTTTTTACTATTATCTCATTCATATCATCATAACGAATGGAAACATTTGAAGTAACATAAGATAATCAATATATTTTTCTCTAGCATTGTTACTGAAATCTTTTGGAAGATTTATAGGCTGCTATAGGTTATTGTTATAATTATTTTATGCAGTACTGCACATAGCGTATGCCTACAAGGCACAACAAACATGGTGTTCATTATATTATATATTGTTGGAAACATTTGTGTGTGTGTGTGTGTGTGTGTATTCTGTGAATTTTAAAAAGCAATTTTAACCAGAAAAATCTAAAATGTATTCCCAAAATCGTGCAGGCCTAGTTTCTCTTGATACCAGTATGTTCACTTTTTTTCTTTTCTTTCAGGGACCAGATGCAACTGAGTCCTGCTGACTTCAACATTCACATGAGTCTCTGTACATGAACATGGTAAAGTGAAAATCAAACACCTTGGAAATTAAAGGTATGTACAATGTTTTTAGGAATGGCACAAAGGTCTCTGTCTTTGGATCATTGTTTTCAATGTGCTCTTTTGTCATTTGTTGTGTATTTTTGGATTATGTTGTGTTGTAAATAAATCCAAACAATCTAAAAGCCATTCTTTTTTAAATCTCCTCATTCTTTGTGCAAGGTTGCTCTGAATGACAGGGCCTGATAGCTCCTAATAGGGCAGTTAGGGGAGTGTCTTTGTCTTTCTCAGGTGTTGAAGGCTTACATATTCATGAGATGATCACGCCTCTTCGCATATGGCTTTCTCACACAAAACACGTCTTAGACATTTTAAATCAATATATTGTCTTATCTGAATGAGCAGTCAGGGTGATTTTCACATAGTTTTGGAGCAAATATTCTAGGCTATGGTATACAATTTTCAAAAGTCTTGTGAAGAAATAATCAGTATGGGTTTCATGGCCTTATTTCAGTGACAATTTTTTTTGGTATTTTCACAAACCATGCATAAATGTCATTATCTCAAAACTACAAACTTTTACATACATGCTGCTGATATATTATTGTAGCAGAGTTTGTGCTAAATACAGTGTAATAAGACTTTAGCCATGACAATGTCACAAGTAACAGAAATAAGCACAAATGTCAGAGCATGTCAGAACACCTCCAGGGCCAGAAAATAGCTCAGACCTCAGAGGGTTAAGTAAGCCCAAGATATCTACAAAAAAAAGTGTACGTTTTCTGAAACTCTACATCATCTTTTGCCCTGAATGCTGCATCAAGTTTAACGCTGACTCTCGGATCATCTGAGATTGGTGATTTTAAGGTGAGACCAGACAGTGATGATTCATGTCAAAAATTTTTAGTAGATCAGCATTATGAGATGTTTTATCTTTGTCTAATCATTCAATGTACAGACTGACACACTCGAGCAAATGTCAGTGATGGCAGTGAAGATGTTTGTACTTCCAAAAATAAATGGTATGATATTGCATTTATTACAAACTTGCAACCAAAAAAGCAACTTCTGAAAACTATAGACTTTACAAAACTGTTTTTTAGAAAGTCTGGTAACTGATAATTAACGCCTTTTTCCACTTTGCATTTTAGCGGCCCTGAAGGCTGGTTTTCCCTTACCCACACTGAAAGGTTTTAGATTGATCAGTTCTCAATTGCTTATAAAAAATTTGAGTACTATTAAATGTTAAACTATTGAATGTTTGTATTCTGAAATGTACGGGGTTTGGATTTCTTTTGAAATTGCAAAATGGTTGGAAAACACAGTGATACAGTCTGAATTTGTTTGACTTTTTCAGGGCTTTGTGGCAATTTTTACTGACGTCCAGGACTCCCTGACGGGCCTCTGAGCTCCACACATGACCTGCACAAAATAACAAATAACTGTACAACTGCAGAATTGTTTTCAGTGTAAGAATTATATAATCATTACTTGAAATGTCCATATATACAAGTTGATCAAATATGACCATGTTATTTTTCCACATAATATTATGTACAAAAATGTTTGCCACCCATCCATGCAAAGTACTCTACAGGCTATTTTCTACAGTTTACAATGGAAAAAGAAAGAAAGAAAAAAAAACATAGTTACTTCATTGGAGTTAATTTGCATAAATAATCTGGCTTGCATGGAAGGCTGGCATGATGTATTTTAGCTATGAGTTTGCATGAAAGCTTACTAAAAAATATATAATCATAAGCAATCCAACATTCATGTTATTTCACTATACCATTAAAGATTTTGAAGCCTTTTGGATATGACCAAGGCGCTATATATAGATAGTTTGTATATCAGTCTGATAATGATATATATATACTGTGTGTGTGTGTGTAGTACTCCTGAAAAGAAGTATAGAAAGTTATAGAAAGAACAACGCTAATGTGTATTTCCCATGAGTGAAGCACATCACGGGTGCGCCCCCTAACAAAGTGTGAGATGACGTCAGCACGCAGGTAGGCTTACCTTTAGGGTGAGTCAGCGAAAGTGGCCCTCCAAAAGCAGAATTGGACACCTCTGTTTTAACAAGAGCCTGGAAGAGAGCCGGCGTGTTGGACAGGCCAAAGGGCAGTCCTTGGTATTCAAAGTGCCTTGTAGGAGTGTAAAAGGGCCCCTATTATGCTCATTTAGAGGGTCATAATTTTGTTCAGGGATCTACTAGAATATGTTTACATGATTTAATGTTCACAAAACAAAATTTTCTTGCAATATACATTTTTGCAGTACCTGTTTTCACTTTAAGTTTCGGTTTCTTAAAAAAAAAAACCCTTCCAAAAAGCCCAGTCTGCTCTCATTGGTCAGCCGGCTCCAGAATGTTGTCATTGGTCTCCTGCTTAGAGCGTGTTTCGGAAATGTAACATCCCTTACCATAACCTTAGAGTCCAGAGGCGCTCAAATACTGCTCATGCTAATTATGGTATATAAGTTTGAGTCCTATAATGACAGAACAACAAACTGATCGACACAAACCACCTTCCCAAGCATGACTTGTGCAGGACATTTGAGTGACCATACTCTGCTTCTGGCCCTTTCTCCAGCTGTCTTTCGACGACCATCTCAATAGAAGTGCCAGCATGTCCTAAGGGTAAGACTGTGGTATCAAGAAGGAAACTCCTTTAGAGAGTTTTTAACGTAAGGAACTTTTTTGAAACCTCTTCAATAGGCTCAAAGGGAGCCAAAGCCAGGCCTTCAAGCACAAAGGCCAAATCCCAAGCCAATGCTCTTGCGCAGTAAAGGCCTCAGACTCAGAGTGCCATGAAGAAAACGAGAAATTAAATACATAGGCTATTAATTCTGATTTCTTACAATTAAAGCTATCTTTTGTTGTTTTGACGACAACATTAATGACAGACACAAATGGCTGCTGTCACTTTTAGAGCTAGTGCACAGATCCATTACTGTTTAAGTATTACTCATTACTCATTATAGTGTCTGTCACATGTGTTTTAGTTAACGAGTATACTAACCAAGACCGGAATTTTGACACAATTCCTGTTAAAGCGATATAATCCGCGATAAATAACTTGTTACTCGTGAGCTGTTTTTGAGGCGACTTTACTGTATGTATGCACGCAGAGAAAACCATCTCTCTATGAGCGCGCGAGGACTGGATAGGTAAAATCGCTTGAATGTTTAAACTGATAAGATTTAAAAAGAAGTGAAAATTATAAACTTTAGTTACAATGCAATGCTGGCCCAATAATTCCAGCAAGTCCCAACTCCTAAATGCAAGAGTCTAGTATTGCCGCATGCAGTGCTTGACGCTTGCTTTGAGCAACCCATTTTGAGAGACAGAGAGAGAAGGACGCAGCCCTGCTGAACATTCATGCGGTTTGTGAAATTGTGTCTCTGAGAAAGTTTTAAATTGATTGATTTGATTTTATGATCTGTGTGGATTCATACAATCTGCATGCTAAAGTGAATCAATGTTTGCGGTGAAATTTCCCGCATTACAAGTGGGAGACCTGCAGGAATTATTAAAGGGGTGGTATAATGCCCCTTTTTACAATATGTAAAATAAATCTCTGTTGTCCCCAGAGTGTGTATGTGAAGTTTTAGCTCAAAATACCCCACAGATAATTTTGTACAGCATGTTAAAGTTGTTCCTTTTTGAAGGTCATTAAAAACGTGTTGCGTTGTGAAATGTGTGTGTCCCTTTAAATGCAAATTTATAACTGTTTTGCCTTTTATGTTTAAACTGGAGTTGGACAATGATGGAGAGAGTCAAGAAGTGACAACATGAAGAAGCAACAGGACGTTTCTGAATGGTTAGTTAATTGATGAATTTATGTTGCTGATGTGGAGTTAACTATCTTCAAGTCATTGATTAGCATATTCTGTCATGATAATCTATAAAATCGCTTGTGTGGGAACTGCTGTAATATGCATACAGAGTGACATGCTATTGCATTTGTGTTACGTACTGTATTGCATGTGAAAAGATGGATGCGACAGCTTGAGTAGACTCACAAATGTGCATTTCCTCTTTTCAACATGGACTGCGTGCTCCCGGGGGCAGGGTTTATGTAAATGTTTGGGTTGGTGATGTCACTAACCCGGGAGGAATGTTGTGTAGTCCCTACCAGCCATTTGTTGTAGCCCTTAAAAAACTATTTCTTTAAAAGCAAATAGCTTCCTTTTTTCTTTGAACTTTGAGCCTTGTAACTTTACAGATGTTGTTTATGCCTGAAACAGCAACATTACACACTTACTAAAGTTTGAAAAGTGAAATCATAATCAACCACCCCTTTAAAAATACTACTGAAATAGCTCCTTTTTAGGTACTAAAAAATCGTCATCGGAGGCTGACATGCTGCTCACACTCTCAGACAGGTGTTGTTGTTGTGCGCGCTAGGGAACGTAAATGCGCCATACGTCATTGCGTTGCTATATAATTTATATCTCGACACTTTTTTATCATGTAAAAATGTATACCGGTGTTATCGTGGACGGTATGATATGGCACACCCTTAGTAAGCAGATATAGCCGCCACATACACCTTTAAGGTGGAAGGAGATAATCCAGCAGAGAAACGTTCTTGCATATAATCAAGTATTGAACCAACAGGGCAGTTGACCGGATCCAATTGACATTCTCTACACCAAGAAGAGAATAGTCTCCGCTTCAGTGCAAACAGTCTTCTCGTGGAGGGAGCTCTGGACTGAGTATGGTCTCCACGACCTCAGTAAAGAGACCAGATTCTATGAGCTGTGCCCCCTCAGGGGCCAGGCCCACAGTTTCCACAACTCCGGGGCGAGGGTGATAAATTGTGCGCCCTGCTTGGGACAATAGGTCCCTCCTGATCAGAATCTCCATCGGAGAGCCATCTAGAAAGGACACCAGGTCTGAGAACCAAACCCTGGGCCGGCCAGTACAGGGCTACTATTCTATACTATTCAGTATCTACTATTGTAGACGGGACCGGTGAACCCTCTCCAGAACTCCCCCAGGGGAGCTGGATGCATGAGGGAGAACCACATGGGACTGTGAGTTGTCTCTGAAGATGCAAACAGGTCTACTTGTGCTTGACTGAATTTCTCCCATAGGAACTTCACCGCCTCGGGGTGAAGTCTCTATTCCCCGGACCTCAGCCTCAACTTTATATATACTGCCCTGAGAGACATTACCGTAAAACTTCAAATAATAGCCCAGGCTTTTATTTTCCCAAATCGCCGAACTGCACCGGCTTGTATTTGAGACAGGCGTCTATATGAGACAGGCCTTTAATTTAGTGTTGAGATGAGCATGACAGTAGGAGGTTACCATATCTGAGTTTGTGTTTAACAAATCAGTTAATATCAGAATTAGCCTACTATATTTCCATATGTCTAAAGGGGGTCGCACACCAGACGAGAAGTGCAGCGCCACGTCTTTAAAATTCGAACCCATTATTCTCTATGAGTGTCCATTGTCTCAAATCGTCGTTAATGTATACTGACTTCACCCTGTGCTGCAATATATATTCAGTTTTACATTCATTTACACAAATCAGCTGCTTGAATTAAAATTGCTGATGTTATCGGATTTTCAGGTGATATTCTCAATTCATTCAGTTAACGGACGCTCTGAGGTAAAGTAAATTCAGACTGCAGACTAAGCAATGATTGTATTTAATTGTACAGTACAATCATAACATAGTACAGACATGATCTTAATTCCATAATATCCTTAAACATAACTATATTGCTGGCCATAAACTGACAAAGTGCGATGCGGCGCTGCGCTTCTCGTACGGTGTGCGACCCCCTTTAGATTATTGCCAGCATAAAAAAACGAAATGATGTGACAGCCATGGGCTGAACAGTTACCGGTAATATCCATCAAGCCTATGAACTAGTTGCCAGAAACACATCGACAAGAAAGAATGAAGGCTACCCTGTAAAACAACTGCAATCATGTGATACAAAAGGACCCTATTGATCACTATCATCATCACCGCGATCCTCAACTACAAGTTCATTGGCGAACTCCTCCTCCTCGTCGCTCTCCTCCACTTCTCCCTCTCCAGCCTCCGCTAACTCTGCTTGCCTTGCTTGCACTAACAGCTCCCGCCCAGATGCACAGGGCTCTCTTGCATGCGCAATCTGCTCCAATAGAACTGGCTTAAACAGACGATCTGACGGGTTTTAGAAGATTAAATACAACCCGAAACTAAAAAACAGACCGGGCCTCTATTTGAGACCGGCCTTTATTTATCCAAACCTGTAGATTCGCTGCAGAGGGCAAAATGAGGTAAAACACATTAACACAAAAACCAGACAGACCAGGAAAATTACTTTTACCAAAATGGTTTGCTTTTACTTTGCAGGAAATTTGAAAATGAATGTAAAATGAAATGAAATAACAATAACCAATAAAATTGTATAAACAATGGAATTGTCTCTTTAAGAAATCTAGGGTTTGAGCTCCTTTGTGGTTACTTGATCTAATTATATCTATTCGTATTATATTTAGTTACTTTGGTATTTAAATTGTGATTTTATATATAAATTTGTTTTTAATAGACTTAAATTCAATTAAAGTCATTTCTCGTGTTCTAATTTATTATAGTATTTGGAGCTTTGTTTCTTATTAATTTAGTTGAATTAGAACTGTTAACCCAGAAAAGAAAATACAATTCAAATAACAATTACTTCAAGAAAATAAAAATCTAACTGAAAATAATTCAGACTTAACAGTAATTCACTGTAGATAAACAGTTCTCAGTCCATGGAACAATCGTGTGTTTGTGTGCAAAACAAATGGTCCTTTGAATCCAAACAAATGTGAAAGTCTCTTGGTTTGGCGTATTGCAAAAATGTCTGTGCAACAATCAGTTCTGTACGATACTCAGTGTTGAGGTAATTGCTGAGAAATACCACTAACGATGAATTCCACTTGTAAGGCACTGATCACTCGACGAATCACAGGTTCTCTCGTCTCTTTAGGACCTTTCAGCTGGGAGGCTCGCCATCTCAGGATCACAGCTTATTCTCGAATCTCAAAAAAAAAACCTGACCTGTTTATACAAACAGCGCCATAAACATCATAGGCAATTAGTATGACTTTTAAACTCAATATATCTCTCATAAATTAACTCAACTAGATGAAAAATACTATTTGAGCACTTTTGTCACTCAATGCATAACAAATCATCTTCATAAATTATATTACTCTGCTTATTTAGCATTTGTGAGGTCTTCAGAAATACAGTACATACATACATACATACATACATACAACAAACACATTAAACATACCATCTGAACAATAAATGCATAGAAACCCATATAAAACACTTCAGAGCGTGAATATAACTCCTTAACACTTCATTTCAGAGAATTGAATATTATATTATCATGAAACTCACCAAATCCGGGGTATTTCAATACACAATTAATCAGTCACATCGAATTTCTACAGGGCTTGCAATCAGCCTTCATCCACTCCAAAATCAATCTTTTATCACACTAGAATGACCCAAATAAGATTAATATAAGGGTTACAACATCATACAACTTAGTATTTGTGTATATTAAGCAAGGATGAATGTTATATTTGCCTTTTGATCCACTTTGATTTCACTCGCGATCTGTGAAGCTCGTAGCCTGGGAAAACCCAGACAACTTCCACCAAATTTAGATTTGCTCTGCAAGTAGTCTGGCAAAGAGCTCATTCAAGCCCATTTCTAATCCGTCGAAATCGCGGCACCAATCAGAAACGTTGAGGCGGGTTTTACACGATGACGATCGCTCTGATTGGTTTTAGGTCTATCCAATTGCGCCCAGAGAAATTTGAGCGATGTCCGTTGGTGAAGTGCACTCAACTTTTAAATGCATTATTATATTCAAATTGCAAACACATGAGGACAGTCTCCATGAAAAACCCACTGGCAGATGAACGTGCTACTACATTTCTCTCCGAAACGGTAGGAAATTAAATAAATTTAATCGAGAATTTTAACTGTGACAAGATGATTGACAGGGCAGTTTACGTGACAGGATGCACGCGACAGATTCGTCCGATAAAGATGACGAAGTAGTATGTCCCAAAGCTTGCCTACTTTTTTGCTACACATTCAAAAGTAAATACCTTTTCTTCACAAAAAGAGTACATACTTTTATGGCTTAGTGTAACTTAGGGACGCAGCATATGGCTTTACACGATGACGATCGCGATCGCTCTGATTGGTTTTAGGTCTATCCAATTGTGCCCAGAGGCATTTGAGCGACGTCCGTTGGTGACGCCCCTTTAGAAATGAGTTATTAATGAAGCTTTGCCAGACCATAACTCAGTTACTACTGAGAATGGTCTGGTTTTAACCAGGCTATGAAGCTCGTGCTCTCTCTGCAATTATGCGTCAAACATAAATTGTTTGAATATGTTGAATGAAAAACCCCAAAATGCAGCGGGTCCACCAGACCCACGAACACTGGCTGAATAACAAAAATATGAACACCACACTCGCTTACAACCGCACCCAAAGCGCGTACACCAGAGACACCACTGTGATCAGATAGAGCGCGAACTCCGAATTAATTAATCTTTCACGTATCCATACATTTTTGCTGTGGTATCAGACTACTTTAAATGAGCTTTAAGTAAAGACTGGAAAACGACTGTTGAACTACTGCATTTTATGAATATAACTATGGTTTAACAAAAACTGTACTAAACATTTCACACTGCCATTAAATCATGAATAAATGTACAGAATTGACTACCCGTTTTCTTATTGTTCCCATATAAATTAACTCACACAATACATCTACATACTCTACTTTTCAGGTTACAAAGACGATTTTGACATTCAGTGCACCAGAGACACCACTGTGGACGTGACAAGTCAGCTGGACTTCAGCTACAGACCACCTCAGGAGACTCAGCTAAACATAGCTGAAATAAGCAACATGCCAAGTCACAAATTGGTAAGTATATATATTGTTAATATAAATATGTAAATAAAGTTTTGATATAGCGATTTAAAAAAAAAAATTAAAGGGCTCATAAATTGGATTTTATTATGTTATAATGTCTCATAATGTGCCCTTATAATGTTACTATGATTTTTGCAACAAATTTTGTCATAATTTCGAAATAAAAGGCATTTTACCAAGCCTCATTTTAGCCTCTGATTTGAGGGGACGCATGCGTCTGTATGAGATTTCAATGTAAACGCCCACTGCTGTGATTGGCTGACATGTTTGCATATGAAATAGCTAGTATTACATGTGGAACCCTCTCGAAAACTTTAACTACATTTTTACTATCGAGATTAACAAATCGTCAAAAGTATTGATCATATCTAGTAACATCAGATCTATTCCAACACATGAAATATTGCAGTGATGAGCATTGAGCAGATGACAGACAGTCTGTTGATCGTGTGAATGCGGTGATTTAATCATTGCAACGCAATTTATGCACTATCACGAATGCTTTCACCAAATAACAATGCAAACACGATGTAAATACAGTAAGAGCTGTGCAGTGTAACCGCATCATTTGTTTAATTTTGAGTTTTAGCAAGTGTCCAGATAAACTTGCGCTGTGTGATTTGACAGCTTGGACGATTGGAAAGGGAGCGTTCTCTGATGCTTTCTGTATATAATTTAATCACAGTTTAAATACGATTAGTTTCATCCTACAAATAGAAACGACGTGAAGTTGATCGTTTAGGCAATGGCTTGATTTACTGATGCATAAACAGTATCGAACGATTTTGAGAGAAAGATTATCTGCATGACCTTGAATAATTATACATCAGAATTCACTAATGACAGATTAGGCATTAGAATAAACATGAGTACTTATATGTTTGTGGCGTTGCTGGCAGATCCATATTGTAAAAGTTTGTTTGCAAAGCCCGAGCCGAAATTGACCAAATAATCCACAATGAAATGCACTGAATACAAACAATGCACTGCGGAGACATTCACATTGTTGAAAAAAACCCCACTGTCCTAGCATTAGAATCGTTTGAAAGGTAATGGTATTGATCCTGTGTCGATCTTTTATCACCTTGTAGGCCTGTTATTTAGCTATTGCATGTAATGCGCGAATCGGTGGGCGGGGCTCAAAAGGCAGTGTTGAAGTAGGCGTTGATCTTCTGCGGAGTTGGTGTTTGATACCCTTTGAAGTCATAGATCCCCACTTTGAAAAACCTGTCGTTCGGTGTGCCTGATGTCAATAAAAGCTTTTTATTGGACTAAGGAAGTTTTCAGTTCTGAAACTTACAGGACATTAATATAGTATGATGACCTCTTTTATGTCAAAAGCTCAAAGAAAATGAGATTTCTCAGTTAATCACCCCTTTCATCTTATTAAATGATTAATTTAACTAAAATATTATAAAACCATTATACATTTATTGCTGTATATACAATAAATGTATTATAGTTACTTTTTATTATTATTATTATTATTTAATGTTTATTAACTAAAACTTTCAAACCCAGTTTCACAGACTGTGCTTAGATTAAGCCAAGATTATGCCTTAGTTTTGACCCCAAATAGGACATTTAAATAGTTTTTATAAACGACATACATATATACATATATACATTTTTTATATATGGCATTATACCTCTATATATACCTCTAACTAGTGTGTTTGTGTAGTTGTGTTTGAATGCCAAATTTTAGAACTATAAGGGGACAGTTACCTTATAGTTCTAAAGTTTGGCACTCAAACACAACTACACAAACACACTAGTTAAAGGTTCTTTGTTTTAATAAATACATTATTAACCATTTACTCTACTTTACAGGTTTTGAAACTCAACGCGACAGTTTCCAGCATCAACAGCACAAGCTCCATGGTGACCGCCCATGACACGGAGAGCGAGGTCAAGACCTGCAAGATAGGAGACCTGACAGGGAACATTCTACTGTAAAACCAATTTAACAACCACACGAAACACAAAGATCAGACAACAAAGCACAACAGTAACATTGCCCACCATATCAAGCACAGATGATGAACACAAACAAACACAGTTACACAACCAATGGAGGGCAGCACAATTTCTATAAAGAAACTGTGTCCCAAGTGTCACAGTACACAACTAGATTTTAACACAAAAGAAAAGTTCAACAGGTGCACCACCTGAAAGATTTTAAGGAACCAAGAGAGTTACATTACAAAATGTAATGGACCATTGATTTTGAAAATTGACGTAGATGAGATCTCATTGGCCATCCCAAATTCTGTGTTGACCAAATTCCAAAAAAATGAAAAAGACATAACATTCCTAGATGCACAGGACATAGAAGAATTTCTTCTAACCTGTGGGCCTGTGACCGTGACATACAAATGACAAATGACAACCATGTCATACAAATAACGAAGTTCGCCTCAAATGAAACGCATCAGATTGATGAAGAACTTTGCACCATCAAAGATGTAGTGTCGTTATCTCAAACTGCTGAACAAAAAATTCCTGGTGAAAAAAGACATGCTTCACCTACACAACCAAAATAAACACAACCCACCAAAGATTCACAGTAGACATGTCACCTAACCCATGGTTAGGAGAACTATCCCTTTAAGGAAAATTAACACATTAAAGACACTAACACCTAACAAAAGACATAACTTACAAAAACATACATTGATACATGGTCATGTTTTGAATTAGTGGAACAAAACAAATTTTCTTTAATTAGTGGAATTCTAATATTTTGATTAATTGTATTTTACATCCTGAAAAGTACATATTTATCAGGGTTTTTTTTTATTTATTTTTTATTTACACCATTCTACTGTAACAATTTAAGTACTGGAATTGTTCAATTGTTTTGCTTATACTGGTACATTTATTGTAACTGGATTACATGTGTTCTATAATTTTGTTTTATATTCACTATGTCAATGTACACACGTTTGTTCAGTCACTGTAAAATTCTTACACTTTCATTTAACACTTCATATTTAAAGACTATTTTTCACTTCCAATTTTACCCTGGTAATGAATCGTTTTTTGTTTTTTTACAATTGCTAAAACAAACACTTTGCTTTTGCATTTATTATAACTTGATAATTCTTGTGTTCTTTAATGTTCAAAATTGATCTTGTTCTGAAGAAATTTTTTATAAAAATTTCAACAGCAATGTTCCATGTCACTACTTTCTCAAAAACATGTTGTGCAGGCACAATTTTTTAACTTTCAACTATTTACTACATTTTCTAAATAAATAAAAATCTCACAATTTTAAAGTAAAGCAAATATTTTAATAACCATTTGCATTTCATTTAGCAACTTTCCATGGGAATAATGGGAATTATGGGAATAAATGGGAATTTAGGGGAACTAACTGGGAATTAATTGTAATGTAATCGATCATTGTATCATATCCAGAAGTCATAAGAAAACATCCATGCAAAATGTTTTCAACAGATATTTCAACAGATTCATTTGTAAGTAGAACAGAACAAGTTTTAATTATTTTATTGAACAATCACTTGTTTCATGGAAGAACAAAAACAGGAATATTGGGTTAAATATTACTCATCCCCCAACCCCACTCAATCAAAAATGCACCCCCATCCAAAAATCCCCACAAAGTCCCATTCAAAATGTTAAATGAAAAAAACCCCCTCTCCCTCCAAAACGTCCCATTAAACATGCAAATCTTCCTTCAAGCAATCCTCTGCAGTTTTGCTCAGTCAGTGGGCTCTTCGTGGGCTTCATCAACATCCAACAACACGTCCACTTCCTCAACTTCCAACTCTTCCTCTTCCAGAGTCTTACTCTTCAGTGTCACTTTCCAGCCTTGTTGGGGATGGCTCTGTGTCAGGCTCAAAGAGCCTTAGGTTTGCCCGAATGCCAACCAGTTTTTCCACTCTTACATTTGTGAGCCTGTTGCGAACCTTTGTGTGCGTGTTCCCAAACAGGGACCAGTTGCGCTCGGAGGCTGCTGATGATGGTGGGATTTGAAGGATGATGGAGGCTACAGGTGCAAGTGCCTCAGATCCACAAAGTCCCTTCCACCAGGTGGCTGCAGATATATGCTGGCATGACTGCCATATTCCATCCCCTTTCCAAATGCCTTGCTTTGTTCGATACTTTGCCAAACTGCCTAGAACTTTGCCTTTATCAAGACCCAGGTGGTCAGACATGGCTGTAATGACCGTGTAGGCACCGTTAATCTCTTCCCCAGAAAGTATGCCCCTGTCATATTTTGGGTCCAGCATGTACGCTGCTGCATGCACTGGCTTCATGCAGAACTCCCTCCGCTTTTCAATGACTTGACCACAGCAGTTTCCTCTGCTTTCAGTAGTAGGGAAGTGGGCAGGACTGTCTGGAATTTCTTCTTTGAGTTTACAGTTGTGGGTCTTAGTTTTGCACTTGAATGCAAAGTGTGTGAACATTATTTATTTTTCCAAAGTGTGTGAACATTATTTATTTTCAATATTTAATTTTGTTACTGTACTGAATATTTAAGAGTTGGATAGTGTTCTGTTTATTGTGCAGTAGACCTAATATACAGTTACAGAGATTTGCACTACTTAATGGACAGATTTTCCTTTGTTTTGTTTTACCCAAGTTTACATTTGTGTCTTAATTTTGCACTTGAATTTCATTTTCAATATTTATTTTTTATATGTTTTTATTTCTATGCATATCATATGGCAGGCTGCAATCTATTGAGTTCAAATAAATACCAAATGTTCTAAAATACTGTATATAGTGTTTTTATTCTTCAATCAGTTAATATAAACATCTTTGACGTTAAAGATGTTATAGAACGTAATAGCGTTATAGAACATAAAAAATAACGTCACAGTTACTTTGCCGAGTAACTAATTACTTTTACAATGTGGTAACTGAGTTACTAACTCAATTACTTTTTGGGAGAAGTAATTTGTAACTGTAACTAATTACTTTTTTAAAGTAAGATGACCAACACTGCTGCCAACCTTATCTGCCTTGTCTGGGTGGATCTTCATAAGGTGCTCCTTCAGACGTGAAGGTTTCATGGCTTCATTTAAAAAAACTTGTTCACATAGTAAACACATTGGAAGCTGTGCATTCGTGGGAGAAGGTATGAAACCATAATTAAGGTATTCAATAGAATACTGCCTGCATTTTTTTTTCTTGTTTGGCAGTGCCATTTTGCTCAATTGTTCTTATGATAGTGGATTTGCCCGCGCAAAAGTGGACAATTATTTTTTTTAATGCACTGTGATTTTGAACTTATAAGTGACTAAATGTCACAGAGGCTATTATATATGGAAGACTAGGAATGCAGGATTTGTTGTGACACCTTATAGACTGAAAGAATAAGGAATTCTTAATCAAATTTTATTAAAACATAAAAATGTAAATTAATAAATCATTTTAAAATGGACAATGAGTAGACATTAAAAATTGTTGTGCAATTCTTGTTTTATGTTAAATGTTTGATTATTAATATTAAATGTAAAAAATTTAAATAAAATAGAACAATAAATTAATAAATAGTAGGCCTATATTAAAAATAAATAGACATATGAGACTGTTTATTCACATGTTTAAAAGATAGTTTAATAAAGCCAACATTGTGGCTTTTTTATTTATTTATTTATTTATCTGTTTGAAAATCTTGTTAAAATATGCTATTATAGGGGCAACAAATGAACTTCCGACTCTCTCCCATGCCACTCAAAGTAGGCTAGATATAAGACGAGTATGCTAGATATCATCTTTTGATCATCGTCTATCGGCACAACCTGTAGCAGGGCCCTCCAACAATCGGGGGGCCCCCTGCACCGCGTGCCCATCCGCTACGCCATTGCTTGTACGGGCAAATTCACACAACATTATGTAAAAAACGCCCACGAGTATCCCAGTAAACAGTCGGTTATATCTCAAAGTGAACGTAGACAGTATTCACATTGGACCCGTGCATTCGGTCTTAAAGGGGCAGCAGTCTAATAAACCTGCTGCTGTGTTTTAATGGTAATCAAACAAAGAAATCAATCACTGCTCCTTGAATAAATACCTTTTATAACTTTATAAAGATCCATCTATATTTAATTTATACAGTAATGAATATGCAGTGTTATTTCACATTTGATTTCTTTATTCAAATTTCTGTACCTGAAAACTACAGTTAGACCTACATGAAAAACTCTAAAAACTGTTTATTTCATTTGTGGCCTTTCTTCGTTCTATTGTATTTATTCTATGTTTTTATTTATTCTAATAATTTATTCTTTATTCTATTCTATTCTATGTTCTATTTATTTGTGCCAGTGCACATAGGAATAAAATATAACCAACACCAGTGCAAATAGATTTAATAAAGTTTCAGTGCAAAATGAACAGTTTTGTGAGGCTCACTGGATAAGCAGGCTTTAACAGTATCATTATAGTTTTATTTAAAGGTAGGGTAGGTCAGAATTGTCTAAAAAAACTTTTATTCAAATTTGTTTAAACTGTCTTTATATACCAATACATAATTAAAATGCAAGTACTCTGAAATAGAGAGTATAAAAAATTGAGTGACTCTAGTGTATTTAATCTTCAATAAACACAGCTCATTAATTCCATTCACTCCCACCTAAAAACGGGTCGCGCACGTGGGCAGAGCCAGTAATAGCGGCGGTAGTCATGGCGACGGAGAGTGACAGTCGCGCAAGCCAATCACTTGTTTCGTCCCGGTAGGAATTAATGAGCTGTGTTTTTTGAAGATTAAATACACTATAGTCACTCAATTTTTATACTCTCTTTTTCAAAGTACTTACATTTTAATTATGTATTGGTATATAAAGACAGTTTAAGCCAATTTGAAAAAAAGTTCTTTAGACAATTCTTACCTACCCAACCTTTAATGCCATGTCAGCATCTGTGACTATCTTCATGGCAATAAATTAATGACAAAAATACAATTACATATATATACACAATAAAAATAAAAACCAAGCAAACATAAAAAATACAGCAATTAATATTACACAAGATTTTTAACATTGCACGCTATAACAAGATAACTAGTTTAATGTGAGTTTAACTTGATCAGTTACTGTCAAGTATTTTTAGCATCAATTTAGCTAGCTATCTATAGCCATGCATCCAAACAATATCTAACGTTACATAGGTCCCAGTTTATTTCACCGCGCACAGAAACGTTAACTAAAATCGTACACAAGCATGTACAACTACAAGTAAGTCGGCTGTTTTTGTTTGTTTGTTAGCTAAACGTTAATCTTACCTGTTGTTAAGTTAATGTTAATTCCGTGCACTGTTAAGTGCTTCATCATATTTGTTGTGATGCCGATCTTGGCAGCAATTGTCTTACCACAAATACTGCATCGAGCCTCGTGAAATGTAGCCACACTTTTGATCTTTGACTTTTCCACATCTATGCAATATTATGGGTGTTTGGACACTTACACACTTCACTTGAGCGTAAACTAGGGGTGTGAACCGACACTGGTCTCACGGTTCAGTTCGATTACGATTATCATGTCATTAAACGTACAATATGCAAGAATTCTTTGCCGCTAGAGGGCGCTACATTCCAAACAACAACAACGGCGTAGCTTGATGACGATGTGAAGGAGCGTGGAATGATTGGAACTGTCGTTTTAAACTCCACCGTGGATGTAAATCAGTCAGACGGGAATCGAAAAATCATGTTCATGGATGAAGTAAAGTTCTATTTTTATAAATGTTGCGTTTAATGACATGCTTTTTGTGGCGAGGGGGGCGTGGTTCAGCGCGGTCTGTGATGGGAGAGAGAAGAGACGAGCAAGTAGGTCAAGTAGGACCAGCGACAAGCATACTAGAGGCACAGCAAGAACGCGCAAGTGTTTTTGCCAGAATACTCTGTTCCCCCGTTATTTCAGTGTTGTATTTTAGTCAAGGTAAGCCTATCTTCGATCCTCTTGTTATTTTGTATTTTTAACTTCACATAATTCTGTATTTTAGTGAGACGCGTTGGCACAATTAACAACAGCCGCGAGTGAAAATTAAAATTATTGTTACATTTGCACTTAAGCCTTTGCTCCTAGCAGTTTGGAATTGCCACATTTTCGCGTTATTTACACTTAATTGCCCGACCGAAACAGCATCTGTAAGAATAGATATAAATAGAGGAATTTCAGATCATTCCAGCAGGACCAGCGACAAGCATACTAGAGGCACAGCAAGAACGCGCAAGTGTTTTTGCCAGAATACTCTGTTCCCCCGTTATTTCAATGTTGTATTTTAGTCAAGGTAAGCCTATCTTCGATCCTCTTGTTATTTTGTATTTTTAATAGGGCTGGGGGAATTAACGCGTTAATCTTTGCGATTAATTTGAAATGTTTAACGCGTTAAGAAAAAATAACGCAATTAACGCAGCACTTTTTAAAAAAAAATTTTATTCCCTGTTGCGGCTGCTATTGAAAAGACCGAAATATGCCCTCCCGCCTCTCCGTGTTCGGCGATCAGGCTTCATTCTCGCGCAGCTTTCATGAGCGGGTCTTTTCCGCTCCGTGTGTGTGTGTGTGTGTGTGTGTGTCAGCGCTCTCTGTCGTTAACGGCCCAGCGGCGCGCTCTCAGTTCCGTGTATGTGTGTGTGTGTGTGTGTGTCGGCGGCTCTGTCGTTAACGGCCCAGCGGCGCGCTCTCAGTTCCGTGTATGTGTGTGTGTGTGTGTGTCGGCGGCTCTGTCGTTAACGGCCCAAACGCTTCAATCATGTACCGAGCACTGGAAAAGTAAAGTCCGCTCAAATAACGTGAAATTTCTCAGTAGACTTCTGTTTGCTGAGCTGGTATAGCCATGCTGGGCAACAATGGTAAAATGATGACCTGCTTTGATCACATGCTCTGCTAATAATAGTAGGACTATATTTTATTTTGATAATTAATTAAAAAAATTAAAAATAATAATAATCTGTTAAATTGATTATATTTTAATATAGGGCTATTTTCTGTTCCTTTTCCCCCCTGTGTTGTTTAATTAGGTGATTCTAAGTTAAAAGGAATAGTTCACTTTAAAATGAAAATTCTGTCATCATACTCACCCTCATGTTGTTTTCAAACCTGTATGAATTTCTTTCTTCTACTGAACACAAAGGAAGATATTTAGAAGAATGTCAGTAACCAGACAGTTTCTGGGTCCCATTGTCTTTAGGAAAAATATATACTATGGAAGTCAATGGTACCAGAAACTGTCTGGTTACTGACATTCTTCTAAATATATTCCTTTCTGTTCAGCAGAAGAAAGAAATTCATACAGGTTTGAAAACAACATGAGGGTGAGTATATGATGACAGAATTTTCATTTTAAAGTGAACTATTCCTTTAAATATTGATGATTACAAGCTTGGGGGAAACGCAATTAATTGCAATTAATTACAGAAATTGTGCAATTAATTAGTTAATTTTTTTTAATCGATTCCCACCCCTAATTTTTAACTTCACATAATTCTGTATTTTAGTGAGACGCGTTGGCACAATTAACAACAGCCGCGAGTGAAAATAAAAATTATTGTTACATTTGCACTTAAGCCTTTGCTCCTAGCAGTTTGGAATTGCCACATTTTCGCGTTATTTACACTTAATTGCCCGACCGAAACAGCATCTGTAAGAATAGATATAAATAGAGGAATTTCAGATCATTCCAGCAGGACCAGCGACAAGCATACTAGAGGCACAGCAAGAACGCGCAAGTGTTTTTGCCAGAATACTCTGTTCCCCCGTTATTTCAGTGTTGTATTTTAGTCAAGGTAAGCCTATCTTCGATCCTCTTGTTATTTTGTATTTTTAACTTCACATAATTCTGTATTTTAGTGAGACGCGTTGGCACAATTAACAACAGCCGCGAGTGAAAATTAAAATTATTGTTACATTTGCACTTAAGCCTTTGCTCCTAGCAGTTTGGAATTGCCACATTTTCGCGTTATTTACACTTAATTGCCCGACCGAAACAGCTGTACTCACTCAAGCGGTGAAAGCATTATCCGTATATCTGTGTAATTTGCGCGCTGTCGCGGAAGCGTCAGCGGAAGCGTTCAGCTCTCGTGTTCAGCCTCCTCGTGTGAAGACCGACTCGGGAAAAGACCAGCGACTCTACCTGCGCGACTCCACCGAGCAAGGACACCAGAAAGTCACTTAAGTATCTCCTCTTCCCTTTCTCTTCCCTCTACTTACCTTATTGTTCACCTTAATCAACATGTGCTTTCAATACATTCCTGTTATCTCTCGGCACCGTCCTTTCATCACGAACAATAGACAGCGCAATACTGCCAATCTGCGTCCCATCCTCACATCCTCACATACTCCTCTCTCTCTTTCCGTGGGTCTATGGAATTGTCAGTCAGCAGTCAATAAAGCTGACTTCATTCCAGCCTTTGCATCTCATTCTACTCTTAGTATCTTGGGGCTGACTGAGACCTGGATTCATCCAGAAGACTCAGCAACCCCTGCTGCTCTCTCTAGCAATTTCTCCTTCTCCCACTCCCCTCGCCAGTCTGGGAGAGGTGGGGGTACAGGGCTTCTCGTTTCTAACAATTGCAAATACTCCACGCTCTCTTCTCTATGCAACAACAACTCATTTGAATATCATGCTATTACACTTACAACTCCCATTAAAATCCATATTGTAGTCATTTATCGCCCCCCAGGTCAGCTGGGTAACTTTGTAGATGAGCTGGATGTGCTGCTGTCCACTTTCCCTGAGGACGGCACCCCACTTCTAGTCTTCGGTGACTTCAACATTCATCTCGAAAAGCCACATGCAACAGACTTCACCTCTCTCCTAACCTCTTTCAATCTCAAACGACTCATCACCACAGCTACTCACAAATCAGGCAACCAACTGGACCTGGTTTACACACGCAACTGCACCACAGAAAACATCCTGGTGACACCTCTCCACGTTTCAGATCATTTCCTCATTACTTTCAGTCTACAACTCTCTACCCCTGCACCACCACCCCCAGTCACTTTCAGACGAAACCTGCGCTCACTTTCCCCCTCCCATCTTTCCTCTGCCGTGTCATCCTCTCTTCCCCCACCCTCACAATTCTCATCTCTGGATGTGAATACCGCAACGGACACCTTATGCTCCACTCTAATCTCTTCTCTAGACATTATCTGCCCTCTCTCCTCCAGGCCAGCACGCGCTACTCCCTCTAACCCCTGGTTATCTGAGGTTCTTCGGGAACACCGGACCGAACTCAGGGCAGCGGAGAGGAAATGGCACAAATCAAAAGATGCATCTGACCTGAGTATGTATCAATCTCTCCTCTCCTCCTTTTCTGTTGATGTTCATGCTGCAAAATCTTCATACTTCCACAACAAGATCAACAGCTCCTCCAACACACGATTACTCTTCAAGACATTCAACTCTCTCCTCTGTCCACCTCCACCACCTCCCGCCTCCTCCTTAACTGCTGACGATTTTGTGACCTTCTTCACCAACAAAACAACAGCTATCAGCAGTCAGTTCTCAGCTCCACACACACAGGAACCCAGACCGACCCCTTCCACAGCCAATACCCCTCTGTCCTCCTTTTCTTCGCTAACCGAGGAAGAAGTATCTACACTTCTCCTCTCCAGTCACCCTACCACCTGCCCGCTTGACCCCATCCCCTCACACCTTCTACAAGCCATCTCTCCCACACTTCTACCATCACTCACACACATCATCAACTCATCCCTCCACACTGGCACCTTCCCTACAGCATTCAAGCAGGCTCGGGTTACTCCACTGCTCAAAAAACCAACGCTAAACACATCATTTGTAGAGAATTACAGACCTATCTCTCTCCTACCATTCATTGCGAAGACACTTGAAAGAGCTGTCTTCAACCAACTAACATCCTTCTTGTCTCTAAACAACCAGCTGGATGTCAACCAATCTGGCTTCAAGAAAGGACATTCAACTGAGACTGCATTACTGTCAGTCACAGAAGCCCTACGGATCGCATAAGCTGCTTCCAAATCTTCAGTCCTCATTCTCCTGGATCTGTCTGCTGCCTTCGACACGGTGAATCATCAGATCCTTCTGTCCACCCTCTCATCACTGGGCATCACAGGAACTTCACTCCACTGGTTTGAGTCCTATCTCACAGGTAGATCCTTCAAGGTTGCATGGAGAGGTGAGGTATCCAGAGCACATCAGCTGACCACAGGGGTTCCCCAGGGTTCAGTTCTTGGTCCCCTCCTCTTCTCCATCTACACCACATCACTGGGACGCATCATACAGGCACACGGTTTTTCCTACCACTGCTATGCTGATGACACACAGCTCTTCCTCTCCTTTCAACCAGATGATCCCACAGTAGCTGCACGGGTCTCAAGCTGTCTGGCGGACATCTCCACATGGATGAAGGAACATCACCTGCAGCTCAACCTGGCAAAGACTGAGCTTCTCGTCCTCCCTGCCAATCCATCTCTACAGCACGACTTCACCATCCAGCTAGAGTCATCATTAATCACCCCATCAAGATCGGTCAGAAATCTTGGAGTAACGTTTGATGACCAGCTGACCTTCACAGATCACATTTCAAAGACAGCTTGATCATGCAGGTTTGCACTGCACAACATCAGGAAGATCAGGCCTTTCCTAACTGAGCATGCAACACAACTTATCGTCCAGGCCCTGGTCATCTCTAGGCTTGACTACTGCAATGCCCTTCTGGCTGGACTCCCAGCATGTGCAACCAAACCCCTACAGATGATCCAGAATGCTGCAGCACGTCTTGTCTTCAACGAGCCCAAGAGGGCCCACGTCACTCCTCTGTTCATCTCTCTGCACTGGCTACCTCTAGCTGCTCGCATCAAGTTCAAGGCACTGACGCTTGCTTACAGAACTATCACAGGCTCAGCTCCCTCCTACTTTCACTCACTCCTACGAGTCTACATCCCTACCAGACACCTACGATCGGTCAACGAGCGACGTCTCGTGGTTCCATCACAGAAAGCCACAAAATCACTTTCCAGAACATTCTCATTCACAGTTCCATGCTGGTGGAACGCTCTCCCCACCCTCATCCGGAATGCAGAATCCCTGACAACATTCAAAAAACAGCTGAAAACCAATCTCTTCCGTGAGCACTTAACCTTATATAAAAAAATAAATAAAAAAATAAATAAAAAATTCCTTTCCCTTTGAAACATCACTTATCAGGCTTATGCTACTCTGAATAATACCTGAACTTCGTATTTTGAGCACTTCCTGCGTTGTTGTTGCTTTTGCCTCTCGCTGAATTTAGTCCTAATTTGTAAGTCGCTTTGGATAAAGGCGTCTGCTAAATGACTAAATGTAAATGTAAATGTAAGTGCAAATGACGAACACCTGTGTCTTATTGCAGTATTATTGGTATGGAAAGACCGCTTATAAGCCGCGCACTGGAACGAGAGAGAGAGACTGGAGAGAAAATTGGACGCAGAGGAAGAAAACCGGTGGATCCGAGCTCTCGTTTTTGAACTGTTTTGTGCCGTCGCGGTTGACACAGTGAATGCGCGTTGTGTGCGACTTTTGTTTGTTTTGCTTTATTTTAATAAAGTACGAGTCCCAGTCACGCGCCGACCCCCGTCTTCTTCCTTCCTGGCTCTTAAACCTCATCACACTTTTATTTCATTAAAATGAATTAACCGCAAGAAAAGTAAGGTTTAATACTAAATTGGTTATCATAGATGTTACTGTATTTGTTGAATTCATTGTTGTGATAACGCTGCGCAGTTTTACATGTTCAAAACAATTGTTGTAAAAGTACATTCGAACATGCCCACATCATTTTCCAAAATACTGATTAATCTTTATGTATAACACATGCTATATTTATGTACATGGCCATAAACACCAGACATGATAAACAATGTCAATAAACTAAACACAAATCTAAAGCAATAATACTTTCCTTACATAAACATAACTATTACCTAATGCTACATTTGGAAAACATAACATTAAGCATGCTTTGTCGACAGAACCAGCTGCAATCGGTAAAGAATAATTGTGTTCCATAACGACTGCACGAAACAAGCTAACGTTTGTTGCTTGATAGACGCAACAACTACAACTTCCGCATTTGTCCAGGACTCCACGCAGTACGAGCGGAAACCGAGGGTAACGCGGATATGACGCAATTGACTGGGGACTCCCAGCTCTCCCCTGCTCTAACGCCCCGTTTCCTTGGTTAAAATCGCAATTTTCTCACGATTTAAAAATAGTTGGAAACATTTGGGATATTGTAAGTAATCAACTTAACAAAATATATAACACTGGCCTTGAGATTTTGGGATATTTTAATGCAAAATTCGTACATATTGTACCTTTAATTCAGGTCAATTCGATATCACGATGCATCGCGATGCACTGCATCCTCAATTTAAAATTTTACTTCTAAAGTGATGTGTGCGTGCGTGTCTGTGCTAGAGGTCTGCTACCCGACCCGAGCCCGACGGGTCCCGAAAAATGTGCGGGTTTCGGGTCGGGTTCAGGTTAATGTTTAATGAACAGCATCGGGTTCGGGTCGGGTTCGGGTTTGTAACTAAGAAAAACTAAATAGGCTATATATAGTTTGCGTGCCGTGTGCTTTGCCTGCTTGCTGTGTTGTGGTGATCGGCACGCGAGAAAGTACATGCGTGCGCAGATGTGCAATGTACATTGGGATGTACATTAATGATATAATATATAAATTATATAATGATAAAATAAAATAAATTATTTAAAAAAATGATATATATTTTTATTTTATTTTATTTTTTATCATTATATCAATTATATCACAAAACTGTTTTGCGCATGTGCTACCGCTCTCGCGCACTATTTCAGTCATGAACCACGACATGGAAGAAGAGCGGGATCTCTTGGGTTGGTGGAAAAACAACAGCGGTGTTTTCCCTATACTGTCAAAACTGGCCCGTAGTATCCTCAGCATCCCTGCAAGTAGCAGCAGCAGCGAGAGAAACTTCAGTGCAGCTGGACTAACTTTCAATCAGAGGAGGACGGCGCTGAAACCATCAACTGTCGACACCGTTCTCTTCCTTCATAACTCATACTGAGAAGGATATATTTGTGTAAATAGTTTTGCAACACTGCGTGAACTTTTTAAAGTTTAAAGTCTGAGTTCCAGAGAAATGTGTGACTGTTACACCTGTTCAACCACAGCAAAGTTACATGATGTAAGTTTTTCTCTTACTGCTGTGCTTATAGGGCCGCTGCGCCTACATGTATTTGTTTACCGTTTCAAGCAATCATTAAATACAACATATTGCAAAAATGGTATTTGCTGTGAGAAACAGAGTGGACCTCGGCTCGGGTTCGGGTCGGGTTCGGGCTTAACATGTAAATGTAATTGTCGGGTCGGGTCGGGTCAAATGATCGCGGGTACGGGCCGGGTTCGGGCTTCAGTTTAAAGCCCGTGCAGACCTCTAGTCCAGCCTTTCTCAAACTTTTTTCAGTCAGGGCACCTCTCAAAAGTGCATAAAATCTCAAGGCACCCCAGTGTAAAATATAATTTAAAAACACTGCATAACCCAAATGTAAATGCAAATTTTATATATATATTTATCTAAAATGAATTTACAATTTTATTAATCCGATCATATGTTTAACCCTTTCACACGTAAATTTAAAATATTCTGGCTGACCCGCCAGCGTGAGTTTTTCAAGGTGACCGTTATTTAGAATGTGTCACTTTATGGTTTCCATGGTGACGCGTCATTGCTTGTCACGTGACACACCGCAGCAACAACAGAGCTGAATGAATGATGATCTGCTTTTATATCATTTTTCCTTTTTTATTCAAAATATTCACAAATTTGTTAGATATGGCATGAAATATCTGATATTCCGATTGTCAAATATATGCAAGTGGAAGTGTTTTGTTTTTTGAACACAATTATAACGATCGCATTAGTTGAGCTGTATGCGCGATGGGCGCCGCCATGTTAGTTTGTGCCGCAGACGCAGTTCCGAGAATCAGATCTGTTGGATTTACAACAAGTGAATTCATCCACTTCTCCCGAAATACATAAAATTAAGTGGCAGGTGAACTGGGAGAAGAATAGAGTAAACTTTAAAGTTACTTACACAATGTGTATCTGATATGAATAAAACTAATTATAATGGAAAGGATTATTATTGCCTCTTCCTTTGACATCAGTGTGTATTTTACAAACTCTAAATGTATTGGTTTTTTTTAGTACTTATGTCTGAAACCTAAAATAAACATTATGTGGATGAAAACACTGAAAAGTTGTGATATATGACAGCTGAGCGCGCCTGTCTCTGGCTCAGCGCCAGCCAACGCGCGAAAGCACATTTGAATTTAGCAGTTGATCACGTCATGCACTGACCGTTCTAATCACACCGGTGTGATCGTACGCTCCAGGGACCAGCCTAGACTGATCACACCGGTGTGAGCGTACGTGCGAAAGGGTTAAAAAGAAGAAGAATGTATTTATGTAAATTCAAATATATTTATATATGAAATGTCCGATTTTTTTTTTTTTTTTTTTTTTTTTTTTTAGCCTACGTAATTTTTTGGCGGCACCCCTGACATAGTCAGGGGGCACCCCAGTGTGCCGCGGCACCCACTTTGAGAAAGGCTGCTCTAGTCTGTGCATGTGCTCGCCTGTTCGGGAAGTCGCAGTGACAGAAACAGTGACATTCAAGACAGTTTAAGTTTCAAGGGAGTAAAGCTTGTTTATGCCATTAAGAAAAGGAAAATGTGTCAAATAAATTTTGTTTTAAAGAAATGTTAATTTAAAAGCAGTGCTCATTAATCAGTGTATTATTTTTAGATGCGATTAATGCCATTAAAGATGCACACATCAACCGTCGCTGAATCTGCTGTTGAAGGTGACGATCATCCATTTATAATCACGCGTAACACAGAATAATTGTAATTTGACCATCGGGTGCGTATACTTAAATAAGAGAAAATTTTTGGGGCGGGTGGATGATTTATTTTTGGCTGCGGATTCGGTGTTGGAGCTCATCCGCTTATTCTAAAGCAGTCAGACTGCCAGGCGTTAACAGCTCGGGGTGAAAACGGCTAACGTGGTTTATCAAGTTAGTGGTATTACCTCCTGCATATTCTATTTGTGCGTGACATGAGCGCACACAGCGCGTCTTCTGCAGGTCGTGCTTACCAAGTTGTTCATAAAAGTAGTTGGAGCATTTTTTATTTTCTCGCACTCGCGTCTCACCTCCCTCTGCCATTATATGCAACCGCGAGTCCGCGACAAAGCACGTACGCGACAAATGACGTCAGAAAAGCGTCAGTACATTATAATCGGTTATGGTCTATTACTGAACCGATACCGAATCGTCCTCGTCTGCATCGCGATGCATCGTAGAAATGATACATTTTTACACCCCTAGCGTAAACTAGTGTTTTTTAGTGCTTATTGGCTCCATGACATTGACGACTTAACCCCTTAGGTATTGAAATTTGGTACCGAACAACAAGACGTTTTTTCGATACTCTGTAGTATCAAGGCAATTCGGTCGGTGCCTAAAAAGTATTGAACTCGGTACTCAGTCCTAAACAATATCTATTTTATCAATATATATCTATATATGATTTGCCAGATTGTGCTATAAACATTTAAAGAAGGAATGTTATTATAGTATCTAAACATGGGACCTGAACTCTCTCATTTAATGCCATTCCCATCACCACTACTCTATAGTCTGAATAGCTTTCTCCTGGTGTTACATCCTCCAGCTGGAGTGTCCATAATCTCCACCAGAGGGCACTCTTATCATGAACTTTCAATTGCCTGGACTCATTATGTTGTGATTAGGTTCAGCTGTGTCATTAGCTTGTTAAGCCCTGCCTATATAAGACCTGTGTTTTCAATCATTCTTTGTTAAGTCTTGTATGTTGTTACACTGCATTTCTGAGCCCTGACACCCAAGCAAAAGAAGCACAAGATACAAATGTCGTACTATGTCAGTCTTATTTTTTATTTCTTTTTTTTCTTCCAAGCACAACATTTGTTTAGTTCAATTTGTGGACATAAAGCTGATTGATAGGGAAATGAAAGAGGCTGAATTCAGATTAGGAATTCTCCTTTGAACCTGTCTGTTAATACACTTGTTGCGGAGTAGTAGTTTAACAGCATAGCAAACTAGCATTTGAACACTACATGAGAGGAAGAAGTTGGCCTCTGGGTTTAATGCCTCTATATTAGTCTTTTTTTAAATGTCAAACTTGATGCCTAGTATTCTGAATACCCAGGTTCTCCTGTTGTTTGCCTGTCCTCTGTTGTACTAGAATTTACAAGAGTTTAAAGTATGTAAAATGAGGATAGTGACACCCACAAATAAATGTTTCTGCATTAATTATAGAATAAAGGAGAGAATCAATTCAGAAGTTTTATCTAACAGCCTTATTCTGTATCTTTAAATGGAACTCTATCAGTATGCAATTGTTTTGGACTGATTATCAACACTCTTTCAGGATGAACAAATGCTTGAATAAATGATTTTAAAAAAGAACAGCTCCTGCTCAAACATTTTATATTGCTAGAAATCAGTTTACGTTGTGTCTGTTTTTAAACGTGTTGTACAGGAGAAATGCTAAAACACAACTGAAACTTTTAGTGTATTAAATGTATGCATATATTATCTCTACATTCTGTAACTGTGTTTAGGCAATTTGAACCTTTCTTTCATGGCTTTCTTTTTCAACGTAAAAAAAAAAGAAGTCAATATCACGTTTGCAATCCTGCTCATATTTGTGAAAATGGCTCTTGTGATGTTGCTTAATAACATTCTGTTATAATATAAAAAAATTAAAAAAGATCTCATACAAGTACTTTTTTGCAATCATATCTTGAATTTGTGGGCATTTGTGTGAATTATGGCCATTTTACTTTGAGATAATCCTGCACTGATTTCAAACTCGGCACATTAGTAACAAAAGAAATCGCATTAGAAACAAGTTATTGATTTCATTTTAAGCAGTAAGTTTTACATCAAATCACATTAATTATGTAAACAAATAAATCAGACAATGCACCAGCAATTTAGTGATATCTTGAGAATAAATCCTGTTGTGGTCTTTAGAAAAAAATCCTGAGTCCTCAGTCTGAGACGAGACCAAGTCTTTCAAAATGAAAAAAAAAAAAAAAGGCTTAAGTAAAGTCTCGTAACCAGGGGTTCTGATTTCATAAGGCATTGGCATTTAAAATGCATGTTTATATATTTCAAAATTTTACTTTCATGGAATGCAGTAAGTGAGGTTTTATAATTGTATTTATTGGTTCAGCAGATTATGAACTTAAATACACCGTGTACATTAGTAGCAGCACAAGATAAAATTAATGTGACCTTTTAGGTACAATTAAAGTAAAACAAATATTAAGAATCAACAAGTAATTTACATTTTAAAATATGCATCTTTATACATGTTCAATTAAGCATCATGAAGTAAAACAATTTCATGTGACAGAAAGAGACAATGGGCCTCATTTACCAACCGTTCTTATGCTGCGTTCACACCGGACGCGAATAGCGCGTCAAATTCGCGCCTGCCGCGTCTAGTTTGACGCTTGACCACTTTGTGTTAATTCGTGTGTCTAACTCGCGTAAAAACAAAAGTTTGAAGCGAAATTTACGCGCGTCAGAGGTGAAAGTTTTGGCGGCCATCTTTTTTAGATGTTTATCGAGCATTAGCATTAGCATTAATCGAGAGAGTCACCGCTCGTATATGCTCTGGAGAGCAGAAACAGCTGCGTAGGGGACATCGTCGCTGTACTCGGGTCCACCAGACCCTCCGGAGGGTTTCAGGAGTTTCACAATTTGCTCCAGGAGCTAGGTTTGGTGGACCTAACGGTGAGGACGCTGACGAGGACAGCGTAGGCCGTAAGGCCTCGGCCTCGAGTGGTCGCTGCCTGACGAGCCCGCGCTCTACAGCCCGGCGCGAGGTTCACCCTCGCCCGCACCCACCTAATCTGTCATTTATTTTTGTTTTGATAATAAATGGAGTCAGCCTCCAAAAGTGAAACCTGTCCTGTGATTTTTGTTTTTATACACTAAATTGTGTTTGTTGTCTTTACATTAGAATAATAATGTTTCATATAATCTAGAATAGATATGGAATAAATAGCATTCAATACAAAATGAGTATCTCTCATATATTGAAATCGAGTTTTTATGTGAAAGATTTGCTTTGTTGTGCATTTTAGTCATATTACAAAATAATTTATTGAGGCCAAACATAAAATAACATTGTAAACTGTCACATCACCACGTGACAGCAGCAAGCAGGCTCCTGATTGGTTAACGCGGCGCGAATTGACGCAGAAGTTAAGATTTTTCAACTCGGGCAGCAGACGCGAATTCGCGTCAAACACGAGAATGCACAAAAAGCACTACATAAAACATTCGCGCTTAACGCGCCAGACGCTCAATTCGCGCCATTCGCGCGAACGAGGCGTATTCGCGTCTTCCGCGCCGCGCTCTACGCCTCATTCGCGCCGCAGGAATTTTTTACGCACGTAACGCGTCTTTGCATTGACTTAACATTGAAATCACTCGCGCCTGACGCGCTATTCGCGTCCGGTGTGAACGCACCATTAGGAAGAAATGTGTTCTTAAACCCCACTTACACACTTTTTACTAAGATTCTGACATTCACAAATGTTTTCTTATCTTGGATTTGTTCTTAGCTAAGAACAAAATCTATGCACACTCAAGAGTAGGCTTGGGTGGTAATATGGTATACCGCAGGGTCTTAAAAATAGCAACGGTATCAGTTTCAATACCATCAATAAAAAAATGCAATGCACTTATATAGAAGACAAGGATTAAATATGATATATTATTTAATATTTCACGGTCCTGCCCTGTTAAAGCCGGACAAAGTAAACATGCTGGTTTTTCTGGCAAAAAATCTTGACTAGATTTGTTGCCACTTGCCACACAGTTCCTATTCGCACTGTGTGTGTGTGTGTGTGTGTGTGTATTTTTTTATTTAATTGATTCAGGTATTTTTATTTGGTTTTCGTTAAAAAAAATATTGGAAAGAAGACTGGACTGTGTTTTAATTTAGGCCTATTGATTTGCAGTAATTGTTATGGATGTTTACCGTTTTTTTACGGACTATAAGTCGCTCCCGAGTATAAGTCGCATCAGCCAAAAAATGCGTCATGAAGAGGAAAAAAACATATATAAGTCGCACTGGACTATAAGTCACATTTATTTAGAAATTTATTTCACAAAAAAAAACAATGTTACGGATGTGACAATTCTCCGTTACGCACGTGAGCGCTCTGAAAGCGGCACTAAAAGACTGCTTTAAAACTTTCACAGAGACCTCAAACAGAAAGCACAAAGCCTGTTTTTAAATTTAATTTCGTTTTGTATTAATTGTATCTTAGTTTTAATCAATGTTTCATCAACCAGCTGCCTGGATTTAATAAATAAGAAGTAGAAAATAGATAATCACGACACGAAGGCACCGTCACGTGAACCGAAACTCAGCGTAGAAGGTAGCCTATTTGCCTCACAGACCTGAGACATATATAGAAAGCTTGAAATGTCTCATTTTAAACCGAACAATTCAAAACGAAAGAAAACTGACTGTTCTCTGCTTATGTAATCCGTATGAAATGTGCATTTCTCTCTGGCGCATTCACTACTGCGAAGATCGCGAGTCAGCATCGTCAACTTCATCTTTGCAGCCGACACTGACACAGAAAACACTTGTTTATTAGTAAACAATTAAAACGTCTCCTTGCTATATTTGACATATTCATAATCATTACTTTTGCCAGTTCTTTGTGACAGCTTTTAGGTGCTTTATTGGCAGCGCCACCGTTAAATGAACGCGTCACCACCGCATCAGCATCGAAAACATGGAGATTTTTTTTCTTTGTGGGGGCATTTTGCTTGTGTTTAGGCTTTCTCAGTTGTCTTTAGGTTAATGTTTCAGTTAACAGTTTTTCAGTTGTTTTCAGTTAATTTGTTCAGGGGTATAGGCTACAGGAGACGGTAATGTTTTCTCTTGGTTCATGTCCGTCAGTATGAATTAATTTTGATACATAAGTCGCACCTGACTATAAATCGCAGGACCAGCCAAACTATGAAAAAAACGGTATGTTAATTAAACTCTGGTTGACCGTTGTGGGTCTATTTGCACTTTTTTATAAGCTGCTCTTTGTTGTTATTAAAAGTTGTTCTGGCTGTGTGATTTAATTTATTTGTGTGCGCGGAAACTGTTCTGGATGTTTGTTAATTTAATTCTGTTTGACTGTTGTATTTGCACTTTTTTATAAGCTGCTATTTGTTGCTAATAAAAGTTGTTAATATTGTGCATGTAATGTTGTTATTGTTTCAGTATTAGTGTTTGGTACTCAGTTTCCGAACGGTTTAGGCACAAGCCAACAGTTTGGTGACGCCGTCTGAGCCTTACGTTATAATTTTTAATTAGTCAAGGTAATACGGTAATACCGTATACCACGGTAAAATAGGGAGGAGGTTTGACGTATCAATTTAGATACCGCCCAACTCTACTCGAGAGCACTCTTACGCACATTTGAGTGATGACAGTTTGCTCCAAATAATATGTTACTGCACTTTATTTAATTCTAAAGTCATTTACAATGATATGGTATTTTACTATAATCACTCCGAAGAAGTAGCAGTGCTTCGCCTTCTGAGAATATAGTTCCAGTATGTATACGGTTAGAAGATGACTGTGTCTCATGTGACCTTGTTATTTGTACACGCTGTGACTATACAAATCACAACATGTAAATAGGAAAATGTTGGCGTAATTTTGATCATATTCTGAATTAAGAAATCATTATAATGCAGTCAAAAATCATTTACAGGGAACATAAATAATGACTTTACCTTCCGAGTCTTTTGTTCATTTGTCACGTGACAGACGCAATGTACGGATCGTTCATGAATGATTCATCACTACTACAAACCAAAACCTACAACAAAAATGAACATGTAATTGTAAAAATATGAAATGATATTTGGCAAGAAACGGAATGCTGACAACATGAACTGTAAAACATTAATCTTTTTAAATGTTTTAAAGGAAGTCGTGCTCATGGAGAGCAGGCACACAGATGTTTGGAGCAGAGACAGCGGCAGCCAGATTGCCCCGCACATGTTCTCCCACTCTTGCTTCAAGGTTATGGGGTTCAGGGGGGCCGTCATCATGGTCTTCCTCTAGATCAATGATGTCCCCATTGAGAAGAGTGAGATTGTGAAGCACAGCACACAACAACCTCAGGCACGAAGGCAAGGCTCACCTCTAAGGCCTTGAAGAAAATACAGTGCCAGCATGTCTTCAGCATCCCAAAAGCTCTCTCCACGATTTTTGCGGGCGCGGGAATATTTACTGTTGAAACAAGCCTCACAGGGTTCTGTACAGGCTCTCTATATGGAGTGATGAGGCAGATGTTGCACTCAGGCAATGATAGCCACAATCCCTGAGGATGCACTTGCCTTCGGGTGGATAAAGGCTACCAGTATAGACAGGGCTGTTCCTCAGTACCCTGGCAATTTGCATAGACCCAGGATACCTCACAAAGACATCAAGGAATTTCTCCTGTGATTAGTGATGGCCTAGAGTTGGATGGAGTGAAACAGTTTACTGTTGAAGTCACAGTGGGAGTTATTTGCTGGAGGTTTGATTCGGATATGACAGCCGTCTATTGCACCAACTGCTCTGCTGATCAGATCCTTTTCCAACTGCCTCCAGGTCATCTTCGGTCAGAAAGCAAATCACCCTCCTCAAGATTCCCATGATGGCCTTGCTCACTCTGTGCACAATGCCATACACAGAGGTCTTGGGGATATCGAAGGTCTGTGACACCACCCTGTATGATGCTGCATGGGCCAGCCAGTAGAGGAACACAAACACCTCCATGTCCCTTTCCCATCCGTCATCAGATTCCAGTCTGACTGCAGCAATCAGGGACATGATGGACAGCAGAGACAGGCGAAGGTGGGAACGGTGGTCAGCTGATTCATCAAAATAAAGCCGCAGAATGGGAAAAGCAGTTGAGATGGCAGTAGGATTTGGGGTCCACTGCCTGGGGTAATCTTAATTTTTTAAATAGTAAAACCTGCATTGTTTGAGTGTAAATCCAACAGTCTTCTCCAAAGGCGAGATCTTCGAGCAGCTGCCCGATCTCCCGACAGTCGTCCAATTTGTGCAGAGATTCATCTCATTTGTGCAGACATTCATCCAATTTGTGCAGAGATTCGTCTCATTTGTGCAGACATTCATCTCCTTCGTGCAGACATTCGTCATTTTGGCAGGTATTCCTAGAGAAGAGACAGCTGATGGTCCTCTACCATGTTGCTCTTTTAAGGTCTGGAAGAACGAACTTTTTACTTTGTGTCCGACAGAATTATATAATCATAAAACATACATGTTTTGTAAAAAAAAATTTATAAAAATAAAATAATAAAAACTTTCACATTTGCTTTCTTCCTCATCCCGGGTTCTCTGTGCTCTCGATGCCCCATCGTGGAGCTTCATCCTCCCAGTCAGCGAAGCCTGGTGGAAGGTAGCCATCCGATTGCTTTTGAGGCAAGAAATTGTGGATACACAGTGTTGCCAATGTGACTATCACTTAGGGTTGCCAACTTCTGGAAAGGAGAATAAAGGATGCTCAAAATATTGGTACTGTACCACACGGTGCATGTCATATCAGTATCTGCAGTTAAGTATGTGTATAAAAGTTTTCAGACATAGACACCTTTGGGTCATTCCTTGTCAAAATCAAGCAAATTTCAGAAACTTTACCGGATCCATTTTTTTGAAGAAAGACAAACATAAATGCAGAAGAAATCCAAAAATATTAAATGTGATGGATGTATATTTACTGACTAATCCACTGTTTTGAAGAGGGGGGTCAAAATGACAATTTTCATCTGAGATTTAGTCAGATTATAGTGGGTAAAAATTACTTTAGAAAGATGGCAGCATCATTATTTTATTTTTGCACAGAGATTGGTAGGTCTAATAATTAAATCAGTTGACTTTAGTAATCTGTTACATTATATGCAAACGGTGACAGTTCAAAAATGGGAAAACGTTTTTGCATGCCTGTAACTCGTATCTTTAGATTCTTTTAGATTCTAATTCTTAACTCATCTTTTGGTTTCTTAATTTTTAATTCCCAATATGGTTCATTTCCAGAGATATAGGGATCTCAATGTGGCTCCATGAGAAAATTGGTTCACACTTTCAATGGTTGTACATTTTCTGAAGAACAAATGTTTCGTTTGTTTTTTTCTATCACCACAATTGAACATTCCTGAGTGCCATAAATTGTATTTTTATCACTGCAAAAAAGTTCTGCACTCTAAAAATCTTTTATTATAGACAGGAGATAAAGTTGACAAATGTTTCGGCTCTTTGCCTTCGTCAGCGTGACAGTTTCACTTATTCTCAATGAGTATATAGAAAGCACGCTGCAGGTCTTCAGGTGATTGTGATCATGATTAAACAATCAAATAATGAGTCCTCAGACTCCAGTTGTTACAGAGCAGGCTCCCGCACCGCCTCCTCTTCACCACCGGAGGGAACCTTCCCCGGAATATTAACTTTACCCGTTGAACTTCATTTCCCATAATACCGCTTACCTGGGACTGATTGCGTTACACACCTGCACCTCATTTACACACACTCATATAAACCACTTCCACACACACATTCAATGTGAAGTCTTGATTCTGCCCTGGCCATCATTTCTGAGCGTTAATTCCTGTGTTTGAGTCCTGTTACTGACCTTGGACTGTTTATCGTTTCTGATTCTCTGCTGCCTGCCCTGACCTGGATTGTCTATTGATTCCTGATTCTTGCTGCCTGCCTCGACCCTTGCCTGTTCACCTGGTTTGTCTCTGCCTAGCCTGCTTTGCCCTGTCTGCTGTGTTTGACCCTGCCTGTCTAGACTACTCTATAATAAAGCTGCAAATGGATCCCACTGTCTCTGCCTCTTCACAACAGAAGACTTCGCCACTTACGGATCCATCTGCTCAAGCATCACAGTTATCTCTTCATCATCATCAGCTGAGTCGTCTTACCTCCCTCACTGAGGAACTCGTTCAAACACTACAAGCTCTCCGAACTTCAACCAGTCACGCTCCTTCGGAACAAGCACAAAGTGCATCAGCACATCCCATCAGTACTTCAATCAACACTCGTCTTGCCTTCCCGGAGAAGTATGACGGTGATCCCACTAAATGCAAGGGGTTTCTGTTACAGTGCAATCTCTATATCGATCAGCAACCCTCATTATACTCTAACGATGCCGGACGCATCGCGTTCGTCTGTTCACTATTGACGGGAAAGGCACTTGAATGGGTCACGGCAGTTTGGAGACCAGAGGGTTTGTCATTTTCCTCATTCAGAGCATTCCTTCAACAATTCCGTAATGTTTTTGAACACTCCACAGCAGAAGGAGGTCCGGGAGAACAATTGTTAAAACTCTCTCAAGGAAGAAGCACCGCCGCTGATTACGCTCTCACATTTCGCACTCTCGCTGCACAAACCAACTGGATAGAGGATACCCTCAAAACTCTGTTCAGAAAAGGTCTCACAGTCGAACTACAGTCTGAATTGGCCTGCCGAGATGAAGGTAGGAGCCTGAACGAATACATTAATCTCACTATCCAGGTAGACAATCTCATGCGTTCTCGATGCCAAGTCAGAACACCCCTATACACCGCTCACGAATCCACTACAATGCATGAACCAATGCAGCTGGGATTTTCTCATCTTTCACCTGAAGAACGAGAACGTCGCCAGCAGAACCGTCTTTGCCTGTACTGTGGTCAACCAGGTCACATGAAAGCTTCCTGCCCTGTTCGTCCTGTCAGCAAACCTCAATCGTTGAGTTCTCACACCAACGAGAATTTATTCACATCCAGTATCCTGTTACCCATTCGCCTGCACATCAAAAACCGAACTATTGTCACTACTGCCATGCTCGACTCAGGAGCCTCAGGGAACTTCATTTCTCATGAATTCACGTCATTACATCAACTAAAATTAAATCCCTGTGAGTCTTTGACAGTGGAGGCGCTATATGGCCATCCCATCGGAGGAGGAAAAGTTCATCGTTTGACTGAAGAGATCAAGATGCATGTCGGTACCCTGCACTCAGAAACCATTCAGTTTTATGTCATCCAAGCCCCTCATCACTCTATTATCCTCGGTCTACCCTGGTTACGCACCCATAATCCACACATTTCTTGGAGAGATGGCCAGATCACACAATGGGGTGAGCACTGTCATGAACACTGTCTCTCGAAAATCACTCGAGTTTCTCAACCTGTTTCCATCGTGTCCCCTCCTGATAACCAAGAAGTAAAACTACCCTCCGAATATGCAGACCTCACTGAAGTATTCAGCAAAAAGAAAGCCTCTCAACTTCCTGAACATCGCTCTGTTGACTGTGCCATCGAACTCACTCCAGGTTCCACACCACCCAAAGGTAGAATTTTTCCCCTGTCGCAACCCGAATCTAATGCCATGAAACTTTACATCCAAGAGGAACTAGCCAAGGGTTTCATTAGACCATCAACTTCTCCAGCATCTGCCGGGTTTTTCTTTGTGAAGAAAAAGGATGGAGGTTTGAGACCCTGCATTGACTATCGTGGACTGAACGACATCACTGTCAAATTTTGTTATCCTTTACCTTTGGTTCCAGCCGCTCTCGAACAACTTAGACAAGCCAAATATTATACCAAGTTGGATCTTCGCAATGCATACAATTTAATTCGGATTCGTGAGGGTGACGAATGGAAGACAGCATTCTCCACCAGTAGCGGGCACTACGAATACTTGGTTATGCCCTTCGGCCTGGCTAACAGTCCTTCAGTGTTCCAATCGTTCATGAATGACGTGTTCCGGGACATGTTGGACAGATGGGTGATTGTCTACATCGACGACATCCTGGTGTACTCAAACTCCTTAGAAGAACACATTCACCATGTCAGAACGGTCCTAAAACGTCTGTTACTATACCAACTCTACGCGAAAGCAGAGAAGTGTGAATTTCATCGAACCAGCACTTCATTTCTAGGGTATGTTATCAGCCAAGAAGGGGTGGCCATGGATGATAAGAAGGTCAAGGCGGTACTGGAATGGCCATTACCCCAAACCGTCAAAGAACTGCAACGCTTCCTAGGGTTTACCAATTTCTACAGACGTTTCGTCAGAAATTTTAGCATCATAGCCACTCCTCTAACTACCATGACCAAACGCCACACGTCTCGTCTGACCTGGTCCCCTGAAGCTCAACAAGCCTTTGAAAAGCTAAAGACCCAATTTACCTCCGCTCCCATTCTTCGACACCCAGATCCCACACGTCAATTCATCGTGGAGGTGGATGCCTCCAATACCGGGGTCGGAGCCATTCTGTCTCAACGCCAAGGTAACCCAGAAAAAATGTTACCCTGTGCCGCCTTCTCCCGAAAACTATCCTCAGCAGAAAGAAACTATGACGTGGGAAACCGCGAATTGTTGGCCATGAAACTCGCCCTCGAGGAGTGGCGACACTGGCGGGAAGGTGCTGCTCAACCCTTCATTGTCCTCACTGATCATAAGAACCTTGAATACCTTCGATCAGCTAAACGTCTGAATCCTCGTCAGGCTAGATGGGCTCTATTCTTCACCAGGTTTCAATTCACTGTCTCCTATCGACCAGGATCAAAGAACGTAAAAGCAGACGCTCTCTCCCGCCAAGCAGAAGAACCCACTCAACTTCTCCCCAACGACACCATCATTCCCGAGAGTCTCCTGGTAGCCCCGGTACAGTGGGACATAATCACAGAAATTGAACAGTTCAACCACCAAACAGAACTTCCATCCGAATGCCCCGAAAACCTTCTGTACGTTCCAGAACCTTTACGCTCAAGACTACTCGACCAAGTACATTCTGCACCCAGCTCAGGACATCCCGGAATCACGGCTACTATCCATCTACTTCAGAACCGCTTCTGGTGGTCAACTTTACAATCAGATACCATAACTCACATCAAGAACTGCATAACTTGTAATACCTCCAAGTCTTCCAGACGACTCCCAGCAGGTCTCTTAACTCCTCTGCCTACACCTCAACGCCCCTGGTCTCACATAGCCATCGACTTCATCACAGACTTGCCACCTTCACAAGGCCATACCACCATACTCACCATAGTAGATCGATTCTCCAAAGCCTGCCGGTTAATCCCTCTTCCCAAACTCCCCACTGCATTAGAGACTGCTGAATTACTCTGCAACCAGTTTTTCCGCTTCTACGGCCTTCCTGACGACATTGTCTCTGACCGAGGACCCCAATTCACTTCCCGGGTATGGACATCCTTTTTCAAACACCTCAATGTCAACATCAGCCTTACCTCTGGTTATCATCCCCAGTCCAACGGACAAACTGCTTCCTGCGCTCCTATTGTCAACAACACCAAACCGAGTGGAGCAGGTATCTGTTCTGGGCTGAATACGCTCAGAACTCTTTGGTCAAACCTGCTACAGGCATCACTCCTTTCAAGTGCATCCTGGGCTTCCAACCTCCACTTTTCCCCTGGTCCGGTGAACCCACTGACTTGCCATCTATCACAGAATGGTTACAAAAGAGTGAAGAGGTCTGGGATCAGGCACACACTCATCTCCTCCACGCCGTCAGACGTCAAGAAGTCCAGGCTAATCGTCACCGTCACCCCGCTCCAGTTTATCAACCCGGCCAGTGGGTTTGGCTCTCTACCAGAGATCTCAGACTTCGACTTCCATGTCGCAAACTCAGTCCCAGGTATGTTGGTCCGTTCCAAATTCTCAGACAAATTTCCCCTGTATCTTTTCGACTTGATTTGCCCGCTAATTACCGTATTTCTCCTACATTCCATGTGTCACTCCTGAAACCTGCCGGTGGTCCGAGAGGAGAGTCGGAGGAGGGAGTCACGGCTCCAGACCCCCCATCCATCCTGGTTGACGGCGAGGAGGCGTACCGTGTGCACAAGTTGCTGAACTCCAGGCGCCAGGGTAACGTCCTCCAGTATCTGGTTGACTGGGAGGGGTACGGTCCGGAGGAGCAATCCTGGGTCAACGCAGGAGATATCCTAGACTCCACACTCACAGAAGAGTTTCATCGGATGCATCCGGGAAAACCGGCCCCTCGACCTCGTGGAAGACCCCGGCGTCGTTTGCCTTCTCGCCTCAGGAGCTGCTCGCGGGGGGGGTATATATTCTATATACACATGAGTATATAGAAAGCACGCTGCAGGTCTTCAGGTGATTGTGATCATGATTAAACAATCAAATAATGAGTCCTCAGACTCCAGTTGTTACAGAGCAGGCTCCCGCACCGCCTCCTCTTCACCACCGGAGGGAACCTTCCCCGGAATATTAACTTTACCCATTGAACTTCATTTCCCATAATACCGCTTACCTGGGACTGATTGCGTTACACACCTGCACCTCATTTACACACACTCATATAAACCACTTCCACACACACATTCAATGCGAAGTCTTGATTCTGCCCTGGCCATCATTTCTGAGCGTTTATTCCTCTGTTTGATTCCTGTTACTGACCTTGGACTGTTTATCGTTTCTGATTCTCTGCTGCCTGCCCTGACCTGGATTGTCTATTGATTCCTGATTCTTGCTGCCTGCCTCTACCCTTGCCTGTTCACCTGGTTTGTCTCTGCCTAGCCTGCTTTGCCCTGTCTGCTGTGTTTGACCCTGCCTGTCTAGACTACTCTATAATAAAGCTGCAAATGGATCCCACTGTCTCTGCCTCTTCACAACACCAGTTTAAGTCCATCTGAAACAGTGAATAATGATTACAAACAATGTTGGGACAATTACACATCAGAATTTTACGTGTTCTTCCACAAGAAAAATATATCACATTAAATCCTGTATAACATGTTCGAGTAAGAATGTAATCTACCTATTCCAATGTCCATTGATATACGTTCATTGTTCATGGTTCATTCAATGTCATATAAAAACATTGAGACGTAAGTAAGTGAACATAAATCAGCCATTCGCAGACACGGTATAACCTCGCCGATTGCTAGACATTTCATTAAATATAATCACAATATTGAACAACTTAAATGCATAGGCACTGAGAAAGTAATAAATTCCCGCCGCGGTGGAGACATTAATAATAAACTCTTAAAAAGAGAGTCATTTTAGATGTTTAATTTAAAAAGCATGTCCCCTTTCGGTTTAAATGAAGATTATGATCTGTCTTGTTTCTTATAAATTGTTTTTTTCTGTTGCTCCCGTTTCTTTTATATGGGCTCTGAACGGCAACTCTTGTTATTGTTCCAATTATTCATTTGCTGTCCCAAATGGAATTAAACTGGAGTCTATGAACTATATTTAGCTACACCAATGGATTTTAAATATCATCAACCTCTATTCAAAACGATAAACTTAAAAGCGAGGTTGCCTCGCCAATAAGAGGAGGCTTCTGGCCAGCCTTGTACAGAGATCTCGACCTGCGTCCACATTGGCGGTTTGAGTAGGACACTACTGTTGTGTTGCCCGATCGGACTAAGACATGGTGACCTGTCAGGTGTGGTAGGGAAGGTTTTGAGGGCCAGCAAATCCGCTAACATTTCTAGGCAGTTGATATGCAGCCATTTCTCCGTGCTCATCCAAGAGCTGGAGGTCGGTTCGGTTTTCCCTTGCACAGAGCTCCCAAACCCGTGTTGGAGGTGTCCGTAGTGACCACCATCCGCCTTGAGACCGTCCTCAAGCTTACCCCGGACTGGTAAAAGCTGGGGTCTGTCCAAAGGGCAGCTGTGGTCCACCTTGACATGAAGGTAAAGTTTGCACATTGCTTGTTAAATCCACTGACTCGCCTTCATGGTTTAAAATGGAAAAAATTCCAATATTGTGACGCGATATTTTTCTTTATCACCAATTGCAAAATGGACAACGATTTCCCGTGATAATTTAAGTAAATATTAAATAATCAGAAAGAGCTTTATTGCCAAGTAAGTCTGCACATGCAAGATGACAACAGTACACAGATAGTGAAATAAAGATATAGAAATAAGATACACATAATATAATATAATATATAAATACACAAAGACTACATGAACTGTTAATAAGTCATTGATATGATTTGCTGCCACATAAAGGCTCCGAGGGACTTTATGGAAAAGTGTGAAAACATCAACAATGCAAATTTAAAAATGCAATTAAACTATGCACAACATAAAAAGAACAAAATTCAATTCCTTTTAGTCTGCTCTTTATTCAGTTTCCTAAATGTATGTGCCATTTTTAATAACATGAGGTTATTTCACAGATAGAAAGGACAGTGGTGAGAAATGTACTAGTTTATTTTATTTTTTAAAAATGTAAACAAACAGCATATATATGTGTGTGTGTGTAAAATCATATACATTTCTCACACACATCTGTTAAAATTGTACCAAAAAAAAGTATCTACAAAATTATTAAATAAAAGATCATAATGAACAAATAATTTTTTTTATAATATTTTTTTTTTTTTAAAACACACTAAACTTCATCAGCAAAATACTGGAGAAAAGTAAAAATCAAACAACAAATGAAATTAAAATTGAAACGGTAACTACAATACAGAGATTAACAGGTTTCCAAAATCCTGCTGAAGAGGGAGAACTGGAAAACGGAGGTGGACGTTGAGGAAGAGGAGGATTCTCCTGTTGAACTCCATCAGCAGCAGATGACCTAAAAAAAAAAATAACACAATACAACAGCTGTAAGAGTAAAAATCAAACAAAAAATTAACAAGACAATGATAACTACACTACAGAGTTTAACAGGCTACATTCAATATTTCCATTTACCTCTTTAAAATGCTGCTTGAGGAGGGAAAACGGGGAGGTGGACGTCGCGGAAGAGGATCCTGATCCTGGAGGATGCCTGGGGGAAGAAAAAACATAGAAAAACAAAACGATGAAATGAGAAATATTACCATTTTGTTTTATGAAGTGTTATATAACTGCTCCAACCAGATGTCTCCACTCCGCTGTCACTCATTTTTGATCTTGCAATTTGATGAGTTATGGCAGGCAATGGGCCATGTTCATTTACATCACTATGCTTAATGGGATTTGGAGTCTGTCGGATTTATATGTTAGCTCATTAACTTATCCAAAATGGCCTGTGATCTTAGAGAAGAATAGACAATCACAATTAATGCTGCATATTATATTAATAACACACGGCAACCTGTTAATAATGAATGTTGTGTATTTGTTTTTTTGTTTTAAAAGTAGTCTATGGCCCTACTTAAGATAAAAAACTAAAGACAAATCTTGTTTAGGCTATTTTATAACAATTATTCTACGGTTCTTTCATGAAAAACTTTAAGCATAAATGAACTAAGTAAAAAATGTTTTTCCCAAAACCTATTAAATAGTGTTTGCATTCAAACCGACTGTTTCTCCTACATAGATATTAGATATACTCTTTCACTGGCAGTTGTTTTCAGCACACAATTGAACAATGTATTTAAATATGTATTTCACTAGGATTTCAACTCTGAATACTCCTGATATATTATTTATTATTATAGTATGTTTTTCTTTTTTTCTATGCACTTTAGTGATTTTAGACACAGCAGCGCGAGCGGGACTTTTATTTTGGTGTGGCGATGTGACGTCACTAGGCAGCGCCGCGCTCCTGCATCTGTTGTGATTCGGCTGAAGAAAGGTTTGTGTTTTTATGCATTTAAAGTATTTAAATCGATGCACACTGTTCATTCTTTTTTATAGTTTTTATAAGTGTTGTACATCAATTCATTATTTTTGAATGTAACATTGTAATGCTTATCTAACATTAATAAACGTTATTGTTATTGAGTAAAGCGCGTCCACAAATGAATGATAGCAAAGGTGCGTCTAATTTCTCGCATATAACGTGAATCAGGTGTGTAAAGGCATTTTAATTGCAATTAAAGTATTATCTGATCCATTTTATTGTGACCTAAAATTTAGTTTGAAATGCAAATGTTTTATTGGGCAATTTCTAAAAATGTACATGAACCCTGAATGTAATAAGTGTAATCTGGTAAAATTAGTAGTAATGGGGCTGCACGATTTTATTTTATTTTCTGATCCAAATTGCGATTTACTATTATAAAAAAAGACCTACATGTTTGTTTAGGTGTTTTAACAGCACCAAAGAAAGACCAGGCGTAATCACAAACTCTTCTAATGATTATTTAAAACCACTAACATTGTGGCATTTTTTTTTTCTTCAAATAAAGATAAAAACATCTGTCAAAATTGAATTGAATCTGACAAATTCAGCAAATAACTACAGTATCTTAAATACAGTTAAATTAACAAATCTTAACCTTTTAAGAATACAAACACTAACCAAAACCTACATTAAGGCTGCAACAATAGCACTATTCAGATGTTAGGCCTAATTGTTTCTCATGTGGACAAAAGTATTTTCAGCTTTTACAGGGGTTAGCCTAGTTTGTATTTTATTCCCATCCGAATCCATAATGTCAGTGTTTTTCTCTCACCACTCATGTAGAAATCCCCAGCCAAATTACCTCCTTTTTTTTTTTTTAAACACTAAGGTCGTATGGTAATTTAATTGCCGTCCGAATCCACATCTCTGAGTTTACTAGAAGAGATATCTTCAAAATTCACTGCTTAAATCCTTTAGACCGAGCACCGTACAAAAACAGTTGAGCTTCACTGTAATTTGATGGACACACACTTGTGTGTTGTCAGCACTGCTCTGACGATTTTATCAGTAAAATAGTTTAACAACTTAATTTCTCTTATGGTGCTGTTCTTTGAGCAGATCAACATGTAGTTTCACTATTGGTAGAGGCCTCTACCACAAACTGTTGAGAGACACAGACTGAGGTAATTCTTCACATATGCTTAATCAATCAATCTCTCTCTCTCTCTCTCTCTCTCTCTCTCTCTCTCTCTCTCTCTCTAAATTGCATTAGTTTGCTATCAGGGGCTCGAGTATCCGCTACTAGCTCTAAAATTATGTTTTGGAATTAGCAGTGTGGGATGAGATGCGTAAGAAACATCTGAAGGATGTTTTATGGTGTGGTAACCGTAGTATAAGCGGAATAATTGACTTCGGGCGGTTGAATTATTCGAAAAATAACGCGCTTTGCATTGTGGCCGCATTTCCATCTTGGGTGTGCATTATTTTTCGAATAATTCAAAGTACGACGTTTGTAAACAACGACTCTTTAATTCAAAATCCTCACAGAAGAGATGAACAGTGAGACTATAATATGATTCAGCTGTGGCCACATGTCATGATGTTGTGTAATAGTCCACCTCTTTCAGCTCAGCTTCAAACCTGATAGCATCTCAGAGATATCGATTTGATGTCTGTATTTACATCTGCAAGATGTATATAGGCTATATTTTTTAGAGAGTTTGCTCATCTGCAATACATCTCTGAGACGTCTCCTCTCCTGTTAGAGGTTTATGGTTTAGAATACATGTAAAACTGCCCTTTCTAAGATGTTTATCAGATGTATTTACACAGCAGATATTTTCCAGATCTTTAGTAGATATCTTACAGGCGTACCTGTGCTATCCCTCACATGTATTGGCATTATTCGGCACCATATATTTAGCCAGTTTTTGCAGTAGCTTCATGAAGACTTGTCATTGGGTGTGCCACTTTCTAACGCTTGATTTGCTTAGATGTCAGTTGCGGTGGTTGCGTTCATTGGTGGACCTTGTGGCCATGCATTCATAATAGATTTGTCTGTGATACTTCTACAGGTGTTGATACAGGTTGGGTGTTGCCTCGCGAGGTCAACACAGACGTTCAGCAGATTTTACACAGTACTTGCCTTTGAAGTACATCAGAACTTCAGAATCCAAAAGGACTCTCCTCTGTTACAGACACACTTTGTTGTGGAGTTGAACTGCTCCCACTCATCTTTCAAAATGCTGTTCTTGGCTCTGTCAGTCAGCATGTGCAGTGTTAAAGGGGTCATGAATTGAAAAATCTATTTTTCCTTGGAACTTTTGATATAGGTCATCGTAATATAAGAATATCCTGTAAACTTCGGCGCTGAAAACATTCTTAGTCAAATAAAAGCTTTTATTAACAGCTGGATCATCAAACGTGGGATCTGCGAATTGGCCTACCTGTGACATCAGAGAGCAGCGAACCACTGCCTCAACAGAAGACCAACGCCTAATTCTGTAGCTCCGTCCACCATGACATGTTATAGGTAACATAGGCCTACGTTGCGCTAAACCGGATCGAGCTACCAAGCAATAAAAATGCCACTGAAGATTACAAAATATTGTGCAGTGCCTGGTTGTGGAAGAACAGTCGCTGCATATTAGCTTCCCTAGGATTACAATTTTAGCAATGTGTGGTTGAACTTGATTTTTAATGATGTTAATGGTAAGATAATGGGTAGACATTGTGACGTAAACAAGACCCAGGTTAGAGGCTGGATTTGCAGACAGAATGAGATTAAAAAAAATGATGCTTGCCTTCTATATTGGATCTGACAGGAACGGTGCGTGCAACACACTTATGTGAGTGTAACTTTTTTTTTTTCATGTGCTAGTATTGCATTGTTACAGATCGTTTGATATAGGCCTACTGATTGTGTACGTGTCTAACCAGTCACAGAAGTGTCCAGCTATGAAGGACGTATTGTCCTGCGATTCGTGATCACACTCTGGGTCGAACATGTGTGAGCGAACCATTTTTTTCACATTGGAAGTTTTCAAAACTATTCCCCACGTGAACTGACGGGGGAGTCGAAACTCATAATATGTAAAATTGTTATCCAATCATAGCATTGGGTGTTTACTTCCAAGTCTTCAATGCGGCACACCCATAAAAACCAGGGTAGAAAATAGCCTATTACTTATTCATGTTGTTTTTGAATGTAAAAACCATGCAAACGTAATAAGTAACAACCTCAGACAACAGTATAAAACTTTTTTAAAAAGCCAGTTCATGACCCTTTTAAAATGCCCTCTATTGGTTAAACACTGCGTCAAACGGTAAATACACAGGATGCAAAAACCTTCAACGACTAAGTGGTTGCTTAATCGCACCCTTTTAAATCACGGTTTCGGTTTAAAAACAATAGTGCAGCCCTATTAAGTAATCTACAAATCATTACATAGAGTGAGATGCACACAGAGTTGTAGTTTTGATTTATTTTTCTTTCTGTTAATTATTCTTATCTTCAATATGACAGACTCGGGTTGGAGCAACTGAGATCCACATGACATAAAGATGGCGTCTATGAAAGAGGAGAGTGAGAACATGAAGATTGAAGAAGTGAAACATGAAGATACTGAGACACAAACAGGTTGGTTTCATTTTCAAAGCAGAACTCAGTCATTGATCCATATTAAAATGTCCAGCTTTACAGAAATGTTTTATATTTTTTAACGTTAATATTGCATCGAATGCATTCATTAAAGGATGCTATTTCCACTACACCAGTGAGACTGGGCTAAACGGAACACAATGCTGAGAATTCACATGACTAAATAAAGCCCAATTTAAAGTCCAGTAGGTTTTATATAAGGGTGGCCACGGTTGGATTCCTGGACACCACCTTCACATTGCTGGCCTTTGTTCCCCTCTCAGAGTTCACACCAATGAAGTGCCTAAATGTAATAACAGAGAAATTTAAGATATTAGATGAGGTAAGTAAAGATTAATTGCACTCAAGACAAACCACACTGCATTCCCCTCATACATCATCTAAGCTGTTGCTATAATGCCAGTATCCTCAACAGAACTGGAAAGAGGGGCAAAATGTCCGAACAATATTTAGGGCTAGCAGAGGATTTACCTCTTGAACAAACTCCAATGTCCTTCCAGCTTCTTCTTGATATTGCAAGTTGAAGACATGATAGGTGGCGAAGATGTCCTGAGATGAAGTTAGGTGGATGCCTTCACAGATGTGGCTTTCAATGCTGATCATCCAACCTCCAAGTGTGACTTCATCACCAGCAACTGATACAGACAACAATTATAGTTAGTGTCCTGAAACAGTATCAAATATGGGTATCGGCACCCTATCCATGCATTTTCAAGATATTGGCTAAACAGTACAGCGTATTATAGCCTCTATTTTCTCATCAAAGCTCAAAGTGCATTCAGGGAAACCACCTTCTAAAGGTGACAGAAATGTTCTTTTTATTTCAATTAAATGAATGAACTAGATTCTAGTTCGATAATGTTTTTTATTTAATATTTTGTATTTTGGGATTTTATGGTACTAAATTATATTTATGCTGTATTAATAATCCATTTATTCACTTTGAGCATAGACATGAAAATTTAATTTCCAACTCAAGTCTGTGCTCTAAAAGCATTCAAGACAGCTTAAGTTTGGTCTCTTTTCAAAGACGACACTTAACAGATTATTGCGGAAGTGAAAAAAGTTAAAAAAAGTGAACTTAAAAAGGTTACTGAATTTCATGTTTTTTGTTTCGAAAAAAACACAAAAATACTATTTTCAAACACGTTTTGTTCCAAATTTCAGCTTGATATTTAAAAAGTTTCGTGCCTTTTAAGTTTAGTTTCTGATTAAGTAAAAAATTCTTTGAACAAAATAAATAAAACGTAAACATTTTTGCTCCAAAAATGACAGGAGAGCACCAGAGGGTTAAAAGGTTCATTAGGCAAAAAAGTATGAGTTAGCATGCGCCTGACAAAAATATTGCTGCAGTTGAACATATGTTGCAAGATATCAATTTACTACGGTCTATAGATATCAATTTACTACGGTCTATAGACCTTAACAGCTAAACAATCGTACTATTTTAACACAAATAATCTTTGCGTTACTCTCTCACAGAATAAATGTTTTATGCATAATTGACGTGCATCAAGTTTTCACTGCTTTTCAGTGCACCAGCAACACATTTTAACACTGGTACACCAAAGACAACTTGCAAAGACCATCAACTAGGTACACATACAGACCAATAGCATACAAGCCAATAAAAATGTTCTGCCATAAAGTTGCTCGTTTCCACCGAGCGGCACGGTACAGTATGTTACGCAATTATTTCCGTTTCCACTGTCAGAAGTTGTGATTGGTACCAAAATGCCGAACCGTACTACTTTTCCAGTACTCTTCCGTTGGGGTACTAGCACAGTGGTACGGTACTAAAGGGTGGAGCTAGACTCACTGCAGAACGTTGATTGGTTGACACAGTATCGTCACTTTGGCGTGCTACAAGGGGAATGACAACATAAGAGGTGCCATTTTTTTAATATACAGTTGAAATACAATACTACTGTTACTGTGTCACGAAATGTAGTTTTAAGAGTTTTTCAGGTGAGAATGTGGTTGTTTAAAGCTCAAATCTCTGTTTTATTTATAAAGATTTATGAAAATTTGATCCAGGTTGTGAGATCCATTCCAGGTGATCACCGGGCGCTCGGCGCTCATGTACCCCGCCTTGAACAGCCTTTCCTTGGCTAGTCCTTCTGACGTTTGCCGCTGACTCTGACGTCTCTGTAGTGGTTAAACATGAGATATAATTCGTCTTGAGTAAATCTAATGGGCGACCTTTGGTCTTGTGAATCTATAATTTGTTCCCTGGCCAATCGTTTTGGCTGAGGGCTAAGTGAAATTTCATAACTTTATATTTAGCCTATTTAACTTTACCATTGTAACGTTAGACTAGAGCGCTTTGTATGTTTGACTGAATTGTTTGCTTTATTTCTTCTTGTACCTTTCACTTATACTTTTATAATGGCTATTATTGATAACTGAAATTTAACAAAAAGAGAAAGGGTTGAGTTTTGTCATTTTTACATTTATTACAGTGAAGATGATCAGAGGACAAATGCACATATTGCCTGGACCATATTAATGTTTAATATATTTTTTAATTTAAACGAAAAGAGGCAGTGTGGTGTTTTTATAACATTTTGTTTTATTGTTGCCTAAAATATACATACAGAGATAACCGGAGAAGTAGAGCGAGCTGAGTGACGCTTTCAAGAACGCGATGTTGCATTTGCAGAATTACTGGACTCGCGTCCTCGCGAGTCATTCTCCTAAGTCCAAACTTTGCGTACTTGGTATTGAGAAACGCCTAATGTCGGCGCTTTTTCCTTGTGACAAACAGCCAAAGAACAAGATCTGCAGTATGTCATCCATTGTTGTTTACTATGTCGCTTTCTTCTTTGCGCGAAAATGACGTTGATCGCTTCTTTCCGGAATAGGCTACACCACGCCTATCAAGTAAGGGTACTACTGTTGGCGGTGGAAACGCAAGCCGGATCAGGGTTTACCTTCTTGAACAGTACAGTACTGTACTGTACCGCTCGGTGGAAACGAGCCATTATATCCCCTCTCATGGAATCCCATATTGTTAAATCAGAAATGTATCAGTTATCGGACCGGACCTAACTGTTGTATAAATGACCGTAATGACCAAAACTACTTGAAGATGGTCTCTTCGGGACTTGACAACCTCTGGCGTTGACATCAATTGAATGGAATGCCTCCAAGATGTCAGAATACTGGCATGACTCCCAGTCCATATTTTCCTGACATTTTGCCGCTTTTTAGTCCAGAATCACTTGTAGAAATAAAGAAACCTCATCGTCCATCCAGATAAAGTTCAATGCTTTTGCCATCTTGATTGTTTGTATTCCCCGCTCTGTAAGAATGCGTATGTGCACGTAGTGTTCCTTACAAAGTGACATCACCAACTACTGGCCTGGCATGCATAATACAGCGTTTTTAGTCATTTTCGTCCATCCGTCTTAACGGGGATTTCTTTTTGACAACATTGCCGTTTGTGCAAAGAAAAATCTTCTCCGTTTTTACTACATCTTTGTCGTGTTAACGAGTAATTTAACTTGACCTGTGTTTTTTTTTTTTCTATTCATGGGCAATTCCAGCGTTATGGATGTGACATTTGAACTCATAATGACAGGTGAAATGTCTCAGAAAAAAAAAACTTCTTACAATATTTAAATTGGAAATGCATATTCTCAGAGCACCCAATCTGGGGAATTGACAGGCAAAATATGTTTTTCTAAAATAAATTTAAGCACCCCCACAAAAGGAAAATATGCATGCGTTATGGATGTGACGGGAAATGACAGAGTTTTTGGTATTCTGTTCGATTTCCTTTAAAGTCTGTGAACTTTTAAGTCCAATGTATAAATATTGCTATCCACATGATGAAGGGGTCTTAGCTGAACATGAAAATATCAATGTTTAAAATATATATATTTTTATGAAGTGTATTATGAGGAAAAACCAACGTTATGATGTGACAAAAACCCTGTTATGGATGTGACGCGTCTGAAATACATATAGAATCTGTTTGGAAAATCAACAATTAAACAATCATGGCACTTTTGTTGATGCATAATGGCTGTTTTGACATTAAGAAGACTGTCTGAAATTATTCTGAAGATCCCCCCCCCCACCCCCATTATGAATTAGTTATTTTTTTAGCTTGGATCCTACTATACATCGTAATTCAATATGTAAAATAATTGACAATAAGAGAAGATGAGGGTGAAGGTATTTATTTGATTTATGTATTTCATTCGTTCATGCTTAACACTTTCATCTTTCATCAAAATTCTTAATGAATATTTTTCATTCATTCATTCTGCCAGTACAGCCTCTTTGAAACTATAACGGCCTCTGTTGTCAACGAAAGGATTGAGATGGTGGATAATTTGTCCTTTCTCCACCCACGACTTGTCCTCCTTTGTGGGCAGGATATAGACAAAGCCCAGTTCATCGTTTCTCCTTAGGAATTGCATTTCAAAACCATCAGGATCCAAATCAGTGACAAGGCCGACAAACTCCCTGCTGGACTTCTTTCCTTTGTAACTGATCAGCAGGCAATCACCTGTTTTTATGTTGCCCAATGGCTCACATGGGTGGGCTTGAGGCTCAACCTCACTTGAATGATGAAACGCGTGTGTTGCTGCCTCTGAGGATGAATATGGACTATGTTTGATGAGGCCCCAAGAGGTGGGCTCAATGTGGTGCACACTTTGGGTTCCTAAGAAAGAGTGCAAAGAGGTCATCATAATAATACAGATATCGCTTTGAATAACATTATGTACACATTCATTAGGGAGCACAAATTGCTATCCAATACTTACCTATGAGAGGTCTTACATTAGTCCACAGACGCTCTAGCTGGTGTTCATGTGTGAACATCTGGATGTCCCTTTCCAAAACGAGTTTAATATTAATGTTCGGGCAGTAATGTGCAGCTGTTTCCGCAAAGGACTGTGGATCGTTCGCAATTACCTTGCGGCTTAGCACAGCTGATCTAACGCACCTTTTCACTGTCCCACCTACTCCATCAACGGCTCCCTTTCCATGACTTGTGGCAAAGAAGTGCCATTCCACCTGGATTAAAGAGTCAAATGAATATCACTAAAGAACACCATATGTACAGGGTGGCCGCGGGTCCTTAAAAAGTCTTAAAATGTCTTAAATAAAGTTTTCCTAAAAAAAGGCCTTAAAAAGTCTTAAAATGTCTTAAATTCAGATTCGATAGGTCTTAAATATTTCTGGTCACGTTACCGCTAAAATTTCTCCAGTCTGACGGACCTAATATCCATCAAATAACCAGTGAAGCATCGAATCGCGAGAATGATTCAGATTTTATTACATAAACAGCTATTGATAATGATAATGTATGCTTTTTCTGGTAACGCTGTTGAGGCTCGCGCTGCTTGTCTCTGTGATAGATTTTATAGGAAGAAATCAAAACAAATGAGCATAACGGCAAACAAAAAAACTCCCAGAAGAAACATACTGAGGTAAAAATACACTCTCGCGTTTCGGGAGTCGGGATAGACGGAATTGTCACTTGCATAATCGGGCCAGCATTGCATCATAAGTAACTTTACCATTTGCACGTCTTTTAAAGTTTTACCTGATTAAACATTCACGCGATTTGAAACTATTCAGTAACGTTACTTGCGCGCTGTCTGAGAGAGATGTTTTTTTTTCTGCACAAATACATAGAGTAAAGCCGCCTCACAAACAGCTCGTGGGTAACAAAAGTTATTTTTCGTGGATTTTATCGCTGTAACAGTCAAAAACATGCGAAAATGATGTCAATTTCGGTCTTGGTGAATATCCTCTAAACACAGTCGGTTATGTCTTAAGCATAAATCGCACGTGACCGTATAATGAAAACAGGATCCGTGCACTAGCTCTTAAAGGGACAGCAGCCATATGTGTCTGTCATTAATTTGGTTGTCAAAACAACAAACCATAGCTTTCATTGTAAAGGAATCAGGATTAATAGCCTATGTATTTAATTTAGTCAGGACTAAAATACTACCCAGTGTTATTTTACATTTGATTACTTTATTCAGTCTCTGTAGTATTTCTGAATACTAGTGTTAGACCTAAGCAAAAACTTTTCTCTTTATTTCTATTTATTGGTATCTTTATTCTATTGTATTTATTTGTGCTACTTTTTTCAATTTAATTCAAAGATTGAAATCAAGCTTCCTTGTGTTGTGTACATTCTTAAGACCAAAATTACCCCATTGTAAAAATGCAATGAGTGAGCATACATTTAAGCGAGATACATGTAATAAAAAAAAAAGTCTAAACTCCCCCCTCAAATTAACCCCCCCCCCCCCCCCATTCCCCCCATTCCCCCCCATTTTTCAAAATGAAATTCAGGCCCTGAGTGAATATTAAATTATTTCAATTACTTAGGTTAAATATTACATATACGCATGTAATATAATATGTATTTCCATCACAGGTTTGGTCTTAAATTTCATTCAAAGTGGCATTAAAAAGGTCTTAAAAAGTCTTAAATTTAACTTGTTTATATCTGTAGACACCCTGTATGTAACCTTCTAACACACAAGTCCATAATGATACAATAACATTTGAATAGTCATACCTTAAGGTCTGGAAAGATGTTCCTGAAAATTGTGGACATGAATGACCAAATGAATTTGTTTTTAAACTGCGATGCTGCTCCATCACTGAAGATGTGCAACTTTTCCATGCTTGTTTTTTTTTTCATCAGGTCATCCACCACCTTGGAGAGAAATGTAGCAACAGCCTTCTTTTCATGCTCCAGTGAATCACTGACAATAGCATAGGATTGCACCTCTGCTTTGCTCCATCCAACAGCAGTGAAAATTGTGACTTGTCTGCTGGTCCAGTGGGCTGCCTGGATTTCATCTTGATATGCAGTAGTGTAATTTTCTGCAAAATCAATCTGTAAGGCCCTGTCCCAAATGGCACACTCCGGACTTGTGGACTTCCTCAGAGTCCACACTTTGGTGACGTCATGTAGTGCAGACCTATAGGGCCCTTGGTGCGAGTCCACGAGGGCGCATTGAGAGGTATTTTTGGGACAGACTCGATCGGCATGCCGGAAATAACGGTCTGGTTGTTGTTGGACAGGAGAAATCACATTTTTGCGCTCCGACGTCTTATCTGCATGTCCACTACACAGCCTAATTTTACAGTTCTATATTTTGATATTATGCATATCACCTGGGCATTAGACAATAGATAAATCATGCTCATTTAAATGATGTATACAGTTGTACATAATAATACATAATGTTCCATTTGAACTAAGATTACAATTTTAAAACATAATTTAAACATATTTTTTTCAATTTACAGGTTTCAATATTCATACTATGTTTACATATGACTCAGTAAAGCCCTGCCATTCGGTTCTATTTATTTAATGAATCATAATGCGATCGTATTATTAAACATGCTATTATTATGTTTGAGACATCAACCACTGGTCGATGACCATAATGTTTGTATAAACTGTAGGTAACAACTGGTAAAATGTACATTTAGGTAATAAAAACAGTAATATTTTCTTCACAGCCATGTCAACAATTATCCGTGAGTGAAATCTCCTCCCATCTGTTGTCTGATTGGCCTTTCGCAAGGATTCCTGGGTAGTTAAAGTGCGTGGAGCCTGCATCTATGCGGGCTTCGTGGAAGACCGCTTCAAGGGTACAAAGGGGGCGCTGCTGAGCACACTTCAGAGCGGTAAAATGCTGAATGGGACGGCCTACGGACTCGTAGACTCAGCGAGCACGCGCAATTCAAGTCCACGAGACCGAAAGTCCGCATGAAGTGCGCCATTTGGGACAGGGCCTAACACCACTGTAGTCTCACTTGCATCTTTCATCTTCTGTTGGAAAACTGCACTTTGATTTCTTTTTATGAAGCAGTGCTTAAGAAATTTAGTGGTCGACGCCAGCAGCAATGCGAACACAACCGCGCAATACTCCACTCTTCATTATCTTAACCTGAAACCCCCCTTCAGATTCCCATGAATGCCATGTTGTTTGGATGTTCTTATCTTCATCTGGGATGTTGCTAATGATGTTCTGAAGGAGAATTGCATCACAACATGTTTCACATCCATTTAACATACACTCCGGAGAGTCAGGACTGCAGACCACAGCTCTGATAAATGCTGGTATGCTTTCGAAAGCATGTCGTGGAATGTGTTTATGTACACTCTCAAGCAGCATTTGTATGTTCTCATGGTATTTACAGAGGCAAACATTTTCGAGGTGTTTCTGCTTTTGTGAAGACCTTTCCTGGCCGCAGTGCTGCAAATTTAGATTTTCCGATTTGAATCTCTGGGTACTCTTGCTGAAAGACTCTATATGCCTCTAAAATAGACATAGTTAAGTGCCTCTTTTGATATGTCTTCTTAACTCCATCTTCTTTTATGCTAACAGAATCTTTTCTCCCAGGTGCCTGTCGTGAGATGTCATCCCGGACATTAAATTGCTTAACCTTTTCTTTAATGTGGTCTGTTGTAACTGATAGGCCTACTTGTTTCATTTCACTGTGCTCAACACATCCAACTGTGTCAACAATCTTTTTCATCACTGCTTTTTTTTTGTTTGGACTTTGAGGAAGAGCAGTGAGGACTCGTTTGACTGCCCTCCCAAGAGACTGCTTACTCTTGTATGCCGGGACAGGAGCCCTTTGTACATCTAAATGTTGACGTTTAAAACGGAGTCTCCTTTTCCTTTGTCTCTCTTTTGCAAGAGTGCAAACTCTTTCTTTCTCCTCATTAGTTTGCAGAGTTTTTTTTCTGGCCCTTTCCTCTATCTTTCTTTTCCTCTCCTTTTCTTTGTAGTTTTCATCATTTTTGTGCCTTTCCCTGAAAGCTTTCTGACGTTCAACATTGGACATAGCTTTTACCTATAGTGAAGCAGCCTAGTATTAGGTCCATTGGCATTTATAATTTTTATAAAATTATTTAACATATGTGTGTGTTAGGGTGACCACCTGTCCCGCATTTTGTGGGAAAGTCCCGAAATTTGAAGCTTTGTCCCGCAAGTCATAAGCAGTGTCCCGCATTTTAATTTTGTCTGCGTCATTTTATTTCATCGTCCTTTAAATTACAATTCTAAAATAAAAAATATTAAGAAGAAAACACTGAACATGCGCAGCCGTTATTATTGGTTCTAGCCAGAGCGGGAAAACAAACACTGAGAAAAAGAGGGTGTTTTCTCTGATGACTGCTGCGTGGACAGAGACGCGCAACTGTGGACCTTTCCTAATGGAATTTATGTGCTTTTTAGCGATTGGATTATTATTTTTACTTAATTATTTAGAATGAATAGACACTGTTGAATAGAGTTTTATATTATTAGTGACGTTCACACAGCGCCGATCAGCGCCGTCATTTTTATAAAGCCCATTAGCAATTTAAAACATGTTAACATGACTGCAAAAAGACATAAACTCTATATTTATACATCTAGTATAATAATAGTAAGTTGTCTCCCTTGTGTCCCGCAAAATCAGGACCTGCAACAGAGCAATAGCCAGGTGGTCACCCTAGTGTGTGTGTGTGAACATGTATGTGTGTACACACACACACACACACACACACACACACACACACACACACACACACACACATACACATACACATACACATACACATACACACACACACACATATGTATACATATATAGCCTGCTATAAAGTAGGTTGTTATATTGTCATAGTATCTTATCTGAGGTGATGACTCTGAGGTACAAGGCTATTTGATATGACATTAATATAACTGGATTTTTATTAAATTTATTTTCCCTGATTGTGTGCGGTGTTTAGTATCATCTTACCATTTTATCCATCCGTCGTTGTGGTAGGCATTTAGCTTTAAGATAACGCTATCTTCGAGCTGTCAAAACCTGAGCTTGAATGACAGGAAGCGCGAGCGAATTAGAGGGCGCCTGTTTCGCGCCTAAACCAATCAGGTTCCCCGCGCAATTGCAGGACGCCTCTCGACTATGACGTGAATAGGCTCCTATAAACACACAGACGGAACATTAAAGCAGAGACTATAACGGAAGACAGACAGTCTAAATGATCGCACGGATTTCGGCCAGTTTATGGATTTTAACGCACAGTCGCGAGTCAAAATCATCACATTTTATTAAGATACAATTTATACAAAACGAAATTCACTTTAAAGAAAGTCTTTCTACAAAACAAAAGTTTTTATGAAGTGGCCAAAATCATTTCTGTCTTGAAACAGATCACAATAGTCATATGCATGATTTAATATGAAGCTTCCGTAACGGTCACGTCCGTAACGCATTATTATGGTTGTTCAGAGCAAAGTAGTGAGATGAATTGTCGATCCTAATAAGCATAAACATAATTTAGCTTTGTAAATAAAGTTTCAAGTTATTTGCATTTATAATTGTCATATTGAATAAACTAAACCTTTAAAACGTTATGGACGTGACAGTGCACTGAAGCGTCAAGACCTCTTTATTATAGCCCTTATAAATTCAACAGGCAGTGCTGTTATGACCAAATTAGTATATTTATTTCTATATTCATCTTTCTGCAAAATGCTTACTGTTGAAATAAAGTTTTAAAAGGGGGGTCTTTGATGCCTTTTTTTGAAAGCATGAAATATGGCTGGTTGAAAATGCAATTTAAGCATTGTTGCTCACCTCATATCTGGTGGATAAACAAGGCAATTTTCTTAATTTTTGTTAAAGCACATTAATACAGTATATTACAGACCTAAATGGACAACTTAAAAAGGGTTTTGTTCTTTTGGTTAAAACTTTATTTTTTCATGGTAAAGATGACCTTTGCATGGAATTGCCCTCATATATCAGCAGCTTGCCTATATTCTGGATGGTTATTTAGAAACAATGCTTTTGCTGCGAGACCATGTAAGCAAGTTAGAGGATGCAGCCTCAAAGTGTGTGTAATAAATTTAAATTTGTTGAATAAAATAAAATGTGTATTTTTAAAATGACTCTTTTGTAATATCTATTCAATACTTTTCACATCTTGCACATTAATGACTTTCAATGATCTTTTGGGGGTTATTTCTCTGCCAAGGGTGTAATTAGTTTATGATTGAATTAATCTGCACATGTAACTCTTTGAAATAAAACTTTTAACACACTCTTTTCAGTAGCTTAGTGTGTAGAGGATCTAGTATACTCATTGCTGGTTACTAATACCATTGATGGTATTTGTTTTGGATGCTTTTGTGTTTAATTTCTGTTGCTTTGTCATTAAAAAGGGTTAACTCGTATTTGTTTTGTTTTAGACAAGCTGATGCAGCTGAAAGAGGAGAGTCAAGAACCAAAGGAAATTGAAGTGAAAATTCAGAATGAGAAAGATCAGGATTTTATAAACGGAAAAAACTGTTTTGGTTGCTCAAAGACAAAAAAGACTTCCTCACGAAAAAGAGGTCAAAAGGCCAAAACCAGACGTCATTTTAACTGCCAGCAGTGTGAGAAAAGTTTCACTCATAGAGGAAACCTTAATGTCCACATGAGACTTCACAAAGGAGAGAAGCCTTTCACCTGCCAACAGTGTGGAATAAGTTTCACTCAAAGAGGAAACTTTAACGTCCACATGAAAATTCACACTGGAGGAGACGCTTTCATCTGCAATCATTGTGGGAAGAGCTTCTCACGAAAAGGAGGTCTTAAGACTCACATGAGAGTTCACACCGGAGAGAACCCGTTCACATGTGATCAGTGTGGAAAGAGTATGAGATTTAAAGCCACTTATAATAAGCACATGAGGATTCACTCAAGAGGAAACAGTTTTACATGTCATCAGTGTGAAAGGAGTTTCATAGACAGCAATCACCTTAAGAATCATGTAATAACTCACATTGGAGAGAAGCCTTTCATGTGTCATCACTGTGGAAAGACTTGTAAAAACAAAGCAAATCTTGACGTTCACATAAGAATTCACACGGGAGAGAAGCTTTACATCTGCCCTCAGTGTGACAAGAGTTTCACTTTTAAAGGAAACCTAAAGATTCACATAAGAGTTCACACAGGAGAGAGGCCTTTCATGTGCCCTCAGTGTGGAAACAGTTTTATGTATAAAAGAGACCTGAAACGTCATATGCAGACTCATTCAGACGAGAAACTGGAATGATCTGTGCATGAGGTTTAGTAAAAAGAGCAATTTCAAAACACTTGTGCATTCACTTCATTTACTCAAAATATTAGATAAGCTTGTCTTGCTGTAAACTGCCACAATGTAAATGTGTGTGTTGTGTATGTATGTATGTGTGTATATATATATATATATATATATATATATATATATATATATATATATATATAATGATGGAACTGAATAAATGTAAATATTGCAAATAGTGAATTTGGTTAAACAAGTTTTATATATATATAATATATTTGTGTGTATATATACACACACAGTACACATAAAAGCAAACTTTTAAGTTAGATACAATTATGCGACCGCACTTTATAAGAACACATTGTATTAAACTTTCACTAATAATAATGCTTTGTGTATTTTAGTGAAAATTTATATAGGTGGGATTGGTTTATTTAGTGATTTTTCTATTACAATCTTTGGCTTCTGATTCATACATTCAACGTTAATTTGACCATTTTAATTTTGTCTTATTTTCATTTCTTTACCCTATTACTAGTTTAAAATAAATGTTCTGTATTAAAGACCTCCTGTGGTGAAAATTCAATTTTTAATGTTGTTTATATTGTCACAGGTCGGTGATACGGTGGCACCACGCCGACCGACCTCCCCGTTAACCCCTTGGCAGTGCCCTTCCGAGGAGCTACCCCACAGCCCAGAGACGACAGACAACAGAGTAACAATTTAAAAGACTTTATTATTTAAATGATTCTAAAACTGGAGGCTGCTCTGGATGTGGACGGGGGGTAAGTATCTGGACGCTGAGGTCAGGCCCGTTGGTGGGCGACTATGGTACTGGAGGCAAGACTCTCGGACACAGGGGCGTTCAGCTGGGATGGCTCAGCATAGAAGGCAGCGCTTCAGACTGTGATGACTCCGCTTATAGGCATCCATGCAACAGCATAAAGAGAGGAAACATTCAGAACGTTCCGTATAACTTCAAGAGAGAGTACTCACAATGGGCGTCCAGCTGTGGTGACTCGCATAGAAGACAGCGCTTTAGACTGTAGTGGCTCAGCATAGAAGACAGCGCTTTAGACGGTGGCTCAGCATATAGGTATCAATGCAACAGCATGAAGAGAGGAAACATTCAGAACGTTCAGTGTAACTTCAAGAGAGAGTACTCACAATGGGCGTTCAGCTGTGGTGGCTCAGCATAGAAGACAGCGCTTTAGACTGTGGTGGCTCAGCATAGAAGACAGCGCTTTAGACTGTGGTGGCTCAGCATAGAAGACAGCGCTTTAGACGGTGGCTCAGCATATAGGTATCAGTGCAACAGCATGAAGAAAGGAAACATTCAGAACGTTCAATGTAGCTTCAAGAGAGAGTACTCACAATGGGCGTTCAGCTGTGGTGGCTCAGAGTAGAAGACAGCGCTTTAGACGATGGCTCAGCATCAATACAGCAGCATAAGGAGAGGAGGCATTCAGAACGTTCAGTGTAACTTCGAGAAAGAGTACTCACAATGGGCATTCAGCTGTGGTGGCTCAGCATATAGACATCAATGCAACAGCATGAAGAGAGGAAACATTCAGAACGTTCAATGTAGCTTCAAGAGGGAGTACTCACAATGGGCGTTCAGCTGTGGTGGCTCAGCATATAGACATCAATGCAACAGCATGAAGAGAGGAAACATTCAGAACGTTCAATGTAGCTTCAAGAGGGAGTACTCACAATGGGCGTTCAGCTGTGGTGGCTCAGCATATAGACATCAATGCAACAGCATGAAGAGAGGAAACATTCAGAACGTTCAATGTAGCTTCAAGAGAGAGTACTCACAATGGGCGTTCAGCTGTGGTGGCTCAGCATATAGACATCAATGCAACAGCATGAAGAGAGGAAACATTCAGAACGTTCAATGTAGCTTCAAGAGGGAGTACTCACAATGGGCGTTCAGCTGTGGTGGCTCAGCATATCGACATCAATGCAACAGCATGAAGAGAGGAAACATTCAGAACGTTCAATGTAGCTTCAAGAGAGAGTACTCACAATGGGCGTTCAGCTGTGGTGGCTCAGCGTAGAAGACAGCGCTTTAGACGATGGCTCAGCATCAATACAGCAGCATAAGGAGAGGAGGCATTCAGAACGTTCAATGTAACTTCGAGAAAGAGTACTCACAATGGACGTTCAGCTGTGGTGGCTCAGCATATAGACATCAATGCAACAGCATGAAGAGAGGAAACATTCAGAACGTTCAATGTAGCTTCAAGAGAGAGTACTCACAATGGGCGTTCAGCTGTGGTGGCTCAGCATAGAAGACAGCGCTTTAAACTGTAGTTGCGTTCAACTTAGATGCTTGAATCCCCCGTCCATCGACACGTTGTTGTTGCACTTTTTTCCCTCGCTGCAAACACTGTACTCCGCCCCACACGTGCAATCACCGCAATATCACTCTCATTAATCGTGCAAAGTTCAACAGACACCGCAGTATCACTCCAATTCTCCAAAACTAGAACAATGCTCAAGTCCAGCGAGATATTTCCATGCCGGTCGATGGCGGGCATCTAGTGAAACAACACAGCTTTAAAGCGCTGTCTTCTATGCTGAGCCACCACAGCTGAACGCCCATTGTGAGTACTCTCTCTTGAAGCTACATTGAACGTTCTGAATGTTTCCTCTCTTCATGCTGTTGCATTGATGTCTATATGCTGAGCCACCACAGCTGAACGTCCATTGTGAGTACTCTTTCTCGAAGTTACATTGAACGTTCTGAATGCCTCCTCTCCTTATGCTGCTGTATTGATGCTGAGCCATCGTCTAAAGCGCTGTCTTCTACGCTGAGCCACCACAGCTGAACGCCCATTGTGAGTACTCTCTCTTGAAGCTACATTGAACGTTCTGAATGTTTCCTCTCTTCATGCTGTTGCATTGATGTCGATATGCTGAGCCACCACAGCTGAACGCCCATTGTGAGTACTCCCTCTTGAAGCTACATTGAACGTTCTGAATGTTTCCTCTCTTCATGCTGTTGCATTGATGTCTATATGCTGAGCCACCACAGCTGAACGCCCATTGTGAGTACTCTCTCTTGAAGCTACATTGAACGTTCTGAATGTTTCCTCTCTTCATGCTGTTGCATTGATGTCTATATGCTGAGCCACCACAGCTGAACGCCCATTGTGAGTACTCCCTCTTGAAGCTACATTGAACGTTCTGAATGTTTCCTCTCTTCATGCTGTTGCATTGATGTCTATATGCTGAGCCACCACAGCTGAACGCCCATTGTGAGTACTCCCTCTTGAAGCTACATTGAACGTTCTGAATGTTTCCTCTCTTCATGCTGTTGCATTGATGTCTATATGCTGAGCCACCACAGCTGAATGCCCATTGTGAGTACTCTTTCTCGAAGTTACACTGAACGTTCTGAATGCCTCCTCTCCTTATGCTGCTGTATTGATGCTGAGCCATCGTCTAAAGCGCTGTCTTCTACTCTGAGCCACCACAGCTGAACGCCCATTGTGAGTACTCTCTCTTGAAGCTACATTGAACGTTCTGAATGTTTCCTTTCTTCATGCTGTTGCACTGATACCTATATGCTGAGCCACCGTCTAAAGCGCTGTCTTCTATGCTGAGCCACCACAGTCTAAAGCGCTGTCTTCTATGCTGAGCCACCACAGTCTAAAGCGCTGTCTTCTATGCTGAGCCACCACAGCTGAACGCCCATTGTGAGTACTCTCTCTTGAAGTTACACTGAACGTTCTGAATGTTTCCTCTCTTCATGCTGTTGCATTGATACCTATATGCTGAGCCACCGTCTAAAGCGCTGTCTTCTATGCTGAGCCACTACAGTCTAAAGCGCTGTCTTCTATGCGAGTCACCACAGCTGGACGCCCATTGTGAGTACTCTCTCTTGAAGTTATACGGAACGTTCTGAATGTTTCCTCTCTTTATGCTGTTGCATGGATGCCTATAAGCGGAGTCATCACAGTCTGAAGCGCTGCCTTCTATGCTGAGCCATCCCAGCTGAACGCCCCTGTGTCCGAGAGTCTTGCCTCCAGTACCATAGTCGCCCACCAACGGGCCTGACCTCAGCGTCCAGATACTTACCCCCCGTCCACATCCAGAGCAGCCTCCAGTTTTAGAATCATTTAAATAATAAAGTCTTTTAAATTGTTACTCTGTTGTCTGTCGTCTCTGGGCTGTGGGGTAGCTCCTCGGAAGGGCACTGCCAAGGGGTTAACGGGGAGGTCGGTCGGCGTGGTGCCACCGTATCACCGACCTGTGACATCTGGCGTAGTCGGCAGGATTGCACATCTGAGTTGAGCACCCGTAGCTAAGAGATGGCGGATGAAGAGGGACTGGCCGCTAGACCCCAAGTTATGCCCGTTTTTATGGGAGCACCGTGGGCGCAGCGATTCGGGGGGCCTGGCTCGGAATTGAACTTATATGAGTGGAAGACTCAGACCGAATACCTGGCCGGGTTACAAGGGCTGAGCGAACTACAGAAACTGCAGTTTGTACTGGGGTCCCTCGAGGGGGAAGCCAAGAGAGAGGTCCAGGCCGCACCCAGAGCTGTTAGAGCTACTGCCAAGACAGTTTATGACTTTCTTACTGAACTATATGGGGACACCACTCCAGTCGCTGCGCTCCGGGCCCAGTTCTTTAATTTTCGGCAAGGACCCCGACAGAACCTCCGTGCTTATTCCTTGCGTCTCCGAGAGCAGTATACCCGGCTGAAGGAACGAGCGGATCACGGCTTGGGAGAAGAAGATACCTTATTACGAGATCAATTCCTGTTGGGGCTTCGTGACGGACCGATCCGTCAGAGCTTGCGGTTGCAACTTCGCCAGGACCCCACGTTGACTTTCGAAGCCCTTCGCCGCGAGGCTCTGGCCCAAGAAGCTGATCACGCTGAGACTCCTGATCCGCCCGCTTGCATGGCCGCGAGCGGGACCTGTCCCCCTACTGCTCCGACTGTGGTCGATTGGAAGCAGGAGCTACGAGCAGAGCTCATGAAGGACGTTAAGGAACAGATGGCTGAACTTTCTAAGACCTTGCTCGGTGAGCTCCAACGAGGCCGGCTTAGTGGGGTGCCTTTGCTCCGGGAGCGGTCTTACTCCGAGGGAAGTCGGGAGATGGGACGCCGACCGGGAAGACCAGGCCCAGCTCGGTTCCAGTGGGATGATCAAGGACGGCCAATTTGTAATCACTGTGGAGAGGTGGGACACATGAGTCGCCAGTGTGGTTCACGGCGTGGGTCGCAGGGGGGTTTTTAAGGTCACCGGCCACTGTGGGTCAAGTGGTCGGGACCCCTACAATCGACCCCCTTTCCTTGCCTGTTCCTAGAGACCAGTTAGTTGGACGCTGTCCGACGGTTGAAATCCAAGTCAACGGTACCAAACTTCAGTGTCTGGTCGATACTGGTTCACAAGTCACCTTGTTCGCAGAAAGCTTGTCTCGAGAACTCTTCCATGAATGTCGCAGCCCGGGGACCGAAGCACCCTGGCTCACCCTTAGAGGGGCGAATGGACTTGACATCCCGTATATCGGATACGTAGTGGCTGACTTTCAGATCAGAGGGGTTGGAGTCCAACAGAAGGGCATTGTCATCGTCCGGGACCAGTGTCTGGGAGCCCACCGAGCCCTTCTGGGCATGAATGTGATATCAGAGTGTTGGGAGGAGTTGTTCCGGAGTCGGCCCGCTCCGAGGCCCCCATCAAAAGAAGCAAGAGAGTGGGAAGGTATAATCGCAGATTGTCAACGGATTTATAGTGCTCGAGCACAGTGGGATTGGGAGGAAACTGGACGAGTGGCCTGCAGGTATGCCCTTTCCGTTCCGGCTAGGAGTGAGGCTTTCGTCTGGGCTCGTCTGCCAGTCCGGTCAAGTAGGCCGGATGGCTGGGTTCTTGTGGAACCACACGGGGCGTGCCGGGCCGTCGAGGTTGCCCGTGGGCTTGCTGCCGTCCGCCGAGGCAGAGTAATTGTTAAAGTCAGGAACACCAGTCCTTATCCCGTCAGTCTCTACCGACATCAACAACTGGCTCGAGTAACGGCAGTGGAGCCTCAACAGGTACGGGAAAGCCGAGACGTATGCTTTAGCCGAGTGGATGCAGCAGTTGTGGAGGTGGCTATTGCACCTGAGGGCCAGCGAACGGGTCTGAGCGACACCGAAGTGCCTGACCATCTGACCAGCGAAGCTCTACAGGGAGAGGGGCTGGAGGAGGAACAACAGCGTCAGCTCCAAGCTTTGTTGAACAAATGGCGGCATATATTCTCCACCCATGAAGAGGACTATGGATGCACGGGCATTGTGAGGCACCAGATCCCTACTGGGGACGCTGCACCCAGCCGGGAGCGTTATCGACCGGTCCCACCGACCTTATATTCCGAAGTTCGTACCCTGTTACAGGGGATGCTAGAGAGAGGCATCGTTCGCGAAAGCAGTAGCCCTTGGGCGGCTCCGATTGTCCTGGTCCAAAAGAAGAGCGGAGCGTGGAGATTCTGTGTAGATTATAGGAAACTGAATAGTGTGACCAAGAAGGACGCCTTCCCCCTGCCCCGGATCGAAGACTCGTTGACTAGTTTAACCAAAGCTGCCTGGTACTCCACGTTGGATCTTGCCAGTGGGTACTGGCAGGTCCAGGTAGAGGAGGGGGACCGGGAGAAGACCGCGTTTACGACCCCCTTTGGTCTCTTCGAGTGGGAACGGATGCCGTTCGGCCTTTGCAACGCCCCCGCCACCTTCCAGAGGCTGATGCAGCGGTGTCTGGGAGGTCAGTTGGTGGACTCCACGTTGGTATATCTGGACGACGTAATCGTCTTCTCCCCAGACTTTGCTAGCCATCTACTCCACCTGGAGCAAGTGTTCCAGGCCATGGAAAAATACGGGCTGAAGCTGCGGCCGGACAAGTGCCAGCTGTTTAGGCAAGAGGTCAAGTTCCTGGGCCATTGCGTCAGTGCGGCAGGAGTATCCCCCGATCCAGAGAAAGTGAGGGCTGTACAGGAGTGGGAGCCTCCGAAGACGGTTCGACAGGTGCGGTCATTCCTGGGGTTTGTGGGCTATTATCGGCGCTTTATTCGAGACTTCTCCAAGATAGCCAAGCCATTAAATCAACTGCTTGTGGGCACGGCACGGTTGCGGGGTCGCGGCTCCCCTTCTGTGACCTGGAGCGATGTATGCGAAACAGCTTTCCGAAGTCTCCAACAACAACTGCTACAGGCCCCAATCCTGGCTTATGCTGACTTCTCGCTTCCATTCGTCCTGTATACCGACGCAAGCAATTTGGGGTTGGGTGCCGTACTGGCGCAACGACAACAAGGCGAGGAACGAGTGATCGCCTATGCCAGTCGGAGCCTCCACCCGGCGGAACGGAATGACTCCAACTATAGCTCCTTTAAAATCGAGCTACTGGCGATGAAGTGGGCTATGAGCGAAAAGTTCAAGGACTATCTGTGGGGAGCTAAGGTACAGGTGGTGACGGACAATAACCCCTTGGTACACTTGCGTACAGCAAAGTTGGGCGCAGTCGAGCAACGCTGGGTGGCTCAGTTGGCTAACTTTGACTATCAGATCCAGTATCGGCCAGGACGAGAACATGCTAACGCGGACGTATTGTCCCGGCTCCCGGTGCACCCTGGGGAGAACCTAGGCGGGGCCCCTCCGAGGGAGGACCAAGAGGAATTCCTGGTGGGAGTAGTGGAAGCCCCCGGAGCAGGTAACAACGATGTTCCCGAGAGTTGGGGCTGGGACCCTAAGCGTTGGAAGGAGCTGCAGGAGAAGGATGCTGATTTGATGGTCGTTCGGAAGTGGTTGGAGAAGGGCTCCCTATCGTGGGATGCGAGACAGACGGAGACGGTGAGGTTGCTTCGTGGGCACTGGGAGAGGCTCGGTTTAAAGGAAGGGGTGATCTGCCGGGCGTTCCAGGATCCTGTTACCCGTGAGCCGGTGTACCAGGTGGTAGTACCGGCAGGGCAGGTACAGCCGTTACTCCACGCCTACCATACCCAGATGGGCCATCAAGGCCAGGATAGGACTTTGTCGCTATTGAGGAGACATTTCTTCTGGGCTAGGATGGGAGCGACGGTGGGTGAGTTTGTCCGAGATTGTCCTCGCTGTCTGTTGTTTAAGGCCCGAAAGGAAGTGAAAGCCCCCCTTGTCCCAGTACGACCACGGGCACCGTTACATATGGTGGGGGTAGACTTCTTGACGTTGAGCCGGCCGGCTGACCCCTTTCAGAACATCTTGGTGGTCACAGACTTATTCACTAAGTATTCTTGGGCCATTCCCACTCCGGACCAGACGGCTACTACTACAGCTGCAGCCCTCTGGAGAGTCGTGTTCCAACCCTTCGGATGCCCAGAGGTCCTCCTGTCGGACCAGGGCCCAAACTTTGAGTCACGGGTGATCGCTGAATTGTGCCAACTTTACGGGTGCCGTAAGACCCACACTACCCCGTACCACCCCCAGGGAAATGGGGGGTGCGAGAGATTCAATCAGACCCTATTGAGTTTGCTGGGGACCTTAGAGGCGGACCAACAGAGCGCATGGGCAGAATGCCTCCCTTCCCTATTACAAGCGTATAACAATAGCATCCACAGCACCACAGGCTTCGCCCCCGCTTTCTTGATGTTTGGGAGGCACGTAAGGTTGCCCGTTGATCTCCTTTGGGGAACCGTACCGACAACAGGTACCCCGAATACTACCGAGTGGGTGGGTCGGCATCACCAACAGCTACACGCTGCCTACGAGAGAGTCACCGAACACCTAAGCAGGGCCGCAGCTAAGAGTAAGAGACTGTACGATCGTACTGCTAAAGAGGCCCCGTTGTTGCCGGGAGAGCGAGTAGTAGTGAGGGATAATCGACGTCAAGGAAAAGGGAAGTTGAGTGACCGGTGGGAGGCTACGCCTTATGTGGTGGACCGGCAAAAAGATCCAAATCAGCCGGTATACGTCCTCCGACCCGAGGGGAGGCTGGGTCCCGAAAGAGTGTTGCATCGTAACTTGCTTCGGCCCTGTCCCAATTATCCGGGACCTGCGAGGACGGTCCCTATGCCCCCTGGGATGCCTGAATCCTTAGGAATAGGCTGGGGGGTGATTCCTGAGGAACCAGAACCCGTAGCGGACCGTGGACCTTTACCATCCCCGCCATCACCACCCCGACGCTCACAGCGCGACCATCGGGGACAACCGCCGGTGAGGTATGGCGAGTGGATGTCTGGTCCGGGGTTCTAGGGACTAGAACCCATTGGTAGGGGGGGATGTCACGGGGTGACTAAAAGCCGGAACTTTTCTTTTGTTGTTCCCCCTTCCCCCCGGACGTCTTTTCGGAAACCCCGAGTCTGATTCCGGTGGCTAGTGCGCATGAGCTCGAGACAGCTCACATTGATTATGAGAGATTGGCCGCACCTGTGGGAGAGAACAAAGACGCGAGTGATATGCGAGAGAAGGATATAAAAGCAGCGTTCTACAGGAGTGTGGGGATGTAAGCTGTGACGTTGATAATTCGTGGCGTGAGCTTTTCTTGGGAAAAATCGACGAGTGCAGTGTTGAGAGGACGTGCTCAGTCATCTGGCCAGCTTCTTCCAGTGAATCCGTGCATGTGGTGATGAATTATCAGCCGTGGAGTTGAAGAGGGAAGGATTATACATCGGAGCTACCCCTAGAAAGATAAGTGTTTCACTTTGTGGTGTGAGAAACAAGGCGACAGTAGAGGAACATCTTTGACTGTTATCAGGAATAAAGCTGTGTTGTTTCACTAGATGCCCGCCATCGACCGGCATGGAAATATCTCGCTGGACTTGAGCATTGTTCTAGTTTTGGAGAATTGGAGTGATACTGCGGTGTCTGTTGAACTTTGCACGATTAATGAGAGTGATATTGCGGTGATTGCACGTGTGGGGCGGAGTACAGTGTTTGCAGCGAGGGAAAAAAGTGCAACAACAACGTGTCGATGGACGGGGGATTCAAGCATCTAAGTTGAACGCAACTACAGTTTAAAGCGCTGTCTTCTATGCTGAGCCACCACAGCTGAACGCCCATTGTGAGTACTCTCTCTTGAAGCTACATTGAACGTTCTGAATGTTTCCTCTCTTCATGCTGTTGCATTGATGTCTATATGCTGAGCCACCACAGCTGAACGTCCATTGTGAGTACTCTTTCTCGAAGTTACACTGAGCGTTCTGAATGCCTCCTCTCCTTATGCTGCTGCATTGATGCTGAGCCATCGTCTAAAGCGCTGTCTTCTATATGCTGAGCCACCACAGCTGAACGCCCATTGTGAGTACTCTCTCTTGAAGCTACATTGAACGTTCTGAATGTTTCCTCTCTTCATGCTGTTGCACTGATGTCTATATGCTGAGCCACCATAGCTGAACGCCCATTGTGAGTACTCTCTCTTGAAGCTACATTGAACGTTCTGAATGTTTCCTCTCTTCATGCTGTTGCATTGATGTCTATATGCTTAGCCACCACAGCTGAACGCCCATTGCGAGTACTCTTTCTCGAAGTTACATTGAACGTTCTGAATGCCTCCTCTCCTTATGCTGCTGTATTGATGCTGAGCCATCGTCTAAAGCGCTGTCTTCTACGCTGAGCCACCACAGCTGAACGCCCATTGTGAGTACTCTCTCTTGAAGCTACATTGAACGTTCTGAATGTTTCCTCTCTTCATGCTGTTGCATTGATGTCGATATGCTGAGCCACCACAGCTGAACGCCCATTGTGAGTACTCCCTCTTGAAGCTACATTGAACGTTCTGAATGTTTCCTCTCTTCATGCTGTTGCATTGATGTCTATATGCTGAGCCACCACAGCTGAACGCCCATTGTGAGTACTCTCTCTTGAAGCTACATTGAACGTTCTGAATGTTTCCTCTCTTCATGCTGTTGCATTGATGTCTATATGCTGAGCCACCACAGCTGAACGCCCATTGTGAGTACTCCCTCTTGAAGCTACATTGAACGTTCTGAATGTTTCCTCTCTTCATGCTGTTGCATTGATGTCTATATGCTGAGCCACCACAGCTGAACGCCCATTGTGAGTACTCCCTCTTGAAGCTACATTGAACGTTCTGAATGTTTCCTCTCTTCATGCTGTTGCATTGATGTCTATATGCTGAGCCACCACAGCTGAATGCCCATTGTGAGTACTCTTTCTCGAAGTTACACTGAACGTTCTGAATGCCTCCTCTCCTTATGCTGCTGTATTGATGCTGAGCCATCGTCTAAAGCGCTGTCTTCTACTCTGAGCCACCACAGCTGAACGCCCATTGTGAGTACTCTCTCTTGAAGCTACATTGAACGTTCTGAATGTTTCCTTTCTTCATGCTGTTGCACTGATACCTATATGCTGAGCCACCGTCTAAAGCGCTGTCTTCTATGCTGAGCCACCACAGTCTAAAGCGCTGTCTTCTATGCTGAGCCACCACAGCTGAACGCCCATTGTGAGTACTCTCTCTTGAAGTTACACTGAACGTTCTGAATGTTTCCTCTCTTCATGCTGTTGCATTGATACCTATATGCTGAGCCACCGTCTAAAGCGCTGTCTTCTATGCTGAGCCACTACAGTCTAAAGCGCTGTCTTCTATGCGAGTCACCACAGCTGGACGCCCATTGTGAGTACTCTCTCTTGAAGTTATACGGAACGTTCTGAATGTTTCCTCTCTTTATGCTGTTGCATGGATGCCTATAAGCGGAGTCATCACAGTCTGAAGCGCTGCCTTCTATGCTGAGCCATCCCAGCTGAACGCCCCTGTGTCCGAGAGTCTTGCCTCCAGTACCATAGTCGCCCACCAACGGGCCTGACCTCAGCGTCCAGATACTTACCCCCCGTCCACATCCAGAGCAGCCTCCAGTTTTAGAATCATTTAAATAATAAAGTCTTTTAAATTGTTACTCTGTTGTCTGTCGTCTCTGGGCTGTGGGGTAGCTCCTCGGAAGGGCACTGCCAAGGGGTTAACGGGGAGGTCGGTCGGCGTGGTGCCACCGTATCACCGACCTGTGACAATATGTCTATGTGGTGCTTTAATGCAAACCATCTTGGATCGTCATCACAATACATCCTTATGCTTCTCGTTCTGCCAGGACTTTTACTGACTTTTCTCAACTCACAGAAGTGACGTCAACGTCCGATCTAGCAGTAGCATAACCCATTAGGCAAGTGTTATTTTAACATAGGCGTAATTTGCGGGTGGGACATGACCCCACCACTTTTTGCTAAGGTCGATATTGTCCCCACCACTTTTGAAACATCTCGCGGCACTAATATACCAATACAAATAAATAAAACATCTCCAGTTAACTAGCAGAGCATTCATTTTGTTTGTCTGTTAAATAAGAGGCGTTCTAGCGCTGAAATGTGGTGTTTTTTAATAAAGTGATCAAAGTGCTCGTTGCCGCTGCGATCAGTGTTGTGCGGATACTGTGTTCTCTTGTGGCTAGTCTTCACTCGGATGCACGCTTCAATCCAAATTACAAAACAAAATGCACACAAACGTGTCCCTGCCTGATATACAACCACTGATAAACATAATCGGTTTTGATGAGAAAAAAAACCCTATACGAGTGCGGATTAGAACCCAGAACCTCTGACACGCTTGGCAAAAGTTCTGCCACTGGACCACTTAAATACAAATTAAGCCAAATGTACTATTTAAATTGAATTGTGTTAGTAACGCTTTTTTTATTAAACATTTTTATTTATTTACATTAGTAAGCTACATCGCGCCTGCTCATAGGCTACTTAAAAAAAATCTAATAAAGAGACCCCCACAAAGATGAAATCATAATTCGAACCCTGATTATTCTCATCTTAAACAGGACAAACACACAGAAAAACTCCTGGTGAAGCGACTGAGATCCATGTGACACTATTGTATTGATGGCGGTTATTAAAGAGGAGAGTAAAGAAATTAGGATTGAAGAAGTATTCAGTTTGAAACAAGAAGAAACTGAGGAACAAACAGGTTGGTTTTATTCTCAAAGCTGAACTCAGGCATTAATTGATCCTGAGACTAGCTCATATACGATGCTGTGAGTGCTGTGTGTAACAGCTAAATAATAGTATTCTCATGAGATGACCAATAGGTACACTACAATAAGGTTAATTAGTTAGCGTGAACCATGGGTGTAGATTACGCGGGGGACATGTCCCCCCCACTTTTTATAAAATGTAAATTCGTCCCCCGCACTTTTTCGTAGGGCAAGTGTGTTCATGACAAGTTGAGATTTTCGCGGGCCAATGTGTATAGGGCCTACATCCAGATTTAAAATTCAAAGAGTCAAAATAGTCTATACGGTTCTGAGTCTATCTAGATACGTGAGTTTCACGTTTCCATGATAATCAGTCACTCGTGCATCACGACACGCCCATGCTCGCACCCGCGCTGAATCCATCATTTTCATCATGGAGGTCGCAACGAGTTCGAAACGGCAAAAAAACGCTTCAGCCCCCCCCTGAAGCGTTTTTTTTGTTGGAAATAGAAAATATTCACTACCCGCACAAACGTGCGCATATTTTCAGTCTTTTTTTATTCGTAATGTCTTTTATTTTCACAGATAAGTAATCAAAGCCCTTCAAATTAGAATAAGGATGGTGATTGCTAATGCTGAATTTGGATTTTCATGTATTAACAGCCACTATATCTGCTTGAATCATGCAGCGTTGTAACGTGTAGCCTACATGATGTTTACCATATATAATTCGGTAACACTTTACAATTGTTAGATAAAAAATTCTGTAGACAAACTATAAGTCATCTTGAAAAAGCCTAACCAGAAAGTTAGTAGTTTTAAAGTAGTTTTAAAAGCTTGACATAGCCTACACAAAAAAACTATTTGAAATATGTAAACAATATAGTACAATATACAATACTAGGCTATGTGCAGTATAACGTACAGAACATCTATCTTTCTTTCTTTCTTTAAACATAAATAGCATATTAAGCCAATTAAGCAAAAACCTGTCAACAAAGGTCTGCAAAAAAAAAAAAAAAAAGTTTAACGCTTGGCATTCTGTCCCCCTCACTTTTGAAATGATGGCTACGCCCCTGGCATGAACTAATAATGAACTACATTCATACAGCATTCATTAATCTTTAATTTCAACATTTACTAATACTTTATTAAAATGTTGTTAATGTGGGTTTGAAAGTAGTTAAATGACGATATTAAAGTTTTCGTCTGAGAAAGAATGTGAACGCAGTGCTAAAGAAAGTGAAAAGAACGTGCGAGTAAATGAGGGAGAAAAGAAAGTTAAAGGAAAGTTGATAGATGAAAGTCGTAAGAAGATTGAAGGTTAAAAGAAGGTTGAAAGATTTAAGTCTTAAGGGAATCCTTTTGAAGGAAAGATCTATAATAATATTCTTTTCTTTTTTTTTAAAGTACTGTATTTTATTAAATTTTTCTAAACTGTTTTAATTATTCTTAATTCTTTTTATTATTTTAATTTCTTCTATGTAAAGCACTTTGAATTGCCATTGTGTATGAAATGTGCTATATAAATAAACTTGCCTTGCCTTTATGTGCAGCTTGTTAGTGAAAGGAAATATGCTCATTTTCTGAGGTTATGGGTGGCTCTTAAAAGAGCCTTTTTTTATTTTTAATTGGTGGTGGTCCTGGATGGTACTGATGGCAGTGGTCCTGATGGTGGTGGGAGTAATTATATAAGGCATTAGATGACAGAATGCTGCCATGCAACTTCACCAGCTGGAGAGGAGAAGTAGGTGGTGTACCTTTGCCTTATTTCCAGTGCTTCCCTAGAGGCATTGTTGCTGCCTGCTTGCTGGATGGGCTGCATGGCAAACTGTGGCTCTGATGGTAGAGGGGCACAACTTATTTCCTCTTCATCAGCATCCTCATAACGTAGGAAATTGTGAAGGATGCATGTGGCCTTCACCACTGCATCTGCCACTTTTGGTGAGACACCAAGCACTCTGTGGTAGAGTCTCCATTGGGCAGCAAGTATCCCAAATGTGCACTCCACCATCCGTCTTGCATGGGAAAGACGGTAATTAAACACACGCTTCTCTCTGTCGAGGTGTTTTCCTGGGTAGGGTCGGAGAAGGTGCCTCTTCAGAGGAAAAGCCTCGTCAAACACATGTGGCACAGGGTGGGGGTCTTCTGCTCCTGGTAATGGTGCATCCTCTGGTAGGTCGAGCGTTTCCTGTTGGAGAGCCTTGCCAAATTCGGAGGCACAGAGTGCCGTCACTGCTTTTCCCGTATGCCCCCACATCCACCATCCGGAAAAGGTACCGGGCATCAACCACTGCTAGAAGGACTATGGAGAAGCTCCCTTTGTGATTGAAATACATGGACCCTGTTGAAGATGGGGCCTGTATTGTAACATGCTTCCCATCGATTGCTCCCAGACAGTTGGGGAAGTTCCACAGCCTATGGAAGTCTTCAGCAATCCTCTTCCAGTGATGTTGTTCAGGGAAGGGCATGTATTCCTGGACCAAGAGTGACCATATTGCCTCACACACTTCTTTTACCACCCTTGCCATTGTGCAGTAATGTAACCCACCCTGTAGCTAAAAGCGATAGATCGGAATGAGTCTCCTGTTGACAGATATCTGAAATAAATACAGAAAAAAGTTGCAAAGGGCAATTAGTTATACATTAAATAAAACATCAATTTAAATCACTATCATTAGTAATAAATTCAATAAGACCTCTAGCCTATTTATATTATGCTTATTTATATAAAAGTATATTCAAATATAGCTGCAAGCAGCAATTATCGGGGCCAAGCGCAAGCAGATGACAGGATATGCCAACATGGCTGAAGGTGTCAGACCAACTGCAACAATGAGCAATTAAAGACATTTAGAGAGGATTTTAGGCGAAATGGCTGAAAAATCATATAAAAAGTAATTCAGAATATGATTTAATGGATTATCACTTTCGACCAATAGGTGGAGCAGTTACAAAACTGATGTGATGTGGTCAGAGTGAAGTGACAATGACACATACAAAGTTTGGTGTCAATATTTCAAGGGATTTCAGAGATAAAGCCTGAATAGTGCTTTTGGCATCATGCCTCAACTTTGCTGCTGCGCTATACGAAAACGGTTTCGTCTATCAACACGAAATCCATAACTTTTAGTCGGCACAGTCTGGAGATGATACGATTCGATTTTGGTGAAAATCGGACAAACGGTCTAGGAGGAGTTCGAAAAAGTAGGTTTTGAATGAAAATCAAGATGGCGGACAGGAAGTTTGGCCAAATAAGGAAAACTTGGTATCTATGTTCTCGGCTTGACCCAGGGAATCTATTAAGACCAGTGGCATTTCAATAGCCAGATTTATTCAAAAGTTATTAGCCTTTTTGGAAATTTTGTTATAACTTTTGACCACTAGGTGGCGCTGTCTCGAAATATTTTGGGTACCTTCAGGGGATGGAGCTGATGGCACATTCTGAGTTTCGTAATATTACACTAATGCATTTGTTTAGTATAGCATTTTATTTCACAAAACTGTATTGAAGTCAATGGGAATTTCATGTTTTGTTCTGTTATAGCGCCACCAAGAGGCTCAGTCACACCATTTTTTTTATGTGTCTTCAGAGTGAGCCCATACATATGTGTGTCAATTTTGGTGAAGATATCTCAATTCGCTTCGGAGTTATAGACATTTATATGAAAAAACACGTAAAAAATTACTGACACATGACTTTGATTGGAATTTACTACCCCTAAACATCAATATTTTTGCATTTGGGCATTGGCATATAGCTATCGACCTATGTTTCCAAACTTCTGACGGTGGTTTCGTCTCGATCGGACTAGCGGTTTCGAAGATATAGCCAAATGTTTTTTAAGCGCTAAATCACAACGCTACACAAACCGTAAGGCGAAACCTAGCATGTTTGGTATCGTGGGACTCGGCAACGATTCAGGACTCTAATGAGATGAGTCTCGTGAAAATAAGTCGACCACACCCAAAGTTATAAGCATTTGGGAGAAAAAAATTCACCACTAGGTGGCGCTGTTTCGAAACTTCTCAGGTTCCTTCAGGACATCGTGATGATGACCAATACCAAGTTTCGTAACAATTCGTTCATGCGTTCATAAAATACAGCATTTTAGCACAAAATTCAAAATGGCTGACAGTCAAAATGGCCGATATGGTCAAATTGGATATCAGTCGAAACGGCATGTTGCCCTGAACCTAACGAGACCAATTTTATGATTTTTGGACAAACTGTTCAAAAGCTATAAGCAAAAATAGCCATTTTCCATATCTCCGGACCAGTAGGTGGCGCTGCGCCGAAACACAGCATGTAGCCTCAGGTCATGCCTGTGATGACATGTACCAAGTTTGGTCTGAATACGATAAACCGTTGCGGAGATAGAGCCCTACGACTGTTTTTGCAGGCGCTACGTAAAATTAGTTTGAGCGTTTTTCGAAAACGGTTTAACGAATCAATTTGAATTCCATAACTTTTGGTCAGCACTGCCTGAAGATGATCTGGTTCAATTTTCGTGCAAATCGGACAAACCATCTAGGACGAGTTCGAAAAAGTAGCTTTTAAGGACAATTCAAAATGGCGGCCATATTGTTATGACGAAAATGACGTCATAGGGTGCAATCGAATTGGCATGAGCTCAGGAATAAGAGAAAAAAAGAATTTTGTTGATTGGACTTACGATTCAAAAGTTATTAGCAAAATAAAAGTGAAACTTTGGACAGGTGGTGGCGCTAGAGGGAATGACTTAGACACACCAAAATTGGTGTATTTAATGTTGGGACTGTCCTCTATCAGAATGTCAAACCATTACAACTTTCCCGCAATCGGTTCTATGGGCTGCCATAGACTCCCAGTCGGAAGAAACGGAAGAATAAATATAGCTGCAAGCAGCCATTACCGGGGCCAAGCAGAATAAGACGACAAGACATGGCTGAAAGTGTCAGATCAACTGCAACAATGAGCAATTAAAGACATTTAAAGAGGATTTTAGGCGAAATGGCTGAAAAATCATAGAAAGAGTAATTAAAAATATGATTTAATTGATTGTCACTTTTGACCATTAGGTGGCGCTGTCTCAAAATATTTTGGGTACCTTCAGGGGATGGTGCTGATGGCACATTCTGAGTTTCGTAATATTACACCAATGCATTTGTTCAGTATAGCATTTTATTTCACAAAACTGTATTGAAGTCAATGGGAATTTCATGTTTTGTTCTGTTATAGCGCCACCAAGAGGCTCAGTCCCACAATTTTTTGTACGTGTCCTCAGAGTGAGCCCATACATATGTGTGTCAATTTTGGTGAAAATATCTCAATTCGCTTCGGAGTTATAGACATTTATATGAAAAAACACGAAAAAAATGACTGACACATGACTTTGATTGGAAATTATTACCCCTAAACATCAATATTTTCGCATTTGGGCATTGGCGTATAGCTATCGACCTATGTTTCCAAACTTCTGACGGTGGTTTCGTCTCGATCGGACTAGCGGTTTCAAAGATATAGCCAAATGTTTTTTAAGCGCTAAATCACAACGCTACACAAACCGTAAGGCAAAACCTAGCATGTTTGGTATCGTAGGACTCGGCAACGATTCAGGAGTCTAAAAAGATGAGTTTCGTGAAAATAAGTTGACCACACCCAAAGTTATAAGCATTTGGAAAAAAAAATTCACCACTAGGTGGCGCTGTTTCGAAACTTCTCAGGCTCATTCAGGGCATTGTGCTGATGACCCATACCACGTTTCGTAACAATCCGTTCATGCAGTCATAAAATACAGAATTTTAGCACAAAATTCAAAATGGCCGACAGCCAAAATGACCGATATGGTCAAATTGGACATCAGTCGACTCGGCATGTTGCCCTGAATCTAACGAGACCAATTTTATGATTTTTGGACAAACTGTTCAGAAGTTATAAGCAAAAATAGCCATTTTTCATATCTCCGGACCAGTAGGTGGCGCTGCGCCGAAACACAGCATGTAGCCTCAGGTCATGCTTGTGAGTACAAGTACCAAGTTTGGTCTGAATACGATAAACCGTTGCGGAGATACGGCCTTACGACCGTTTTTGCTAGCGCTACGTAAAATGTATTCGTGCGTTTATCGAAAACGGTTTGACGAATCAATTTGAATTCCATAACTTTTTGTCAGCACTACCTGAAGATGATCTGGTTCAATTTTCGTGCAAATCGGACAAACCGTCTAGGACGAGTTCGAAAAAGTAGGTTTTTAGAAAAATTCAAAATGGCGGCCATATTTTAATGACGTAAAATTACGTCATAGGGTGCAATCGAATTGCCATGAGCTCAGAAATCAGAGTAAACAAGAATTTAGCTGATTGGCCTTACGGTTCAAAAGTTATTAGCAAAATAAAAGTGAAATTTTGGACAGGTGGTGGCGCTAGAGGGAATGACTTAGAAACACCAAAATTGGTGTATTTAATGTTGGGACTGTCCTCTATCAGAATGTCAAACCAAAACAACTTTCCCGCGCTCGGTTCTATGGGCTGCCATAGACTCCCATGGCGGAAGAAGAATAATAATAAATATAGCTGCAAGCAGCCATTACCGGGGCCAAGCACAATCAGACGACAAGACATGCCAACATGTCTGAAAGTGTCAGACCAACTGCAACAATGAGCAATTAAAGACATTTAAAGAGGATTTTAGACGAAATGGCTGAAAAATCATAGAAACAGTCAATAAAAATATGATTTAATGAATTATCACTTTTGACCAATAGGTGGCGCAGTTACAAATCTGATGTGATGTGGTCAGAGTGAAGTGACAATGACACATACAAAGTTTGGTGTCAATATGTCAAGGCATTGCAGAGATAAAGCCTGAATAGTGCTATTAGCATCATGCCTCAACTTTGCTGCTGCGCTATACGAAAACGGTTTGGTCTACCCACACGAAATCCATAACTTTGAGTCGGCAGAGTCTGGAGATGATACGATTCGATTTTGGTGAAAATCCGACAAACGGTCTAGGAGGAGTTCGAAAAAGTAGGTTTTGAATGAAAATCAAGATGGCGGACAGGAAGTTTGGCCAAATAAGGTAAACTTGGTATCTATGTTCTCGGCTTGACCCAAGGAATCTATTAAGACCAGTGGCATTTCAGTAGCCAGATTTATTCAAAAGTTATTAGCCTTTTTGTAAATGTTGTTATAAGTTTTGACCACTAGGTGGCGCTGTTTCGAAATATTTTGAATACCTTTAGGGGATGATGCTGATGGCACATTCTGAGTTTTGTAATATTACACTAATGCATTTGTTTAGTATAGCACTTTATTTCACAAAACTGTATTGAAGTCAATGGGAATTTCATGTTTTGTTCTATTATAGCGCCACCAAGAGGCTCAGTCCCACAATTTTTTTTATGTGTCCTCAGAGTGAGCCCATACATATGTGTGTCGATTTTGGTGAAAATATCTCAATTCGCTTCAGAGTTATAGACATTTATATGAAAAAACACGTAAAAAATGACTGACACATGACTTTGATTGGAATTTACTACCCCTAAACATCAATATTTTCGCATTTGGGCATTGGCGTATATCTACCGACCTATGTTTCCAAACTTCTGACGGTGGTTTCGTCTCGATCGGACAAACGGTTTCGAAGATATAGCCAAATGTTTTTTAAGCGCTAAATCACAACGCTACACAAACCGTGAGGCGAAACCTAGCATGTTTGGTATCGTTGGACTCGGCAAGGATTCAGGAGTCTAATGAGATGAATTTGGTGAAAATAAGTCAACCACACCCAAAGTTATAAGCATTTGAAAAAAAAAATTCACCACTAGGTGGCGCTGTTTCGAAACTTCTCACGCTCCTTCAGAACATCGTGCTGATGACCCATACCAAGTTTCGTAACAATCCGTTCATGCGTTCTTAAAATACAGCATTTTAGCACAAAATTCAAAATGGCCGACAGTCAAAATGGCCGATATGGTAAAATTTGATATCAGTCGACTCGGCATGTTGCCCTGAATCTAACGAGACCAATTTTATGATTTTTGGACAAATTGTTCAGAAGTTATAAGCAAAAATAGCCCTTTTTCATATCTCCGGACCAGTAGGTGGCGCTGCGCCGAAACGCAGCATGTAGCCTCAGGTCATGCTTGTGATGACCTGTACCAATTTTGGTCTGAATCCGATAAAACGTTGCGGAGATACAGCCCTACGACTGTTTTCGCAAGCGCTACGTAAAATGTGTTCGAGCGTTATTCGAAAACGGTTTGACGAATCAATTTGAATTCCATAACTTTTGGTCAGCACTGCCTGAAGATGATCTGGTTCAATTTTCGTGCAAATCGGACAAACCGTCTAGGACGAGTTCGAAAAAGTAGCTTTTTCAGCACATTCAAAATGGCGGCCATATTTATAAGCCAGAAAATGACGTCATAGGGTGCAATCGAATCGTCATGAGCTCAGGAATCAGAGGAAAAAAGAATTTTGTTGATTGGCCAAATGGTTCAAAAGTTATTAGCATAATAAAAGTGAAACTTTGGACAGTTGGTGGCGCTAGAGGGATTGGTTTTAAGACACCAAATTTGCTATGGTGACTTTTCAGATGGTCATCTACCAGTGTGCCAAATTTAATAACTTTCCCGCAAGCGGTTCTATGGGCTGCCATAGACGCCTAGTCGGAAGAAATAACAGAATAATAATAATAAGAACCGGAACAAATACAATAGGTGCCTCCGCACCTTCGGTGCTTGGCCCCTAAATATAGCTGCAAGCAGCCATTACCGGGGCCAAGCAGAATAAGACGACAAGACATGGCTGAAAGTGTCAGATCAACTGCAACAATGAGCAATTAAAGACATTTAAAGAGGATTTTAGGCGAAATGGCTGAAAACTCATAGAAAGAGTAATTAAAAATATGATTTAATTGATTGTCACTTTTGACCATTAGGTGGCGCTGTCTCAAAATATTTTGGGTACCTTCAGGGGATGGTGCTGATGGCACATTCTGAGTTTCGTAATATTACACCAATGCATTTGTTCAGTATAGCATTTTATTTCACAAAACTGTATTGAAGTCAATGGGAATTTCATGTTTTGTTCTGTTATAGCGCCACCAAGAGGCTCAGTCCCACAATTTTTTTTATGTGTCCTCAGAGTGAGCCCATACATATGTGTGTCGATTTTGGTGAAAATATCTCAATTCGCTTCAGAGTTATAGACATTTATATGAAAAAACACGTAAAAAATGACTGACACATGACTTTGATTGGAATTTACTACCCCTAAACATCAATATTTTCGCATTTGGGCATTGGCGTATAGCTATCGACCTATGTTTCCAAACTTCTGACGGTGGTTTCGTCTCGATCGGACAAACGGTTTCGAAGATATAGCCAAATGTTTTTTAAGCGCTAAATCACAACGCTACACAAACCATGAGGCGAAACCTAGCATGTTTGGTATCGTTGGACTCGGCAAGGATTCAGGAGTCTAATGAGATGAGTTTGGTGAAAATAAGTCAACCACACCCAAAGTTATAAGCATTTGGAAAAAAAAATTCACCACTAGGTGGCGCTGTTTCGAAACTTCTCACGCTCCTTCAGAACATCGTGCTGATGACCCATACCAAGTTTCGTAACAATCCGTTCATGCGTTCTTAAAATACAGCATTTTAGCACAAAATTCAAAATGGCCGACAGTCAAAATGGCCGATATGGTAAAATTGTATATCAGTCGACTCGGCATGTTGACCTGAATCTAACGAGACCAATTTTATGATTTTTGGACAAACCATTCAGAAGTTATAAGCAAAAATAGCCATTTTTCATATCTCCGGACCAGTAGGTGGCGCTGCGCCGAAACGCAGCATGTAGCCTCAGGTCATGCTTGTGATGACATGTACCAATTTTGGTCTGAATCCGATAAAGCGTTGCGGAGATACAGCCCTACGACTGTTTTCGCAAGCGCTACGTAAAATGTGTTCGAGCGTTATTCAAAAACGGTTTGACGAATCAATTTGAATTCCATAACTTTTTGTCAGCACTGCCTGAAGATGATCTGGTTCAATTTTCGTGCAAATCGGACAAACCGTCTAGGACGAGTTCGAAAAAGTAGCTTTTTCAGCACATTCAAAATGGCGACCATATTTATAAGCCGGAAAATGACGTCATAGGGTGCAATCGAATCGGCATGAGCTCAGGAATCAGAGGAAAAAAGAATTTTGTTGATTGGCCTTACGCTTCAAAAGTTATTAGCATAATAAAAGTGAAACTTTGGACAGGTGGTGGCGCTAGAGGGAGTGACTTAGAAACACCAAAATTGGTGTATTTAATGTTGGGACTGTCCTCTATCAGAATGTCAAACCAAAACAACTTTCCCGCAATCGGTTCTATGGGCTGCCATAGACGCCCAGTCGGAAGAAGAAGAATAATAATAATTAAAGCTGCAAGCAGCATTTAGCGGGGCCAAGCACAATCAGATGACAAGACATGCCAACATTGCTGAAAGTGTCAGACCAACTGCAACAATGAGCAATTAAAGACATTAAAGAGGATTTTAGGCAAAATGCCTGAAAATTCATAGAAACAGTAAATAAAAATACGATTTAATGCATTATCACTTTCGACCAAGAGGTGGCGCAGTTACAAAACTGATGTGATGTGGTCAGAGTGAAGTGACAATGACACATACAAAGTTTGGTGTCAATATGTCAAGGCATTGCAGAGATAAAGCCTGAATAGTGCTTTTAGCATCATGCCTCAACTTTGCTGTTGCGCTACACGAAAACGGTTTCGTCAATCGAGACGAAATCGATAACTTTTAGTCGGCACGGTCTGGAGATGATACGATTCGATTTTGGTGAAAATCGGACAAACGGTGTAGGAGGAGTTCGAAAATGTATGTTTTGAATGAAAATCAAGATGGCGGACAGGAAGTTAGGCCAAATAAGGAAAACTATGGCTGCGTTCCAAACCGCATACTTCCCTACTATTTAGTATGGGAAAAAGAGTAGGCAAGCGAAAAAGTATGTATGAATCCAAAAGAGTAGGCGAGAATTACCTGGGTGACGTACTAATTATCGCGAGATTCGGACTTAAGTGCGTTCGAATATGCCTACTTTCCTACTATATAGTAGGCGAAAACAGTACGTGAAGGAAGCAGTACGTTCGAAACATCAGTATTCATAAAAGAGTAGGCGAGAAGTTCCCGGATGGCTTACTGCTTCCGCCCAGATTTTTGAGTGCTGATCCGTGGATACTCTTCTATCCCAGGAGGCCACGCGAGAGGATACGTCATAAAAAAGAAGAAGAAGGATAGGTCATACTCGAACGTGACGGAAAGGATGACGGACGAGACTGTTTTCAAATGTGAGTATTAAAACAAATGATCGCATGTGTTGAACTACTGTACAGTAAACTGTTGAATTGTTGAAGATGTAAAGACGCTATATTTGTGATTTTGCTGTAAATCACATTTTATTATGTAGCTAACAGAGGAGCTCCAGCAAGGACACATACGTCACCAAAGTGGATTTGCATACATTTTAAACCGTATACATCTTAAATACAATTACTAAATGTCTATTTAATATCTGGCAAGAAAATCTTCTATAAGAATTGCAGATTACTACGTCTAATAGATATGAAATAGGCATCTGAGTGATGTGTGCTATTATGTAGAACAAATCTATAACTAAACATAAGTTATCTATTTTATTTGTCCATTACTGTTGATAAATTGAGGAACATTTATGTTGGATAAAAAGTTAAAACAACCTCAACATGTAAATGTAGTGTTGAGTTCATAAATCACAGAGGTAATGTGAATCTCGTCTGGATGTTACAGGGACAGATGAACAGTGTGTTTATCCGGTGGAGAGTGGCTCATGAAGCTGAATGCTGCCATCAAAGGCTTTGTGACATTACAGAAATGAATAAATATTTAAATCTTAAGTTGTAGTTTATTTTAATTATTGTAATTTCAAACAGAGCTATTACAGCACTTTTCTGATTCTTGATTTCTGTGCATTTGCTGCAGATCTTTTGTGGTGGAGCAGGACCTGCAAAGAAAGATGATGGCGACATTTGTGGAAAAAAAGCGTTTTTGTCTTCTAAATAATACTGAAATCAAATGACATTGTGCGGTTAAATGACTGCTTTTGTGTTATGTTTGTGCATTTTTGTAGGATCTGAAATGTCAGCAGGCTGGTGTGAGCACTGAGGATGAGGAGCCCAGAGCTGAATCCTGGAGATGGTGCCATGGACGAGAGCCTCCATCACTCCACCAGCCCTTACGAGACCCTCCATCACTCCACCTGCCCTTATTGCCTCAGATTGTGAAGCACAACACATCACGCAACAACCTCCGACACAAAGGCACGGCTCACCTCTGGCGGTCAGCTGATTCATCAGAATAAAGCCGCAGAATGGGAACCGCTGTGTTGAGATGGCAGAAGGATGTGGGGTTCAGCGCCTGTAGCCTATATACATACATGATTGTAGTTTGAATAAAGCTTTGTTTCATGTGTTGACTTGTATATGCATTCTTTGACTAATTTATTACGGTAATATTTCTCATTGTTGTCAGTAAATAAAATATAATTATTTAATTAATGCTTTATTTATTGTTTGAATGAAAATGTAGATATGTTCACGTACACATCTAGAGTGTATTCATACATAGCTATTTCAAATGACATACATTACATTTAGTTTGTTTTATTGAATTATATCATTTTCAGTAAAAAGTAATATAATTAATTGGTCAGCACAAGTTGTTATTGTATGTTTTGGGGTGGGATAGCAATGCAATTCATTCTGGGGTAAAATTAATTTTTAATAATGATACTTAGCCTAAATTTTTCGAGTATAAAATCAACAGTTTTCTCCAAAGGCGAATCTTCACACAGCTGCCCAACGTCTCCTTTGTGCAGACATTACAAACGCTGAGGAAAACCGTCCTAGGTAGGGCTGTCCAGTTACTGATGTTATGAGGTATATATATATATATGCATGTATATATATATATATATATATATATATATATATATCATGGGTTTGCAAACATAATATGAGATTTTATACACAAGAAAAAGTAACCTATAAGGTTGAATATCTTAATACATATTTTCTTAATTAATGATATAATACATTTAAAAAATGCATTTTTTGTTATTTATAAGCCTGAGGGATGAAACGAGAGTTAAATTTAACAGGAAAAAGAGGAAAACAAAGCAGTAAGCCACTTTTGCTTATGGATGAAAATGTTTGGATATAAAATAAAGAAATCAACAACATAGTCAAGAGATGACAATTTTGGGATTTCGTTATAAAAATAAATATCGTTAAGGATAAAACGGTGGGTCACATTAGTAGGGTTAAATATAAGAACTTAAATCAACCCTAAATGTACTCACAAAATAAATGGGCAGCAGTTTCTTCAAAAAGACCACAAAATGAGCAAGTTTAATCAATATCAAGATATTTACAGATAGATGAATTAAACGTGTCGTTCAAATCTTTTAAGTTGTTGCGCGTGTGATAACGCGTCGTAGGTCACATGATAACGTCAACATGGCAGATGTCCGGTTCACATTCATACTCAACGAGATCTGGCTATAAAGTACCTACTCTTTTAGCGCTCGTTAAGTAAGTACTTATTGAAATTGAGTACCTACTCATTGAGTATGCGGTTTGGAACGCAGCCTCTGTTTCTATGTTCTCGGCTTGACCCAAGGAATCTATTAATACCAGTGGCATTTCAATGGGCAGATTTATTCAACAGTTATTAGCATTTTTAGAAGTTTTGTTATAACTTTTGACCAAAAGGTGGCGCTGTCTTGAAATATGTTGGGTACTTTCAGGAAATGGTGCTGAAGGCACTTTCTGAGTTTCATTAAATAACACCAATGCATTTGTTTAGTATAGCATTTTATTTCACAAAACTGTATTGAAGTCAATGGGAATTTCATGTTTTGTTCTATTATAGCGCCACCAAGAGGCTCAGTCACACCATTTTTTTTACGTGTCCTCAGAGTGAGCCCATACATATCTCTGTCAATTTTGGTGAAAATATCTCAATTCGCTTCGGAGTTATAGACATTTATATGAAAAAACACGTAAAAAATGACTGACACATGACTTTGATTGAATTTTACTACCCCTTACTATCAATATTTTCGCATTTGGGCATTGGCGTATAGCTATCGACCTATGTTTCCAAACTTCTGACGGTGGTTTCGTCTCGATCAGACTAGCGGTTTCGCAGATATAGCCAAATGTTTTTTAAGCGCTAAATCACAACGCTACACAAACCGTAAGGCGAAACCTAGCATGTTTGGTATCGTAGGACTCGGCAAGGATTCAGGAGTCTAATTAGATGAGTCTCGTGAAAATAAGTCGACCACACCCAAAGTTATAAGCATTTGAATAAAAAGATTAACCACTAGGTGGCGCTGTTTCAAAACTTCTCAGGCTCCTTCAGGACATCGTGCTGATGACCCATACCAAGTTTCGTAACAATCCGTTCATGCGTTCTTAAAATACAGCATTTTAGCACAAAATTCAAAATGGCCGACAGTCAAAATGGCCGATACTGTAAAATTGGATATCAGTCGACTCGGCATTTTGCCCTGAATCTAACAAGACCAATTTTATGATTTTTGGACAAACTGTTCAGAAGTTATAAGCAAAAATAGCCATTTTTCATATCTCTGGACCAGTAGGTGGCGCTGCGCCGAAACGCAGCATGTAGCCTCAGGTCATGCTTGTGATGACATGTACCAAGTTTGGTCTGAATACGATAAAGCGTTGCGAAGATACAGCCTTACGACTGTTTTCGCAAGCGCTACGTAAAATTTGTTCGAGCGTTTATTGAAAACGGTTTGACAAATCAACTAGATTTTAATAACTTTTTGTCAGCACTGCCTGAAGATGATCTGGTTCAATTTTCGTGCAAATCGGAGAAACTGTCTAGGAGGAGTTCGAAAAAGTAAGTTTTGAGAATAATTCAACATGGCGGCCATGTTTTTATGACGGAAAATGACGACATAGGGTGCAATCGAATCGGCATGAGCTCAGGAATCAGAGGAAATAAGAATTTTGTTGATTGGCCTTACGGTTCAAAAGTTATTAGCAAAACAAAAGTGAAATTTTGGACAGGTGGTGGCGCTAGAGGGAATGACTTAGACACACCAAAATTGGTGTATTTAATGTTGGGACTGTCCTCTATCAGAATGTCAAACCATTACAACTTTCCCGCAATCGGTTCTATGGGCTGCCATAGACTCCCAGAGTGGAAGAAGAATAATAATAATAATTAAAGCTGCAAGCAGCATTTAGCGGGGCCAAGCACAATCAGATGACAAGACATGCCAACATTGCTGAAAGTGTCAGACCAACTGCAACAATGAGCAATTAAAGACATTAAAGAAGATTTTAGGCAAAATGCCTGAAAATTCATAGAAACAGTAAATAAAAATATGATGTAATGCATTATCACTTTCTACCAATAGGTGGCGCAGTTACAAAACTGATGTGATGTGGTCAGAGTGAAGTGACAATGACACATACAAAGTTTGGTGTCAATATGTCAAGGCATTGCAGAGATAAAGCCTGAATAGTGCAATTAGCATCATGCCTCAACTTTGCTGCTGCGCTATACGAAAATGGTTTCGTCAATCGAGACGAAATCGATAAGTTTTAGTCGGCACGGTCTGGAGATGATACGATTCGATTTTGGTGAAAATCGGACAAACGGTGTAGGAGGAGTTCGAAAATGTATGTTTTGAATGAAAATCAAGATGGCGGACAGGAAATTAGGCCAAATAAGGAAAACTTGGTTTCTATGTTCTCGGCTTGACCCAAGCAATCTATTAATACCAGTGGCATTTCAATAGGCAGATTTATTCAAAAGTTATTAGCATTTTTAGAAGTTTTGTTATAACTTTTGACCACTAGGTGGCGCTGTCTTGAAATATGTTGGGTACTTTCAGGAAATGGTGTTGAAGGCACTATCTGAGTTTCATTAAATAACACCAATGCATTTGTTTAGTATAGCATTTTATTTCACAAAACTGTATTGAAGTCAATGGGAATTTCATGTTTTGTTCTATTATAGCGCCACCAAGAGGCTCAGTCACACCATTTTTTTTATGTGTCCTCAGAGTGAGCCCATACATATGTGTGTCAATTTTGGTGAAAATATCTCAATTCGCTTCGGAGTTATAGACATTTGTATGAAAAAACACGTAAAAAATGACTGACACATGACTTTGATTGGATTTTACTACCCTTTACTATCAATATTTTCACATTTGGGCATTGGCGTATAGCTATCGACCTATGTTTTCAAACTTCTGACGGTGGTTTCGTCTCGATCAGACTAGCGGTTTCGAAGATATAGCCAAATGTTTTTTAAGCGCTAAATCACAACGCTACACAAACCGTAAGGTGAAACCTAGCATGTTTGGTATCGTAGGATTCGGCAAGGATTCAGCAGTCTAATTAGATGAGTTTCGTGAAAATATGTCGACCACACCCAAAGTTATAAGCATTTGAATAAAAAGATTAACCACTAGGTGGCGCTGTTTTGAAACTTCTCAGGCTCCTTCAGGACATCGTGATGATGACCCATACCAAGTTTCGTAACAATCCGTTCATGCGTTCTTAAAATACAGCGTTTTAGCACAAAATTCAAAATGGCCGACAGTCAAAATGGCCGATATGGTAAAATTGGATATCAGTCGACTCGGCATTTTGCCCTGAATCTAACGAGACCAATTTTATGATTTTTGGACAAACTGTTCAGAAGTTATAAGCAAAAATAGCCATTTTTCATATCTCTGGACCAGTAGGTGGCGCTGGGCCGAAACGCAGCATGTAGCCTCAGGTCATGCTTGTGATGACATGTACCAAGTTTGGTCTGAATACGATAAAGCGTTGCGAAGATACAGCCTTACGACTGATTTCGCAAGCGCTACGTAAAATTTGTTCGAGCGTTTATTGAAAACGGTTTGACAAATCAACTAGATTTTAATAACTTTTTGTCAGCACTGCCTGAAGATGATCTGGTTCAATTTTCGTGCAAATCGGACAAACTGTCTAGGACGAGTTCGAAAAAGTAGGTTTTGAGAATAATTCAAAATGGCGGCCATGTTTTTATGACGGAAAATGACGTCATAGGGTGCAATCGAATCGTCATGAGCTCAGGAATCAGAGGAAAAAAGAAGTTTGTTGATTGGCCTTACGGTTCAAAAGTTATTAGCAAAACAAAAGTGAAATTTTGGACAGGTGGTGGCGCTAGAGGGAATGACTTAGAAACACCAAAATTGGTGTATTTAATGTTGGGAATGTCCTCTATCAGAATGTCAAACCAAAACAACTTTCCCGCAATCGGTTCTATGGGCTGCCATAGACTCCAAGAGCGGAAGAAGAATAATAATAATAATAATAATAATAATAATAAGAACGGGAACAGATACAATAGGTGCCCGCACCTTCGGTGCTTGGCCCCTAATAATAATAATAATAATAATAATAATAATAAGAACGGGAACAGATACAATAGGTGCCCGCACCTTCGGTGCTTGGCCCCTAATAATAATAAGAACCGGAACAAATACAATAGGTGCCTCCGCACCTTCGGTGCTTGGCCCCTAATAAATATAGCTGCAAGCAGCAATTATCGGGGCCAAGTGCAAGCAGATGACAGGATATGCCAACATGGCTGAAGGTGTCAGACCAACTGCATCAATGAGCAATTAAATACATTTAAAGAGGATTTTAGGTCAAATGGCTGAAAAATCACATAAATTGTCATTCAAAATATGATTTAAATGATTATCACTTTCGACCAATAGGTGGCGCAGTTACAAAACTGATGTGATGTGGTCAGAGTGAAGTGACAATGACACATACAAAGTTTGGTGTCAATATGTCAAGGCATTGCAGAGATAAAGCCTGAATAGTGCTTATAGCATCATGCCTCAACTTTGCTGCTACGCTATACGAAAACAGTTTCGTGTATCGACACGAAATCCATAACTTTTAGTCGGCACGGTTTGGAGATGATACGATTCGATTTTGGTGAAAATCGGACAAACGGTCTAGGAGGAGTTCGAAAAAGTAGGTTTTGACTGAAAATCAAGATGGCGGACAGGAACTTCGGCCAAATAAGGAAAACTTGGTATCTATGTTCTCGGCTTGACCCAAGGAATCTATTAAGACCAGTGGCATTTCAAAAGCCAGATTTATTCAAAAGTTATTAGCCTTTTTGGAAATTTTGTCATAACATTTGATCACTAGGTGGCGCTGTCTCGAAATATTTTGGGTACCTTCAGGGGATGGTGCTGATGGCACATTCTGAGTATCGTAATATTACACCAATGCATTTGTTTACTATAGCATTTTAATTCACAAAACTGTATTGAAGTCAATGGGAAATTCATGTTTTGTTCTGTTATATCGCCACCAAGAGACTCAGTCCCACCATTTTTTTTATGTGTCCTCAGAGTGAGCCCATGCATATTTGTGTCAATTTTGGTGAAAATATCTCAATTCGCTTCGGAGTTATAGACATTTATATGAAAAAACACGAAAAAAATTACTGACACATGACTTTGATTGGAATTTACTACCCCTAAACATCAATATTTTCACATTTGGGCATTGGCGTATAGCTATCGACCTATGTTTCCAAACTTCTGACGGTGGTTTCGTCTCGATCGGACAAGCGGTTTCAAAGATATAGCCAAATGTTTTTTAAGCGCTAAATCACAACGCTACACAAACCATAAGGCGAAACCTAACATGTTTGGTATCGTTGGACTCGGCAACGATTCAGGAGTCTAAAGAGATGAGTCTCGTGAAAATAAGTTGACCACACCCAAAGTTATAAGCATTTGGAAGCATTTGGGGAAAAAAAATCACCACTAGATGGCACTGTTTCGAAACTTCTCAGACTCCTTCAGGACATCGTGCTGATGACCCATACAGAGTTTCGTAACGATACGTTCATGCATGCCTAAAATACAGCATTTTAGCACATAATTCAAAATGGCCGACAGCCAAAATGGCTGATCTGGGAAAATTGGATATCAGTCGACTCAGCATGACGTCCTGAATCTAACGAGACAACGTTTATGATTTTTGGGCAATCCATTCAGAAGTTATAAGCAAAAACAGCCATTTTTCATATCTCCGGACCAGTAGGTGGCACTATGACGAAACGCAGCATGTAGCCTCAGGTCATGCTTGTGATGATATGGACCAAGTTTGGTCTGAATATGATAAAGTGTTGAGGAGATACAAGCTTGTGTCTGTTTTCGTTAGCGCTACGTAAAATTTGTTTGCGCGGTATTCGAGAACAGTTTGACGAATCAACACGAATTCCATAACTTTTTGTCGGCATGGTCTGGAGATGATCTGGTTCAATTTTCGTGAAAATCGGAGTAACGGTCTAGGAGGAGTTTGAAAAAGTATGTTTTTCAGAAAATTCAAAATGGTGGAAAAATTTCCATGACGGAAAATGACGTCATAGGGTGCAGTCGAATCGTCCTGAGCCAAGGAATAAGAGGAAAAAAGAATTTTGTTTCTAGCCCTTGTGGTTCAAAAGTTATTAGCATAAACATGAGTGTAACTTTGGACAGCTGGTGGCGCTAGAGGGAATGAATTGGAGACTCCAAATTTGCTATGCTGATAGGTCAGACTCTCCTCTATCAGTGTGCCAAATTTGATAACTTTCCCGCAAGCGGTTCTATGGGCTGCCATAGACTCCCAGTCGGAAAAATGAAGAATAATAATAAATATAGCTGCAAGCAGCAATTATCGGGGCCAAGCGCAAGCAGATGACAGGATATGCCAACATGGCTGAAGGTGTCAGACCAACTGCAACAATGAGCAATTAAAGACATTTAAAGAGGATTTTAGGTGAAATGGCTGACAAATCATATAAAAAGTCATTCAAAATATGATTTAATGGATTATCACTTTCGACCAATAGGTGGAGCAGTTACAAAACTGATGTGATGTGGTCAGAGTGAAGTGACAATGATACATACAAAATTTGGTGTCAATATGTCAAGGCATTACAGAGATAAAGCCTGAATAGTGCTTTTGGCATCATGACTCAACTTTGCTGCTGCACTATACGAAAACGGTTTCGTCTATCGACACGAAATCCATAACTTTTAGGCGGCACAGTCTGGAGATGATATGATTCGATTTTGGTGAAAATCGGACAAACGGTCTAGGAGGAGTTCGAAAAAGTAGGTTTTGAATGAAAATCAAGATGGTGGACAGGAAGTTCGGCCAAATAAGGAAAACTTGGTATCTATGTTGTCGGCTTGACCCAAGGAATCTATTAAGACCAGTGGCATTTCGATAGGCCGATTTATTCAAAAGTTATTAGCCTTTTTGGAGAAATGTTTATAAATTTTGACCACTAGGTGGCGCTGTCTTGAAATATTTTGGGAACCTTCAGGCTATGGTGTTGATGGCACATTCTGAGTTTCGTAATATTACACCAATGCATTTGTTTAGTAAAGCATTTTCTTTCACAAAACTGTATTGAAGTCAATGGGAATTTCATGTTTTGTTCTATTATATCGCCACCAAGAGGCTCAGTCCCACCATTTTTTTTATGTGTCCTCAGAGTGAGCCCATACATATGTTTTTCAATTTTGGTGAAAATATCTCAATTTGCTTTGGAGTTATAGACATTTATATGAAAAAACACGTAAAAAATGACTGACACATGACTTTGATTGGATTTTACTACCCCTTACTATCAATATTTTTGCATTTGGGCATTGGCGTATAGCTATCGACCTATGTTTCCAAACTTCTGACGGTGGTTTCGTCTCGATCGGACTAGCGGTTTCGAAGATATAGCCAAATGTTTTTTAAGCGCTAAATCACAACGCTACACAAACCGTAAGGCGAAACCGAGCATGTTTGGTATCGTTGGACTCGGCAACGATTCAGGAGTCTAAAGAGATGACTCTTGTGAAAATAAGTCGACCACACCCAGAGTTATAAGCATTTGGGAAAAAAGATTAACCACTAGGTGGCGCTGTTTCGAAACTTCTCAGGCTCCTTCAGGACATCGTGCTGATGACCCATACTGAGTTTCGTAACAATCCGTTCATGCGTTCATAAAATATAGCATTTTAGCACATAATTCAAAATGGCCGACAGCCAAAATGGCTGATCAGGGAAAATTGGATATCAGTCGACTCAGCATGTCACCCTGAATCTAACGAGACCACTTTTATGATTTTTGAACAAACCATTCAGAAGTTATAAGCAAAAACAGCCATTTTTCATATCTCCGGACCAGTAGGTGGCACTACACCGAAACGCAGCATTTAGCCTCAGGTCATGCTTGTGGTGATATGTACCAAGTTTGGTCTGAATACGATAAAGCGTTGCGGAGATACAGGCTTGTGTCTGTTTTCGCAAGCGCTACGTAAAATTTGTTTGCGTGGTATTCGAGAACGGTTTGACAAATCAACACCAATTCCATAACTTTTTGTCGGCATGGTCTGAAGATGATCTGATTCAATTTTCGTGGAAATTGGAGCAACGGCCTAGGAGGAGTTCGGAAAAGTAGGTTTTTCGGAAAATTCAAAATGGCGGAAAAATATTATGACGGAAAATGACGTCATAGGGTGCTTTCGAATTGTCATGAGCTCAGGAATCAGAGGAAAAAAGAATTTTGTTTCTAGCCCTTGTGGTTCAAAAGTTATTAGCATAAACATGAGTGCAACTTTGGACAGTTGGTGGCGCTAGAGGGATTGGTTTTAAGACACCAAATTTGCTATGGTGACAGATTGGCCTGTCCTCTATCACGGTGCCAAATTTCATAACTTTCCCGCAAGCGGTTCTATGGGCTGCCATAGACACCAAGTCGGAAGAAAAAGAAGAATAATAATAATAATAATAATAATAAGAACGCGAACGAAAACAATAGGTGCCTAGCACCTTCGGTGCTTGGCCCCTAATAATAGGAACGGGAACAGATACAATAGGTGCCTACGCACCTTCGGTGCTTGGCCCCTAATAAGAACGGGAACAGATACAATAGGTGCCTCCGCACCTTCGGTGCTTGGCCCCTAATAATAAGAACGGGAACAGATACAATAGGTGCCTCCGCACCTTCGGTGCTTGGCCCCTAAATATAGCTGCAAGCAGCAATTACCGGGGCCAAGCAGAATAAGACGACAAGACATGCCAAAATGTCTGAAAGTGTCAGACCAACTGCAACAATGAGCAATTAAAGACATTTAAAGAGGATTTTAGACGAAATGGCTGAAAAATCATAGAAACAGTCAATAAAAATATGATTTAATGCATTATCACTTTTGACCAATAGGTGGCGCAGTTACAAAACTGATGTGATGTGGTCAGAGTGAAGTGACAATGACACATACAAAGTTTGGTGTCAATATGTCAAGGCATTGCAGAGATAAAGCCTGAATAGTGCTATTAGCATCATGCCTCAACTTTCCTGCTGCGCTATACGAAAACTGTTTGGTCTACCCACACGAAATCCATAACTTTGAGTCGGCACAGTCTGGAGATGATACGATTCGATTTTGGTGAAAATCGGACAAACGGTCTAGGAGGAGTTCGAAAAAGTAGGTTTTGAATGAAAATCAAGATGGCGGACAGGAAGTTTGGCCAAATAAGGTAAACTTGGTATCTATGTTCTCGGCTTGACCCAAGGAATCTATTAAGACCAGTGGCATTTCAGTAGCCAGATTTATTCAAAAGTTATTAGCCTTTTTGTAAATGTTGTTATAAGTTTTGACCACTAGGTGGCGCTGTTTCGAAATATTTTGAATACCTTTAGGGGATGATGCTGATGGCACATTCTGAGTTTTGTAATATTACACTAATGCATTTGTTTAGTATAGCACTTTATTTCACAAAACTGTATTGAAGTCAATGGGAATTTCATGTTTTGTTCTATTATAGCGCAACCAAGAGGCTCAGTCCCACAATTTTTTTTATGTGTCCTCAGAGTGAGCCCATACATATGTGTGTCGATTTTGGTGAAAATATCTCAATTCGCTTCAGAGTTATAGACATTTATATGAAAAAACACGTAAAAAATGACTGACACATGACTTTGATTGGAATTTACTACCCCTAAACATCAATATTTTCGCATTTGGGCATTGGTGTTTAACTATCGACCTATGTTTCCAAACTTCTGACGGTGGTTTCGTCTCGATCGGACAAACGGTTTCGAAGATATAGCCAAATGTTTTTTAAGCGCTAAATCACAACGCTACACAAACCGTGAGGCGAAACCTAGCATGTTTGGTATCGTTGGACTCGGCAAGGATTCAGGAGTCTAATGAGATGAGTTTGGTGAAAATAAGTCAACCACACCCAAAGTTATAAGCATTTGAAAAAAAAAATTCACCACTAGGTGGCGCTGTTTCGAAACTTCTCACGCTCCTTCAGAACATCGTGCTGATGACCCATACCAAGTTTCGTAACAATCCGTTCATGCGTTCTTAAAATACAGCATTTTAGCACAAAATTCAAAATGGCCGACAGTCAAAATGGCCGATATGGTAAAATTTTATATCAGTCGACTCGGCATGTTGACCTGAATCTAACGAGACCAATTTTATGATTTTTGGACAAACCGTTCAGAAGTTATAAGCAAAAATAGCCATTTTTCATATCTCCGGACCAGTAGGTGGCGCTGCGCCGAAACGCAGCATGTAGCCTCAGGTCATGCTTGTGATGACATGTACTAATTTTGGTCTGAATCCGATAAAGCGTTGCGGAGATACAGCCCTACGACTGTTTTTGCAAGCGCTATGTAAAATGTGTTCGAGCGTTATTCGAAAACGGTTTGACGAATCAATTTGAATTCCATAACTTTTTGTCAGCACTGCCTGAAGATGATCTGGTTCAATTTTCGTGCAAATCGGACAAACCGTCTAGGACGAGTTCGAAAAAGTAGCTTTTTAAGCACATTCAAAATGGCGACCATATTTATAAGCCGGAAAATGACGTCATAGGGTGCAATCGAATCGGCATGAGCTCAGGAATCAGAGGAAAAAAGAATTTTGTTGATTGGCCTTACGCTTCAAAAGTTATTAGCATAATAAAAGTGAAACTTTGGACAGGTGGTGGCGCTAGAGGGAGTGACTTAGAAACACCAAAATTGGTGTATTTAATGTTGGGACTGTCCTCTATCAGAATGTCAAACCAAAACAACTTTCCCGCAATCGGTTCTATGGGCTGCCATAGACTCCCATGGCGGAAGAAGAAGAATAATAACTAGAGGGAATGACTTAGAAACACCAAAATCTGTGTATTTAATGTTGGGACTGTCCTCTATCAGAATGTCAAACCAAAACAACTTTCCCGCAATCGGTTCTATGGGCTGCCATAGACTCCCAGTTGGAAGAAGGAAGAATAATAATAATAGGAACGGGAACGGATACAATAGGTGCCTACGCACCTTCGGTGCTTGGCCCCTAATAAGAACGGGAACAGATACAATAGGTGCCTCCGCACCTTCGGTGCTTGGCCCCTAATAAATATAGCTGCAAGCAGCAATTATCGGGGCCAAGCGCAAGCAGATGACAGGATATGCCAACATGGCTGAAGGTGTCAGACCAACTGCAACAATGAGCAATTAAAGACATTTAGAGAGGATTTTAGGCGAAATGGCTGAAAAATCATATAAAAAGTAATTCAGAATATGATTTAATGGATTATCACTTTCGACCAATAGGTGGAGCAGTTACAAAACTGATGTGATGTGGTCAGAGTTAAGTGACAATGACATATACAAAAGTTTGGTGTCAATATTTCAAGGGATTTCAGAGATAAAGCCTGAATAGTGCTTTTGGCATCATGCCTCAACTTTGCTGCTGCGCTATACGAAAACGGTTTCGTCTATCGACACGAAATCCATAACTTTTAGTCGGCACAGTCTGGAGATGATACGATTCGATTTTGGTGAAAATCGGACAAACGGTCTAGGAGGAGTTCGAAAAAGTAGGTTTTGAATGAAAATCAAGATGGCGGACAGGAAGTTTGTCCAAATACGAAAAACTTGGTATCTATGTTCTCGGCTTGACCCAGGGAATCTATTAAGACCAGTGGCATTTCAATAGCCAGATTTATTCAAAAGTTATTAGCCTTTTTGGAAATTTTGTTATAACTTTTGACCACTAGGTGGCGCTGTCTCGAAATATTTTGGGTACCTTCAGGGGATGGAGCTGATGGCACATTCTGAGTTTCGTAATATTACACCAATGCATTTGTTTAGTATAGCATTTTATTTCACAAAACTGTATTGAAGTCAATGGGAATTTCATGTTTTGTTCTGTTATAGCGCCACCAAGAGGCTCAGTCACACCATTTTTTTTATGTGTCCTCAGAGTGAGCCCATACATATGTGTGTCAATTTTGGTGAAGATATCTCAATTCGCTTCGGAGTTATAGACATTTATATGAAAAAACACGTAAAAAATGACTGACACATGACTTTGATTGGAATTTACTACCCCTAAACATCAATATTTTCGCATTTGGGCATTGGTGTATAGCTATCGACCTATGTTTCCAAACTTCTGACGGTGGTTTCGTCTCGATCGGACAAACGGTTTCAAAGATATAGCCAAATGTTTTTTAAGCGCTAAATCACAACGCTACACAAACCATAAGGCGAAACCTAACATGTTTGGTATCGTGGGACTCGGCAACGATTCAGGACTCTAATGAGATGAGTCTCGTGAAAATAAGTCGACCACACCCAAAGTTATAAGCATTTGGGAAAAAAAATTCACCACTAGGTGGTGCTGTTTCGAAACTTCTCAGGTTCCTTCAGGACATCGTGATGATGACCAATACCAAGTTTCGTAACAATTCGTTCATGCGTTCATAAAATACAGCATTTTAGCACAAAATTCAAAATGGCTGACAGTCAAAATGGCCGATATGGTCAAATTGGATATCAGTCGAATCGGCATGTTGCCCTGAATCTAACGAGACCAATTGTATGATTTTTGGACAAACTGTTCAAAAGCTATATGCAAAAATAGCCATTTTCCATATCTCCGGACCAGTAGGTGGCGCTGCGCCGAAACACAGCATGTAGCCTCAGGTCATGCCTGTGATGACATGTACCAAGTTTGGTCTGAATACGATAAACCGTTGCGGAGATAGAGCCCTACGACTGTTTTTGCAGGCTCTACATAAAATTAGTTTGAGCGTTTTTCGAAAATGGTTTAACGAATCAATTTGAATTCCATAACTTTTGGTCAGCACTGCCTGAAGATGATCTGGTTCAATTTTTGTGCAAATCGGACAAACCGTCTAGGACGAGTTCGAAAAAGTAGCTTTTAAGGACAATTCAAAATGGCGGCCATATTATTATGACGAAAATGACGTCATAGGGTGCAATCGAATTGGCATGAGCTCAGGAATAAGAGAAAAAAAGAATTTTGTTGATTGGACTTACGCTTCAAAAGTTATTACCAAAATAAAAGTGAAACTTTGGACAGGTGGTGGCGCTAGAGGGAATGACTTAGAAACACCAAAATTGGTGTATTTAATGTTGGGACTGTCCTCTATCAGAATGTCAAACCAAAACAACTTTCCCGCAATCGGTTCTATGGGCTGCCATAGACTCCCAGTTGGAAGAAGGAAGAATAATAATAATAGGAACGGGAACGGATACAATAGGTGCCTACGCACCTTCGGTGCTTGGCCCCTAAATATAGCTGCAAGCAGCCATTACCGGGGCCAAGCAGAATAAGACGACAAGACATGGCTGAAAGTGTCAGATCAACTGCAACAATGAGCAATTAAAGACATTTAAAGAGGATTTTAGGCGAAATGGCTGAAACATCATAGAAAGAGTAATTAAAAATATGATTTAATTGATTGTCACTTTTGACCATTAGGTGGCGCTGTCTCAAAATATTTTGGGTACCTTCCGGGGATGGTGCTGATGGCACATTCTGAGTTTCGTAATATTACACCAATGCATTTGTTCAGTATAGCATTTTATTTCACAAAACTGTATTGAAGTCAATGGGAATTTCATGTTTTGTTCTGTTATAGCGCCACCAAGAGGCTCAGTCCCACAATTTTTTTTATGTGTCCTCAGAGTGAGCCCATACATATGTGTGTCGATTTTGGTGAAAATATCTCAATTCGCTTCAGAGTTATAGACATTTATATGAAAAAACACGTAAAAAATGACTGACACATGACTTTGATTGGAATTTACTACCCCTAAACATCAATATTTTCGCATTTGGGCATTGGTGTATAGCTATCGACCTATGTTTCCAAACTTCTGACGGTGGTTTCGTCTCGATCGGACAAACGGTTTCGAAGATATAGCCAAATGTTTTTTAAGCGCTAAATCACAACGCTACACAAACCGTGAGGCGAAACCTAGCATGTTTGGTATCGTTGGACTTGGCAAGGATTCAGGAGTCTAATGAGATGAGTTTGGTGAAAATAAGTGAACCACACCCAAAGTTATAAGCATTTGAAAAAAAAAATTCACCACTAGGTGGCGCTGTTTCGAAACTTCTCACGCTCCTTCAGAACATCTTGCTGATGACCCATACCAAGTTTCGTAACAATCCGTTCATGCGTTCTTAAAATACAGCATTTTAGCACAAAATTCAAAATGGCCGACAGTCAAAATGGCCGATATGGTAAAATTTTATATCAGTCGACTCGGCATGTTGACCTGAATCTAACGAGACCAATTTTATGATTTTTGGACAAACTGTTCAGAAGTTATAAGCAAAAATAGCCATTTTTCATATCTCCGGACCAGTAGGTGGCGCTGCGCCGAAACACAGCATGTAGCCTCAGGTCATGCTTGTGAGTACAAGTACCAAGTTTGGTCTGAATACGATAAACCGTTGCGGAGATACGGCCTTACGACCGTTTTTGCTAGCGCTACGTAAAATGTATTCGTGCGTTTATCGAAAACGGTTTGACGAATCAATTTGAATTCCATAACTTTTTGTCAGCACTACCTGAAGATGATCTGGTTCAATTTTCGTGCAAATCGGACAAACCGTCTAGGACGAGTTCGAAAAAGTAGGTTTTTAGAAAAATTCAAAATGGCGGCCATATTTTAATGACGTAAAATTACGTCATAGGGTGCAATCGAATTGCCATGAGCTCAGAAATCAGAGGAAACAAGAATTTAGCTGATTGGCCTTACGGTTCAAAAGTTATTAGCAAAATAAAAGTGAAATTTTGGACAGGTGGTGGCGCTAGAGGGAATGACTTAGAAACACCAAAATTGGTGTATTTAATGTTGGGACTGTCCTCTATCAGAATGTCAAACCAAAACAACTTTCCCGCGCTCGGTTCTATGGGCTGCCATAGACTCCCATGGCGGAAGAAGAATAATAATAAATATAGCTGCAAGCAGCAATTACCGGGGCCAAGCAGAATAAGACGACAAGACATGCCAAAATGTCTGAAAGTGTCAGACCAACTGCAACAATGAGCAATTAAAGACATTTAAAGAGGATTTTAGACGAAATGGCTGAAAAATCATAGAAACAGTCAATAAAAATATGATTTAATGCATTATCACTTTTGACCAATAGGTGGCGCAGTTACAAAACTGATGTGATGTGGTCAGAGTGAAGTGACAATGACACATACAAAGTTTGGTGTCAATATGTCAAGGCATTGCAGAGATAAAGCCTGAATAGTGCTATTAGCATCATGCCTCAACTTTGCTGCTGCGCTATACGAAAACGGTTTGGTCTACCCACACGAAATCCATAACTTTGAGTCGGCACAGTCTGGAGATGATACGATTCGATTTTGGTGAAAATCGGACAAACGGTCTAGGAGGAGTTCGAAAAAGTAGGTTTTGAATGAAAATCAAGATGGCGGACAGGAAGTTTGGCCAAATAAGGTAAACTTGGTATCTATGTTCTCGGCTTGACCCAAGGAATCTATTAAGACCAGTGGCATTTCAGTAGCCAGATTTATTCAAAAGTTATTAGCCTTTTTGTAAATGTTGTTATAAGTTTTGACCACTAGGTGGCGCTGTTTCGAAATATTTTGAATACCTTTAGGGGATGATGCTGATGGCACATTCTGAGTTTTGTAATATTACACTAATGCATTTGTTTAGTATAGCACTTTATTTCACAAAACTGTATTGAAGTCAATGGGAATTTCATGTTTTGTTCTATTATAGCGCCACCAAGAGGCTCAGTCCCACAATTTTTTTTATGTGTCCTCAGAGTGAGCCCATACATATGTGTGTCGATTTTGGTGAAAATATCTCAATTCGCTTCAGAGTTATAGACATTTATATGAAAAAACACGTAAAAAATGACTGACACATGACTTTGATTGGAATTTACTACCCCTAAACATCAATATTTTCGCATTTGGGCATTGGCATATAGCTATCGACCTATGTTTCCAAACTTCTGACGGTGGTTTCGTCTCGATCGGACAAACGGTTTCGAAGATATAGCCAAATGTTTTTTAAGCGCTAAATCACAACGCTACACAAACCGTGAGGCGAAACCTAGCATGTTTGGTATCGTTGGACTCGGCAAGGATTCAGGAGTCTAATGAGATGAGTTTGGTGAAAATAAGTCAACCACACCCAAAGTTATAAGCATTTGAAAAAAAAAATTCACCACTAGGTGGCGCTGTTTCGAAACTTCTCACGCTCCTTCAGAACATCGAGCTGATGACCCAAACCAAGTTTCGTAACAATCCGTTCATGCGTTCTTAAAATACAGCATTTTAGCACAAAATTCAAAATGGCCGACAGTCAAAATGGCCGATATGGTAAAATTTTATATCAGTCGACTCGGCATGTTGACCTGAATCTAACGAGACCAATTTTATGATTTTTGGACAAAATGTTCAGAAGTTATAAGCAAAAATAGCCATTTTTCATATCTCCGGACCAGTAGGTGGCGCTGCGCCGAAACGCAGCATGTAGCCTCAGGTCATGCTTGTGATGACATGTGCCAATTTTGGTCTGAATCCGATAAAGCGTTGCGGAGATACAGCCCTACGACTGTTTTCGCAAGCGCTATGTAAAATGTGTTCGAGCGTTATTCAAAAACGGTTTGACGAATCAATTTGAATTCCATAACTTTTTGTCAGCACTGCCTGAAGATGATCTGGTTCAATTTTCGTGCAAATCGGACAAACCGTCTAGGACGAGTTCGAAAAAGTAGCTTTTTCAGCACATTCAAAATGGCGACCATATTTATAAGCCGGAAAATGACGTCATAGGGTGCAATCGAATCGGCATGAGCTCAGGAATAAGAGGAAAAAAGAATTTTGTTGATTGGCCTTACGCTTCAAAAGTTATTAGCATAATAAAAGTGAAACTTTGGACAGTTGGTGGCGCTAGAGGGATTGGTTTTAAGACACCAAATTTGCTATGGTGACTTTTCAGATGGTCATCTACCAGTGTGCCAAATTTCATAACTTTCCCGCAAGCGGTTCTATGGGCTGCCATAGACGCCTAGTCGGAAGAAATAACAGAATAATAATAATAATAAGAACCGGAACAAATACAATAGGTGCCTCCGCACCTTCGGTGCTTGGCCCCTAATAAATATAGCTGCAAGCAGCCATTACCGGGGCCAAGCAGAATAAGACGACAAGACATGGCTGAAAGTGTCAGATCAACTGCAACAATGAGCAATTAAAGACATTTAAAGAGGATTTTAGGCGAAATGGCTGAAAAATCATAGAAAGAGTAATTAAAAATATGATTTAATTGATTGTCACTTTTGACCATTAGGTGGCGCTGTCTCAAAATATTTTGGGTACCTTCAGGGGATGGTGCTGATGGCACATTCTGAGTTTCGTAATATTACACCAATGCATTTGTTCAGTATAGCATTTTATTTCACAAAACTGTATTGAAGTCAATGGGAATTTCATGTTTTGTTCTGTTATAGCGCCACCAAGAGGCTCAGTCCCACAATTTTTTTTACGTGTCCTCAGAGTGAGCCCATACATATGTGTGTCGATTTTGGTGAAAATATCTCAATTCGCTTCAGAGTTATAGACATTTATATGAAAAAACACGAAAAAAATGACTGACACATGACTTTGATTGGAAATTAGTACCCCTAAACATCAATATTTTCGCATTTGGGCATTGGCGTATAGCTATCGACCTATGTTTCCAAACTTCTGACGGTGGTTTCGTCTCGATCGGACTAGCGGTTTCAAAGATATAGCCAAATGTTTTTTAAGCGCTAAATCACAACGCTACACAAACCGTAAGGCGAAACCTAGCATGTTTGGTATCGTTGGACTCGGCAACGATTCAGGAGTCTAAAAAGATGAGTTTCGTGAAAATAAGTTGACCACACCCAAAGTTATAAGCATTTGAAAAAAAAAATTCACCACTAGGTGGCGCTGTTTCGAAACTTCTCAGGCTCATTCAGGGCATTGTGCTGATGACCCATACCACGTTTCGTAACAATCCGTTCATGCAGTCATAAAATACAGAATTTTAGCACAAAATTCAAAATGGCCGACAGCCAAAATGACCGATATGGTCAAATTGGACATCAGTCGACTCGGCATGTTGCCCTGAATCTAACGAGACCAATTTTATGATTTTTGGACAAACTGTTCAGAAGTTATAAGCAAAAATAGCCATTTTTCATATCTCCGGACCACTAGGTGGCGCTGCGCCGAAACACAGCAGGTAGCCTCAGGTCATGCTTGTGAGTACAAGTACCAAGTTTGGTCTGAATACGATAAACCGTTGCGGAGATACGGCCTTACGACCGTTTTTGCTAGCGCTACGTAAAATGTATTCGTGCGTTTATCGAAAACGGTTTGACGAATCAATTTGAATTCCATAACTTTTTGTCAGCACTACCTGAAGATGATCTGGTTCAATTTTCGTGCAAATCGGACAAACCGTCTAGGACGAGTTCGAAAAAGTAGGTTTTTAGAAAAATTCAAAATGGCGGCCATATTTTAATGACGTAAAATTACGTCATAGGGTGCAATCGAATTGCCATGAGCTCAGAAATCAGAGGAAACAAGAATTTAGCTGATTGGCCTTACGGTTCAAAAGTTATTAGCAAAATAAAAGTGAAATTTTGGACAGGTGGTGGCGCTAGAGGGAATGACTTAGAAACACCAAAATTGGTGTATTTAATGTTGGGACTGTCCTCTATCAGAATGTCAAACCAAAACAACTTTCCCGCGCTCGGTTCTATGGGCTGCCATAGACTCCCATGGCGGAAGAAGAATAATAATAATAAATATAGCTGCAAGCAGCCATTACCGGGGCCAAGCAGAATAAGACGACAAGACATGGCTGAAAGTGTCAGATCAACTGCAACAATGAGCAATTAAAGACATTTAAAGAGGATTTTAGGCGAAATGGCTGAAAAATCATAGAAAGAGTAATTAAAAATATGATTTAATTGATTGTCACTTTTGACCATTAGGTGGCGCTGTCTCAAAATATTTTGGGTACCTTCAGGGGATGGTGCTGATGGCACATTCTGAGTTTCGTAATATTACACCAATGCATTTGTTCAGTATAGCACTTTATTTCACAAAACTGTATTGAAGTCAATGGGAATTTCATGTTTTGTTCTATTATAGCGCCACCAAGAGGCTCAGTCCCACAATTTTTTTTATGTGTCCTCAGAGTGAGCCCATACATATGTGTGTCGATTTTGGTGAAAATATCTCAATTCGCTTCAGAGTTATAGACATTTATATGAAAAAACACGTAAAAAATGACTGACACATGACTTTGATTGGAATTTACTACCCCTAAACATCAATATTTTCGCATTTGGGCATTGGCGTATAGCTATCGACCTATGTTTCCAAACTTCTGACGGTGGTTTCGTCTCGATCGGACAAACGGTTTCGAAGATATAGCCAAATGTTTTTTAAGCGCTAAATCACAACGCTACACAAACCGTGAGGCGAAACCTAGCATGTTTGGTATCGTTGGACTCGGCAAGGATTCAGGAGTCTAATGAGATGAGTTTGGTGAAAATAAGTCAACCACACCCAAAGTTATAAGCATTTGAAAAAAAAAATTCACCACTAGGTGGCGCTGTTTCGAAACTTCTCACGCTCCTTCAGAACATCGTGCTGATGACCCATACCAAGTTTCGTAACAATCCGTTCATGCGTTCTTAAAATACAGCATTTTAGCACAAAATTCAAAATGGCCGACAGTCAAAATGGCCGATATGGTAAAATTTGATATCAGTCGACTCGGCATGTTACCCTGAATCTAACGAGACCAATTTTATGATTTTTGGACAAATTGTTCAGAAGTTAAAAGCAAAAATAGCCCTTTTTCATATCTCCGGACCAGTAGGTGGCGCTGCGCCGAAACGCAGCATGTAGCCTCAGGTCATGCTTGTGATGACCTGTACCAATTTTGGTCTGAATCCGATAAAGCGTTGCGGAGATACAGCCCTACGACTGTTTTCGCAAGCGCTACGTAAAATGTGTTCGAGCGTTATTCGAAAACGGTTTGACGAATCAATTTGAATTCCATAACTTTTGGTCAGCACTGCCTGAAGATGATCTGGTTCAATTTTCGTGCAAATCGGACAAACCGTCTAGGACGAGTTCGAAAAAGTAGCTTTTTCAGCACATTCAAAATGGCGACCATATTTATAAGCCGGAAAATGACGTCATAGGGTGCAATCGAATCGGCATGAGCTCAGGAATCAGAGGAAAAAAGAATTTTGTTGATTGGCCTTACGCTTCAAAAGTTATTAGCATAATAAAAGTGAAACTTTGGACAGGTGGTGGCGCTAGAGGGAGTGACTTAGAAACACCAAAATTGGTGTATTTAATGTTGGGACTGTCCTCTATCAGAATGTCAAACCAAAACAACTTTCCCGCAATCGGTTCTATGGGCTGCCATAGACTCCCATGGCGGAAGAATAATAATAATAAATATAGCTGCAAGCAGCCATTACCGGGGCCAAGCAGAATAAGACGACAAGACATGGCTGAAAGTGTCAGATCAACTGCAACAATGAGCAATTAAAGACATTTAAAGAGGATTTTAGGCGAAATGGCTGAAAAATCATAGAAAGAGTAATTAAAAATATGATTTAATTGATTGTCACTTTTGACCATTAGGTGGCGCTGTCTCAAAATATTTTGGGTACCTTCAGGGGATGGTGCTGATGGCACATTCTGAGTTTCGTAATATTACACCAATGCATTTGTTCAGTATAGCATTTTATTTCACAAAACTGTATTGAAGTCAATGGGAATTTCATGTTTTGTTCTGTTATAGCGCCACCAAGAGGCTCAGTCCCACAATTTTTTGTACGTGTCCTCAGAGTGAGCCCATACATATGTGTGTCAATTTTGGTGAAAATATCTCAATTCGCTTCGGAGTTATAGACATTTATATGAAAAAACATGAAAAAAATGACTGACACATGACTTTGATTGGAAATTAGTACCCCTAAACATCAATATTTTCGCATTTGGGCATTGGCGTATAGCTATCGACCTATGTTTCCAAACTTCTGACGGTGGTTTCGTCTCGATCGGACTAGCGGTTTCAAAGATATAGCCAAATGTTTTTTAAGCGCTAAATCACAACGCTACACAAACCGTAAGGCGAAACCTAGCATGTTTGGTATCGTAGGACTCGGCAACGATTCAGGAGTCTAAAAAGATGAGTTTCGTGAAAATAAGTTGACCACACCCAAAGTTATAAGCATTTGAAAAAAAAAATTCACCACTAGGTGGCGCTGTTTCGAAACTTCTCAGGCTCATTCAGGGCATTGTGCTGATGACCCATACCACGTTTCGTAACAATCCGTTCATGCAGTCATAAAATACAGAATTTTAGCACAAAATTCAAAATGGCCGACAGCCAAAATGACCGATATGGTCAAATTGGACATCGGTCGACTCGGCATGTTGCCCTGAATCTAACGAGACCAATTTTATGATTTTTGGACAAACTGTTCAGAAGTTATAAGCAAAAATAGCCATTTTTCATATCTCCGGACCAGTAGGTGGCGCTGCGCCGAAACACAGCATGTAGCCTCAGGTCATGCTTGTGAGTACAAATACCAAGTTTGGTCTGAATACGATAAACCGTTGCGGAGATACGGCCTTACGACCGTTTTTGCTAGCGCTACGTAAAATGTATTCGTGCGTTTATCGAAAACGGTTTGACGAATCAATTTGAATTCCATAACTTTTTGTCAGCACTACCTGAAGATGATCTGGTTCAATTTTCGTGCAAATCGGACAAACCGTCTAGGACGAGTTCGAAAAAGTAGGTTTTTAGAAAAATTCAAAATGGCGGCCATATTTTAATGACGTAAAATTACGTCATAGGGTGCAATCGAATTGCCATGAGCTCAGAAATCAGAGGAAACAAGAATTTAGCTGATTGGCCTTACGGTTCAAAAGTTATTAGCAAAATAAAAGTGAAATTTTGGACAGGTGGTGGCGCTAGAGGGAATGACTTAGAAACACCAAAATTGGTGTATTTAATGTTGGGACTGTCCTCTATCAGAATGTCAAACCAAAACAACTTTCCCGCGCTCGGTTCTATGGGCTGCCATAGACGCCCAGTCGGAAGAAACGGAAGAATAAATATAGCTGCAAGCAGCAATTATCGGGGCCAAGCGCAAGCAGATGACAGGATATGCCAACATGGCTGAAGGTGTCAGACCAACTGCAACAATGAGCAATTAAAGACATTTAGAGAGGATTTTAGGCGAAATGGCTGAAAAATCATATAAAAAAGTAATTCAGAATATGATTTAATGGATTATCACTTTCGACCAATAGGTGGAGCAGTTACAAAACTGATGTGATGTGGTCAGAGTGAAGTGACAATGACATATACAAAGTTTGGTGTCAATATTTCAAGGGATTTCAGAGATAAAGCCTGAATAGTGCTTTTGGCATCATGCCTCAACTTTGCTGCTGCGCTATACGAAAACGGTTTCGTCTATCGACACGAAATCCATAACTTTTAGTCGGCACAGTCTGGAGATGATACGATTCGATTTTGGTGAAAATCGGACAAACGGTCTAGGAGGAGTTCGAAAAAGTAGGTTTTGAATGAAAATCAAGATGGCGGACAGGAAGTTTGGCCAAATAAGGAAAACTTGGTATCTATGTTCTCGGCTTGACCCAGGGAATCTATTAAGACCAGTGGCATTTCAATAGCCAGATTTATTCAAAAGTTATTAGCCTTTTTGGAAATTTTGTTATAACTTTTGACCACTAGGTGGCGCTGTCTCGAAATATTTTGGGTACCTTCAGGGGATGGAGCTGATGGCACATTCTGAGTTTCGTAATATTACACCAATGCATTTGTTTAGTATAGCATTTTATTTCACAAAACTGTATTGAAGTCAATGGGAATTTCATGTTTTGTTCTGTTATAGCGCCACCAAGAGGCTCAGTCACACCATTTTTTTTATGTGTCCTCAGAGTTAGCCCATACATATGTGTGTCAATTTTGGTGAAGATATCTCAATTCGCTTCGGAGTTATAGACATTTATATGAAAAAACACGTAAAAAATGACTGACACATGACTTTGATTGGAATTTACTACCCCTAAACATCAATATTTTCGCATTTGGGCATTGGCGTATAGCTATCGACCTATGTTTCCAAACTTCTGAAGGTAGTTTCGTCTTGATCGGACAAGCGGTTTCAAAGATATAGCCAAATGTTTTTTAAGCGCTAAATCACAACGCTACACAAACCATAAGGCGAAACCTAACATGTTTGGTATCGTGGGACTCGGCAACGATTCAGGACTCTAATGAGATGAGTCTCGTGAAAATAAGTCGACCACACCCAAAGTTATAAGCATTTGGGAAAAAAAATTCACCACTAGGTGGTGCTGTTTCGAAACTTCTCAGGTTCCTTCAGGACATCGTGATGATGACCAATACCAAGTTTCGTAACAATTCGTTCATGAGTTCATAAAATACAGCATTTTAGCACATAATTCAAAATGGCCGACAGCCAAAATGACTGATCTGGGAAGATTGGATATCAGTCGACTCAGCATGAAGCCCTGAATCTAACGAGACCACTTTTATGATTTTTGGACAAACCATTCAGAAGTTATAAGCAAAAACAGCCATTTTTCATATCTCCGGACCAGTAGGTGGCACTGCGCCGAAACGCAGCATGTAGCCTCAAGTCATGCTTGTGATGATATGTACCAAGTTTGGTCTGAATACGATAAAGCGTTGCGGAGATACAGGCTTGTGTCTGTTTTCGCAAGCGCTACGTAAAATTTGTTTGCGCTGTGTTCGAGAACGGTTTGATGAATCAACACGAATTCCATAACTTTTTGTCGGCATGGTATGAAGATGATCTGATTCAATTTTCGTGGAAATTGGAGCAACGGCCTAGGAGGAGTTCGAAAAAGTAGCTGTTTTGGAAAATTCAAGATGGCGGCCATATTTTATGACGGAAAATTACGTCATAGGGTGCAATCGAATTGTCATGAGCTCACGAATCAGAGGAAAAAGGAATTTTGTTGTTTTACTTTACGGTTAAAAAGTTATTAGCAAAATAAAAGTGAAATTTTGGACAGGTGGTGGCGCTAGAGGGAGTGACTTAGAAACACCAAAATTGATGTATTTAATGTTGGGACTGTCCTCTATCAGAATGTCAAACCAAAACAACTTTCCCGCAATCGGTTCTATGGGCTGCCATAGACTCCCAGTCGGAAGAAGGAAGAATAATAATAATAGGAACGGGAACAGATACAATAGGTGCCTAGCACCTTCGGTGCTTGGCCCCTAATTAAAGCTGCAAGCAGCATTTATCGGGGTTCAAGCAGTTAAGGCCTTTAAGGCATTTAAGCACAAAAGCATCAAAAGTTATTAAGAGTTATTAAGCAAGCATGTAACCACTGACATAATAGATGGAAAAGACCATTTACAGCCAATACAGGCAGTTTACAATGGGAAATATATGGTTTTAAAGCTTTTTAGCAGTTATAGTGCCATCTATGGACCGATCTCCATAAAGTTGTTTACTGTGACCTCAAATTGAACCCATACACATGCGTACTAAGTTTGGTGAAGATATCTCATTTACTTCTTGAGTTATAGCCATTTTAGTAAAATAGGCTCCTCCCACAACAATTTACCACATTCTAGTATTATTTACTATGATTCTAGCATGATTTACCATAGTTTACCATGATTTACCATGAAATACTACATTCTAGTATGATTTACCATTGTTTGTAGTGTGATTTACCATGATTTACCACATTACTAGCAATTATGTGAAGTGTCAGTGCAAATGAAGTGATAAACACTGACAAAATCTTATTGTGTTATAATTGTTATTGTTACATTAGTGATTTTTAGAGTCTAAATATGAATTTGAGCACATGTGAAAAGCACATGTGAAAAGACTTCGTTAATTAGTAGAATGGCCAGCAGAGGGCAGTAGAAGACCACTTATTGGCTCACTTTCACTTTAAACCTCATGGTTTTCACCAGTTTTCTGCACTAAAGCAAACCAGTTTTTCCATGTTAACTCCATAATGTATGTTCTCTCTGTCTCACACACACACACACACACACACACACACACACACACACACACACACACACACACACAAATGTTGTTGTTGTTTTTCAATGCTATTGGGATATGTCATTATGAAAATATATTTGAATGGTCTATAAACATTTCAAAGTCTTTGTAAACTATTAATCAGATGATTCAGAATTTATTCAGAAACCTAAGATTACACAAACACACATTCTGTTGTGGATACAGACATTTGAACCATAGGATGTGATCAAACTGTTTACTGCAAGTCTCCTTCAGGATTCACATCTCTCAATGTGACACAATTGTCAGTAGTAATCCTTCAATAGATGAATTCTGACTACATTTGATTGTTAATGTATTTTTTTAACAGCAGGGGGCAGTAAAATACCACTTATTGGCTTAATATGTCATTAAATTCATATGATTTTCACCTTTTTAACTGTTATAGAGGCAAATTTTCTCCGATCTGTCTGAAATTTTTCATGCTTGTTCAGAGTGATATTTCACATGTTCTGACTTGTTTTTAAGAAGATCTGAGCATCTTAAAAGATATAAGCTTTCGGGGACACTTGGTCAAGGCCACATTTTGAAGTGACCCTATTATAGCCATCCAAATGAAGAAGTTCAACTTTTTCTGATAATTACTGATCTAGAGAGTCCAGAGAATTGTACTGCACTAATTTTGAACATTATTATATGAAAATTATATGATCATAGATGGAAAAGACCATTTACAGCCAATACAGGCAATTTACCATAGGAAATATATGGTTTTAAAGGTTTTTGACAGTTATAGCGCCACCTATGGTCCGATCTCCATAAAATTGGGCATGCTTGTTAATGATGTTATGTCACATATGCTCACCAATTTTTGTGAAGTTCTGAGTTTTCATTTAGGATTTATAGGCTTTTTAATGTATTTTGCCATGCCCATTTTATAAATGACTGTATTACAGCCAGGCAAATGCAAAAGTTCAACTTTTTTTTGATAATTATTGATCTAGAGAGTCCAGAGAATTGTCCTAGACTGGTCTGGTTCCGATCGGGCAAAAAACCTAGGACTAGTTCGCAAAAGTAGGTTTTTTACATATTCGCAAATAATTAATTAATGGTTTGATTGACAGCAATGGTTCTTGAGGCAAAGTTGTTGAGCATGAGCAGATCTATCAAATGATATGCATTTTGTGACAATAAGTGTAACACCACGTGATTACAGAGCCATAGAACTCGTTAGCGCCAACTAGTGGCCGATTTCTCTCAAAATTCTTACAGACCTCTAGGGCCATGAGTCGAACATGCCCATCGAGTTTCGTTCCGATCGGCCTCCGTTAACCTTGTCTAATAGTTGCTCAAACTTCATTGGCCGATGGCGGCCATATTTTTTGAGACACACCAATGTCCTCATAGACATACATGGCACCTTGGACCAAGACACTGCATACCAATTTTCAAGTCAATCTGACTAACGGTCAGGTGGTTATAGCCTGTTTTATGTTTTTTTTTTATTATAGCGCCACCTTGTGGCCAATCACCGCGATTTTTTTACTGTTACCTCAAATTGACCTCTTACACATGTGTACCGAGTTTGGTGAAAATATCTCATTTTGTTCACGAGTTATAGCCATTTTAGTAAAATAGGCTCCGCCTCCTGCGAACGTTTTGACACCCCTTAGCAACCGTGGATCGAAATTTCAACTTTTTTTCGATAATTATTGATATTCAGACCCCTGTGAACATTTCTGCACTGGTTTGGTTCCGATCGGGCAAAAAACCAGGGACTAGTTCGCAAAAGTAGGTTTTGGACAAAATCCAATATGGCGGAAAAATTTGCATACCGGAAATGAAATCCTTGAGGCCATTTTTGTTCGGCTTGACCCAAGGATTCCAATGATATAAGACACTTGAGTCTGTGACAAACGGTTAATGAGATTTAAGCAAAAATATGCGTTTTTTTTGTTTTTTGCGCTGTAGCGCCACCTATTGGCCAATCTGGCTCATATTTTGATAACCTCTCCTCGATTTTTGTACTACCATCTGGCAAAGTTTCAAGTCTCTAGCACTTACGGTTTGGGCTGCACGATGCGTTTTACGGCGGAATAATAATAATAATAATTAAAGCTGCAAGCAGCATTTATCGGGGTTCAAGCTGTTAAGGCCTTTAAGGTTTATAAGCACAAAAGCATCAAAAGTTATTAAAATTTATTTAGCAAGCATGTAAACACTAACATTATAGATGAAAAAGACCATTTACAGCCAATGCAGGCCATTTACCATAGGTAATATATGGTTTTAAAGCTTTTTAACAGTTATAGCGCCACCTTTGGTCCGATCTCCATAAAATTTGGCATGCTTGTTAATGATGTTATGTCACATATGCTCACCAATTTTTGTGAAGTTCTGAGTTTTCATTTAGGATTTATAGGCATTTTAGTGTATTTTGCCACGCCCCTTTTATAAATTACCCTATTACAGCCACCCAAATGCAAAAGTTAAACTTTTTTTCGATAATTATTGATCTAGAGAGTCCAGAGAATTGTCCTAGACTGGTCTGGTTCCGATCGGGCGAAAAACCAGGGACTAGTTCGCAAAAGTAGGTTTTTAACATATTCATGAATAATTAATTAATGGTTTGATTGACATTAGTGGTTCTTGAGGCAAAGTTGTTGAGCATGAGCAGATCTATCAAATGATATGCATTTTATGACGATAAGTGTAACACCACGTAATTACAGAGCCAAAAAACTCGTTAGCGCCAACTAGTGGCCGATTTCTTTCAAAATTCTTACAGACCTCTAGGGCCATGAGTCGAACATGCCCATCGAGTTTCGTTCCGATCGACGTCCGTTAACCTTGTCTTATAGGTGCTCAAACTTCATTGGCCGATGGCGGCCATGTTTTTTGAGATACACCAATGTCCTCATAGACATACATGGCACCTTGGACCAAGACACTGCATACCAATTTTCAAGTCAATCGGACTAACGGTCAGGTGGTTATGGGCCGTTTTATGTTTTTTTCATGTTATAGCGCCACCATGTGGCCATTCGCCGCGGTTTTTTTACTGTGACCTCAAATTGACCTTTTACACATGTGTACCGAGTTTGGTGAAGATACCTCATTTACTTCTGGAGTTATAGCCGTTTTAGTAAAATAGGCTCCTCCCACAACATACATTTGGGCGCCCCTTAGCGACCGTGAATGGAAATTTCAACTTTTTTTCGATAATTATTGATATTCAGACTCCAGAGAACATTTTTGCACTGGTTTGGTTCCGATCGGGCAAAAAACCAGGGACTAGTTCGCAAAAGTAGGTTTTTGACAAAATTCAAAATGGCGGAAAATCTATCATGGCGCAAATGAAATCGGAGATATACGTTTTGTTCGTCAGGCATCCAGCTTTCCAATGATATAAGACACTTGAGTCTACGACATACGGTCTAGGAGTTATGAGCAGTTTCGCGCTTTTGGTTGCTATAGCGCCACCTATGGGCCATTCGAGGTCATAATTTGATAACCTCTCCTCGATTTTTGTACTACCATATGGCAAAGTTTCAAAGTTCCAGCTCTTACGGTTTGGGCTGCACGATGCGTTTTACGGCGGAATAATAATAATAATAATAATTAAAGCTGCAAGCAGCATTTATCGGGGTTCAAGCTGTTAAGGCCTTTAAGGTTTATAAGCACAAAAGCATCAGAAGTTATTAAAATGTATTTAGCAAGCATGTAAACACTGACATTATAGATGAAAAAGACCATTTACAGCCAATGCAGGCAATTTACCATAGGTAATATATGGTTTTAAAGCTTTTTAACAGTTATAGCGCCACCTTTTGTCCGATCTCCATAAAATTTGGCATGCTTGTTAATGATGTTATGTCACATATGCTCACCAATTTTTGTGAAGTTCTGAGTTTTCATTTAGGATTTATAGGCATTTTAGTGTATTTTGCCACGCCCCTTTTATAAATTACCCTATTACAGCCACCCAAATGCAAAAGTTAAACTTTTTTTCGATAATTATTGATCTAGAGAGTCCAGAGAATTGTCCTAGACTGGTCTGGTTCCGATCGGGCGAAAAACCAGGGACTAGTTCGCAAAAGTAGGTTTTTAACATATTCATGAATAATTAATTAATGGTTTGATTGACATTAGTGGTTCTTGAGGCAAAGTTGTTGAGCATGAGCAGATCTATCAAATGATATGCATTTTATGACGATAAGTGTAACACCACGTAATTACAGAGCCAAAAAACTCGTTAGCGCCAACTAGTGGCCGATTTCTTTCAAAATTCTTACAGACCTCTAGGGCCATGAGTCGAACATGCCCATCGAGTTTCGTTCCGATCGACGTCCGTTAACCTTGTCTTATAGGTGCTCAAACTTCATTGGCCGATGGCGGCCATGTTTTTTGAGATACACCAATGTCCTCATAGACATACATGGCACCTTGGACCAAGACACTGCATACCAATTTTCAAGTCAATCGGACTAACGGTCAGGTGGTTATGGGCCGTTTTATATTTTTTTCATGTTATAGCGCCACCATGTGGCCATTCGCCGCGGTTTTTTTACTGTGACCTCAGATTGACCTCTTACACATGTGTACCGAGTTTGGTGAAGATACCTCATTTACTTCTGGAGTTATAGCCGTTTTAGTAAAATAGGCTCCTCCCACAACATACATTTGGGCGCCCCTTAGCGACCGTGAATGGAAATTTCAACTTTTTTTCGATAATTATTGATATTCAGACTCCAGAGAACATTTCTGCACTGGTTTGGTTCCGATCGGGCAAAAAACCAGGGACTAGTTCGCAAAAGTAGGTTTTTGACAAAATTCAAAATGGCGGAAAATCTATCATGGCGGAAATGAAATCGGAGATATACGTTTTTTTCGTCAGGCATCCAGCTTTCCAATGATATAAGACACTTGAGTCTACGACATACGGTCTAGGAGTTATGAGCAGTTTCGCGCTTTTGGTTGCTATAGCGCCACCTATGGGCCATTCGAGGTCATAATTTGATAACCTCTCCTCGATTTTTGTACTACCATATGGCAAAGTTTCAAAGTTCCAGCTCTTACGGTTTGGGCTGCACGATGCGTTTTACGGCGGAATAATAATAATAATAATAATAATTAAAGCTGCAAGCAGCATTTATCGGGGTTCAAGCAGTTAAGGCCTTTAAGACCTTTAAGCACAAAAGCATCAAAAGTTATTAAGTTTTATTTAGCAAGCATTTAACCACTGACATATATGACTCCAACGTCACAGTCAGTGTTATGCTGGGATTCACTCATTTTTCAGCGGTCTTTTGCAAACAGGAGATTTACACATGAAGGAGAAAACAATGGTGTTTGAGGCTCACGGTATGTCAGTTCCATGTCCAGAACTCTTATCATTCAACTATGCCAAGATAAATACAGTTTTCAATTGTATGGCACCTTTAAAATAGATGATTAGTAATATAATGCTTACTTGTAGTCTGAAATGGCTTTAACAAAAGAAGAAAAATATTCCTAGATTTCTGTTCATTCTAATCATGTACAAATAAAGTAGCACAGTAAGATTACATTTATTTGAATGCATTAGTGAGTGTGTGATTGTGCTGTGTGTGCAGCTTATCAATACTAAAAGTGAAGGTGTAGTTGATATCTTTGGTGATAATATCTGTAATCATAAAAAACAAAAACAATTAAGAAATAAAGAATTAAAATTACAAATAATATTCTATTAAGATATGAGTTACAATAACATGATTTGTAATAGTAATAATATCAATAATATATGCACAATACACACAGTTTAGACTATCAGGTCTGTGTTTTACAAAAACATTAGTATTGCAGCCAATGTGAGTCTGTGGGATTTATAAACAGACAAAATATGATTTGAAATGTTATTTTAATGATTTTATTAAGTTTAAACAATATTTCAAATGGGAAAAAAAATGAAAAATAATATTTTAGTGGGTAGAATGAACCAATGAGTGTTCTTCTTCTGGTGGTTAAAATGTAAATGAAAACAATAATACTTAAACAATAATACTTAATACACTAACCATGCTTGAACACACACATGCACACACATTTTGTTGTAGATGTAGATATTTAAAATAAAAGATAGGTAACAAAATGATAATTGCAAATCTCCTCTGTATAACACCATTTTCAGATTTCAAATTAATCACTGAGAGGCAGAATTGTTCAAACTGAGAGCTCAGTACAAATGAAGTGATAAACTTTGACAAAACATGATTGTGTTATAATAGGTGATTTTCATGCAAGTAATTTTATATAGTCCAAAACTTAATGCAAAAGCACAGATGAAAATATTTTATTAAGTAGAATGTCCTGCAGAGGGCAGTAGAAGACCACTAATTGACTCACTTTCATTTGAAAGACTTTTTTATCCACCAGTAAAACAAAGCAGTTTCTCCATGTTCTTTCCATTAAGCATGCTTACACACACAGACACACACACAGACACAAACACATCCACACAGACACACACACAAAGACAAATGTTTTCAATGTTTTTAGGATGTGATATTGTGAAAATATCTTCATCTCCTCATCCTGAACAACTTTGACTCAAGAATTACTAATGTCAATCAAACCGTTCATAAAATATATATATATATACAAATATCATAATAAAATAAAAAAAACATCATAATAAAAAAAGATTGCTTCTTAAAGCATTTGTTTATTTCCCAATACTGAAAGCGAATTAAAAGATCATGCGTAATCCTGCTGCTCCCTCTAGTGGACAACAGTGGAATTACAGTCTCCATCTTACAGTTGAAGTGTTTGAATGAATGAATGGGAATTTGGTTTTTCACTTATATCTCGGGAACCAGAAGGCGAAAAATTCTGAAACTCAGAGCATAGATAGTGCTTGAGGAGTCCTGTTGAATGAGACCATCGCAGTGTTTTTGGGCGATTGGGCCCGGGAGTTATGAGGCATATTATTTTGGGGCTTTTATCTCTGGAATGCCCAGGGCAAATTACACCACATTTGAATCGATGCTAGCCAAGGACGCGCCCTTTCCAACGAGCTCTCACACAAGGTTCGGGGTGGTCTGGGTCGGGAGTTACGGGCGTTCAAAGTCGGGGTCCCGCGGACTAACGATCCGCGGGGGGGGGGGGGGGGGGGGGGGGGGCGCTCCCGAGGCCCGCGACCATACGTTTCGATCAAGAGCCCGGAGACGTCCTTACCATCAAAATTTGAACGCGCAGCGACTTTCCGTTTTCGAGTTATGAGTGAGTTTGTACTGGGGGGGCGTGGCCTAAATGGCGGCCTCCGTTTTTACTTTCGTTTCTGGATTCCATTCATTAATGTGACACAATTGTCAATAGTAATACTTCAATAGATGAGTTTTGACAAAATGTGATTGTAAATGTTAAAATAATGATTTTATAAAGTCTAAATATGAATTATATAGCAATATTAGGGAGTAGTATGATGAAATGACAGCAGGGGGCAGTACAATACCACTTATTGGCTTAATATGCCATGTTATATATTTTTTTACATTTTTAACTGTTATAGAGGCAAATTTTGTCCGATCTGTCTGAAATTTTTCATACTTCTTAAGAGTCACATGTTCTGACTTGTTTTTATTAAAGAGATATAGGCTTTTGGAGACACTTGGTCAAGGCTACATATTGAAGTGACACTATTATAGCCATCCAAATGAAGAAGTTATACTTTTTCTGATAATTATTGATCTAGAGAGTCCAGAGAATTGCACTGCACTGGTTTTGAACATTATTATATGAACATTATATGATTATAGATGGAAAATACCATTTACAGCCAATACGGGCAATTTACCATATAATATATGATTTTAAAGCGTTTTAACAGTTATAGCGCCACCTATTGTCCGATCTCCATGAAATGTTGCATGCTTGTTAAGGATGTTATGTCACATATGCTCACCAATTTTTGTGAAGTTCTGAGTTTTTATTTAGGATTTATAGACTTTTTAGTGTATTTTGCCACGCCCATTTTATAAATGACCCTATTACAGCCATTCAAATGCAAAAGTTCAACTTTTTTTCGATAATTATTGATCTAGAGAGTCCAAAGAATTGTCCTAGACTGGTTTGGTTCCGATCGGGCGAAAAACCAGGGACTAGTTCGCAAAAGTAGGTTTTGGACAAAATTCGACATGGCAGAAATTTTTCCCTGCCTACATCCAAATCGGAGATAGCCATTTTGTCCGCCTTGAGCCAAGGATTCCAACGATATAAGACACTTGATTCTGGGACAAACGGTCTAAGAGTTATGAGCGATTTTGAACTTTTGGTTGCTGTAGCGCCACCTATGGGCCAATCGGGGTCATACTCTGATAGGTTGTCCCCAAATTGAGGCCTACCATCTGGCCAGGTTTCAAGTCTCTAGGCCTTACGGTTTGTCCTGCACGATGCGTTTTACGAATCCTTACAATTACAATAGGGTTTCAGCATTTCATGCTTGAACCCCTAATAAGAATGAAGGCTTTTTGCCAGTTATAGCGCCACCTATGGTCCGATCTCCATGAAACTCTGCATGCTTCCTCACCATGTTCGGACACATATGCTCATCAATTTTGGTGAAGTTCTGAGTTTTCATTTGGGATTTATAGGCTTTTTAGTGTATTTTGCCACGCCCCTTTTCTAAATGACCCTGTTACAGCCACCCAAATGCCAAAGTTCAACTTTTTTTCGATAATTATTGATCTAGAGAGTCCAGAGAATTGTCCTAGACTGGTTTGGTTCCGATCGGGCGAAAAACCAGGGACTAGTTCGCAAAAGTAGGTTTTGGACAAAATTCGACATGGCAGAAATTTTTCCCTGCCTACATCCAAATCGGAGATAGCCATTTTGTCCGCCTTGAGCCAAGGATTCCAACGATATAAGACACTTGATTCTGGGACAAACGGTCTAAGAGTTATGAGCGATTTTGAACTTTTGGTTGCTGTAGCGCCACCTATGGGCCAATCGGGGTCATACTCTGATAGGTTGTCCCCAAATTGAGGCCTACCATCTGGCCAGGTTTCAAGTCTCTAGGCCTTACGGTTTGTCCTGCACGATGCGTTTTACGAATCCTTACAATTACAATAGGGTTTCAGCATTTCATGCTTGAACCCCTAATAAGAATGAAGGCTTTTTGCCAGTTATAGCGCCACCTATGGTCCGATCTCCATGAAACTCTGCATGCTTCCTCACCATGTTCGGACACATATGCTCATCAATTTTGGTGAAGTTCTGAGTTTTCATTTGGGATTTATAGGCTTTTTAGTGTATTTTGCCACGCCCCTTTTCTAAATGACCCTGTTACAGCCACCCAAATGCCAAAGTTCAACTTTTTTTCGATAATTATTGATCTAGAGAGTCCAGAGAATTGTCCTAGACTGGTTTGGTTCCGATCGGGCGAAAAACCAGGGACTAGTTCGCAAAAGTAGGTTTTGGACAAAATTCGACATGGCAGAAATTTTTCCCTGCCTACATCCAAATCGGAGATAGCCATTTTGTCCGCCTTGAGCCAAGGATTCCAACGATATAAGACACTTGATTCTGGGACAAACGGTCTAAGAGTTATGAGCGATTTTGAACTTTTGGTTGCTGTAGCGCCACCTATGGGCCAATCGGGGTCATACTCTGATAGGTTGTCCCCAAATTGAGGCCTACCATCTGGCCAGGTTTCAAGTCTCTAGGCCTTACGGTTTGTCCTGCACGATGCGTTTTACGAATCCTTACAATTACAATAGGGTTTCAGCATTTCATGCTTGAACCCCTAATAAGAATGAAGGCTTTTTGCCAGTTATAGCGCCACCTATGGTCCGATCTCCATGAAACTCTGCATGCTTCCTCACCATGTTCGGACACATATGCTCATCAATTTTGGTGAAGTTCTGAGTTTTCATTTGGGATTTATAGGCTTTTTAGTGTATTTTGCCACGCCCCTTTTCTAAATGACCCTGTTACAGCCACCCAAATGCCAAAGTTAAACTTTTTTTCGATAATTATTGATCTAGAGAGTCCAGAGAATTGTCCTAGACTGGTTTGGTTCCGATCGGGCGAAAAACCAGGGACTAGTTCGCAAAAGTAGGTTTTGGACAAAATTCGACATGGCAGAAATTTTTCCCTGCCTACATCCAAATCGGAGATAGCCATTTTGTCCGCCTTGAGCCAAGGATTCCAACGATATAAGACACTTGATTCTGGGACAAACGGTCTAAGAGTTATGAGCGATTTTGAACTTTTGGTTGCTGTAGCGCCACCTATGGGCCAATCGGGGTCATACTCTGATAGGTTGTCCCCAAATTGAGGCCTACCATCTGGCCAGGTTTCAAGTCTCTAGGCCTTACGGTTTGTCCTGCACGATGCGTTTTACGAATCCTTACAATTACAATAGGGTTTCAGCATTTCATGCTTGAACCCCTAATAAGAATGAAGGCTTTTTGCCAGTTATAGCGCCACCTATGGTCCGATCTCCATGAAACTCTGCATGCTTCCTCACCATGTTCGGACACATATGCTCATCAATTTTGGTGAAGTTCTGAGTTTTCATTTGGGATTTATAGGCTTTTTAGTGTATTTTGCCACGCCCCTTTTCTAAATGACCCTGTTACAGCCACCCAAATGCCAAAGTTCAACTTTTTTTCGATAATTATTGATCTAGAGAGTCCAGAGAATTGTCCTAGACTGGTTTGGTTCCGATCGGGCGAAAAACCAGGGACTAGTTCGCAAAAGTAGGTTTTGGACAAAATTCGACATGGCAGAAATTTTTCCCTGCCTACATCCAAATCGGAGATAGCCATTTTGTCCGCCTTGAGCCAAGGATTCCAACGATATAAGCAGGGTTGGGGAGTAACGGAATACATGTAACGGCGTTATGTAATCAGGATACAAAAATCCAGTAACTGTAATCCGTTACAGTTACGTCAAAAAACGTAGTAATCAGATTATAGTTACATTTTGAAAAAAGAGGGAATACTTTCAGGATTACAATGGTTTCATTTAAAACTAAATAAATAAGTATTTTGGCATAATAACACTATATGAAGCGCTGCTTGATTATACAGTAGTTCCTGATTCTGTTGACAGTAATGACTCACGTGTGCGACCCGGTCGCTGGTGCATGTGCAAATAACAGCTTTCTACAATCTCCTCAGACGCAGATTGAATCACTGCTGCTAGTAGAAACGATGCTGCCAGCGGGTAAAATTGCTTTTAATTCATGGAAATTCCGCTGCTATTTTGGAGAGTAGCTTTTTTAGTACCCAAAATGTCCTTTCTTATCTTTTCTCACGTAACGGGAAGTTCGCTGTCTAGGTAACGTAGGGGAACTCCCACTGCCGACGCCCCAAGTTCAGTCAGACAAATTAAGAAAGATCACGGCTTTAGGCAACATGTAGGCCTATTTTAAAATAAACTAATATGTAGATCGTGTAAAATTTTTAAATGTTGTGTTTTTATTTTTTAGTTAAAAAAGTTAAAAAATAAAACAAAATAATCTGTAATACCATACATTAGCCACTAGATGTCTGTATAGTCCGTTACATAAATTTGTCTGTGTGTGTATTTTGAAAATATTGTACACTGGACCAAATTCTTAATAAATAAAAGGTTTTTTAATATTTTTTTTATAATATTTCTTCTTGCTTGACTTTATTTATATACGTGACCTTGAAGTAATCCAAAAGTAATCAGTTACATTACTTTCATACTATAGTACTTGGATTACGTTACTGAATACTTTTTTTATGAAGTAATTTGTAACTGTAACGGAATACATTTTTAAAGTAACCCTCCCAAGCCTGGATATAAGACACTTGATTCTGGGACAAACGGTCTAAGAGTTATGAGCGATTTTGAACTTTTGGTTGCTGTAGCGCCACCTATGGGCCAATCGGGGTCATACTCTGATAGGTTGTCCCCAAATTGAGGCCTACCATCTGGCCAGGTTTCAAGTCTCTAGGCCTTACGGTTTGTCCTGCACGATGCGTTTTACGAATCCTTACAATTACAATAGGGTTTCAGCATTTCATGCTTGAACCCCTAATAAGAATGAAGGCTTTTTGCCAGTTATAGCGCCACCTATGGTCCGATCTCCATGAAACTCTGCATGCTTCCTCACCATGTTCGGACACATATGCTCATCAATTTTGGTGAAGTTCTGAGTTTTCATTTGGGATTTATAGGCTTTTTAGTGTATTTTGCCACGCCCCTTTTCTAAATGACCCTGTTACAGCCACCCAAATGCCAAAGTTCAACTTTTTTTCGATAATTATTGATCTAGAGAGTCCAGAGAATTGTCCTAGACTGGTTTGGTTCCGATCGGGCGAAAAACCAGGGACTAGTTCGCAAAAGTAGGTTTTGGACAAAATTCGACATGGCAGAAATTTTTCCCTGCCTACATCCAAATCGGAGATAGCCATTTTGTCCGCCTTGAGCCAAGGATTCCAACGATATAAGACACTTGATTCTGGGACAAACGGTCTAAGAGTTATGAGCGATTTTGAACTTTTGGTTGCTGTAGCGCCACCTATGGGCCAATCGGGGTCATACTCTGATAGGTTGTCCCCAAATTGAGGCCTACCATCTGGCCAGGTTTCAAGTCTCTAGGCCTTACGGTTTGTCCTGCACGATGCGTTTTACGAATCCTTACAATTACAATAGGGTTTCAGCATTTCATGCTTGAACCCCTAATAAGAATGAAGGCTTTTTGCCAGTTATAGCGCCACCTATGGTCCGATCTCCATGAAACTCTGCATGCTTCCTCACCATGTTCGGACACATATGCTCATCAATTTTGGTGAAGTTCTGAGTTTTCATTTGGGATTTATAGGCTTTTTAGTGTATTTTGCCACGCCCCTTTTCTAAATGACCCTGTTACAGCCACCCAAATGCCAAAGTTCAACTTTTTTTCGATAATTATTGATCTAGAGAGTCCAGAGAATTGTCCTAGACTGGTTTGGTTCCGATCGGGCGAAAAACCAGGGACTAGTTCGCAAAAGTAGGTTTTGGACAAAATTCGACATGGCAGAAATTTTTCCCTGCCTACATCCAAATAAATCGGAGATAGCCATTTTGTCCGCCTTGAGCCAAGGATTCCAACGATATAAGACACTTGATTCTGGGACAAACGGTCTAAGAGTTATGAGCGATTTTGAACTTTTGGTTGCTGTAGCGCCACCTATGGGCCAATCGGGGTCATACTCTGATAGGTTGTCCCCAAATTGAGGCCTACCATCTGGCCAGGTTTCAAGTCTCTAGGCCTTACGGTTTGTCCTGCACGATGCGTTTTACGAATCCTTACAATTACAATAGGGTTTCAGCATTTCATGCTTGAACCCCTAATAAGAATGAAGGCTTTTTGCCAGTTATAGCGCCACCTATGGTCCGATCTCCATGAAACTCTGCATGCTTCCTCACCATGTTCGGACACATATGCTCATCAATTTTGGTGAAGTTCTGAGTTTTCATTTGGGATTTATAGGCTTTTTAGTGTATTTTGCCACGCCCCTTTTCTAAATGACCCTGTTACAGCCACCCAAATGCCAAAGTTCAACTTTTTTTCGATAATTATTGATCTAGAGAGTCCAGAGAATTGTCCTAGACTGGTTTGGTTCCGATCGGGCGAAAAACCAGGGACTAGTTCGCAAAAGTAGGTTTTGGACAAAATTCGACATGGCAGAAATTTTTCCCTGCCTACATCCAAATAAATCGGAGATAGCCATTTTGTCCGCCTTGAGCCAAGGATTCCAACGATATAAGACACTTGATTCTGGGACAAACGGTCTAAGAGTTATGAGCGATTTTGAACTTTTGGTTGCTGTAGCGCCACCTATGGGCCAATCGGGGTCATACTCTGATAGGTTGTCCCCAAATTGAGGCCTACCATCTGGCCAGGTTTCAAGTCTCTAGGCCTTACGGTTTGTCCTGCACGATGCGTTTTACGAATCCTTACAATTACAATAGGGTTTCAGCATTTCATGCTTGAACCCCTAATAAGAATGAAGGCTTTTTGCCAGTTATAGCGCCACCTATGGTCCGATCTCCATGAAACTCTGCATGCTTCCTCACCATGTTCGGACACATATGCTCATCAATTTTGGTGAAGTTCTGAGTTTTCATTTGGGATTTATAGGCTTTTTAGTGTATTTTGCCACGCCCCTTTTCTAAATGACCCTGTTACAGCCACCCAAATGCCAAAGTTCAACTTTTTTTCGATAATTATTGATCTAGAGAGTCCAGAGAATTGTCCTAGACTGGTTTGGTTCCGATCGGGCGAAAAACCAGGGACTAGTTCGCAAAAGTAGGTTTTGGACAAAATTCGACATGGCAGAAATTTTTCCCTGCCTACATCCAAATCGGAGATAGCCATTTTGTCCGCCTTGAGCCAAGGATTCCAACGATATAAGACACTTGATTCTGGGACAAACGGTCTAAGAGTTATGAGCGATTTTGAACTTTTGGTTGCTGTAGCGCCACCTATGGGCCAATCGGGGTCATACTCTGATAGGTTGTCCCCAAATTGAGGCCTACCATCTGGCCAGGTTTCAAGTCTCTAGGCCTTACGGTTTGTCCTGCACGATGCGTTTTACGAATCCTTACAATTACAATAGGGTTTCAGCATTTCATGCTTGAACCCCTAATAAGAATGAAGGCTTTTTGCCAGTTATAGCGCCACCTATGGTCCGATCTCCATGAAACTCTGCATGCTTCCTCACCATGTTCGGACACATATGCTCATCAATTTTGGTGAAGTTCTGAGTTTTCATTTGGGATTTATAGGCTTTTTAGTGTATTTTGCCACGCCCCTTTTCTAAATGACCCTGTTACAGCCACCCAAATGCCAAAGTTCAACTTTTTTTCGATAATTATTGATCTAGAGAGTCCAGAGAATTGTCCTAGACTGGTTTGGTTCCGATCGGGCGAAAAACCAGGGACTAGTTCGCAAAAGTAGGTTTTGGACAAAATTCGACATGGCAGAAATTTTTCCCTGCCTACATCCAAATCGGAGATAGCCATTTTGTCCGCCTTGAGCCAAGGATTCCAACGATATAAGACACTTGATTCTGGGACAAACGGTCTAAGAGTTATGAGCGATTTTGAACTTTTGGTTGCTGTAGCGCCACCTATGGGCCAATCGGGGTCATACTCTGATAGGTTGTCCCCAAATTGAGGCCTACCATCTGGCCAGGTTTCAAGTCTCTAGGCCTTACGGTTTGTCCTGCACGATGCGTTTTACGAATCCTTACAATTACAATAGGGTTTCAGCATTTCATGCTTGAACCCCTAATAAGAATGAAGGCTTTTTGCCAGTTATAGCGCCACCTATGGTCCGATCTCCATGAAACTCTGCATGCTTCCTCACCATGTTCGGACACATATGCTCATCAATTTTGGTGAAGTTCTGAGTTTTCATTTGGGATTTATAGGCTTTTTAGTGTATTTTGCCACGCCCCTTTTCTAAATGACCCTGTTACAGCCACCCAAATGCCAAAGTTCAACTTTTTTTCGATAATTATTGATCTAGAGAGTCCAGAGAATTGTCCTAGACTGGTTTGGTTCCGATCGGGCGAAAAACCAGGGACTAGTTCGCAAAAGTAGGTTTTGGACAAAATTCGACATGGCAGAAATTTTTCCCTGCCTACATCCAAATCGGAGATAGCCATTTTGTCCGCCTTGAGCCAAGGATTCCAACGATATAAGACACTTGATTCTGGGACAAACGGTCTAAGAGTTATGAGCGATTTTGAACTTTTGGTTGCTGTAGCGCCACCTATGGGCCAATCGGGGTCATACTCTGATAGGTTGTCCCCAAATTGAGGCCTACCATCTGGCCAGGTTTCAAGTCTCTAGGCCTTACGGTTTGTCCTGCACGATGCGTTTTACGAATCCTTACAATTACAATAGGGTTTCAGCATTTCATGCTTGAACCCCTAATAAGAATGAAGGCTTTTTGCCAGTTATAGCGCCACCTATGGTCCGATCTCCATGAAACTCTGCATGCTTCCTCACCATGTTCGGACACATATGCTCATCAATTTTGGTGAAGTTCTGAGTTTTCATTTGGGATTTATAGGCTTTTTAGTGTATTTTGCCACGCCCCTTTTCTAAATGACCCTGTTACAGCCACCCAAATGCCAAAGTTCAACTTTTTTTCGATAATTATTGATCTAGAGAGTCCAGAGAATTGTCCTAGACTGGTTTGGTTCCGATCGGGCGAAAAACCAGGGACTAGTTCGCAAAAGTAGGTTTTGGACAAAATTCGACATGGCAGAAATTTTTCCCTGCCTACATCCAAATCGGAGATAGCCATTTTGTCCGCCTTGAGCCAAGGATTCCAACGATATAAGACACTTGATTCTGGGACAAACGGTCTAAGAGTTATGAGCGATTTTGAACTTTTGGTTGCTGTAGCGCCACCTATGGGCCAATCGGGGTCATACTCTGATAGGTTGTCCCCAAATTGAGGCCTACCATCTGGCCAGGTTTCAAGTCTCTAGGCCTTACGGTTTGTCCTGCACGATGCGTTTTACGAATCCTTACAATTACAATAGGGTTTCAGCATTTCATGCTTGAACCCCTAATAAGAATGAAGGCTTTTTGCCAGTTATAGCGCCACCTATGGTCCGATCTCCATGAAACTCTGCATGCTTCCTCACCATGTTCGGACACATATGCTCATCAATTTTGGTGAAGTTCTGAGTTTTCATTTGGGATTTATAGGCTTTTTAGTGTATTTTGCCACGCCCCTTTTCTAAATGACCCTGTTACAGCCACCCAAATGCCAAAGTTAAACTTTTTTTCGATAATTATTGATCTAGAGAGTCCAGAGAATTGTCCTAGACTGGTTTGGTTCCGATCGGGCGAAAAACCAGGGACTAGTTCGCAAAAGTAGGTTTTGGACAAAATTCGACATGGCAGAAATTTTTCCCTGCCTACATCCAAATCGGAGATAGCCATTTTGTCCGCCTTGAGCCAAGGATTCCAACGATATAAGACACTTGATTCTGGGACAAACGGTCTAAGAGTTATGAGCGATTTTGAACTTTTGGTTGCTGTAGCGCCACCTATGGGCCAATCGGGGTCATACTCTGATAGGTTGTCCCCAAATTGAGGCCTACCATCTGGCCAGGTTTCAAGTCTCTAGGCCTTACGGTTTGTCCTGCACGATGCGTTTTACGAATCCTTACAATTACAATAGGGTTTCAGCATTTCATGCTTGAACCCCTAATAAGAATGAAGGCTTTTTGCCAGTTATAGCGCCACCTATGGTCCGATCTCCATGAAACTCTGCATGCTTCCTCACCATGTTCGGACACATATGCTCATCAATTTTGGTGAAGTTCTGAGTTTTCATTTGGGATTTATAGGCTTTTTAGTGTATTTTGCCACGCCCCTTTTCTAAATGACCCTGTTACAGCCACCCAAATGCCAAAGTTCAACTTTTTTTCGATAATTATTGATCTAGAGAGTCCAGAGAATTGTCCTAGACTGGTTTGGTTCCGATCGGGCGAAAAACCAGGGACTAGTTCGCAAAAGTAGGTTTTGGACAAAATTCGACATGGCAGAAATTTTTCCCTGCCTACATCCAAATCGGAGATAGCCATTTTGTCCGCCTTGAGCCAAGGATTCCAACGATATAAGACACTTGATTCTGGGACAAACGGTCTAAGAGTTATGAGCGATTTTGAACTTTTGGTTGCTGTAGCGCCACCTATGGGCCAATCGGGGTCATACTCTGATAGGTTGTCCCCAAATTGAGGCCTACCATCTGGCCAGGTTTCAAGTCTCTAGGCCTTACGGTTTGTCCTGCACGATGCGTTTTACGAATCCTTACAATTACAATAGGGTTTCAGCATTTCATGCTTGAACCCCTAATAAGAATGAAGGCTTTTTGCCAGTTATAGCGCCACCTATGGTCCGATCTCCATGAAACTCTGCATGCTTCCTCACCATGTTCGGACACATATGCTCATCAATTTTGGTGAAGTTCTGAGTTTTCATTTGGGATTTATAGGCTTTTTAGTGTATTTTGCCACGCCCCTTTTCTAAATGACCCTGTTACAGCCACCCAAATGCCAAAGTTCAACTTTTTTTCGATAATTATTGATCTAGAGAGTCCAGAGAATTGTCCTAGACTGGTTTGGTTCCGATCGGGCGAAAAACCAGGGACTAGTTCGCAAAAGTAGGTTTTGGACAAAATTCGACATGGCAGAAATTTTTCCCTGCCTACATCCAAATCGGAGATAGCCATTTTGTCCGCCTTGAGCCAAGGATTCCAACGATATAAGCAGGGTTGGGGAGTAACGGAATACATGTAACGGCGTTATGTAATCAGGATACAAAAATCCAGTAACTGTAATCCGTTACAGTTACGTCAAAAAACGTAGTAATCAGATTATAGTTACATTTTGAAAAAAGAGGGAATACTTTCAGGATTACAATGGTTTCATTTAAAACTAAATAAATAAGTATTTTGGCATAATAACACTATATGAAGCGCTGCTTGATTATACAGTAGTTCCTGATTCTGTTGACAGTAATGACTCACGTGTGCGACCCGGTCGCTGGTGCATGTGCAAATAACAGCTTTCTACAATCTCCTCAGACGCAGATTGAATCACTGCTGCTAGTAGAAACGATGCTGCCAGCGGGTAAAATTGCTTTTAATTCATGGAAATTCCGCTGCTATTTTGGAGAGTAGCTTTTTTAGTACCCAAAATGTCCTTTCTTATCTTTTCTCACGTAACGGGAAGTTCGCTGTCTAGGTAACGTAGGGGAACTCCCACTGCCGACGCCCCAAGTTCAGTCAGACAAATTAAGAAAGATCACGGCTTTAGGCAACATGTAGGCCTATTTTAAAATAAACTAATATGTAGATCGTGTAAAATTTTTAAATGTTGTGTTTTTATTTTTTAGTTAAAAAAGTTAAAAAATAAAACAAAATAATCTGTAATACCATACATTAGCCACTAGATGTCTGTATAGTCCGTTACATAAATTTGTCTGTGTGTGTATTTTGAAAATATTGTACACTGGACCAAATTCTTAATAAATAAAAGGTTTTTTAATATTTTTTTTATAATATTTCTTCTTGCTTGACTTTATTTATATACGTGACCTTGAAGTAATCCAAAAGTAATCAGTTACATTACTTTCATACTATAGTACTTGGATTACGTTACTGAATACTTTTTTTATGAAGTAATTTGTAACTGTAACGGAATACATTTTTAAAGTAACCCTCCCAAGCCTGGATATAAGACACTTGATTCTGGGACAAACGGTCTAAGAGTTATGAGCGATTTTGAACTTTTGGTTGCTGTAGCGCCACCTATGGGCCAATCGGGGTCATACTCTGATAGGTTGTCCCCAAATTGAGGCCTACCATCTGGCCAGGTTTCAAGTCTCTAGGCCTTACGGTTTGTCCTGCACGATGCGTTTTACGAATCCTTACAATTACAATAGGGTTTCAGCATTTCATGCTTGAACCCCTAATAAGAATGAAGGCTTTTTGCCAGTTATAGCGCCACCTATGGTCCGATCTCCATGAAACTCTGCATGCTTCCTCACCATGTTCGGACACATATGCTCATCAATTTTGGTGAAGTTCTGAGTTTTCATTTGGGATTTATAGGCTTTTTAGTGTATTTTGCCACGCCCCTTTTCTAAATGACCCTGTTACAGCCACCCAAATGCCAAAGTTCAACTTTTTTTCGATAATTATTGATCTAGAGAGTCCAGAGAATTGTCCTAGACTGGTTTGGTTCCGATCGGGCGAAAAACCAGGGACTAGTTCGCAAAAGTAGGTTTTGGACAAAATTCGACATGGCAGAAATTTTTCCCTGCCTACATCCAAATCGGAGATAGCCATTTTGTCCGCCTTGAGCCAAGGATTCCAACGATATAAGACACTTGATTCTGGGACAAACGGTCTAAGAGTTATGAGCGATTTTGAACTTTTGGTTGCTGTAGCGCCACCTATGGGCCAATCGGGGTCATACTCTGATAGGTTGTCCCCAAATTGAGGCCTACCATCTGGCCAGGTTTCAAGTCTCTAGGCCTTACGGTTTGTCCTGCACGATGCGTTTTACGAATCCTTACAATTACAATAGGGTTTCAGCATTTCATGCTTGAACCCCTAATAAGAATGAAGGCTTTTTGCCAGTTATAGCGCCACCTATGGTCCGATCTCCATGAAACTCTGCATGCTTCCTCACCATGTTCGGACACATATGCTCATCAATTTTGGTGAAGTTCTGAGTTTTCATTTGGGATTTATAGGCTTTTTAGTGTATTTTGCCACGCCCCTTTTCTAAATGACCCTGTTACAGCCACCCAAATGCCAAAGTTCAACTTTTTTTCGATAATTATTGATCTAGAGAGTCCAGAGAATTGTCCTAGACTGGTTTGGTTCCGATCGGGCGAAAAACCAGGGACTAGTTCGCAAAAGTAGGTTTTGGACAAAATTCGACATGGCAGAAATTTTTCCCTGCCTACATCCAAATAAATCGGAGATAGCCATTTTGTCCGCCTTGAGCCAAGGATTCCAACGATATAAGACACTTGATTCTGGGACAAACGGTCTAAGAGTTATGAGCGATTTTGAACTTTTGGTTGCTGTAGCGCCACCTATGGGCCAATCGGGGTCATACTCTGATAGGTTGTCCCCAAATTGAGGCCTACCATCTGGCCAGGTTTCAAGTCTCTAGGCCTTACGGTTTGTCCTGCACGATGCGTTTTACGAATCCTTACAATTACAATAGGGTTTCAGCATTTCATGCTTGAACCCCTAATAAGAATGAAGGCTTTTTGCCAGTTATAGCGCCACCTATGGTCCGATCTCCATGAAACTCTGCATGCTTCCTCACCATGTTCGGACACATATGCTCATCAATTTTGGTGAAGTTCTGAGTTTTCATTTGGGATTTATAGGCTTTTTAGTGTATTTTGCCACGCCCCTTTTCTAAATGACCCTGTTACAGCCACCCAAATGCCAAAGTTCAACTTTTTTTCGATAATTATTGATCTAGAGAGTCCAGAGAATTGTCCTAGACTGGTTTGGTTCCGATCGGGCGAAAAACCAGGGACTAGTTCGCAAAAGTAGGTTTTGGACAAAATTCGACATGGCAGAAATTTTTCCCTGCCTACATCCAAATCGGAGATAGCCATTTTGTCCGCCTTGAGCCAAGGATTCCAACGATATAAGACACTTGATTCTGGGACAAACGGTCTAAGAGTTATGAGCGATTTTGAACTTTTGGTTGCTGTAGCGCCACCTATGGGCCAATCGGGGTCATACTCTGATAGGTTGTCCCCAAATTGAGGCCTACCATCTGGCCAGGTTTCAAGTCTCTAGGCCTTACGGTTTGTCCTGCACGATGCGTTTTACGAATCCTTACAATTACAATAGGGTTTCAGCATTTCATGCTTGAACCCCTAATAAGAATGAAGGCTTTTTGCCAGTTATAGCGCCACCTATGGTCCGATCTCCATGAAACTCTGCATGCTTCCTCACCATGTTCGGACACATATGCTCATCAATTTTGGTGAAGTTCTGAGTTTTCATTTGGGATTTATAGGCTTTTTAGTGTATTTTGCCACGCCCCTTTTCTAAATGACCCTGTTACAGCCACCCAAATGCCAAAGTTCAACTTTTTTTCGATAATTATTGATCTAGAGAGTCCAGAGAATTGTCCTAGACTGGTTTGGTTCCGATCGGGCGAAAAACCAGGGACTAGTTCGCAAAAGTAGGTTTTGGACAAAATTCGACATGGCAGAAATTTTTCCCTGCCTACATCCAAATCGGAGATAGCCATTTTGTCCGCCTTGAGCCAAGGATTCCAACGATATAAGACACTTGATTCTGGGACAAACGGTCTAAGAGTTATGAGCGATTTTGAACTTTTGGTTGCTGTAGCGCCACCTATGGGCCAATCGGGGTCATACTCTGATAGGTTGTCCCCAAATTGAGGCCTACCATCTGGCCAGGTTTCAAGTCTCTAGGCCTTACGGTTTGTCCTGCACGATGCGTTTTACGAATCCTTACAATTACAATAGGGTTTCAGCATTTCATGCTTGAACCCCTAATAAGAATGAAGGCTTTTTGCCAGTTATAGCGCCACCTATGGTCCGATCTCCATGAAACTCTGCATGCTTCCTCACCATGTTCGGACACATATGCTCATCAATTTTGGTGAAGTTCTGAGTTTTCATTTGGGATTTATAGGCTTTTTAGTGTATTTTGCCACGCCCCTTTTCTAAATGACCCTGTTACAGCCACCCAAATGCCAAAGTTCAACTTTTTTTCGATAATTATTGATCTAGAGAGTCCAGAGAATTGTCCTAGACTGGTTTGGTTCCGATCGGGCGAAAAACCAGGGACTAGTTCGCAAAAGTAGGTTTTGGACAAAATTCGACATGGCAGAAATTTTTCCCTGCCTACATCCAAATCGGAGATAGCCATTTTGTCCGCCTTGAGCCAAGGATTCCAACGATATAAGACACTTGATTCTGGGACAAACGGTCTAAGAGTTATGAGCGATTTTGAACTTTTGGTTGCTGTAGCGCCACCTATGGGCCAATCGGGGTCATACTCTGATAGGTTGTCCCCAAATTGAGGCCTACCATCTGGCCAGGTTTCAAGTCTCTAGGCCTTACGGTTTGTCCTGCACGATGCGTTTTACGAATCCTTACAATTACAATAGGGTTTCAGCATTTCATGCTTGAACCCCTAATAAGAATGAAGGCTTTTTGCCAGTTATAGCGCCACCTATGGTCCGATCTCCATGAAACTCTGCATGCTTCCTCACCATGTTCGGACACATATGCTCATCAATTTTGGTGAAGTTCTGAGTTTTCATTTGGGATTTATAGGCTTTTTAGTGTATTTTGCCACGCCCCTTTTCTAAATGACCCTGTTACAGCCACCCAAATGCCAAAGTTCAACTTTTTTTCGATAATTATTGATCTAGAGAGTCCAGAGAATTGTCCTAGACTGGTTTGGTTCCGATCGGGCGAAAAACCAGGGACTAGTTCGCAAAAGTAGGTTTTGGACAAAATTCGACATGGCAGAAATTTTTCCCTGCCTACATCCAAATCGGAGATAGCCATTTTGTCCGCCTTGAGCCAAGGATTCCAACGATATAAGACACTTGATTCTGGGACAAACGGTCTAAGAGTTATGAGCGATTTTGAACTTTTGGTTGCTGTAGCGCCACCTATGGGCCAATCGGGGTCATACTCTGATAGGTTGTCCCCAAATTGAGGCCTACCATCTGGCCAGGTTTCAAGTCTCTAGGCCTTACGGTTTGTCCTGCACGATGCGTTTTACGAATCCTTACAATTACAATAGGGTTTCAGCATTTCATGCTTGAACCCCTAATAAGAATGAAGGCTTTTTGCCAGTTATAGCGCCACCTATGGTCCGATCTCCATGAAACTCTGCATGCTTCCTCACCATGTTCGGACACATATGCTCATCAATTTTGGTGAAGTTCTGAGTTTTCATTTGGGATTTATAGGCTTTTTAGTGTATTTTGCCACGCCCCTTTTCTAAATGACCCTGTTACAGCCACCCAAATGCCAAAGTTCAACTTTTTTTCGATAATTATTGATCTAGAGAGTCCAGAGAATTGTCCTAGACTGGTTTGGTTCCGATCGGGCGAAAAACCAGGGACTAGTTCGCAAAAGTAGGTTTTGGACAAAATTCGACATGGCAGAAATTTTTCCCTGCCTACATCCAAATCGGAGATAGCCATTTTGTCCGCCTTGAGCCAAGGATTCCAACGATATAAGACACTTGATTCTGGGACAAACGGTCTAAGAGTTATGAGCGATTTTGAACTTTTGGTTGCTGTAGCGCCACCTATGGGCCAATCGGGGTCATACTCTGATAGGTTGTCCCCAAATTGAGGCCTACCATCTGGCCAGGTTTCAAGTCTCTAGGCCTTACGGTTTGTCCTGCACGATGCGTTTTACGAATCCTTACAATTACAATAGGGTTTCAGCATTTCATGCTTGAACCCCTAATAAGAATGAAGGCTTTTTGCCAGTTATAGCGCCACCTATGGTCCGATCTCCATGAAACTCTGCATGCTTCCTCACCATGTTCGGACACATATGCTCATCAATTTTGGTGAAGTTCTGAGTTTTCATTTGGGATTTATAGGCTTTTTAGTGTATTTTGCCACGCCCCTTTTCTAAATGACCCTGTTACAGCCACCCAAATGCCAAAGTTCAACTTTTTTTCGATAATTATTGATCTAGAGAGTCCAGAGAATTGTCCTAGACTGGTTTGGTTCCGATCGGGCGAAAAACCAGGGACTAGTTCGCAAAAGTAGGTTTTGGACAAAATTCGACATGGCAGAAATTTTTCCCTGCCTACATCCAAATCGGAGATAGCCATTTTGTCCGCCTTGAGCCAAGGATTCCAACGATATAAGACACTTGATTCTGGGACAAACGGTCTAAGAGTTATGAGCGATTTTGAACTTTTGGTTGCTGTAGCGCCACCTATGGGCCAATCGGGGTCATACTCTGATAGGTTGTCCCCAAATTGAGGCCTACCATCTGGCCAGGTTTCAAGTCTCTAGGCCTTACGGTTTGTCCTGCACGATGCGTTTTACGAATCCTTACAATTACAATAGGGTTTCAGCATTTCATGCTTGAACCCCTAATAAGAATGAAGGCTTTTTGCCAGTTATAGCGCCACCTATGGTCCGATCTCCATGAAACTCTGCATGCTTCCTCACCATGTTCGGACACATATGCTCATCAATTTTGGTGAAGTTCTGAGTTTTCATTTGGGATTTATAGGCTTTTTAGTGTATTTTGCCACGCCCCTTTTCTAAATGACCCTGTTACAGCCACCCAAATGCCAAAGTTCAACTTTTTTTCGATAATTATTGATCTAGAGAGTCCAGAGAATTGTCCTAGACTGGTTTGGTTCCGATCGGGCGAAAAACCAGGGACTAGTTCGCAAAAGTAGGTTTTGGACAAAATTCGACATGGCAGAAATTTTTCCCTGCCTACATCCAAATCGGAGATAGCCATTTTGTCCGCCTTGAGCCAAGGATTCCAACGATATAAGACACTTGATTCTGGGACAAACGGTCTAAGAGTTATGAGCGATTTTGAACTTTTGGTTGCTGTAGCGCCACCTATGGGCCAATCGGGGTCATACTCTGATAGGTTGTCCCCAAATTGAGGCCTACCATCTGGCCAGGTTTCAAGTCTCTAGGCCTTACGGTTTGTCCTGATAGGTTGTCCCCAAATTGAGGCCTACCATCTGGCCAGGTTTCAAGTCTCTAGGCCTTACGGTTTGTCCTGCACGATGCGTTTTACGAATCCTTACAATTACAATAGGGTTTCAGCATTTCATGCTTGAACCCCTAATAAGAATGAAGGCTTTTTGCCAGTTATAGCGCCACCTATGGTCCGATCTCCATGAAACTCTGCATGCTTCCTCACCATGTTCGGACACATATGCTCATCAATTTTGGTGAAGTTCTGAGTTTTCATTTGGGATTTATAGGCTTTTTAGTGTATTTTGCCACGCCCCTTTTCTAAATGACCCTGTTACAGCCACCCAAATGCCAAAGTTCAACTTTTTTTCGATAATTATTGATCTAGAGAGTCCAGAGAATTGTCCTAGACTGGTTTGGTTCCGATCGGGCGAAAAACCAGGGACTAGTTCGCAAAAGTAGGTTTTGGACAAAATTCGACATGGCAGAAATTTTTCCCTGCCTACATCCAAATCGGAGATAGCCATTTTGTCCGCCTTGAGCCAAGGATTCCAACGATATAAGACACTTGATTCTGGGACAAACGGTCTAAGAGTTATGAGCGATTTTGAACTTTTGGTTGCTGTAGCGCCACCTATGGGCCAATCGGGGTCATACTCTGATAGGTTGTCCCCAAATTGAGGCCTACCATCTGGCCAGGTTTCAAGTCTCTAGGCCTTACGGTTTGTCCTGCACGATGCGTTTTACGAATCCTTACAATTACAATAGGGTTTCAGCATTTCATGCTTGAACCCCTAATAAGAATGAAGGCTTTTTGCCAGTTATAGCGCCACCTATGGTCCGATCTCCATGAAACTCTGCATGCTTCCTCACCATGTTCGGACACATATGCTCATCAATTTTGGTGAAGTTCTGAGTTTTCATTTGGGATTTATAGGCTTTTTAGTGTATTTTGCCACGCCCCTTTTCTAAATGACCCTGTTACAGCCACCCAAATGCCAAAGTTCAACTTTTTTTCGATAATTATTGATCTAGAGAGTCCAGAGAATTGTCCTAGACTGGTTTGGTTCCGATCGGGCGAAAAACCAGGGACTAGTTCGCAAAAGTAGGTTTTGGACAAAATTCGACATGGCAGAAATTTTTCCCTGCCTACATCCAAATCGGAGATAGCCATTTTGTCCGCCTTGAGCCAAGGATTCCAACGATATAAGACACTTGATTCTGGGACAAACGGTCTAAGAGTTATGAGCGATTTTGAACTTTTGGTTGCTGTAGCGCCACCTATGGGCCAATCGGGGTCATACTCTGATAGGTTGTCCCCAAATTGAGGCCTACCATCTGGCCAGGTTTCAAGTCTCTAGGCCTTACGGTTTGTCCTGCACGATGCGTTTTACGAATCCTTACAATTACAATAGGGTTTCAGCATTTCATGCTTGAACCCCTAATAAGAATGAAGGCTTTTTGCCAGTTATAGCGCCACCTATGGTCCGATCTCCATGAAACTCTGCATGCTTCCTCACCATGTTCGGACACATATGCTCATCAATTTTGGTGAAGTTCTGAGTTTTCATTTGGGATTTATAGGCTTTTTAGTGTATTTTGCCACGCCCCTTTTCTAAATGACCCTGTTACAGCCACCCAAATGCCAAAGTTCAACTTTTTTTCGATAATTATTGATCTAGAGAGTCCAGAGAATTGTCCTAGACTGGTTTGGTTCCGATCGGGCGAAAAACCAGGGACTAGTTCGCAAAAGTAGGTTTTGGACAAAATTCGACATGGCAGAAATTTTTCCCTGCCTACATCCAAATCGGAGATAGCCATTTTGTCCGCCTTGAGCCAAGGATTCCAACGATATAAGACACTTGATTCTGGGACAAACGGTCTAAGAGTTATGAGCGATTTTGAACTTTTGGTTGCTGTAGCGCCACCTATGGGCCAATCGGGGTCATACTCTGATAGGTTGTCCCCAAATTGAGGCCTACCATCTGGCCAGGTTTCAAGTCTCTAGGCCTTACGGTTTGTCCTGCACGATGCGTTTTACGAATCCTTACAATTACAATAGGGTTTCAGCATTTCATGCTTGAACCCCTAATAAGAATGAAGGCTTTTTGCCAGTTATAGCGCCACCTATGGTCCGATCTCCATGAAACTCTGCATGCTTCCTCACCATGTTCGGACACATATGCTCATCAATTTTGGTGAAGTTCTGAGTTTTCATTTGGGATTTATAGGCTTTTTAGTGTATTTTGCCACGCCCCTTTTCTAAATGACCCTGTTACAGCCACCCAAATGCCAAAGTTCAACTTTTTTTCGATAATTATTGATCTAGAGAGTCCAGAGAATTGTCCTAGACTGGTTTGGTTCCGATCGGGCGAAAAACCAGGGACTAGTTCGCAAAAGTAGGTTTTGGACAAAATTCGACATGGCAGAAATTTTTCCCTGCCTACATCCAAATCGGAGATAGCCATTTTGTCCGCCTTGAGCCAAGGATTCCAACGATATAAGACACTTGATTCTGGGACAAACGGTCTAAGAGTTATGAGCGATTTTGAACTTTTGGTTGCTGTAGCGCCACCTATGGGCCAATCGGGGTCATACTCTGATAGGTTGTCCCCAAATTGAGGCCTACCATCTGGCCAGGTTTCAAGTCTCTAGGCCTTACGGTTTGTCCTGCACGATGCGTTTTACGAATCCTTACAATTACAATAGGGTTTCAGCATTTCATGCTTGAACCCCTAATAAGAATGAAGGCTTTTTGCCAGTTATAGCGCCACCTATGGTCCGATCTCCATGAAACTCTGCATGCTTCCTCACCATGTTCGGACACATATGCTCATCAATTTTGGTGAAGTTCTGAGTTTTCATTTGGGATTTATAGGCTTTTTAGTGTATTTTGCCACGCCCCTTTTCTAAATGACCCTGTTACAGCCACCCAAATGCCAAAGTTCAACTTTTTTTCGATAATTATTGATCTAGAGAGTCCAGAGAATTGTCCTAGACTGGTTTGGTTCCGATCGGGCGAAAAACCAGGGACTAGTTCGCAAAAGTAGGTTTTGGACAAAATTCGACATGGCAGAAATTTTTCCCTGCCTACATCCAAATCGGAGATAGCCATTTTGTCCGCCTTGAGCCAAGGATTCCAACGATATAAGACACTTGATTCTGGGACAAACGGTCTAAGAGTTATGAGCGATTTTGAACTTTTGGTTGCTGTAGCGCCACCTATGGGCCAATCGGGGTCATACTCTGATAGGTTGTCCCCAAATTGAGGCCTACCATCTGGCCAGGTTTCAAGTCTCTAGGCCTTACGGTTTGTCCTGCACGATGCGTTTTACGAATCCTTACAATTACAATAGGGTTTCAGCATTTCATGCTTGAACCCCTAATAAGAATGAAGGCTTTTTGCCAGTTATAGCGCCACCTATGGTCCGATCTCCATGAAACTCTGCATGCTTCCTCACCATGTTCGGACACATATGCTCATCAATTTTGGTGAAGTTCTGAGTTTTCATTTGGGATTTATAGGCTTTTTAGTGTATTTTGCCACGCCCCTTTTCTAAATGACCCTGTTACAGCCACCCAAATGCCAAAGTTCAACTTTTTTTCGATAATTATTGATCTAGAGAGTCCAGAGAATTGTCCTAGACTGGTTTGGTTCCGATCGGGCGAAAAACCAGGGACTAGTTCGCAAAAGTAGGTTTTGGACAAAATTCGACATGGCAGAAATTTTTCCCTGCCTACATCCAAATCGGAGATAGCCATTTTGTCCGCCTTGAGCCAAGGATTCCAACGATATAAGACACTTGATTCTGGGACAAACGGTCTAAGAGTTATGAGCGATTTTGAACTTTTGGTTGCTGTAGCGCCACCTATGGGCCAATCGGGGTCATACTCTGATAGGTTGTCCCCAAATTGAGGCCTACCATCTGGCCAGGTTTCAAGTCTCTAGGCCTTACGGTTTGTCCTGCACGATGCGTTTTACGAATCCTTACAATTACAATAGGGTTTCAGCATTTCATGCTTGAACCCCTAAAAATCAGTACAATTACAATAGGGTTTCAGCACTTCGTGCTTGAACCCCTAATAAAAATCAGTACAATTACAATAGGGTTTCAGCACTTCGTGCTTGAACCCCTAATAAAAATCCTTACAATAACAATAGGGTTTCAGCATTTCATGCTTGAACCCCTAATAAGAAGAGACGTTTTTGCCAGTTATAGCGCCACCTATTGTCCGATCTTCACGAAACTTGGCATGCTTCTTCACCATGTTAGGACACATATGTCCATCGATTTTTGTGAAGTTTGGTGTTTTCCCTTAGGTTGTATAGGCTTTTGAGTGTTTTTTGTCCCTCCCCTTTCCTAAATGACCCTGTTACAGCCAGGCAAATGCAAAAGTTCAACTTTTTTTCAATAATTATTGATCTAGAGAGTCCAGAGAATTGTCCTAGACTGGTCTGGTTCCGATTGGACCAAAAACCAGGGACTAGTTTGCCAAAGTAGGCTTTGGACAAAAGTGGCCATATAAATTTTTTTTTTGCTCAAATCGGGATTTGGAGATAGCCATGTTGTTCGTCTGGAGCCAGGGATCACAGTGATGCTAAATTTGAGCCTCTAGGACAAACTATGTATGAGTTATGACCAATTTAGTAAATGTGGTCATTATAGCACCACCTATTGGCCAATCTGGGCCATATTTTGATAGGTTCTCCCCAAATTGAGCACTATCATTTGGCCAACTTTCAAGGTTCCAGCTCTTACGGTTTGGTCTGCACGATGCGTTTTAGGGGAAAATAATAATAATAATAAAAATCCTTACAATAACAATAGGGTTTCAGCATTTCATGCTTGAACCCCTAATAAGAAGAGACGTTTTTGCCAGTTATAGCGCCACCTATTGTCCGATCTTCACGAAACTTGGCATGCTTCTTCACCATGTTAGGACACATATGTCCATCGATTTTTGTGAAGTTTGGTGTTTTCCCTTAGGTTGTATAGGCTTTTGAGTGTTTTTTGTCCCTCCCCTTTCCTAAATGACCCTGTTACAGCCAGGCAAATGCAAAAGTTCAACTTTTTTTCAATAATTATTGATCTAGAGAGTCCAGAGAATTGTCCTAGACTGGTCTGGTTCCGATTGGACCAAAAACCAGGGACTAGTTTGCCAAAGTAGGCTTTGGACAAAAGTGGCCATATAAATTTTTTTTTTGCTCAAATCGGGATTTGGAGATAGCCATGTTGTTCGTCTGGAGCCAGGGATCACAGTGATGCTAAATTTGAGCCTCTAGGACAAACTATGTATGAGTTATGACCAATTTAGTAAATGTGGTCATTATAGCACCACCTATTGGCCAATCTGGGCCATATTTTGATAGGTTCTCCCCAAATTGAGCACTATCATTTGGCCAACTTTCAAGGTTCCAGCTCTTACGGTTTGGTCTGCACGATGCGTTTTAGGGGAAAATAATAATAATAATAAAAATCCTTACAATAACAATAGGGTTTCAGCATTTCATGCTTGAACCCCTAATAAGAAGAGACGTTTTTGCCAGTTATAGCGCCACCTATTGTCCGATCTTCACGAAACTTGGCATGCTTCTTCACCATGTTAGGACACATATGTCCATCGATTTTTGTGAAGTTTGGTGTTTTCCCTTAGGTTGTATAGGCTTTTGAGTGTTTTTTGTCCCTCCCCTTTCCTAAATGACCCTGTTACAGCCAGGCAAATGCAAAAGTTCAACTTTTTTTCAATAATTATTGATCTAGAGAGTCCAGAGAATTGTCCTAGACTGGTCTGGTTCCGATTGGACCAAAAACCAGGGACTAGTTTGCCAAAGTAGGCTTTGGACAAAAGTGGCCATATAAATTTTTTTTTTGCTCAAATCGGGATTTGGAGATAGCCATGTTGTTCGTCTGGAGCCAGGGATCACAGTGATGCTAAATTTGAGCCTCTAGGACAAACTATGTATGAGTTATGACCAATTTAGTAAATGTGGTCATTATAGCACCACCTATTGGCCAATCTGGGCCATATTTTGATAGGTTCTCCCCAAATTGAGCACTATCATTTGGCCAACTTTCAAGGTTCCAGCTCTTACGGTTTGGTCTGCACGATGCGTTTTAGGGGAAAATAATAATAATAATAAAAATCCTTACAATAACAATAGGGTTTCAGCATTTCATGCTTGAACCCCTAATAAAAATCAGTACAATTACAATAGGGTTTCAGCATTTCATGCTTGAACCCCTAATTAAAGCTGCAAGCAGCATTTAGCGGGGCCAAGCACAATCAGATGACAAGACATGCCAACATTGCTGAAAGTGTCAGACCAACTGCAACAATGAGCAATTAAAGACATTAAAGAGGATTTTAGGCAAAATGCCTGAAAATTCATAGAAACAGTAAATAAAAATATGATGTAATGCATTATCACTTTCTACCAATAGGTGGCGCAGTTACAAAACTGATGTGATGTGGTCAGAGTGAAGTGACAATGACACATACAAAGTTTGGTGTCAATATGTCAAGGCATTGCAGAGATAAAGCCTGAATAGTGCTTTTAGCATCATGCCTCAACTTTGCTGCTGCGCTATACGAAAACGGTTTCGTCAAACGAGACGAAATCGATAACTTTTAGTCGGCACGGTCTGGAGATGATACGATTCGATTTTGGTGAAAATCGGACAAACGGTGTAGGAGGAGTTCGAAAATGTATGTTTTGAATGAAAATCAAGATGGCGGACAGGAAGTTAGGCCAAATAAGGAAAACTTGGTTTCTATGTTCTCGGCTTGACCCAAGGAATCTATTAATACCAGTGCCATTTCAATGGGCAGATTTATTCAAAAGTTATTAGCATTTTTAGAAGTTTTGTTACAACTTTTGACCAAAAGGTGGCGCTGTCTTGAAATATGTTGGGTACTTTCAGGAAACGGTGCTGAAGGCACTTTCTGAGTTTCATTAAATAACACCAATGCATTTGTTTAGTATAGCATTTTATTTCACAAAACTGTATTGAAGTCAATGGGAATTTCATGTTTTGTTCTATTATAGCGCCACCAAGAGGCTCAGTCACACCATTTTTTTTATGTGTCCTCAGAGTGAGCCCATACATATGCGTGTCAATTTTGGTGAAAATATCTCAATTCGCTTCAGAGTTATAGACATTTATATGAAAAAACACGTAAAAAATGACTGACACATGACTTTGATTGGATTTTACTACCCCTTACTATCAATATTTTCGCATTTGGGCATTGGCGTTTAGCTATCGACCTATGTTTCCAAACTTCTGACGGTGGTTTCGTCTCGATCAGACTAGCGGTTTCGAAGATATAGCCAAATGTTTTTTAAGCGCTAAATCACAACGCTACACAAACCGTAAGGCGAAACCTAGCATGTTTGGTATCGTAGGACTCGGCAAGGATTCAGGAGTCTAATTAGATGAGTTTCGTGAAAATATGTCGACCACACCCAAAGTTATAAGCATTTGAATAAAAAGATTAACCACTAGGTGGCGCTGTTTCGAAACTTCTCAGGCTCCTTCAGGACATCGTGCTGATGACCCATACCAAGTTTCGTAACAATCCGTTCATGCGTTCTTAAAATACAGCATTTTAGCACAAAATTCAAAATGGCCGACAGTCAAAATGGCCGATATGGTAAAATTGGATATCAGTCGACTCAGCATGTCGCCCTGAATCTAACGAGACCAATTTTATGATTTTTGGACAAATTGTTCAGAAGTTATAAGCAAAAATAGCTATTTTTCATATCTCCGGACCAGTAGGTGGCGCTGCACCGAAACGCAGCATGTAGCCTCAGGTCATGCTTGTGATGACATATACCAAGTTTGGTCTGAATACGATAAAGCGTTGCGAAGATACAGCCTTACGACTGTTTTTGCAAGCGCTACGTAAAATTTGTTCGAGCGTTTATCGAAAACGGTTTGACGAATCAACTAGATTCTAATAACTTTTTGTCAGCACTGCCTGAAGATGATCTGGTTCAATTTTCGTGCAAATCGGACAAACCGTCTAGGACGAGTTCGAAAAAGTAGGTTTTGAGAATAATTCAAAATGGCGGCCATATTTTAATGACGGAAAATGACGTCATAGGATCCAATCGAATCGGCATGAGCTCAGGAATCAAAGGAAAAAAGAAGTTTGTTGATTGGCCTTACGGTTCAAAAGTTATTAGCAAAATAAAAGTGAAATTTTGGACAGGTGGTGGCGCTAGAGGGAATGACTTAGAAACACCAAAATTGGTGTATTTAATGTTGGGACTGTCCTCTATCAGAATGTCAAACCAAAACAACTTTCCCGCAATCGGTTCTATGGGCTGCCATAGACTCCAAGAGCGGAAGAAGAATAATAATAATTAAAGCTGCAAGCAGCATTTAGCGGGGCCAAGCACAATCAGATGACAACACATGCCAACATTGCTGAAAGTGTCAGACCAACTGCAACAATGAGCAATTAAAGACATTAAAGAGGATTTTAGGCAAAATGCCTGAAAATTCATAGAAACAGTAAATAAAAATATGATTTAATGCATTATCACTTTCGACCAATAGGTGGCGCAGTTACAAAACTGATGTGATGTAGTCAGAGTGAAGTGACAATGACACATACAAAGTTTGGTGTCAATATGTCAAGGCATTGCAGAGATAAAGCCTGAATAGTGCTTTTAGCATCATGCCTCAACTTTGCTGCTGCGCTATACGAAAACGGTTTCGTCAATCGAGACGAAATCGATAACTTTTAGTCGGCACGGTCTGGAGATGATACGATTCGATTTTGGTGAGAATCGGACAAACGGTGTAGGAGGAGTTCGAAAATGTATGTTTTGAATGAAAATCAAGATGGCGGACAGGAAGTTAGGCCAAATAAGGAAAACTTAGTTTCTATGTTCTCGGTTTGACCCAAGGAATCTATTAATACCAGTGGCATTTCAATGGGCAGATTTATTCAAAAGTTATTAGCATTTTTAGAAGTTTTGTTATAACTTTTGACCAAAAGGTGGCGCTGTCTTGAAATATGTTGGGTACTTTCAGGAAATGGTGCTGAAGGCACTTTCTGAGTTTCATTAAATAACACCAATGCATTTGTTTAGTATAGCATTTTATTTCACAAAACTGTATTGAAGTCAATGGGAATTTCATGTTTTGTTCTATTATAGCGCCACCAAGAGGCTCAGTCACACCATTTTTTTTACGTGTCCTCAGAGTGAGCCCATACATATGTGTGTCAATTTTGGTGAAAATATCTCAATTCGCTTCGGAGTTATAGACATTTATATGAAAAAACACGTAAAAAATGACTGACACATGACTTTGATTGAATTTTACTACCCCTTACTATCAATATTTTCGCATTTGGGCATTGGTGTATAGCTATCGACCTATGTTTCCAAACTTCTGACGGTGGTTTCGTCTCGATCAGACTAGCGGTTTCGCAGATATAGCCAAATGTTTTTTAAGCGCTAAATCACAACGCTACACAAACCGTAAGGCGAAACCTAGCATGTTTGGTATCGTAGGACTCGGCAAGGATTCAGGAGTCTAATTAGATGAGTCTCGTGAAAATAAGTCGACCACACCCAAAGTTATAAGCATTTGAATAAAAAGATTAACCACTAGGTGGCGCTGTTTCGAAACTTCTCAGGCTCCTTCAGGACATCGTGCTGATGACCCATACCAAGTTTCGTAACAATCCGTTCATGCGTTCTTAAAATACAGCATTTTAGCACAAAATTCTAAATGGCCGACAGTCAAAATGGCCGATATGGTAAAATTGGATATCAGTCGACTCGGCATTTTGCCCTGAATCTAACAAGACCAATTTTATGATTTTTGGACAAACTGTTCAGAAGTTATAAGCAAAAATAGCCATTTTTCATATCTCTGGACCAGTAGGTGGCGCTGCGCCGAAACGCAGCATGTAGCCTCAGGTCATGCTTGTGATGACATGTACCAAGTTTGGTCTGAATACGATTAAGCGTTGCGGATATACAGCCTTACGACTGTTTTTGCAAGCACTACGTAAAATTTGTTCGTGGGTTTATCGACAACGGTTAAGCGAATCAACTAGATTTTAATAACTTTTTGTCACCACTGCCTGAAGATGATCTGATTCAATTTTCGTGCAAATCGGACAAACCGTCTAGGACGAGTTTGAAAAAGTAGGTTTTGAGAATAATTCAAAATGGCGGCCATATTTTAATGACGGAAAGTGACGTCATAGGGTGCAATCGAATCGTCATGAGCTCAGGAATCAGAGGAAAAAATAAGTTTGTTGATTGGCCTTACGGTTCAAAAGTTATTAGCAAAATAAAAGTGAAATTTTGGACAGGTGGTGGCGCTAGAGGGAATGACTTAGACACACCAAAATTTGTGTATTTAATGTTGGGACTGTCCTCTATCAGAATGTCAAACCAAAACAACTTTCCCGCAATCGGTTCTATGGGCTGCCATAGACTCCAAGAGCGGAAGAATAATAATAATAATAATAAGAACGGGAACAATTACAATAGGTGCCCGCACCTTCGGTGCTTGGCCCCTAAATATAGCTGCAAGCAGCCATTACCGGGGCCAAGCAGAATAAGACGACAAGACATGGCTGAAAGTGACAGATCAACTGCAACAATGAGCAATTAAAGACATTTAAAGAGGATTTTAGGCGAAATGGCTGAAAAATCATAGAAAGAGTAATTAAAAATATGATTTAATTGATTGTCACTTTTGACCACTAGGTGGCGCTGTTTCGAAATATTTTGAATACCTTTAGGGGATGATGCTGATGGCACATTCTGAGTTTTGTAATATTACACTAATGCATTTGTTTAGTATAGCACTTTATTTCACAAAACTGTATTGAAGTCAATGGGAATTTCATGTTTTGTTCTATTATAGCGCCACCAAGAGGCTCAGTCCCACAATTTTTTTTATGTGTCCTCAGAGTGAGCCCATACATATGTGTGTCGATTTTGGTGAAAATATCTCAATTCGCTTCAGAGTTATAGACATTTATATGAAAAAACACGTAAAAAATGACTGACACATGACTTTGATTGGAATTTACTACCCCTAAACATCAATATTTTCGCATTTGGGCATTGGCGTATAGCTATCGACCTATGTTTCCAAACTTCTGACGGTGGTTTCGTCTCGATCGGACAAACGGTTTCGAAGATATAGCCAAATGTTTTTTAAGCGCTAAATCACAACGCTACACAAACCGTGAGGCGAAACCTAGCATGTTTGGTATCGTTGGACTCGGCAAGGATTCAGGAGTCTAATGAGATGAGTTTGGTGAAAATAAGTCAACCACACCCAAAGTTATAAGCATTTGAAAAAAAAAATTCACCACTAGGTGGCGCTGTTTCGAAACTTCTCACGCTCCTTCAGAACATCGTGCTGATGACCCATACCAAGTTTCGTAACAATCCGTTCATGCGTTCTTAAAATACAGCATTTTAGCACAAAATTCAAAATGGCCGACAGTCAAAATGGCCGATATGGTAAAATTTGATATCAGTCGACTCGGCATGTTGCCCTGAATCTAACGAGACCAATTTTATGATTTTTGGACAAATTGTTCAGAAGTTATAAGCAAAAATAGCCCTTTTTCATATCTCCGGACCAGTAGGTGGCGCTGCGCCGAAACGCAGCATGTAGCCTCAGGTCATGCTTGTGATGACCTGTACCAATTTTGGTCTGAATCCGATAAAACGTTGCGGAGATACAGCCCTACGACTGTTTTCGCAAGCGCTACGTAAAATGTGTTCGAGCGTTATTCGAAAACGGTTTGACGAATCAATTTGAATTCCATAACTTTTGGTCAGCACTGCCTGAAGATGATCTGGTTCAATTTTCGTGCAAATCGGACAAACCGTCTAGGACGAGTTCGAAAAAGTAGCTTTTTCAGCACATTCAAAATGGCGGCCATATTTATAAGCCAGAAAATGACGTCATAGGGTGCAATCGAATCGTCATGAGCTCAGGAATCAGAGGAAAACAGAATTTTGTTGATTGGCCAAATGGTTCAAAAGTTATTAGCATAATAAAAGTGAAACTTTGGACAGTTGGTGGCGCTGGAGGGATTGGTTTTAAGACACCAAATTTGCTATGGTGACTTTTCAGATGGTCATCTACCAGTGTGACAAATTTCATAACTTTCCCGCAAGCGGTTCTATGGGCTGCCATAGACGCCTAGTCGGAAGAAATAACAGAATAATAATAAATATAGCTGCAAGCAGCCATTACCGGGGCCAAGCAGAATAAGACGACAAGACATGGCTGAAAGTGTCAGATCAACTGCAACAATGAGCAATTAAAGACATTTAAAGAGGATTTTAGGCGAAATGGCTGAAAAATCATAGAAAGAGTAATTAAAAATATGATTTAATTGATTGTCACTTTTGACCATTAGGTGGCGCTGTCTCAAAATATTTTGAATACCTTTAGGGGATGATGCTGATGGCACATTCTGAGTTTTGTAATATTACACTAATGCATTTGTTTAGTATAGCACTTTATTTCACAAAACTGTATTGAAGTCAATGGGAATTTCATGTTTTGTTCTATTATAGCGCCACCAAGAGGCTCAGTCCCACAATTTGTTTTATGTGTCCTCAGAGTGAGCCCATACATATGTGTGTCGATTTTGGTGAAAATATCTCAATTCGCTTCAGAGTTATAGACATTTATATGAAAAAACACGTAAAAAATGACTGACACATGACTTTGATTGGAATTTACTACCCCTAAACATCAATATTTTCGCATTTGGGCATTGGCGTATAGCTATCGACCTATGTTTCCAAACTTCTGACGGTGGTTTCGTCTCGATCGGACAAACGGTTTCGAAGATATAGCCAAATGTTTTTTAAGCGCTAAATCACAACGCTACACAAACCGTGAGGCGAAACCTAGCATGTTTGGTATCGTTGGACTCGGCAAGGATTCAGGAGTCTAATGAGATGAGTTTGGTGAAAATAAGTCAACCACACCCAAAGTTATAAGCATTTGAAAAAAAAAATTCACCACTAGGTGGCGCTGTTTCGAAACTTCTCACGCTCCTTCAGAACATCGTGCTGATGACCCATACCAAGTTTCGTAACAATCCGTTCATGCGTTCTTAAAATACAGCATTTTAGCACAAAATTCAAAATGGCCGACAGTCAAAATGGCCGATATGGTAAAATTTTATATCAGTCGACTCGGCATGTTGACCTGAATCTAACGAGACCAATTTTATGATTTTTGGACAAACCATTCAGAAGTTATAAGCAAAAATAGCCATTTTTCATATCTCCGGACCAGTAGGTGGCGCTGCGCCGAAACGCAGCATGTAGCCTCAGGTCATGCTTGTGATGACATGTACCAATTTTGGTCTGAATCCGATAAAGCGTTGCGGAGATACAGCCCTACGACTGTTTTTGCAAGCGCTACGTAAAATGTGTTCGAGCGTTATTCGAAAACGGTTTGACGAATCAATTTGAATTCCATAACTTTTGGTCAGCACTGCCTGAAGATGATCTGGTTCAATTTTCGTGCAAATCGGACAAACCGTCTAGGACGAGTTCGAAAAAGTAGCTTTTTCAGCACATTCAAAATGGCGACCATATTTATAAGCCGGAAAATGACGTCATAGGGTGCAATCGAATCGGCATGAGCTCAGGAATCAGAGGAAAAAAGAATTTTGTTGATTGGCCTTACGCTTCAAAAGTTATTAGCATAATAAAAGTGAAACTTTGGACAGGTGGTGGCGCTAGAGGGAGTGACTTAGAAACACCAAAATTGGTGTATTTAATGTTGGGACTGTCCTCTATCAGAATGTCAAACCAAAACAACTTTCCCGCAATCGGTTCTATGGGCTGCCATAGACGCCCAGTCGGAAGAAGAAGAATAATAATAATAAATATAGCTGCAAGCAGCAATTACCGGGGCCAAGCGCAAGTAGATGACATTATGCCAACATGGCTGAAGGTGTCAGACCAACTGCAACAATGAGCAATTAAAGACATTTAAAGAGGATTTTAGACGAAATGGCTGAAAAATCATAGAAACAGTCAATAAAAATATGATTTAATGCATTATCACTTTCGACCAATAGGTGGCGCAGTTACAAAACTGATGTGATGTGGTCAGAGTGAAGTGACAATGACACATACAAAGTTTGGTGTCAATATTTCAAGGGATTGCAGAGATAAAGCCTGAATAGTGCTATTAGCATCATGCCTCAACTTTGCTGCTGCGCTATACGAAAACGGTTTGGTCTATCCACACGAAATCCATAACTTTTAGTCGGCACGGTCTGGAGATGATACGATTCGATTTTGGTGAAAATCGGACAAACGGTCTAGGAGGAGTTTGAAAAAGTAGGTTTTGAATGAAAATCAAGATGGCGGACAGGAAGTTTGGCCAAATAAGGTAAACTTGGTATCTATGTTCTCGGCTTGACCCAAGGAATCTATTAAGACCAGTGGCATTTCAGTAGCCAGATTTATTCAAAAGTTATTAGCCTTTTTGGAAATGTTGTTTTAACTTTTGACCACTAGGTGGCGCTGTTTCGAAACTTCTCACGCTCCTTCAGAACATCTTGCTGATGACCCATACCAAGTTTCGTAACAATCCGTTCATGCGTTCTTAAAATACAGCATTTTAGCACAAAATTCAAAATGGCCGACAGTCAAAATGGCCGATATGGTAAAATTTGATATTAGTCGACTCGGCATGTTGCCCTGAATCTAACGAGACCAATTTTATGATTTTTGGACAAATTGTTCAGAAGTTATAAGCAAAAATAGCCATTTTTCATATCTCCGGACCAGTAGGTGGCGCTGCGCCGAAACGCAGCATGTAGCCTCAGGTCATGCTTGTGATGACATGTACCAATTTTGGTCTGAATCCGATAAAGCGTTGCGGAGATACAGCCCTACGACTGTTTTCGCAAGCGCTACATAAAATGTGTTCGAGCGTTATTCGAAAACGGTTTTACGAATCAATTTGAATTCCATAACTTTTTGTCAGCACTGCCTGAAGATGATCTGGTTCAATTTTCGTGCAAATCGGACAAACCGTCTAGGACGAGTTCGAAAAAGTAGCTTTTTCAGCACATTCAAAATGGCGGCCATATTTATAAGCCGGAAAATGACGTCATATGGTGCAATCGAATCGTCATGAGCTCAGGAATCAGAGGAAAAAAGAATTTTGTTGATTGGCCAAACGGTTCAAAAGTTATTAGCAAAATAAAAGTGAAAGTTTGGACAGGTGGTGGCGCTAGAGGGATTGGTTTTAAGACACCAAATTTGGCATGGTGACTTTTTGGACTGTCCTCTATCATTGTGCCAAATTTCATAACTTTCCCGCAAGCGGTTCTATGGGCTGCCATAGACTCCCAGAGCGGAAGAAGAAGAAGAATAATAATAATAAATATAGCTGCAAGCAGCCATTACCGGGGCCAAGCAGAATAAGACGACAAGACATGGCTGAAAGTGTCAGATCAACTGCAACAATGAGCAATTAAAGACATTTAAAGAGGATTTTAGGCGAAATGGCTGAAAAATCATAGAAAGAGTAATTAAAAATATGATTTAATTGATTGTCACTTTTGACCATTAGGTGGCGCTGTCTCAAAATATTTTGAATACCTTTAGGGGATGATGCTGATGGCACATTCTGAGTTTTGTAATATTACACTAATGCATTTGTTTAGTATAGCACTTTATTTCACAAAACTGTATTGAAGTCAATGGGAATTTCATGTTTTGTTCTATTATAGCGCCACCAAGAGGCTCAGTCCCACAATTTTTTTTATGTGTCCTCAGAGTGAGCCCATACATATGTGTGTCGATTTTGGTGAAAATATCTCAATTCGCTTCAGAGTTATAGACATTTATATGAAAAAACACGTAAAAAATGACTGACACATGACTTTGATTGGAATTTACTACCCCTAAACATCAATATTTTCGCATTTGGGCATTGGCATAAAGCTATCGACCTATGTTTCCAAACTTCTGACGGTGGTTTCGTCTCGATCGGACAAACGGTTTCGAAGATATAGCCAAATGTTTTTTAAGCGCTAAATCACAACGCTACACAAACCGTGAGGCGAAACCTAGCATGTTTGGTATCGTTGGACTCGGCAAGGATTCAGGAGTCTAATGAGATGAGATTGGTGAAAAGAAGTCGACCACACCCAAAGTTATAAGCATTTGAAAAAAAAAATTCACCACTAGGTGGCGCTGTTTCGAAACTTCTCACGCTCCTTCAGAACATCGTGCTGATGACCCATACCAAGTTTCGTAACAATCTGTTCATGCGTTCTTAAAATACAGCATTTTAGCACAAAATTCAAAATGGCCGACAGTCAAAATCGCCGATATGGTCAAATTTGATATCAGTCGACTCGACATGTTGCCCTGAATCTAACGAGACCAATTTTATGATTTTTGGACAAATTGTTCAGAAGTTATAAGCAAAAATAGCCCTTTTTCATATCTCCGGACCAGTAGGTGGCGCTGTGCCGAAACGCAGCATGTAGCCTTAGGTCATGCTTGTGATGACCTGTACCAATTTTGGTCTGAATCCGATAAAGCGTTGCGGAGATACAGCCCTACGACTGTTTTCGCAAGCGCTACGTAAAATGTGTTCGAGCGTTATTCGAAAACGGTTTGACGAATCAATTTGAATTCCATAACTTTTGGTCAGCACTGCCTGAAGATGATCTGGTTCAATTTTCGTGCAAATCGGACAAACCGTCTAGGACGAGTTCGAAAAAGTAGCTTTTTCAGCACATTCAAAATGGCGACCATATTTATAAGCCGGAAAATGACGTCATAGGGTGCAATCGAATCGGCATGAGCTCAGGAATCAGAGGAAAAAAGAATTTTGTTGATTGGCCTTACGCTTCAAAAGTTATTAGCATAATAAAAGTGAAACTTTGGACAGGTGGTGGCGCTAGAGGGAGTGACTTAGAAACACCAAAATTGGTGTATTTAATGTTGGGACTGTCCTCTATCAGAATGTCAAACCAAAACAACTTTCCCGCAATCGGTTCTATGGGCTGCCATAGACTCCCATGGCGGAAGAATAATAATAATAAATATAGCTGCAAGCAGCAATTATCGGGGCCAAGCGCAAGCAGATGACAGGATATGCCAACATGGCTGAAGGTGTCAGACCAACTGCAACAATGAGCAATTAAAGACATTTAAAGAGGATTTTTGGCGAAATGGCTGAAAAATCATAAAAAGTAATTCAAAATATGATTTAATTGATTATCACTTTCGACCAATATGTGGCGCAGTTACAAAACTGATGTGATCCTGTCAGAATTAAGTGACAATGACACATACAAAGTTTGGTGTCAATATGTCAAGGCATTGCAGAGATAAAGCCTGAATAGTACTTTTAGCATCATGCCTCAACTTTGCTGCTGCGCTATACGAAAACAGTTTCGTCTATCAACACGAAATCCATAACTTTTAGTCAGCAGAGTCTGGAGATGATACGATTCAATTTTGGTGAAAATTGGACAAACGGCCTAGGAGGAGTTCGAAAAAGTAGATTGTGGACAGGAAGTTCGGCCAAATAAGGAAAACTTGGTATCTATGTTCTCGGCTAGACCCAAGGAATCTATTAAGACCAGTGGCATTTCAATAGCCAGATTTAATCAAATGTTATTATCCTTTTTGGAAATGTTTTTATAACTTTTGACCACTAGGTGGCGCTGTCTCGAAATATTTTGGGTACCTTCAGGGGATGGTGTTGATGGCACATTCTGAGTTTCGTAATATCACACCAATGCATTTGTTTAGTAAAGCATTTTATTTCACAAAACTGTATTGAAGTCAATGGGAATTTCATGTTTTGTTTCTATTATAGCGCCACCAAGAGGCTCAGTCCCACCATTTTTTTTGTGTGTCCTCAGAGTGAGCCCATACATATGTGTGTCAATTTTGGTGAAAATATCTCAATTTGCTTCGGAGTTATAGACATTTATATGAAACAACACGTAAAAAAATGACTGACACATGACTTTGATTGGATTTTACTACCCCTTACTATCAATATTTTCGCATTTGGGCATTGGCGTATAGCTATCGACCTATGTTTCCAAACTTCTGACGGTGGTTTCGTCTCGATCGGACTAGCGGTTTCGAAGATATAGCCAAATGCTTTTTAAGCGCTAAATCTCAATGCTACACAAACCGTAAGGCGAAACCTAGCATCTTTGGTATCGTTGGACTCGGCAACGACTCAGGAGTCTAAAGAGATGACTTTTGTGAAAATAAGTTGACCACACCCAAAGTTATAAGCATTTGGGTAAAAATTTTTACCACTAGGTGGCGCTGTTTCGAAACTTCTCAGGCTCTTTCAGGACATCGTGCTGATGACCCATACCGAGTTTCGTAACAATCCGTACATGCGTTCATAAAATACAGCATTTTAGCACATAATTAAAAATGGCCGACAGCCAAAATGACTGATCTGGGAAGATTGGATATCAGTCGACTCGGCATGATGCCCTGAATCTAACGAGACCACTTTTATGATTTTTGGACAAACCATTCAGAAGTTATAAGCAAAAACAGCCATTTTTCATATCTCCGGACCAGTAGGTGGCATTGCGCCGAAACGCAGCATGTAGCCTCAGGTCATGCTTGAGATGATATGTACCAAGTTTGGTCTGAATATGATAAAGTGTTGAGCAGATAGAGGCTTGTGTCTGTTTTCGCAAGCGCTACGTATAATTTGTTTGCGCTGTATTCAAGAACGGTTTGACGAATCAATACGAATTCCATAACTTTTTGTCATCACTGTCTGAAGATGATCTGATTCAATTTTTGTGGAAATTGGAGCAACGGCCTAGGAGGAGTTCGAAAAAGTAGGTTTTTCGGAAAATTCAAAATGGCGGAAAAATTATTATGACGGAAAATGACGTCATATGGTGCATTCGAATCGTCTTGAACTAAGGAATCAGAGGAAAAAAGAATTTTGTTTCTAGCCCTTGTGGTTCAAATGTTATTAGCATAAACATGAGTGCAACTTTGGACAGCTGGTGGCGCTAGAGGGAATGAATTGGAGACTCCAAATTTGCTATGCTGATAGTTCAGACTCTCCTCTATCAGTGTGCCAAATTTGAAAACTTTCCCGCAAGTGGTTCTATGGGCTGCCATAGACTCCCAGTCGGAAAAATGAAGAATAATAATAATAATAGGAACGGGAACAGATACAATAGGTGCCTACGCACCTTCGGTGCTTGGCCCCTAATAATAGGAACGGGAACGGATACAATAGGTGCCTACGCACCTTCGGTGCTTGGCCCCTAATAATAATAATAATAATCCTAACGAAAACAATAGGGCCTTCGCCCCTTCAGGGCTTGGGCCCTAATAATAATAATAATCCTAACGAAAACAATAGGGCCTTAGCCCCTTCAGGGCTTGGGCCCTAATAAATAATCCTACCGAAAACAATAGGGCCTTCGCCCTTTCAGGGCTTGGGCCCTAATAATAATAATAATAAATATAGCTGCAAGCAGCAATTATCGGGGCCAAGCGCAAGCAGATGACAGGATATGCCAACATGGCTGAAGGTGTCAGACCAACTGCAACAATGAGCAATTAAAGACATTTAAAGAGGATTTTAGGTGAAATGGCTGACAAATCATGTAAAAAGTCATTCAAAATATGATTTAATGGATTATCACTTTCGACCAATAGGTGGAGCAGTTACAAAACTGATGTGATGTGGTCAGAGTGAAGTGACAATGATACATACAAAATTTGGTGTCAATATGTCAAGGCATTACAGAGATAAAGCCTGAATAGTGCTTTTGGCATCATGACTCAACTTTGCTGCTGCACTATACGAAAACGGTTTCGTCTATCGACACGAAATCCATAACTTTTAGGCGGCACAGTCTGGAGATGATATGATTCGATTTTGGTGAAAATCGGACAAACGGTCTAGGAGGAGTTCGAAAAAGTAGGTTTTGAATGAAAATCAAGATGGTGGACAGGAAGTTCGGCCAAATAAGGAAAACTTGGTATCTATGTTGTCGGCTTGACCCAAGGAATCTATTAAGACCAGTGGCATTTCGATAGGCCGATTTATTCAAAAGTTATTAGCCTTTTTGGAGAAATGTTTATAAATTTTGACCACTAGGTGGCGCTGTCTTGAAATATTTTGGGAACCTTCAGGCTATGGTGTTGATGGCACATTCTGAGTTTCGTAATATTACACCAATGCATTTGTTTAGTAAAGCATTTTCTTTCACAAAACTGTATTGAAGTCAATGGGAATTTCATGTTTTGTTCTATTATATCGCCACCAAGAGGCTCAGTCCCACCATTTTTTTTATGTGTCCTCAGAGTGAGCCCATACATATGTTTTTCAATTTTGGTGAAAATATCTCAATTTGCTTTGGAGTTATAGACATTTATATGAAAAAACACGTAAAAAATGACTGACACATGACTTTGATTGGATTTTACTACCCCTTACTATCAATATTTTTGCATTTGGGCATTGGCGTATAGCTATCGACCTATGTTTCCAAACTTCTGACGGTGGTTTCGTCTCGATCGGACTAGCGGTTTCGAAGATATAGCCAAATGTTTTTTAAGCGCTAAATCACAACGCTACACAAACCGTAAGGCGAAACCGAGCATGTTTGGTATCGTTGGACTCGGCAACGATTCAGGAGTCTAAAGAGATGACTCTTGTGAAAATAAGTCGACCACACCCAGAGTTATAAGCATTTGGGAAAAAAGATTAACCACTAGGTGGCGCTGTTTCGAAACTTCTCAGGCTCCTTCAGGACATCGTGCTGATGACCCATACTGAGTTTCGTAACAATCCGTTCATGCGTTCATAAAATATAGCATTTTAGCACATAATTCAAAATGGCCGACAGCCAAAATGGCTGATCAGGGAAAATTGGATATCAGTCGACTCAGCATGTCACCCTGAATCTAACGAGACCACTTTTATGATTTTTGAACAAACCATTCAGAAGTTATAAGCAAAAACAGCCATTTTTCATATCTCCGGACCAGTAGGTGGCACTACACCGAAACGCAGCATTTAGCCTCAGGTCATGCTTGTGGTGATATGTACCAAGTTTGGTCTGAATACGATAAAGCGTTGCGGAGATACAGGCTTGTGTCTGTTTTCGCAAGCGCTACGTAAAATTTGTTTGCGTGGTATTCGAGAACGGTTTGACAAATCAACACCAATTCCATAACTTTTTGTCGGCATGGTCTGAAGATGATCTGATTCAATTTTCGTGGAAATTGGAGCAACGGCCTAGGAGGAGTTCGGAAAAGTAGGTTTTTCGGAAAATTCAAAATGGCGGAAAAATATTATGACGGAAAATGACGTCATAGGGTGCTTTCGAATTGTCATGAGCTCAGGAATCAGAGGAAAAAAGAATTTTGTTTCTAGCCCTTGTGGTTCAAAAGTTATTAGCATAAACATGAGTGCAACTTTGGACAGTTGGTGGCGCTAGAGGGATTGGTTTTAAGACACCAAATTTGCTATGGTGACAGATTGGCCTGTCCTCTATCACGGTGCCAAATTTCATAACTTTCCCGCAAGCGGTTCTATGGGCTGCCATAGACACCAAGTCGGAAGAAAAAGAAGAATAATAATAATAATAATAATAATAAGAACGCGAACGAAAACAATAGGTGCCTAGCACCTTCGGTGCTTGGCCCCTAATAATAATAATAAGAACGGGAACAGATACAATAGGTGCCTCCGCACCTTCGGTGCTTGGCCCCTAATAATAATAATAAGAACCGGAACAAAAACAATAGGTGCCTCCGCACCTTCGGTGCTTGGCCCCTAAATATAGCTGCAAGCAGCCATTACCGGGGCCAAGCAGAATAAGACGACAAGACATGGCTGAAAGTGTCAGATCAACTGCAACAATGAGCAATTAAAGACATTTAAAGAGGATTTTAGGCGAAATGGCTGAAAAATCATAGAAAGAGTAATTAAAAATATGATTTAATTGATTGTCACTTTTGACCATTAGGTGGCGCTGTCTCAAAATATTTTGGGTACCTTCAGGGGATGGTGCTGATGGCACATTCTGAGTTTCGTAATATTACACCAATGCATTTGTTCAGTATAGCATTTTATTTCACAAAACTGTATTGAAGTCAATGGGAATTTCATGTTTTGTTCTGTTATAGCGCCACCAAGAGGCTCAGTCCCACAATTTTTTTTACGTGTCCTCAGAGTGAGCCCATACATATGTGTGTCAATTTTGGTGAAGATATCTCAATTCGCTTCGGAGTTATAGACATTTATATGAAAAAACACGTAAAAAATGACTGACACATGACTTTGATTGGAATTTACTACCCCTAAACATCAATATTTTCGCATTTGGGCATTGGCGTATAGCTATCGACCTATGTTTTCAAACTTCTGACGGTGGTTTCGTCTCGATCGGACAAACGGTTTCGAAGATATCGCCAAATGTTTTTTAAGCGCTAAATCACAACGCTACACAAACCGTAAGGCGTAACCTAGCATGTTTGGTATTGTAGGACTCGGCAAGGATTCAGGAGTCTAATTAGATGAGTCTCGTGAAAATAAATCGACCACACCCAAAGTTATGAGCATTTAAAAAAAAAAATTCACCACTAGGTGGCGCTGTTTTGAAACTTCTCAGGCTCCTTCAGGACATCGTGGTGATGACCCATACCAAGTTTCGTAACAATCCGTTTATGCGTTCGTAAAATACAGCATTTTAGCACAAAATTCAAAATGGCCGACAGTCAAAATGGCCGATATGGTAAAATTGGATATCAGTCGACTCGGCATGTTGCCCTGAATCTAACAAGACCAATTTTTTGATTTTTGGACAAACTGTTCAGAAGTTATAAGCAAAAATAACCATTTTTCATATCTCCGGACCAGTAGGTGGCGCTGCGCCGAAACGCAGTATGTAGCCTCAGGTCATGCTCGTGATGACATGTACCAAGTTTGGTCTGAATCCGATAAACCATTGCGGAGATACAGTCTTACAACTGTTTTTGCAGGCGCTACGTAAAATTTGTTCGAGCGTTTATCGAAAACAGTTTGACGAATCAATTTGAATTCCATAACTTTTGGTCAGCACTGCCTGAAGATGATCTGGTTCAATTTTTGTGCAAATCGGACAAACCGTCTAGGACGAGTTCGAAAAAGTAGCTTTTTCAGCACATTCAAAATGGCGACCATATTTATAAGCCGGAAAATGACGTCATAGGGTGCAATCGAATTGGCATGAGCTCAGGAATCAGAGGAAAAAAGAATTTTGTTGATTGGCCTTACGCTTCAAAAGTTATTAGCATAATAAAAGTGAAACTTTGGACAGGTGGTGGCGCTAGAGGGAGTGACTTAGAAACACCAAAATTGGTGTATTTAATGTTGGGACTGTCCTCTATCAGAATGTCAAACCAAAACAACTTTCCCGCAATCGGTTCTATGGGCTGCCATAGACTCCCATGGCGGAAGAAGAATAATAATAATAAATATAGCTGCAAGCAGCAATTACCGGGGCCAAGCGCAAGTAGATGACATTATGCCAACATGGCTGAAGGTGTCAGACCAACTGCAACAATGAGCAATTAAAGACATTTAAAGAGGATTTTAGACGAAATGGCTGAAAAATCATAGAAACAGTCAATAAAAATATGATTTAATGCATTATCACTTTCGACCAATAGGTGGCGCAGTTACAAAACTGATGTGATGTGGTCAGAGTGAAGTGACAATGACACATACAAAGTTTGGTGTCAATATTTCAAGGGATTGCAGAGATAAAGCCTGAATAGTGCTATTAGCATCATGCCTCAACTTTGCTGCTGCGCTATACGAAAACGGTTTGGTCTATCCACACGAAATCCATAACTTTTAGTCGGCACGGTCTGGAGATGATACGATTCGATTTTGGTGAAAATCGGACAAAAGGTCTAGGAGGAGTTTGAAAAAGTAGGTTTTGAATGAAAATCAAAATGGCGGACAGGAAGTTTGGCCAAATAAGGTAAACTTGGTATCTATGTTCTCGGCTTGACCCAAGGAATCTATTAAGACCAGTGGCATTTCAGTAGCCAGATTTATTCAAAAGTTATTAGCCTTTTTGGAAATGTTGTTATAACTTTTGACCACTAGGTGGCGCTGTTTCGAAACTTCTCACGCTCCTTCAGAACATCGTGCTGATGACCCATACCAAGTTTCGTAACAATCCGTTCATGTGTTCTTAAAATACAGCATTTTAGCACAAAATTCAAAATGGCCGACAGTCAAAATGGCCGATATGGTAAAATTTGATATCAGTCGACTCGGCATGTTGCCCTGAATCTAACGAGACCAATTTTATGATTTTTGGACAAATTGTTCAGAAGTTATAAGCAAAAATAGCCATTTTTCATATCTCCGGACCAGTAGGTGGCGCTGCGCCGAAACGCAGCATGTAGCCTCAGGTCATGCTTGTGATGACATGTACCAATTTTGGTCTGAATCCGATAAAGCGTTGCGGAGATACAGCCCTACGACTGTTTTTGCAAGCGCTACGTAAAATGTGTTCGAGCGTTATTCGAAAACGGTTTGACGAATCAATTTGAATTCCATAACTTTTTGTCAGCACTGCCTGAAGATGATCTGGTTCAATTTTCGTGCAAATCGGACAAACCGTCTAGGACGAGTTCGAAAAAGTAGCTTTTTCAGCACATTCAAAATGGCGGCCATATTTATAAGCCGGAAAATGACGTCATAGGGTGCAATCGAATCGGCATGAGCTCGGGAATCAGAGGAAAAAAGAAATTTGTTGATTGGCCAAACGGTTCAAAAGTTATTAGCAAAATAAAAGTGAAATTTTGGACAGGTGGTGGCGCTAGAGGCATTAGTTTTAAGACACCAAATTTGGTATGGTGACTTTTTGGACTGTCCTCTATCATTGTGCCAAATTTCATAACTTTCCCGCAAGCGGTTCTATGGGCTGCCATAGACTCCCAGAGCGGAAGAAGAAGAAGAAGAATAATAATAATAATAATTAAAGCTGCAAGCAGCATTTAGTGGGGCCAAGCACAATCAGATGACAAGACATGCCAACATTGCTGAAAGTGTCAGACCAACTGCAATAATGAGCAATTAAAGACATTAAAGATGATTTTAGGCAAAATGCCTGATAATTCATAGAAATAGTAAATAAAAATATGATTTAATGCATTATCACTTTCGACCAATACGTGGCGCAGTTACAAAACTGATGTGATGTGGTCTGAGTGAAGTGACAATGACACATATATAGTTTGGTGTCAAAATGTCAAGGCATTGCAGAGATAAAGCCTGAATAGTGCTTTTAGCATCATACATCAAATTTGCTGCTGCCCTATACGAAAACGGTTTCGTCAATCGACACGAAATCGATAACTTTTAGTCGGCACGGTCTGGAGATGATACGATTTGCTTTTGGTGAAAATCGGACAAACGGTGTATGTGGAGTTAGAAAAAGTAGGTTTTGAATGAAAATAAAACAAAACTGTATTGAAGTCAATGGGAATTTCATGTTTTGTTCTATTATAGCACCACCAAGAGGCTCAGCCACACCATTTTTTTTACGTGTCATCAGAGTGAGCCCATACATATGTGTGTCAATTTTGGTGAAAATATCTCAATTCGCTTCGGAGTTATAGACATTTATATGAAAAAACACGTAAAAAATGACTGACACATGACTTTGATTGAATTTTACTACCCCTTACTATCAATATTTTCGCATTTGGGCATTGGCGTATAGCTATCGACCTATGTTTCCAAACTTCTGACGGTGGTTTCGTCTCGATCAGACTAGCGGTTTCGAAGATATAGCCAAATGTTTTTTAAGCGCTAAATCACAACGCTACACAAACCGTAAGGCAAAACCTAGCATGTTTGGTATCGTAGGACTCGGCAAGGATTCAGGAGTCTAATTAGATGAGTTTCGTGAAAATATGTCGACCACACCCAAAGTTATAAGCATTTGAATAAAAATATTAACCACTAGGTGGCGCTGTTTCGAAACTTCTCAGGCTCCTTCAGGACATCGTGCTGATGTCCCAGACCAAGTTTCGTAAGAATCCGTTCATGCGTTCTTAAAATACAGCATTTTAGCACAAAATTCGAAATGGCCGACAGTCAAAATGGCCGATATGGTCAAATTGGATATCAGTCGACTCAGCATGTCGCCCTGAATCTAACGAGACCAATTTTATGATTTTTGGACAAACTGTTCAGAAGTTATAAGCAAAAATAGCCATTTTTCATATCTCCGGACCAGTAGGTGGCGCTGCGCCGAAACGCAGCATGTAGCCTCAGGCCATGCTTGTGATGACATATACCAAGTTTGGTCTGAATACGATAAAGCGTTGCGAAGATACAGCCTTACGACTGTTTTTGCAAGCGCTACGTAAAATTTGTTCGAGCGTTTATTGAAAACGGTTTGACGAATCAACTAGATTCTAATAACTTTTTGTCAGCACTGCCTGAAGATGATCTGGTTCAATTTTCGTGCAAATCGGACAAACCGTCTAGGACGAGTTCGAAAAAGTAGGTTTTGAGAATAATTCAAAATGGCGGCCATAATTTAATGATGGAAAATGACTTCATAGGATGCAATCGAATCGTCATGAGCTCAGGAATCAGAGGAAAAAAGAAGTTTGTTGATTGGCCTTACGGTTCAAAAGTTATTAGCAAAATAAAAGTGAAATTTTGGACAGGTGGTGGCGCTAGAGGGAATGACTTAGAAACACCAAAATTGGTGTATTTAATGTTGGGACTGTCCTCTATCAGAATGTCAAACCAAAACAACTTTCCCGCAATCGGTTCTATGGGCTGCCATAGACTCCAAGAGCGGAAGAATAATAATAATAATAATAAGAACGGGAACAATTACAATAGGTGCCCGCACCTTCGGTGCTTGGCCCCTAATAATAAGAACCGGAACAAAAACAATAGGTGCCTCCGCACCTTCGGTGCTTGGCCCCTAAATATAGCTGCAAGCAGCAATTATCGGGGCCAAGCGCAAGCAGATGACAGGATATGCCAACATGGCTGAAGGTGTCAGACCAACTGCAACAATGAGCAATTAAAGACATTTAGAGAGGATTTTAGGCGAAATGGCTGATAAATCATATAAAAAGTAATTCAGAATATGATTTAATGGATTATCACTTTCGACCAATAGGTGGAGCAGTTACAAAACTGATGTGATGTGGTCAGAGTGAAGTGACAATGACATATACAAAGTTTGGTGTCAATATTTCAAGGGATTTCAGAGATAAAGCCTGAATAGTGCTTTTGGCATCATGCCTCAACTTTGCTGCTGCGCTATACGAAAACGGTTTCGTCTATCGACACGAAATCCATAACTTTTAGTCGGCACAGTCTGGAGATGATACGATTCGATTTTGGTGAAAATCGGACAAACGGTCTAGGAGGAGTTCGAAAAAGTAGGTTTTGAATGAAAATCAAGATGGCGGACAGGAATTTGGCCAAATAAGGAAAACTTGGTATCTATGTTCTCGGCTTGACCCAGGGAACTATTAAGACCAGTGGCATTTCAATAGCCAGATTTATTCAAAAGTTATTAGCAGTTTTGGAAATTTTGTTATAACTTTGGACCACTAGGTGGCGCTGTCTCGAAATATTTTGGGTACCTTCAGGGGATGGAGCTGATGGCACATTCTGAGTTTCGTAATATTACACCAATGCATTTGTTTAGTATAGCATTTTATTTCACAAAACTGTATTGAAGTCAATGGGAATTTCATGTTTTGTTCTGTTATAGCGCCACCAAGAGGCTCAGTCACACCATTTTTTTTATGTGTCCTCAGAGTGAGCCCATACATATGTGTGTCAATTTTGGTGAAAATATCTCAATTCGCTTCGGAGTTATAGACATTTATATGAAAAAACACGTAAAAAATGACTGACACATGACTTTGATTGGAATTTACTACCCCTAAACATCAATATTTTCGCATTTGGGCATTGGTATATAGCTATCGACCTATGTTTCCAAACTTCTGACGGTGGTTTCGTCTCGATCGGACTAGCGGTTTCGAAGATATAGCCAAATGTTTTTTAAGCGCTAAATCACAACGCTACACAAACCATAAGGCGAAACCTAGCATGTTTGATATCGTTGGACTCTGCAACGATTCAGGAGTCGAATGAGATGACTCTTGTGAAAAATAAGTCGACCACACCCAAAGTTATAAGCATTTGAAAAAAAAAATTAACCACTAGGTGGCACTGTTTCGAAACTTCTCAGGTTCTTTCAGGACATCGTGCTGATGACCCATACTGAGTTTCGTAACAATCCGTTCATGCGTTCGTAAAATACAGCATTTTAGCACAAAATTCAAAATGGCCGACAGTCAAAATTGCCGATATGGTTAAATTGGATATCAGTCGACTCGGCATGTTACCCTGAATCTAATGAGACCAATTTTATGATTTTTGGACAAACTGTTCAGAAGTTATAAGCAAAAATAGCCATTTTTCATATCTCTGGACCAGTAGGTGGCGCTGCGCCGAAACGCAGCATGTAGCCTCAGGTCATGCCTGTGATGACATGTACCATATTTGGTCTGAATATGATAAACCGTTGCGGAGATACAGCCTTACGACTGTTTTTGCAAGCGCTACGTAAAATTTGTTCGAGCGTTTATCGAAAACGGTTTGATGAATCAATTTGAATTCCATAACTTTTTGTCACCACTGCCTGAAGATGATCTGGTTCAATTTTCGTGCAAATCGGACAAACCGTCTAGGACGAGTTCGAAAAAGTAGCTTTTTGGGAAAAATCTAAATGGCAGCCATATTTTTATGACGGAAAATGACGTCATAGGGTGCATTCGAACCTTCATGAGCTCACGAATCAGAGGAAAAAATATTTTTTTTGATTGGTCTTAGGGTTCAAAAGTTATTAGCAAAATATGAGTGAAACTTTGGACAGGTGGTGGCGCTAGAGGGAATGACTTAGACACACCAAAATTGGTGAATTTAATGTTGGGACTGTCCTCTATCAGAATGTCAAACCATTACAACTTTCCCGCAAACGGTTCTATGGGCTGCCATAGACTCCCAGTCGGAAGAAACGGAAGAATAATAAAGCTGCAAGCAGCATTTAGCGGGGCCAAGCACAATCAGATGACAAGACATGCCAACATTGCTGAAAGTGTCAGACCAACTGCAACAATGAGCAATTAAAGACATTAAAGAGGATTTTAGGCAAAATGCCTGAAAATTCATAGAAACAGTAAATAAAAGTATGATTTAATGCATTATCACTTTCGACCAATAGGTGGCGCAGTTACAAAACTGATGTGATGTGGTCAGAGTGAAGTGACAATGACACATACAAAGTTTGGTGTCAATATGTCAAGGCATTGCAGAGATAAAGCCTGAATAGTGCTTTTAGCATCATGCCTCAACTTTGCTGCTGCGCTATACGAAAACGGTTTTGTCAATCGAGACGAAATCGATAAGTTTTAGTCGGCATGGTCTGGAGATGATACGATTCGATTTTGGTGAAAATCGGACAAACGGTGTAGGAGGAGTTCGAAAATGTATGTTTTGAATGAAAATCAAGATGGCGGACAGGAAGTTAGGCCAAATAAGGAAAACTTGGTTTCTATGTTCTCGGCTTGACCCAAGGAATCTATTAATACCAGTGGCATTTCAATAGGCAGATTTATTCAAAAGTTATTAGCATTTTTAGAAGTTTTGTTATAACTTTTGACCACTAGGTGGCGCTGTCTTGAAATATGTTGGGTACTTTCAGGAAATGGTGCTGAAGGCACTTTCTGAGTTTCATTAAATAACACCAATGCATTTGTTTAGTATAGCATTTTATTTCACAAAACTGTATTGAAGTCAATGGGAATTTCATGTTTTGTTCTATTATAGCGCCACCAAGAGGCTCAGTCACACCATTTTTTTTATGTGTCCTCAGAGTGAGCCCATACATATGTGTGTCAATTTTGGTGAAAATATCTCAATTCGCTCCGGAGTTATAGACATTTGTATGAAAAAACACGTAAAAAATGACTGACACATGACTTTGATTGGATTTTACGTCCCCTTACTATCAATATTTTCGCATTTGGGCATTGGCATTTAGCTATCGACCTATGTTTCCAAACTTCTGACGGTGGTTTCGTCTCGATCGGACTTGCGGTTTCGAAGATATAGCCAAATGTTTTTTAAGCGCTAAATCACAACGCTACACAAACCGTAAGGCGAAACCTAGCATGTTTGGTATCGTAGGACTCGGCAAGGACTCAGGATTCTAATTAGATGAGTTTCGTGAAAATATGTCGACCACACCCAAAGTTAAAAGCATTTGAATAAAAAGATTAACCACTAGGTGGCGCTGTTTCGAAACTTTTCAGGCTCCTTCAGGACATCGTGCTGATGACCCATACCAAGTTTCGTAACAATCCGTTCATGCGTTCTTAAAATACAGCATTTTAGCACAAAATTAAAAATGGCCGACAGTCAAAATGGCCGATATGGTAAAATTGGATATCAGTCGACTCAGCATGTCGCCCTGAATCTAACGAGACCAATTTTATGATTTTTGGACAAACTGTTCAGAAGTTATAAGCAAAAATAGCCATTTTTCATATCTCCGGACCAGTAGGTGGCGCTGCGCCGAAACGCAGCATGTAGCCTCAGGTCATGCTTGTGATGACATATACCAAGTTTGATCTTAATACGATAAAGCGTTGCGAAGATACAGCTATACAACTGTTTTTGCAAGCGCTACGTAAAATTTGTTCGAGCGTTTATTGAAAACGGTTTGACGAATCAACTAGATTCTAATAACTTTTTGTCAGCACTGCCTGAAGATGATCTGGTTCAATTTTCGTGCAAATCGGACAAACCGTCTAGGACGAGTTCGAAAAAGTAGGTTTTGAGAATAATTCAAAATGGCGGCCATAATTTAATGACGGAAAATGACGTCATAGGATGCAATCGAATCGTCATGAGCTCAGGAATCAGAGGAAAAAAGAAGTTTGTTGATTGGCCTTACGGTTCAAAAGTTATTAGCAAAATAAAAGTGAAATTTTGGACAGGTGGTGGCGCTAGAGGGAATGACTTAGAAACACCAAAATTGGTGTATTTAATGTTGGGACTGTCCTCTATCAGAATGTCAAACCAAAACAACTTTCCCGCAATCGGTTCTATGGGCTGCCATAGACTCCAAGAGCGGAAGAAGAAGAAGAATAATAATAAGAACGGGAACAATTACAATAGGTGCCCGCACCTTCGGTGCTTGGCCCCTAAATATAGCTGCAAGCAGCAATTACCGGGGCCAAGCGCAAGTAGATGACAGGATATGCCACCATGGCTGAAGGTGTCAGACCAACTGCAACAATGAGCAATTAAAGACATTTAAAGAGGATTTTAGACGAAATGGCTGAAAAATCATAGAAACAGTCAATAAAAATATGATTTAATGCATTATCACTTTCGACCAATAGGTGGCGCAGTTACAAAACTGATGTGATGTGGTCAGAGTGAAGTGACAATGACACATACAAAGTTTGGTGTCAATATTTCAAGGGATTGCAGAGATAAAGCCTGAATAGTTCTATTAGCATCATGCCTCAACTTTGCTGCTGCGCTATACGAAAACGGTTTGGTCTATCCACACGAAATCCATAACTTTTAGTCGGCACGGTCTGGAGATGATACGATTCGATTTTGGTGAAAATCGGACAAACGGTCTAGGAGGAGTTTGAAAAAGTAGGTTTTGAATGAAAATCAAGATGGCGGACAGGAAGTTTGGCCAAATAAGGTAAACTTGGTATCTATGTTCTCGGCTTGACCCAAGGAATCTATTAAGACCAGTGGCATTTCAGTAGCCAGATTTATTCAAAAGTTATTAGCCTTTTTGTTAATGTTGTTTTAACTTTTGACCACTAGGTGGCGCTGTTTCGAAACTTCTCACGCTCCTTCAGAACATCGTGCTGATGACCCATACCAAGTTTCGTAACAATCCGTTCATGCGTTCTTAAAATACAGCATTTTAGCACAAAATTCAAAATGGCCGACAGTCAAAATGGCCGATATGGTAAAATTTGATATCAGTCGACTCGGCATGTTGCCCTGAATCTAACGAGACCAATTTTATGATTTTTGGACAAATTGTTCAGAAGTTATAAGCAAAAATAGCCATTTTTCATATCTCCGGACCAGTAGGTGGCGCTGCGCCGAAACGCAGCATGTAGCCTCAGGTCATGCTTGTGATGACATGTACCAATTTTGGTCTGAATCCGATAAAGCGTTGCGGAGATACAGCCCTACGACTGTTTTCGCAAGCGCTACGTAAAATGTGTTCGAGCGTTATTCGAAAACGGTTTGACGAATCAATTTGAATTCCATAACTTTTTGTCAGCACTGCCTGAAGATGATCTGGTTCAATTTTCGTGCAAATCGGACAAACCGTCTAGGACGAGTTCGAAAAAGTAGCTTTTTCAGCACATTCAAAATGGCGGCCATATTTATAAGCCGGAAAATGACGTCATAGGGTGCAATCGAATCGTCATGAGCTCAGGAATCAGAGGAAAAAAGAATTTTGTTGATTGGCCAAACGGTTCAAAAGTTATTAGCAAAATAAAAGTGAAATTTTGGACAGGTGGTGGCGCTAGAGGGATTGGTTTTAAGACACCAAATTTGGTATGGTGACTTTTCAGACTGTCCTCTATCAGTGTGACAAATTTCATAACTTTCCCGCAATCGGTTCTATGGGCTGCCATAGACTCCCATGGCGGAAGAAGAAGAAGAAGAATAATAATAATAATAACAAGCAGCCATTACCGGGGCCAAGCAGAATAAGACGACAAGACATGGCTGAAAGTGTCAGATCAACTGCAACAATGAGCAATTAAAGACATTTAAAGAGGATTTTAGGCGAAATGTCTGAAAAATCATAGAAAGAGTAATTAAAAATATGATTTTAATTGATTGTCACTTTTGACCATTAGGTGGCGCTGTCTCAAAATATTTTGGGTACCTTCAGGGGATGGTGCTGATGGCACATTCTGAGTTTCGTAATATTACACCAATGCATTTGTTCAGTATAGCACTTTATTTCACAAAACTGTATTGAAGTCAATGGGAATTTCATGTTTTGTTCTATTATAGCGCCACCAAGAGGCTCAGTCCCACAATTTTTTTTATGTGTCCTCAGAGTGAGCCCATACATATGTGTGTCGATTTTGGTGAAAATATCTCAATTCGCTTCAGAGTTATAGACATTTATATGAAAAAACACGTAAAAAATGACTGACACATGACTTTGATTGGAATTTACTACCCCTAAACATCAATATTTTCGCATTTGGGCATTGGCGTATAGCTATCGACCTATGTTTCCAAACTTCTGACGGTGGTTTCGTCTCGATCGGACAAACGGTTTCGAAGATATAGCCAAATGTTTTTTAAGCGCTAAATCACAACGCTACACAAACCGTGAGGCGAAACCTAGCATGTTTGGTATCGTTGGACTCGGCAAGGATTCAGGAGTCTAATGAGATGAGTTTGGTGAAAATAAGTCAACCACACCCAAAGTTATAAGCATTTGAAAAAAAAAAATCACCACTAGGTGGCGCTGTTTCGAAACTTCTCACGCTCCTTCAGAACATCGTGTTGATGACCCATACCAAGTTTCGTAACAATCCGTTCATGCGTTCTTAAAATACAGCATTTTAGCACAAAATTCAAAATGGCCGACAGTCAAAATGGCCGATATGGTCAAATTTGATATCAGTCGACTCGGCATGTTGCCCTGAATCTAACGAGACCAATTTTATGATTTTTGGACAAATTGTTCAGAAGTTATAAGCAAAAATAGCCCTTTTTCATATCTCCGGACCAGTAGGTGGCGCTGCGCCGAAACGCAGCATGTAGCCTCAGGTCATGCTTGTGATGACCTGTACCAATTTTGGTCTGAATCCGATAAAGCGTTGCGGAGATACAGCCCTACGACTGTTTTTGCAAGCGCTACGTAAAATGTGTTCGAGCGTTATTCGAAAACGGTTTGACGAATCAATTTGAATTCCATAACTTTTTGTCAGCACTGCCTGAAGATGATCTGGTTCAATTTTCGTGCAAATCGGACAAACCGTCTAGGACGAGTTCGAAAAAGTAGCTTTTTCAGCACATTCAAAATGGCGACCATATTTATAAGCCGGAAAATGACGTCATAGGGTGCAATCGAATCGGCATGAGCTCAGGAATCAGAGGAAAAAAGAATTTTGTTGATTGGCCTTACGCTTCAAAAGTTATTAGCATAATAAAAGTGAAACTTTGGACAGGTGGTGGCGCTAGAGGGAGTGACTTAGAAACACCAAAATTGGTGTATTTAATGTTGGGACTGTCCTCTATCAGAATGTCAAACCAAAACAACTTTCCCGCAATCGGTTCTATGGGCTGCCATAGACTCCCATGGCGGAAGAAGAATAATAATAATAAATATAGCTGCAAGCAGCAATTATCGGGGCCAAGCGCAAGCAGATGACAGGATATGCCAACATGGCTGAAGGTGTCAGACCAACTGCAACAATGAGCAATTAAAGACATTTAAAGAGGATTTTAGGTGAAATGGCTGACAAATCATATAAAAAGTCATTCAAAATATGATTTAATGGATTATCACTTTCGACCAATAGGTGGAGCAGTTACAAAACTGATGTGATGTGGTCAGAGTGAAGTGACAATGATACATACAAAATTTGGTGTCAATATGTCAAGGCATTACAGAGATAAAGCCTGAATAGTGCTTTTGGCATCATGACTCAACTTTGCTGCTGCACTATACGAAAACGGTTTCGTCTATCGACACGAAATCCATAACTTTTAGGCGGCACAGTCTGGAGATGATATGATTCGATTTTGGTGAAAATCGGACAAACGGTCTAGGAGGAGTTCGAAAAAGTAGGTTTTGAATGAAAATCAAGATGGTGGACAGGAAGTTCGGCCAAATAAGGAAAACTTGGTATCTATGTTGTCGGCTTGACCCAAGGAATCTATTAAGACCAGTGGCATTTCGATAGGCCGATTTATTCAAAAGTTATTAGCCTTTTTGGAGAAATGTTTATAAATTTTGACCACTAGGTGGCGCTGTCTTGAAATATTTTGGGAACCTTCAGGCTATGGTGTTGATGGCACATTCTGAGTTTCGTAATATTACACCAATGCATTTGTTTAGTAAAGCATTTTCTTTCACAAAACTGTATTGAAGTCAATGGGAATTTCATGTTTTGTTCTATTATATCGCCACCAAGAGGCTCAGTCCCACCATTTTTTTTATGTGTCCTCAGAGTGAGCCCATACATATGTTTTTCAATTTTGGTGAAAATATCTCAATTTGCTTTGGAGTTATAGACATTTATATGAAAAAACACGTAAAAAATGACTGACACATGACTTTGATTGGATTTTACTACCCCTTACTATCAATATTTTTGCATTTGGGCATTGGCGTATAGCTATCGACCTATGTTTCCAAACTTCTGACGGTGGTTTCGTCTCGATCGGACTAGCGGTTTCGAAGATATAGCCAAATGTTTTTTAAGCGCTAAATCACAACGCTACACAAACCGTAAGGCGAAACCGAGCATGTTTGGTATCGTTGGACTCGGCAACGATTCAGGAGTCTAAAGAGATGACTCTTGTGAAAATAAGTCGACCACACCCAGAGTTATAAGCATTTGGGAAAAAAGATTAACCACTAGGTGGCGCTGTTTCGAAACTTCTCAGGCTCCTTCAGGACATCGTGCTGATGACCCATACTGAGTTTCGTAACAATCCGTTCATGCGTTCATAAAATATAGCATTTTAGCACATAATTCAAAATGGCCGACAGCCAAAATGGCTGATCAGGGAAAATTGGATATCAGTCGACTCAGCATGTCACCCTGAATCTAACGAGACCACTTTTATGATTTTTGAACAAACCATTCAGAAGTTATAAGCAAAAACAGCCATTTTTCATATCTCCGGACCAGTAGGTGGCACTACACCGAAACGCAGCATTTAGCCTCAGGTCATGCTTGTGGTGATATGTACCAAGTTTGGTCTGAATACGATAAAGCGTTGCGGAGATACAGGCTTGTGTCTGTTTTCGCAAGCGCTACGTAAAATTTGTTTGCGTGGTATTCGAGAACGGTTTGACAAATCAACACCAATTCCATAACTTTTTGTCGGCATGGTCTGAAGATGATCTGATTCAATTTTCGTGGAAATTGGAGCAACGGCCTAGGAGGAGTTCGGAAAAGTAGGTTTTTCGGAAAATTCAAAATGGCGGAAAAATATTATGACGGAAAATGACGTCATAGGGTGCTTTCGAATTGTCATGAGCTCAGGAATCAGAGGAAAAAAGAATTTTGTTTCTAGCCCTTGTGGTTCAAAAGTTATTAGCATAAACATGAGTGCAACTTTGGACAGTTGGTGGCGCTAGAGGGATTGGTTTTAAGACACCAAATTTGCTATGGTGACAGATTGGCCTGTCCTCTATCACGGTGCCAAATTTCATAACTTTCCCGCAAGCGGTTCTATGGGCTGCCATAGACACCAAGTCGGAAGAAAAAGAAGAATAATAATAATAATAATAATAATAAGAACGCGAACGAAAACAATAGGTGCCTAGCACCTTCGGTGCTTGGCCCCTAATAAGAACGGGAACAGATACAATAGGTGCCTCCGCACCTTTGGTGCTTGGCCCCTAATAATAAGAACCGGAACAAAAACAATAGGTGCCTCCGCACCTTCGGTGCTTGGCCCCTAATTAAAGCTGCAAGCAGCATTTAGCGGGGCCAAGCACAATCAGATGACAACACATGCCAACATTGCTGAAAGTGTCAGACCAACTGCAACAATGAGCAATTAAAGACATTAAAGAGGATTTTAGGCAAAATGCCTGAAAATACATAGAAACAGTAAATAAAAATATGTAATGCATTATCACTTTCTACCAATAGGTGGCGCAGTTACAAAACTGATGTGATGTGGTCAGAGTGAAGTGACAATGACAAATACAAAGTTTGGTGTCAATATGTCAAGGCATTGCAGAGATAAAGCCTGAATAGTGCAATTAGCATCATGCCTCAACTTTGCTGCTGCGCTATACGAAAACGGTTTCGTCAATCGAGACGAAATCGATAACTTTTAGTCGGCACGGTCTGGAGATGATACGATTCGATTTTGGTGAAAATCGGACAAACGGTGTAGGAGGAGTTCGAAAATGTATGTTTTGAATGAAAATCAAGATGGCGGACAGGAAATTAGGCCAAATAAGGAAAACTTGGTTTCTATGTTCTCGGCTTGACCCAAGCAATCTATTAATACCAGTGGCATTTCAATAGGCAGATTTATTCAAAAGTTATTAGCATTTTTAGAAGTTTTGTTATAACTTTTGACCACTAGGTGGCGCTGTCTTGAAATATGTTGGGTACTTTCAGGAAATGGTGCTGAAGGCACTTTCTGAGTTTCATTAAATAACACCAATGCATTTGTTTAGTATAGCATTTTATTTCACAAAACTGTATTGAAGTCAATGGGAATTTCATGTTTTGTTCTATTATAGCGCCACCAAGAGGCTCAGTCACACCATTTTTTTTATGTGTCCTCAGAGTGAGCCCATACATATGTGTGTCAATTTTGGTGAAAATATCTCAATTCGCTTCGGAGTTATAGACATTTGTATGAAAAAACACGTAAAAAATGACTGACACATGACTTTGATTGGATTTTACTACCCCTTACTATCAATATTTTCACATTTGGGCATTGGCGTATAGCTATCGACCTATGTTTCCAAACTTCTGGCGGTGGTTTCGTCTCGATCAGACTAGCGGTTTCGAAGATATAGCCAAATGTTTTTTAAGCGCTAAATCACAACGCTACACAAACCGTAAGGTGAAACCTAGCATGTTTGGTATCGTAGGACTCGGCAAGGATTCAGCAGTCTAATTAGATGAGTTTCGTGAAAATATGTCGACCACACCCAAAGTTATAAGCATTTGAATAAAAAGATTAACCACTAGGTGGCGCTGTTTTGAAACTTCTCAGGCTCCTTCAGGACATCGTGCTGATGACCCATACCAAGTTTCGTAACAATCCGTTCATGCGTTCTTAAAATACAGCGTTTTAGCACAAAATTCAAAATGGCCGACAGTCAAAATGGCCGATATGGTAAAATTGGATATCAGTCGACTCGGCATTTTGCCCTGAATCTAACGAGACCAATTTTATGATTTTTGGACAAACTGTTCAGAAGTTATAAGCAAAAATAGCCATTTTTCATATCTCTGGACCAGTAGGTGGCGCTGGGCCGAAACGCAGCATGTAGCCTCAGGTCATGCTTGTGATGACATATACCAAGTTTGGTCTGAATACGATAAAGCGTTGCGAAGATACAGCCTTATGACTGTTTTCGCAAGCGCTACGTAAAATTTGTTCGAGCGTTTATTGAAAACGGTTTGACAAATCAACTAGATTTTAATAACTTTTTGTCAGCACTGCCTGAAGATGATCTGGTTCAATTTTCGTGCAAATCGGACAAACTGTCTAGGACGAGTTCGAAAAAGTAGGTTTTGAGAATAATTCAAAATGGCGGCCATGTTTTTATGACGGAAAATGACGTCATAGGGTGCAATCGAATCGTCATGAGCTCAGGAATCAGAGGAAAAAAGAAGTTTGTTGATTGGCCTTACGGTTCAAAAGTTATTAGCAAAATAAAAGTGAAATTTTGGACAGGTGGTGGCGCTAGAGGGAATGACTTAGAAACACCAAAATTGGTGTATTTAATGTTGGGACTGTCCTCTATCAGAATGTCAAACCAAAACAACTTTCCCGCAATCGGTTCTATGGGCTGCCATAGACTCCAAGAGCGGAAGAAGAATAATAATAAATATAGCTGCAAGCAGCCATTACCGGGGCCAAGCAGAATAAGACGACAAGACATGGCTGAAAGTGTCAGATCAACTGCAACAATGAGCAATTAAAGACATTTAAAGAGGATTTTAGGCGAAATGGCTGAAAAATCATAGAAAGAGTAATTAAAAATATGATTTAATTGATTGTCACTTTTGACCATTAGGTGGCGCTGTCTCAAAATATTTTGGGTACCTTCAGGGGATGGTGCTGATGGCACATTCTGAGTTTCGTAATATTACACCAATGCATTTGTTCAGTATAGCATTTTATTTCACAAAACTGTATTGAAGTCAATGGGAATTTCATGTTTTGTTCTGTTATAGCGCCACCAAGAGGCTCAGTCCCACAATTTTTTTTATGTGTCCTCAGAGTGAGCCCATACATATGTGTGTCGATTTTGGTGAAAATATCTCAATTCGCTTCAGAGTTATAGACATTTATATGAAAAAACACGTAAAAAATGACTGACACATGACTTTGATTGGAATTTACTACCCCTAAACATCAATATTTTCGCATTTGGGCATTGGCATTTAGCTATCGACCTATGTTTCCAAACTTCTGACGGTGGTTTCGTCTCGATCGGACAAACGGTTTCGAAGATATAGCCAAATGTTTTTTAAGCGCTAAATCACAACGCTACACAAACCGTGAGGCGAAACCTAGCATGTTTGGTATCGTTGGACTCGGCAAGGATTCAGGAGTCTAATGAGATGAGTTTGGTGAAAATAAGTCAACCACACCCAAAGTTATAAGCATTTGAAAAAAAAAATTCACCACTAGGTGGCGCTGTTTCGAAACTTCTCACGCTCCTTCAGAACATCGTGCTGATGACCCATACCAAGTTTCGTAACAATCTGTTCATGCGTTCTTAAAATACAGCATTTTAGCACAAAATTCAAAATGGCCGACAGTCAAAATGGCCGATATGGTAAAATTTGATATCAGTCGACTCGGCATGTTGCCCTGAATCTAACGAGACCAATTTTATGATTTTTGGACAAATTGTTCAGAAGTTACAAGCAAAAATAGCCATTTTTCATATCTCCGGACCAGTAGGTGGCGCTGCGCCGAAACGCAGCATGTAGCCTCAGGTCATGCTTTTGATGACATGTACCAATTTTGGTCTGAATCCGATAAAGCGTTGCGGAGATACAGCCCTACGACTGTTTTCGCAAGCGCTACGTAAAATGTGTTCGAGCGTTATTCGAAAACGGTTTGACGAATCAATTTGAATTCCATAACTTTTTGTCAGCACTGCCTGAAGATGATCTGGTTCAATTTTCGTGCAAATCGGACAAACCGTCTAGGACGAGTTCGAAAAAGTAGCTTTTTCAGCACATTCAAAATGGCGGCAATATTTATAAGCCGGAAAATGACGTCATAGGGTGCAATCGAATCGTCATGAGCTCAGGAATCAGAGGAAAAAAGAATTTTGTTGATTGGCCAAACGGTTCAAAAGTTATTAGCAAAATAAAAGTGAAATTTTGGACAGGTGGTGGCGCTAGAGGGATTGGTTTTAAGACACCAAATTTGGCATGGTGACTTTTTGGACTGTCCTCTATCATTGTGCCAAATTTCATAACTTTCCCACAAGCGGTTCTATGGGCTGCCATAGACTCCCAGAGCGGAAGAAGAAGAAGAAGAATAATAATAATAAGAACCGGAACAAAAACAATAGGTGCCTCCGCACCTTCGGTGCTTGGCCCCTAATAATAATAATAATAATAATAATAAGAACGGGAACAGATACAATAGGTGCCTCCGCACCTTCGGTGCTTGGCCCCTAATTAAAGCTGCAAGCAGCATTTAGCGGGGCCAAGCACAATCAGATGACAAGACATCCCAACATTGCTGAAAGTGTCAGACCAACTGCAACAATGAGCAATTAAAGACATTAAAGAGGATTTTAGGCAAAATGCCTGAAAATTCATAGAAAGAGTAAATAAAAATATGATGTAATGCATTATCACTTTCTACCAATAGGTGGCGCAGTTACAAAACTGATGTGATGTGGTCAGAGTGAAGTGACAATGACACATACAAAGTTTGGTGTCAATATGTCAAGGCATTGCAGAGATAAAGCCTGAATAATGTTTTTAGCATCATGCCTCAACTTTGCTGCTGCGCTATACGAAAACGGTTTCGTCAATCGAGACGAAATCGATAACTTTTAGTCGGCACTGTCTGGAGATGATACGATTCGATTTTGGTGAAAATCGGACAAACGGTGTAGGAGGAGTTCGAAAATGTATGTTTTGAATGAAAATCAAGATGGCGGACAGGAAGTTAGGCCAAATGAGGAAAACTTGGTTTCTATGTTCTCGGCTTGACCCAAGGAATCTATTAATACCAGTGGCATTTCAATAGGCAGATTTATTCAAAAGTTATTAGCATTTTTAGAAGTTTTGTTATAACTTTTGACCACTAGGTGGCGCTGTCTTGAAATATGTTGGGTACTTTCAGGAAATGGTGCTGAAGGCACTTTCTGAGTTTCATTAAATAACACCAATGCATTTGTTTAGTATAGCATTTTATTTCACAAAACTGTATTGAAGTCAATGGGAATTTCATGTTTTGTTCTATTATAGCGCTACCAAGAGGCTCAGTCACACCATTTTTTTTATGTGTCCTCAGAGTGAGCCCATACATATGTGTGTCAATTTTGGTGAAAATATCTCAATTCGCTTCGGAGTTATAGACATTTGTATGAAAAAACACGTAAAAAATGACTGACACATGACTTTGATTGGATTTTACTACCCCTTACTATCAATATTTTCACATTTGGGCATTGGCGTATAGCTATCGACCTATGTTTCCAAACTTCTGACGGTGGTTTCGTCTCGATCAGACTAGCGGTTTCGAAGATATAGCCAAATGTTTTTTAAGCGCTAAATCACAACGCTACACAAACCGTAAGGTGAAACCTAGCATGTTTGGTATCGTAGGACTCGGCAAGGATTCAGCAGTCTAATTAGATGAGTTTCGTGAAAATATGTCGACCACACCCAAAGTTATAAGCATTTGAATAAAAAGATTAACCACTAGGTGGCGCTGTTTTGAAACTTCTCAGGCTCCTTCAGGACATCGTGCTGATGACCCATACCAAGTTTCGTAACAATCCGTTCATGCGTTCTTAAAATACAGCGTTTTAGCACAAAATTCAAAATGGCCGACAGTCAAAATGGCCGATATGGTAAAATTGGATATCAGTCGACTCGCCATTTTGCCCTGAATCTAACGAGACCAATTTTATGATTTTTGGACAAACTGTTCAGAAGTTATAAGCAAAAATAGCCATTTTTCATATCTCTGGACCAGTAGGTGGCGCTGGGCCGAAACGCAGCATGTAGCCTCAGGTCATGCTTGTGATGACATGTACCAAGTTTGGTCTGAATACGATAAAGCGTTGCGAAGATACAGCCTTACGACTGTTTTCGCAAGCGCTACGTAAAATTTGTTCGAGCGTTTATTGAAAACGGTTTGACAAATCAACTAGATTTTAATAACTTTTTGTCAGCACTGCCTGAAGATGATCTGGTTCAATTTTCGTGCAAATCGGACAAACCGTCTAGGACGAGTTCGAAAAAGTAGGTTTTGAGAATAATTCAAAATGGCGGCCATGTTTTTATGACGGAAAATGACGTCATAGGGTGCAATCGAATCGTCATGAGCTCAGGAATCAGAGGAAAAAAGAAGTTTGTTGATTGGCCTTACGGTTCAAAAGTTATTAGCAAAACAAAAGTGAAATTTTGGACAGGTGGTGGCGCTAGAGGGAATGACTTAGAAACACCAAAATTGGTGTATTTAATGTTGGGAATGTCCTCTATCAGAATGTCAAACCAAAACAACTTTCCCGCAATCGGTTCTATGGGCTGCCATAGACTCCAAGAGCGGAAGAAGAATAATAATAATAATAATAAATATAGCTGCAAGCAGCCATTACCGGGGCCAAGCACAATCAGACGACAAGACATGCCAACATGTCTGAAAGTGTCAGACCAACTGCAACAATGAGCAATTAAAGACATTTAAAGAGGATTTTAGACGAAATGGCTGAAAAATCATAGAAACAGTCAATAAAAATATGATTTAATGAATTATCACTTTTGACCAATAGGTGGCGCAGTTACAAATCTGATGTGATGTGGTCAGAGTGAAGTGACAATGACACATACAAAGTTTGGTGTCAATATGTCAAGGCATTGCAGAGATAAAGCCTGAATAGTGCTATTAGCATCATGCCTCAACTTTGCTGCTGCGCTATACGAAAACGGTTTGGTCTACCCACACGAAATCCATAACTTTGAGTCGGCAGAGTCTGGAGATGATACGATTCGATTTTGGTGAAAATCGGACAAACGGTCTAGGAGGAGTTCGAAAAAGTAGGTTTTGAATGAAAATCAAGATGGCGGACAGGAAGTTTGGCCAAATAAGGTAAACTTGGTATCTATGTTCTCGGCTTGACCCAAGGAATCTATTAAGACCAGTGGCATTTCAGTAGCCAGATTTATTCAAAAGTTATTAGCCTTTTTGTAAATGTTGTTATAAGTTTTGACCACTAGGTGGCGCTGTTTCGAAATATTTTGAATACCTTTAGGGGATGATGCTGATGGCACATTCTGAGTTTTGTAATATTACACTAATGCATTTGTTTAGTATAGCACTTTATTTCACAAAACTGTATTGAAGTCAATGGGAATTTCATGTTTTGTTCTATTATAGCGCCACCAAGAGGCTCAGTCCCACAATTTTTTTTATGTGTCCTCAGAGTGAGCCCATACATATGTGTGTCGATTTTGGTGAAAATATCTCAATTCGCTTCAGAGTTATAGACATTTATATGAAAAAACACGTAAAAAATGACTGACACATGACTTTGATTGGAATTTACTACCCCTAAACATCAATATTTTCGCATTTGGGCATTGGCGTATAGCTACCGACCTATGTTTCCAAACTTCTGACGGTGGTTTCGTCTCGATCGGACAAACGGTTTCGAAGATATAGCCAAATGTTTTTTAAGCGCTAAATCACAACGCTACACAAACCGTGAGGCGAAACCTAGCATGTTTGGTATCGTTGGACTCGGCAAGGATTCAGGAGTCTAATGAGATGAATTTGGTGAAAATAAGTCAACCACACCCAAAGTTATAAGCATTTGAAAAAAAAAATTCACCACTAGGTGGCGCTGTTTCGAAACTTCTCACGCTCCTTCAGAACATCGTGCTGATGACCCATACCAAGTTTCGTAACAATCCGTTCATGCGTTCTTAAAATACAGCATTTTAGCACAAAATTCAAAATGGCCGACAGTCAAAATGGCCGATATGGTAAAATTTGATATCAGTCGACTCGGCATGTTGCCCTGAATCTAACGAGACCAATTTTATGATTTTTGGACAAATTGTTCAGAAGTTATAAGCAAAAATAGCCCTTTTTCATATCTCCGGACCAGTAGGTGGCGCTGCGCCGAAACGCAGCATGTAGCCTCAGGTCATGCTTGTGATGACCTGTACCAATTTTGGTCTGAATCCGATAAAACGTTGCGGAGATACAGCCCTACGACTGTTTTCGCAAGCGCTACGTAAAATGTGTTCGAGCGTTATTCGAAAACGGTTTGACGAATCAATTTGAATTCCATAACTTTTGGTCAGCACTGCCTGAAGATGATCTGGTTCAATTTTCGTGCAAATCGGACAAACCGTCTAGGACGAGTTCGAAAAAGTAGCTTTTTCAGCACATTCAAAATGGCGGCCATATTTATAAGCCAGAAAATGACGTCATAGGGTGCAATCGAATCGTCATGAGCTCAGGAATCAGAGGAAAAAAGAATTTTGTTGATTGGCCAAATGGTTCAAAAGTTATTAGCATAATAAAAGTGAAACTTTGGACAGTTGGTGGCGCTAGAGGGATTGGTTTTAAGACACCAAATTTGCTATGGTGACTTTTCAGATGGTCATCTACCAGTGTGCCAAATTTAATAACTTTCCCGCAAGCGGTTCTATGGGCTGCCATAGACGCCTAGTCGGAAGAAATAACAGAATAATAATAATAAGAACCGGAACAAATACAATAGGTGCCTCCGCACCTTCGGTGCTTGGCCCCTAATAATAATAATAAGAACCGGAACAAATACAATAGGTGCCTCCGCACCTTCGGTGCTTGGCCCCTAATAAATATAGCTGCAAGCAGCCATTACCGGGGCCAAGCAGAATAAGACGACAAGACATGGCTGAAAGTGTCAGATCAACTGCAACAATGAGCAATTAAAGACATTTAAAGAGGATTTTAGGCGAAATGGCTGAAAAATCATAGAAAGAGTAATTAAAAATATGATTTAATTGATTGTCACTTTTGACCATTAGGTGGCGCTGTCTCAAAATATTTTGGGTACCTTCAGGGGATGGTGCTGATGGCACATTCTGAGTTTCGTAATATTACACCAATGCATTTGTTCAGTATAGCATTTTATTTCACAAAACTGTATTGAAGTCAATGGGAATTTCATGTTTTGTTCTGTTATAGCGCCACCAAGAGGCTCAGTCCCACAATTTTTTTTACGTGTCCTCAGAGTGAGCCCATACATATGTGTGTCAATTTTGGTGAAGATATCTCAATTCGCTTCGGAGTAATAGACATTTATATGAAAAAACACGTAAAAAATGACTGACACATGACTTTGATTGGAATTTACTACCCCTAAACATCAATATTTTCGCATTTGGGCATTGGCGTATAGCTATCGACCTATGTTTCCAAACTTCTGACGGTGGTTTCGTCTCGATCGGACAAACGGTTTCGAAGATATAGCCAAATGTTTTTTAAGCGCTAAATCACAACGCTACACAAACCGTGAGGCGAAACCTAGCATGTTTGGTATCGTTGGACTCGGCAAGGATTCAGGAGTCTAATGAGATGAGATTGGTGAAAATAAGTCGACCACACCCAAAGTTATAAGCATTTGAAAAAAAAAAAATCACCACTAGGTGGCGCTGTTTCGAAACTTCTCACGCTCCTTCAGAACATCGTGCTGATGACCCATACCAAGTTTCGTAACAATCCGTTCATGCGTTCTTAAAATACAGCATTTTAGCACAAAATTCAAAATGGCCGACAGTCAAAATGGCCGATATGGTAAAATTTGATATCAGTCGACTCGACATGTTGCCCTGAATCTAACGAGACCAATTTTATGATTTTTGGACAAACCATTCAGAAGTTATAAGCAAAAATAGCCATTTTTCATATCTCCGGACCAGTAGGTGGCGCTGTGCCGAAACGCAGCATGTAGCCTCAGGTCATGCTTGTGATGACATGTACCAATTTTGGTCTGAATCCGATAAAGCGTTGCGGAGATACAGCCCTACGACTGATTTCGCAAGCGCTACGTAAAATGTGTTCGAGCGTTATTCGAAAACGGTTTGACGAATCAATTTGAATTCCATAACTTTTGGTCAGCACTGCCTGAAGATGATTTGGTTCAATTTTCGTGCAAATCGGACAAACCGTCTAGGACGAGTTCGAAAAAGTAGCTTTTTCAGCACATTCAAAATGGCGACCATATTTATAAGCCGGAAAATGACGTCATAGGGTGCAATCGAATCGTCATGAGCTCAGGAATCAGAGGAAAAAAGAATTTTGTTGATTGGCCTTACGCTTCAAAAGTTATTAGCATAATAAAAGTGAAACTTTGGACAGGTGGTGGCGCTAGAGGGAGTGACTTAGAAACACCAAAATTGGTGTATTTAATGTTGGGACTGTCCTCTATCAGAATGTCAAACCAAAACAACTTTCCCGCAATCGGTTCTATGGGCTGCCATAGACTCCCATGGCGGAAGAAGAATAATAATAATAAATATAGCTGCAAGCAGCCATTACCGGGGCCAAGCAGAATAAGACGACAAGACATGGCTGAAAGTGTCAGATCAACTGCAACAATGAGCAATTAAAGACATTTAAAGAGGATTTTAGGCGAAATGGCTGAAAAATCATAGAAAGAGTAATTAAAAATATGATTTAATTGATTGTCACTTTTGACCATTAGGTGGCGCTGTCTCAAAATATTTTGAATACCTTTAGGGGATGATGCTGATGGCACATTCTGAGTTTTGTAATATTACACTAATGCATTTGTTTAGTATAGCACTTTATTTCACAAAACTGTATTGAAGTCAATGGGAATTTCATGTTTTGTTCTATTATAGCGCCACCAAGAGGCTCAGTCCCACAATTTTTTTTATGTGTCCTCAGAGTGAGCCCATACATATGTGTGTCGATTTTGGTGAAAATATCTCAATTCGCTTCAGAGTTATAGACATTTATATGAAAAAACACGTAAAAAATGACTGACACATGACTTTGATTGGAATTTACTACCCCTAAACATCAATATTTTCGCATTTGGGCATTGGCGTATAGCTATCGACCTATGTTTCCAAACTTCTGACGGTGGTTTCGTCTCGATCGGACAAACGGTTTCGAAGATATAGCCAAATGTTTTTTAAGCGCTAAATCACAACGCTACACAAACCGTGAGGCGAAACCTAGCATGTTTGGTATCGTTGGACTCGGCAAGGATTCAGGAGTCTAATGAGATGAGATTGGTGAAAATAAGTCGACCACACCCAAAGTTATAAGCATTTGAAAAAAAAAATTCACCACTAGGTGGCGCTGTTTCGAAACTTCTCACGCTCCTTCAGAACATCGTGCTGATGACCCATACCAAGTTTCGTAACAATCTGTTCATGCGTTCTTAAAATACAGCATTTTAGCACAAAATTCTAAATGGCCGACAGTCAAAATGGCCGATATGGTCAAATTTGATATCAGTCGACTCGACATGTTGCCCTGAATCTAACGAGACCAATTTTATGATTTTTGGACAAATTGTTCAGAAGTTATAAGCAAAAATAGCCCTTTTTCATATCTCCGGACCAGTAGGTGGCGCTGTGCCGAAACGCAGCATGTAGCCTCAGGTCATGCTTGTGATGACCTGTACCAATTTTGGTCTGAATCCGATAAAGCGTTGCGGAGATACAGCCCTACGACTGTTTTCGCAAGCGCTACGTAAAATGTGTTCGAGCGTTATTCGAAAACGGTTTGACGAATCAATTTGAATTCCATAACTTTTTGTCAGCACTGCCTGAAGATGATCTGGTTCAATTTTCGTGCAAATCGGACAAACCGTCTAGGACGAGTTCGAAAAAGTAGCTTTTTCAGCACATTCAAAATGGCGACCATATTTATAAGCCGAAAAATGACGTCATAGGGTGCAATCGAATCGGCATGAGCTCAGGAATCAGAGGAAAAAAGAATTTTGTTGATTGGCCTCACGCTTCAAAAGTTATTAGCATAATAAAAGTGAAACTTTGGACAGGTGGTGGCGCTAGAGGGAGTGACTTAGAAACACCAAAATTGGTGTATTTAATGTTGGGACTGTCCTCTATCAGAATGTCAAATCAAAACAACTTTCCCGCAATCGGTTCTATGGGCTGCCATAGACGCCCAGTCGGAAGAAACGGAAGAATAATAATAATAAGAACGGGAACAGATACAATAGGTGCCTACGCACCTTCGGTGCTTGGCCCCTAATTAAAGCTGCAAGCAGCATTTAGCGGGGCCAAGCACAATCAGATGACAAGACATGCCAACATTGCTGAAAGTGTCAGACCAACTGCAACAATGAGCAATAAAAGACATTAAAGAGGATTTTAGGCAAAATGCCTGAAAATTCATAGAAAGAGTAAATAAAAATATGATGTAATGCATTATCACTTTCTACCAATAGGTGGCGCAGTTACAAAACTGATGTGATGTGGTCAGAGTGAAGTGACAATGACACATACAAAGTTTGAAGTCAATATGTCAAGGCATTGCAGAGATAAAGCCTGAATAGTGTTTATAGCATCATGCCTCAACTTTGCTGCTGCGCTATACGAAAACGGTTTCGTCAATCGAGACGAAATCGATAAGTTTTAGTCGGCACGGTCTGGAGATGATACGATTCGATTTTGGTGAAAATCGGACAAACGGTGTAGGAGGAGTTCGAAAATGTATGTTTTGAATGAAAATCAAGATGGCGGACAGGAAATTAGGCCAAATAAGGAAAACTTGGTGTCTATGTTCTCGGCTTGACCCAAGGAATCTATTAATACCAGTGGCATTTCAATAGGCAGATTTATTCAAAAGTTATTAGCATTTTTAGAAGTTTTGTTATAACTTTTGACCACTAGGTGGCGCTGTCTTGAAATATGTTGGGTACTTTCAGGAAATGGTGCTGAAGGCACTTTCTGAGTTTCATTAAATAACACCAATGCATTTGTTTAGTATAGCATTTTATTTCACAAAACTGTATTGAAGTCAATGGGAATTTCATGTTTTGTTCTATTATAGCGCCACCAAGAGGCTCAGTCACACCATTTTTTTTATGTGTCCTCAGAGTGAGCCCATACATATGTGTGTCAATTTTGGTGAAAATATCTCAATTCGCTCCGGAGTTATAGACATTTATATGAAAAAACACGTAAAAAATGACTGACACATGACTTTGATTGGATTTTACTACCCCTTACTATCAATATTTTCGCATTTGGGCATTGGCGTATAGCTATCGACCTATGTTTCCAAACTTCTGACGGTGGTTTCGTCTCGATCGGACTAGCGGTTTCGAAGATATAGCCAAATGTTTTTTAAGCGCTAAATCACAACGCTACACAAACCGTAAGGCGAAACCTAGCATGTTTGGTATCGTAGGACTTGGCAAGGATTCAGGAGTCTAATTAGATGAGTTTCGTGAAAATCTGTCGACCACACCCAAAGTTATAAGCATTTGAATAAAAAGATTAACCACTAGGTGGCGCTGTTTCGAAACTTCTCAGGCTCCTTCAGGACATCGTGCTGATGACCCATACCAAGTTTCGTAACAATCCGTTCATGCGTTCTTAAAATACAGCATTTTAGCACAAAATTCAAAATGGCCGACAGTCAAAATGGCCGATATGGTAAAATTGGATATCAGTCGACTCAGCATGTCGCCCTGAATCTAACGAGACCAATTTTATGATTTTTGGACAAACTGTTCAGAAGTTATAAGCAAAAATAGCCATTTTTCATATCTCCGGACCAGTAGGTGGCGCTGCGCCGAAACGCAGCAGGTAGCCTCAGGTCATGCTTGTGATGACATATACCAAGTTTGATCTTAATACGATAAAGCGTTGCGAAGATACAGCTTTACAACTGTTTTTGCAAGCGCTACGTAAAATTTGTTCGAGCGTTTATTGAAAACGGTTTGACGAATCAACTAGATTCTAATAACTTTTTGTCAGCACTGCCTGAAGATGATCTGGTTCAATTTTCGTGCAAATCGGACAAACCGTCTAGGACGAGTTCGAAAAAGTAGGTTTTGAGAATAATTCAAAATGGCGGCCATATTTTAATGACGGAAAATGACGTCATAGGATGCAATCGAATCGTCATGAGCTCAGGAATCAGAGGAAAAAAGAAGTTTGTTGATTGGCCTTACGATTCAAAAGTTATTAGCAAAATAAAAGTGAAATTTTGGACAGGTGGTGGCGCTAGAGGGAATGACTTAGAAACACCAAAATTGGTGTATTTAATGTTGGGACTGTCCTCTATCAGAATGTCAAACCAAAACAACTTTCCCGCAATCGGTTCTATGGGCTGCCATAGACTCCAAGAGCGGAAGAAGAATAATAATAATAAGAACGCGAACGAAAACAATAGGTGCCCGCACCTTCGGTGCTTGGCCCCTAATAACAAGCAGCATTTAGCGGGGCCAAGCACAATCAGATGACAAGACATGCCAACATTGCTGAAAGTGTCAGACCAACTGCAACAATGAGCAATTAAAGACATTAAAGAGGATTTTAGGCAAAATGCCTGAAAATTCATAGAAAGAGTAAATAAAAATATGATGTAATGCATTATCACTTTCTACCAATAGGTGGCGCAGTTACAAAACTGATGTGATGTGGTCAGAGTGAAGTGACAATGACACATACAAAGTTTGGTGTCAACATGTCAAGGCATTGCAGAGATAAAGCCTGAATAGTGTTTATAGCATCATGCCTCAACTTTGCTGCTGCGCTATACGAAAACGGTTTCGTCAATCGAGACGAAATCGATAACTTTTAGTCGGCACGGTCTGGAGATGATACGATTCGATTTTGGTGAAAATCGGACAAACGGTGTAGGAGGAGTTCGAAAATGTATGTTTTGAATGAAAATCAAGATGGCGGACAGGAAATTAGGCCAAATAAGGAAAACTTGGTTTCTATGTTCTCGGCTTGACCCAAGGAATCTATTAATACCAGTGGCATTTCAATAGGCAGATTTATTCAAAAGTTATTAGCATTTTTAGAAGTTTTGTTATAACTTTTGACCACTAGGTGGCGCTGTCTTGAAATATGTTGGGTACTTTCAGGAAATGGTGCTGAAGGCACTTTCTGAGTTTCATTAAATAACACCAATGCATTTGTTTAGTATAGCATTTTATTTCACAAAACTGTATTGAAGTCAATGGGAATTTAATGTTTTGTTCTATTATAGCGCCACCAAGAGGCTCAGTCACACCATTTTTTTTACATGTCCTCAGAGTGAGCCCATACATATGTGTGTCAATTTTGGTGAAAATATCTCAATTCGCTTCGGAGTTATAGACATTTGTATGAAAAAACACGTAAAAAATGACTGACACATGACTTTGATTGGATTTTACTACCCCTTACTATCAATATTTTCGCATTTGGGCATTGGCGTATAGCTATCGACCTATGTTTCCAAACTTCTGACGGTGGTTTCGTCTTGATCAGACTAGCGGTTTCGAAGATATAGCCAAATGTTTTTTAAGCGCTAAATCACAACGCTACACAAACCGTAAGGCGAAACCTAGCATGTTTGGTATCGTAGGACTCGGCAAGGATTCAGGAGTCTAATTAGATGAGTTTCGTGAAAATATGTCGACCACACCCAAAGTTATAAGCATTTGAATAAAAAGATTAACCACTAGGTGGCGCTGTTTCGAAACTTCTCAAGCTCCTTCAGGACATCGTGCTGATGACCCATACCAAGTTTCGTAACAATCCGTTCATGCGTTCTTAAAATACAGCATTTTAGCACAAAATTCAAAATGGCCGACAGTCAAAATGGCCAATATGGTTAAATTGGATATCAGTCGACTCAGCATGTCGCCCTGAATCTAACGAGACCAATTTTATGATTTTTGGACAAACTGTTCAGAAGTTATAAGCAAAAATAGCCATTTTTCATATCTCTGGACCAGTAGGTGGCGCTGGGCCGAAACGCAGCATGTAGCCTCAGGTCATGCTTGTGATGACATGTACAAAGTTTGGTCTGAATACAATAAAGCGTTGCGAAGATACAGCCTTACGACTGTTTTCGCAAGCGCTACGTAAAATTTGTTCGAGCGTTTATTGAAAACGGTTTGACAAATCAACTAGATTTTAATAACTTTTTGTCAGCACTGCCTGAAGATGATCTGGTTCAATTTTCGTGCAAATCGGACAAACCGTCTAGGACGAGTTCGAAAAAGTAGGTTTTGAGAATAATTCAAAATGGCGGCCATGTTTTTATGACGGAAAATGACGTCATAGGGTGCAATCGAATCGTCATGAGCTCAGGAATCAGAGGAAAAAAGAAGTTTGTTGATTGGCCTTACGGTTCAAAAGTTATTAGCAAAACAAAAGTGAAATTTTGGACAGGTGGTGGCGCTAGAGGGAATGACTTAGAAACACCAAAATTGGTGTATTTAATGTTGGGAATGTCCTCTATCAGAATGTCAAACCAAAACAACTTTCCCGCAATCGGTTCTATGGGCTGCCATAGACTCCAAGAGCGGAAGAATAATAATAATAATAATAATAATAATAATTAAAGCTGCAAGCAGCATTTAGTGGGGCCAAGCACAATCAGATGACAAGACATGCCAACATTGCTGAAAGTGTCAGACCAACTGCAACAATGAGCAATTAAAGACATTAAAGAGGATTTTAGGCAAAATGCCTGAAAATTCATAGAAAGAGTAAATAAAAATATGATGTAATGCATTATCACTTTCTACCAATAGGTGGCGCAGTTACAAAACTGATGTGATGTGGTCAGAGTGAAGTGACAATGACACATACAAAGTTTGGTGTCAATATGTCAAGGCATTGCAGAGATAAAGCCTGAATAGTGTTTATAGCATCATGCCTCAACTTTGCTGCTGCGCTATACGAAAACGGTTTCGTCAATCGAGACGAAATCGATAAGTTTTAGTCGGCACGGTCTGGAGATGATACGATTCGATTTTGGTGAAAATCGGACAAACGGTGTAGGAAGAGTTCGAAAATGTATGTTTTGAATGAAAATCAAGATGGCGGACAGGAAGTTAGGCCAAATAAGGAAAACTTGGTTTCTATGTTCTCGGCTTGAGCCAAGGAATCTATTAATACCAGTGGCATTTCAATAGGCAGATTTATTCAAAAGTTAATAGCATTTTTAGAAGTTTTGTTATAACTTTTGACCACTAGGTGGCGCTGTCTTGAAATATGTTGGGTACTTTCAGGAAATGGTGCTGAAGGCACTTTCTGAGTTTCATTAAATAACACCAATGCATTTGTTTAGTATAGCATTTTATTTCACAAAACTGTATTGAAGTCAATGGGAATTTCATGTTTTGTTCTATTATAGCGCCACCAAGAGGCTCAGTCACACCATTTTTTTTATGTGTCCTCAGAGTGAGCCCATACATATGTGTGTCAATTTTGGTGAAAATATCTCAATTCGCTTCGGAGTTATAGACATTTGTATGAAAAAACACGTAAAAAATGACTGACACATGACTTTGATTGGATTTTACTACCCCTTACTATCAATATTTTCGCATTTGGGCATTGGCGTATAGCTATCGACCTATGTTTTCAAACTTCTGACGGTGGTTTCGTCTCGATCAGACTAGCGGTTTCGAAGATATAGCCAAATGTTTTTTAAGCGCTAAATCACAACGCTACACAAACCGTAAGGTGAAACCTAGCATGTTTGGTATCGTAGGACTCGGCAAGGATTCAGCAGTCTAAGTAGATGAGTTTCGTGAAAATATGTCGACCACACCCAAAGTTATAAGCATTTGAATAAAAAGATTAACCACTAGGTGGCGCTGTTTCGAAACTTCTCAGGCTCCTTCAGGACATCGTGCTGATGACCCATACCAAGTTTCGTAACAATCCGTTCATGCGTTCTTAAAATACAGCGTTTTAGCACAAAATTCAAAATGGCCGACAGTCAAAATGGCCGATATGGTAAAATTGGATATCAGTCGACTCTGCATTTTGCCCTGAATCTAACGAGACCAATTTTATGATTTTTGGACAAACAGTTCAGAAGTTATAAGCAAAAATAGCCATTTTTCATATCTCTGGACCAGTAGGTGGCGCTGCGCCGAAACGCAGCATGTAGCCTCAGGTCATGCTTGTGATGACATGTACCAAGTTTGGTCTGAATACGATAAAGCGTTGCGAAGATACAGCCTTACGACTGTTTTCTCAAGCGCTACGTAAAATTTGTTCGAGCGTTTATCGAAAACGGTTTGACAAATCAACTAGATTTTAATAACTTTTTGTCAGCACTGCCTGAAGATGATCTGGTTCAATTTTCGTGCAAATCGGACAAACCGTCTAGGACGAGTTCGAAAAAGTAGGTTTTGAGAATAATTCAAAATGGCGGCCATGTTTTTATGACGGAAAATGACGTCATAGGGTGCAATCGAATCGTCATGAGCTCAGGAATCAGAGGAAAAAAGAAGTTTGTTGATTGGCCTTACGGTTCAAAAGTTATTAGCAAAATAAAAGTGAAATTTTGGACAGGTGGTGGCGCTAGAGGGAATGACTTAGAAACACCAAAATTGGTGTATTTAATGTTGGGACTGTCCTCTATCAGAATGTCAAACCAAAACAACTTTCCCGCAATCGGTTCTATGGGCTGCCATAGACTCCAAGAGCGGAAGAAGAATAATAATAATAATAATAATAATAATAATAAGAACGGGAACAGATACAATAGGTGCCTCCGCACCTTCGGTGCTTGGCCCCTAATAATAAGAACGGGAACAGATACAATAGGTGCCCGCACCTTCGGTGCTTGGCCCCTAATTAAAGCTGCAAGCAGCATTTAGCGGGGCCAAGCACAATCAGATGACAAGACATGCCAACATTGCTGAAAGTGTCAGACCAACTGCAACAATGAGCAATTAAAGACATTAAAGAGGATTTTAGGCAAAATGCCTGAAAATTCATAGAAACAGTAAATAAAAATGATTTAATGCATTATCACTTTCTACCAATAGGTGGCGCAGTTACAAAACTGATGTGATGTGGTCAGAGTGATGTGACAATGACACATACAAAGTTTGGTGTCAATATGTCAAGGCATTGCAGAGATAAAGCCTGAACAGTGCTTTTAGCATCATGCCTCAAATTTGCTGCTGCGCTATACGAAAACGGTTTCGTCAATCGAGACGAAATCGATAACTTTTAGTCGGCACGGTCTGGAGATGATACGATTCGATTTTGGTGAAAATCGGACAAACGGTGTAGGAGGAGTTCGAAAATGTATGTTTTGAATGAAAATCAAGATGGCGGACAGGAAGTTAGGCCAAATAAGGAAAACTTGGTTTCTATGTTCTCGGCTTGACCCAAGGAATCTATTAATACCAGTGGCATTTCAATGGGCAGATTTATTCAAAAGTTATTAGCATTTTTAGAAGTTTTGTTATAACTTTTGACCAAAAGGTGGCGCTGTCTTGAAATATGTTGGGTACTTTCAGGAAATGGTGCTGAAGGCACTTTCTGAGTTTCATTAAATAACACCAATGCATTTGTTTAGTATAGCATTTTATTTCACAAAACTGTATTGAAGTCAATGGGAATTTCATGTTTTGTTCTATTATAGCGCCACCAAGAGGCTCAGTCACACCATTTTTTTTACATGTCCTCAGAGTGAGCCCATACATATGTGTGTCAATTTTGGTGAAAATATCTCAATTCGCTTCGGAGTTATAGACATTTATATGAAAAAACACGTAAAAAATGACTGACACATGACTTTGATTGAATTTTACTACCCCTTACTATCAATATTTTGGCATTTGGGCATTGGCGTATAGCTATCGACCTATGTTTCCAAACTTCTGACGGTGGTTTCGTCTCGATCAGACTAGCGGTTTCGCAGATATAGCCAAATGTTTTTTAAGCGCTAAATCACAACGCTACACAAACCGTAAGGCGAAACCTAACATGTTTGGTATCGTAGGACTCGGCAAGGATTCAGGAGTCTAATTAGATGAGTCTCGTGAAAATAAGTCGACCACACCCAAAGTTATAAGCATTTGAATAAAAAGATTAACCACTAGGTGGCGCTGTTTCAAAACTTCTCAGGCTCCTTCAGGACATCGTGCTGATGACCCATACCAAGTTTCGTAACAATCCGTTCATGCGTTCTTAAAATACAGCATTTTAGCACAAAATTCAAAATGGCCGACAGTCAAAATGGCCGATATGGTAAAATTGGATATCAGTCGACTCGGCATTTTGCCCTGAATCTAACAAGACCAATTTTATGATTTTTGGACAAACTGTTCAGAAGTTATAAGCAAAAATAGCCATTTTTCATATCTCTGGACCAGTAGGTGGCGCTGCGCCGAAACGCAGCATGTAGCCTCAGGTCATGCTTGTGATGACATGTACCAAGTTTGGTCTGAATACGATAAAGCGTTGCGAAGATACAGCCTTACGACTGTTTTCGCAAGCGCTACGTAAAATTTGTTCGAGCGTTTATTGAAAACGGTTTGACAAATCAACTAGATTTTAATAACTTTTGGTCAGCACTGCCTGAAGATGATCTGGTTCAATTTTCGTGCAAATCGGACAACCTGTCTAGGACGAGTTCGAAAAAGTAGGTTTTGAGAATAATTCAAAATGGCGGCCATGTTTTTATGACGGAAAATTACGTCATAGGGTGCAATCGAATCGGCATGAGCTCAGGAATCAGAGGAAAAAAGAAGTTTGTTGATTGGCCTTACGGTTCAAAAGTTATTAGCAAAACAAAAGTGAAATTTTGGACAGGTGGTGGCGCTAGAGGGAATGACTTAGAAACATCAAAATTGGTGTATTTAATGTTGGGAATGTCCTCTATCAGAATGTCAAACCAAAACAACTTTCCCGCAATCGGTTCTATGGGCTGCCATAGACTCCAAGAGCGGAAGAAGAAGAAGAATAATAATTAAAGCTGCAAGCAGCATTTAGCGGGGCCAAGCACAATCAGATGACAAGACATGCCAACATTGCTGAAAGTGTCAGACCAACTGCAACAATGAGCAATTAAAGACATTAAAGAGGATTTTAGGCAAAATGCCTGAAAATTCATAGAAAGAGTAAATAAAAATATGATGTAATGCATTATCACTTTCTACCAATAGGTGGCGCAGTTACAAAACTGATGTGATGTGGTCAGAGTGAAGTGACAATGACACATACAAAGTTTGGTGTCAATATGTCAAGGCATTGCAGAGATAAAGCCTGAATAGTGCTATTAGCATCATGCCTCAACTTTGCTGCTGCGCTATACGAAAACGGTTTCGTCAATCGAGACGAAATCGATAAGTTTTAGTCGGCACGGTCTGGAGATGATACGATTCGATTTTGGTGAAAATCGGACAAACGGTGTAGGAGGAGTTTGAAAATGTATGTTTTGAATGAAAATCAAGATGGCGGACAGGAAGTTAGGCCAAATAAGGAAAACTTGGTTTCTATGTTCTCGGCTTGAGCCAAGGAATCTATTAATACCAGTGGCATTTCAATAGGCAGATTTATTCAAAAGTTATTAGCATTTTTAGAAGTTTTGTTATAACTTTTGAGCACTAGGTGGCGCTGTCTTGAAATATGTTGGGTACTTTCAGGAAATGGTGCTGAAGGCACTTTCTGAGTTTCATTAAATAACACCAATGCATTTGTTTAGTATAGCATTTTATTTCACAAAACTGTATTGAAGTCAATGGGAATTTCATGTTTTGTTCTATTATAGCGCCACCAAGAGGCTCAGTCACACCATTTTTTTTATGTGTCCTCAGAGTGAGCCCATACATATGTGTGTCAATTTTGGTGAAAATATCTAAATTCGCTTCGGAGTTATAGACATTTATATGAAAAAACACGTAAAAAATGACTGACACATGACTTTGATTGAATTTTACTACCCCTTACTATCAATATTTTGGCATTTGGGCATTGGCGTATAGCTATCGACCTATGTTTCCAAACTTCTGACGGTGGTTTCGTCTCGATCAGACTAGCGGTTTCGCAGATATAGCCAAATGTTTTTTAAGCGCTAAATCACAACGCTACACAAACCGTAAGGCGAAACCTAGCATGTTTGGTATCGTAGGACTCGGCAAGGATTCAGGAGTCTAATTAGATGAGTCTCGTGAAAATAAGTCGACCACACCCAAAGTTATAAGCATTTGAATAAAAAGATTAACCACTAGGTGGCGCTGTTTCGAAACTTCTCAGGCTCCTTCAGGACATCGTGCTGATGACCCATACCAAGTTTCGTAACAATCCGTTCATGCGTTCTTAAAATACAGCATTTTAGCACAAAATTCAAAATGGCCGACAGTCAAAATGGCCGATATGGTAAAATTGGATATCAGTCAACTCGGCATTTTGCCCTGAATCTAACAAGACCAATTTTATGATTTTTGGACAAACTGTTCAGAAGTTATAAGCAAAAATAGCCATTTTTCATATCTCTGGACCAGTAGGTGGCGCTGCGCCGAAACGCAGCATGTAGCCTCAGGTCATGCTTGTGATGACATGTACCAAGTTTGGTCTGAATACGATAAAGCGTTGCGAAGATACAGCCTTACTACTGTTTTCGCAAGCGCTACGTAAAATTTGTTCGAGCGTTTATTGAAAACGGTTTGACAAATCAACTAGATTTTAATAACTTTTGGTCAGCACTGCCTGAAGATGATCTGATTCAATTTTCGTGCAAATCGGACAAACTGTCTAGGACGAGTTCGAAAAAGTAGGTTTTGAGAATAATTCAAAATGGCGGCCATGTTTTTATGACGGAAAATGACGTCATAGGGTGCAATCGAATCGGCATGAGCTCAGGAATCAGAGGAAAAAAGAAGTTTGTTGATTGGCCTTACGGTTCAAAAGTTATTAGCAAAACAAAAGTGAAATTTTGGACAGGTGGTGGCGCTAGAGGGAATGACTTAGAAACACCAAAATTGGTGTATTTAATGTTGGGAATGTCCTCTATCAGAATGTCAAACCAAAACAACTTTCCCGCAATCGGTTCTATGGGCTGCCATAGACTCCAAGAGCGGAAGAAGAAGAAGAATAATAATAAGAACGGGAACAATTACAATAGGTGCCCGCACCTTCGGTGCTTGGCACCTAATAAGAACGGGAACAATTACAATAGGTGCCCGCACCTTCGGTGCTTGGCCCCTAATAATAATAATAAGAACGGGAACAGATACAATAGGTGCCCGCACCTTCGGTGCTTGGCCCCTAAATATAGCTGCAAGCAGCAATTATCGGGGCCAAGCGCAAGCAGATGACAGGATATGCCAACATGGCTGAAGGTGTCAGACCAACTGCAACAATGAGCAATTAAAGACATTTAGAGAGGATTTTAGGCGAAATGGCTGAAAAATCATATAAAAAGTAATTCAGAATATGATTTAATGGATTATCACTTTCGACCAATAGGTGGAGCAGTTACAAAACTGATGTGATGTGGTCAGAGTTAAGTGACAATGACATATACAAAGTTTGGTGTCAATATTTCAAGGGATTTCAGAGATAAAGCCTGAATAGTGCTTTTGGCATCATGCCTCAACTTTGCTGCTGCGCTATACGAAAACGGTTTCGTCTATCGACACGAAATCCATAACTTTTAGTCGGCACAGTCTGGAGATGATACGATTCGATTTTGGTGAAAATCGGACAAACGGTCTAGGAGGAGTTCGAAAAAGTAGGTTTTGAATGAAAATCAAGATGGCGGACAGGAAGTTTGGCCAAATACGAAAAACTTGGTATCTATGTTCTCGGCTTGACCCAGGGAATCTATTAAGACCAGTGGCATTTCAATAGCCAGATTTATTCAAAAGTTATTAACCTTTTTGGAAATTTTGTTATAACTTTTGACCACTAGGTGGCGCTGTCTCGAAATATTTTGGGTACCTTCAGGGGATGGAGCTGATGGCACATTCTGAGTTTCGTAATATTACACCAATGCATTTGTTTAGTATAGCATTTTATTTCACAAAACTGTATTGAAGTCAATGGGAATTTCATGTTTTGTTCTGTTATAGCGCCACCAAGAGGCTCAGTCACACCATTTTTTTTATGTGTCCTCAGAGTGAGCCCATACATATGTGTGTCAATTTTGGTGAAGATATCTCAATTCGCTTCGGAGTTATAGACATTTATATGAAAAAACACGTAAAAAATGACTGACACATGACTTTGATTGGAATTTACTACCCCTAAACATCAATATTTTCGCATTTGGGCATTGGCGTATAGCTATCGACCTATGTTTCCAAACTTCTGACGGTGGTTTCGTCTCGATCGGACAAACGGTTTCAAAGATATAGCCAAATGTTTTTTAAGCGCTAAATCACAACGCTACACAAACCATAAGGCGAAACCTAACATGTTTGGTATCGTGGGACTCGGCAACGATTCAGGACTCTAATGAGATGAGTCTCGTGAAAATAAGTCGACCACACCCAAAGTTATAAGCATTTGGGAAAAAAAATTCACCACTAGGTGGTGCTGTTTCGAAACTTCTCAGGTTCCTTCAGGACATCGTGATGATGACCAATACCAAGTTTCGTAACAATTCGTTCATGCGTTCATAAAATACAGCATTTTAGCACAAAATTCAAAATGGCTGACAGTCAAAATGGCCGATATGGTCAAATTGGATATCAGTCGAATCGGCATGTTGCCCTGAATCTAACGAGACCAATTGTATGATTTTTGGACAAACTGTTCAAAAGCTATATGCAAAAATAGCCATTTTCCATATCTCCGGACCAGTAGGTGGCGCTGCGCCGAAACACAGCATGTAGCCTCAGGTCATGCCTGTGATGACATGTACCAAGTTTGGTCTGAATACGATAAACCGTTGCGGAGATAGAGCCCTACGACTGTTTTTGCAGGCTCTACATAAAATTAGTTTGAGCGTTTTTCGAAAATGGTTTAACGAATCAATTTGAATTCCATAACTTTTGGTCAGCACTGCCTGAAGATGATCTGGTTCAATTTTTGTGCAAATCGGACAAACCGTCTAGGACGAGTTCGAAAAAGTAGCTTTTAAGGACAATTCAAAATGGCGGCCATATTGTTATGACGAAAATGACGTCATAGGGTGCAATCGAATTGGCATGAGCTCAGGAATAAGAGAAAAAAAGAATTTTGTTGATTGGACTTACGCTTCAAAAGTTATTACCAAAATAAAAGTGAAATTTTGGACAGGTGGTGGCGCTAGAGGGAATGACTTAGAAACACCAAAATTGGTGTATTTAATGTTGGGACTGTCCTCTATCAGAATGTCAAACCAAAACAACTTTCCCGCAATCGGTTCTATGGGCTGCCATAGACTCCCAGTTGGAAGAAGGAAGAATAATAAATATAGCTGCAAGCAGCCATTACCGGGGCCAAGCAGAATAAGACGACAAGACATGGCTGAAAGTGTCAGATCAACTGCAACAATGAGCAATTAAAGACATTTAAAGAGGATTTTAGGCGAAATGGCTGAAAAATCATAGAAAGAGTAATTAAAAATATGATTTAATTGATTGTCACTTTTGACCATTAGGTGGCGCTGTCTCAAAATATTTTGGGTACCTTCAGGGGATGGTGCTGATGGCACATTCTGAGTTTCGTAATATTACACCAATGCATTTGTTCAGTATAGCATTTTATTTCACAAAACTGTATTGAAGTCAATGGGAATTTCATATTTTGTTCTATTATAGCGCCACCAAGAGGCTCAGTCCCACAATTTTTTTTACGTGTCCTCAGAGTGAGCCCATACATATGTGTGTCAATTTTGGTGAAAATATCTCAATTCACTTCGGAGTTATAGACATTTATATGAAAAAACACGAAAAAAATGACTGACACATGACTTTGATTGGAAATTAGTACCCCTAAACATCAATATTTTCGCATTTGGGCATTGGCGTATAGCTATCGACCTATGTTTCCAAACTTCTGACGGTGGTTTCGTCTCGATCGGACTAGCGGTTTCAAAGATATAGCCAAATGTTTTTTAAGCGCTAAATCACAACGCTACACAAACCGTAAGGCGAAACCTAGCATGTTTGGTATCGTAGGACTCGGCAACGATTCAGGAGTCTAAAAAGATGAGTTTCGTGAAAATAAGTTGACCACACCCAAAGTTATAAGCATTTGAAAAAAAAAATTCACCACTAGGTGGCGCTGTTTCGAAACTTCTCAGGCTCATTCAGGGCATTGTGCTGATGACCCATACCACGTTTCGTAACAATCCGTTCATGCGGTCATAAAATACAGAATTTTAGCACAAAATTCAAAATGGCCGACAGCCAAAATGACCGATATGGTCAAATTGGACATCAGTCGACTCGGCATGTTGCCCTGAATCTAACGAGACCAATTTTATGATTTTTGGACAAACTGTTCAGAAGTTATAAGCAAAAATAGCCATTTTTCATATCTCCGGACCAGTAGGTGGCGCTGCGCCGAAACACAGCATGTAGCCTCAGGTCATGCTTGTGAGTACAAGTTCCAAGTTTGGTCTGAATACGATAAACCGTTGCGGAGATACGGCCTTACGACCGTTTTTGCTAGCGCTACGTAAAATGTATTCGTGCGTTTATCGAAAACGGTTTGACGAATCAATTTGAATTCCATAACTTTTTGTCAGCACTACCTGAAGATGATCTGGTTCAATTTTCGTGCAAATCGGACAAACCGTCTAGGACGAGTTCGAAAAAGTAGCTTTTTTTGAAAATTCAAGATGGCGGCCATATTTTTATGACGGAAAATGACGTCATATGGTGCAATCGAATCGCCATGAGCTCAGGAATCAGAGGAAAAAAGAATTTCGCTGATTGGCCTTACGGTTCAAAAGTTATTAGCAAAATAAAAGTGAAATTTTGGACAGGTGGTGGCGCTAGAGGGAATGACTTAGAAACACCAAAATTGGTGTATTTAATGTTGGGACTGTCCTCTATCAGAATGTCAAACCAAAACAACTTTCCCGCGCTCGGTTCTATGGGCTGCCATAGACTCCCATGGCGGAAGAAGAATAATAATAATAAATATAGCTGCAAGCAGCAATTATCGGGGCCAAGCGCAAGCATATGACAGGATGTGCCAACATGGCTGAAGGTGTCAGACCAACTGCAACAATGAGCAATTAAAGACATTTAAAGAGGATTTTAGGCGAAATGGCTGAAAAATCATATAAAAAGTCATTCAAAATATGATTTAATGGATTATCACTTTCAACCAATAGGTGGCACAGTTACAAAACTGATGTGATGTGGTCAGAGTGAAGTGACAATGACACATACAAAGTTTGGTGTCAATATGTCAAGGCATTGCAGAGATAAAGCCTGAATAGCGCTTTTAGCATCATGCCTATTCTTTGCTGCTACGCTATACGAAAACGGTTTTGTCTATAGACACGAAATCCATAACTTTTAGTCAGCACAGTCTGGAGATGATACGATTCGATTTTGATGAAAATCGGACAAACGGTCTAGGAGGAGTTCGAAAAAGTAGGTTTTAACTGAAAATCAAGATGGCGGACAGGAAGCTAGGCCAAATAAGGAAACCTTGGTATCTATGTTCTCGGCTTGACCCAAGGAATCTATTAAGACCAGTTGCATTATAATAGGCCAACTTATTCAAAAGTTATTAGCAGTTTTGTAAATTTTGTTATAACTTTTGACCACTAGGTGGCACTGTCTCGAAATATTTTGGATCCCTTCAGGGGATGGTGCTGATGGCACATTATGAGTTTCGTAATATTACACCAATGCATTTGTTAAGTATAGCATTTTATTTCACAAAACTGTATAGAAGTCAATGGGAATTTCATGTTTTGTTCTATTATAGCGCCACCAAGAGGCTGAGTCCCACCATTTTTTTTACATGTCCTCAGAGTGAGCTCATACATATGTGTGTCGATTTTGGTGAAAATATCTCAATTCGCTTCGCAGTTATAGACATTTATATGAAAAAACAAGTAAAAAATGACTGACACATGACTTTGATTGGAATTTACTACCCCTAAACATCAATATTTTCGCATTTGGGCATTGGCGTATAGCTATCGACCTATGTTTCCAAACTTCTGGCGGTGGTTTCGTCTCGATCGGAATAGCGGTTTCGAAGATATAGCCAAATGTTTTTTAAGCACTAAATCACAACGCTACACAAACCGTAAGGTGAAACCTTGCATGTTTGGTATCGTGGGACTCGGCAACGATTCAGGACTCTAATGAGATGAGTCTCGTAAAAATAAGTCGACCACACCCAAAGTTAGAAGCATTTGGAAGCATTTGGGGAAAAAAATTCACCACTAGGTGGCACTGTTTCGAAACTTCTCAGGCTCCTTCAGGACATCGTGCTGATGACCCATACCGAGTTTCGTAACGATAGGTTCATGCATTCCTAAAATACAGCATTTTAGCACATAATTCAAAATGGCCGACAGCCAAAATGGCTGATCTGGGAAAATTGGATATCAGTCGACTCAGCATGATGCCCTGAATCTAACGAGACCAATTTTATGATTTTTGGACAAACTGTTCAAAAGCTATAAGCAAAAATAGCCATTTTCCATATCTCCGGACCAGTAGGTGGCGCTGCGCCGAAACACAGCATGTTGCCTCAGGTCATGCCTGTGATGACATATACCAAGTTTGGTCTGAATACGATAAACCGTTGCGGAGATAGAGCCCTACGACTTTTTTTGCAGGCGCTACCTAAAATTAGTTCGAGCGTTATTCAAAAACGGTTTAACGAATCAATTTGAATTCCATAACTTTTGGTCAGCACTGCCTGAAGATGATCTGGTTCAATTTTCGTGCAAATCGGACAAACCATCTAGGACGAGTTCGAAAAAGTAGCTTTTAAGGACAATAAAAAATGGCGGCCATATTGTTATGACGAAAATGACGTCATAGGGTGCAATCGAATTGGCATGAGCTCAGGAATAAGAGAAAAAAAGAATTTTGTTGATTGGACTTACGGTTCAAAAGTTATTAGCAAAATAAAAGTGAAACTTTGGACAGGTGGTGGCGCTAGAGGGAATGACTTAGACACACCAAAATTGGTGTATTTAATGTTGGGACTGTCCTCTACCAGAATGTCAAACCATTACAACTTTCCCGCAATCGGTTCTATGGGCTGCCATAGACTCCCAGTCGGAAGAAACGGAAGAATAATAATAATAATAGGAACGGGAACAGATACAATAGGTGCCTACGCACCTTCGGTGCTTGGCCCCTAATAATAATAAGAACGGGAACAGATACAATAGGTGCCTCCGCACCTTCGGTGCTTGGCCCCTAATAATAATAATAGGAACGGGAACGAAAACAATAGGTGCCTAGCACCTTCGGTGCTTGGCCCCTAATAATAATAATAAGAACGGGAACAGAAACAATAGGTGCCCGCACCTTCGGTGCTTGGCCCCTAATAATAATAAGAAGAAGAACGCGAACGAAAACAATAGGTGCCTAGCACCTTCGGTGCTTGGCCCCTAATTATCGGGGCCAAGCGCAAGCAGATGACAGGATATGCCAACATGGCTGAAGGTGTCAGACCAACTGCAACAATGAGCAATTAAAGACATTTAAAGAGGATTTTAGGCGAAATGGCTGAAAAATCATATAAAAAGTCATTCAAAATATGATTTAATGGATTATCACTTTCGACCAATAGGTGGAGCAGTTACAAAACTGATGTGATGTGGTCAGAGTGAAGTGACAATGACACCTACAAAGTTTGGTGTCAATATGTCGAGGCATTGCAGATATAAAGACTGAATAGTCATTTTGGCATCATGCCTCAACTTTGCTGCTGTGCTATACGAAAACGGTTTCGTCAATCAACACGAAATCCATAACTTTTAGTCGGCACAGTCTGGAGATGATACGATTCAATTTTGGTGAAATTCGGACAAACGGTCTAGGAGGAGTTCGAAAAAGTAGGTTTTGACTGAAAATCAAGATGGCGGACAGGAAGTTCGGCCAAATAAGGAAAACTTGGTATCTATGTTCTCGGCTTGACCCAAGGAATCTATTAAGACCAGTGGCATTTCAATAGCCAGATTTATTCAAAAGTTATTAGCCTTTTTGGAAATGTTGTTATAACTTTTGACCACTAGGTGGCGCTGTTTCGAAATATTTTGAGTACCTTCAGGGGATGGTGTTGTTGGCACATTCTGAGTTTCGTAATATTACACCAATGCATTTGTTTAGTATAGCATTTTATTTCACAAAACTGTATTGAAGTCAATGGGAATTTCATGTTTTGTTCTATTATAGCGCCAACAAGAGGCTCAGTCCCACAATTTTTTTGATGTGTCCTCAGAGTGAGCCCATACATATGTGTGTCAATTTTGGTGAAAATATCTCAATTCACTTCGGAGTTATAGACATTTATATGAAAAAACACGTAAAAAATGACTGACACATGACTTTGATTGGATTTTACTACCCCTTACTATCAATATTTTCGCATTTGGGCATTGGCGTATAACTATCGACCTATGTTTCCAAACTTCTGACGGTGGTTTCGTCTCGATCAGACAAGCGGTTTCGAAGATATAGCCAAATATTTTTTAACCGCTAAATCACAACGCTACACAAACCGTAAGGCGAAACCTAGCATGTTTGGTATCGTAGGACTCGACAAGTTTTCAGGAGTCTAATTAGATGAGTCTCGTGAAAATAAGTCGACCACACCCAAAGTTATAAGCATTTGGAAAAAAAAATGTACCACTAGGTGGCGCTGTTTCGAAACTTCTCACGCTCCTTCAGGACATCGTGCTGATGACCCATACCAAGTTTCGTAACAATCCGTTCATGCGTTCCTAAAATACAGCATTTTAGCACAAAATTCAAAATGGCCGACAGTCAAAATGGCCGATATGGTAAAATTTGATATCAGTCGACTCGGCATGTTGCCCTGAATCTAACGAGACCAATTTTATGATTTTTGGACAAACTGTTCAGAAGTTATAAGCAAAAATAGCCATTTTTCATATTTCCGGACCAGTAGGTGGCGCTGCGCCGAAACGCAGCACGTAGCCTCAGGTCATGCTTGGGATGACATGTACCTAGTTTGGTGTGAATCCGATAAAGCGTTGCAGAGATACAGCCTTACGTCTGTTTTCGCAGGCGCTACGTAAAATTTGTTTGTGGCTTTATCGAAAACGGTTAAGCGAATCAACTTGAATTCCATAACTTTTTGTCGGCATGGTCTGGAGATGATCTGGTTCAATTTTCGTGAAAATCTGAGAAACGGCCTAGGACGAGTTCGAAAAAGTAGCATTTTTGGAAAATTCAAAATGGCGGCCATATTTTTATGACGGAAAATGACGACATAGGGTGCAATTGAATCGTCATGAGCTCAGGAATCAGAGGGAAAAAGAATTTTGTGGATTGGCCTTACGGTTCAAAAGTTATTAGCAAAATATGAGTGAAACTTTGGACAGGTGGTGGCGCTAGAGGGAATGACTTAGACACACCAAAATTGGTGTATTTAATGTTGGGACTGTCCTCTATCAGAATGTCAAACCATTACAACTTTCCCGCAATCGGTTCTATGGGCTGCCATAGACACCCAGTCGGAAGAAGGAAGAATAATAATAATAGGAACGGGAACAGATACAATAGGTGCCTACGCACCTTCGGTGCTTGGCCCCTAATAATAAGAACGGGAACAGATACAATAGGTGCCCGCACCTTCGGTGCTTGGCCCCTAATAATAATAATAATAATAAGAACGGGAACAGATACAATAGGTGCCTCCGCACCTTCGGTGCTTGGCCCCTAATTAAAGCTGCAAGCAGCATTTAGTGGGGCCAAGCACAATCAGATGACAAGACATGCCAACATTGCTCAAAGTGTCAGACCAACTGCAACAATGAGCAATTAAAGACATTAAAGAGGATTTTAGGCAAAATGCCTGATAATTCATAGAAACAGTAAATAAAAATATGATTTAATGCATTATCACTTTCGACCAATAGGTGGCGCAGTTACAAAACTGATGTGATGTGGTCAGAGTGAAGTGACAATGACACATATATAGTTTGGTGTCAAAATGTCAAGGCATTGCAGAGATAAAGCCTGAATAGTGCTTTTAGCATCATACCTCAAATTTGCTGCTGCGCTATACGAAAACGGTTTCGTCAATCGACACGAAATCGATAACTTTTAGTCGGCACGGTCTGGAGATGATACGATTCGATTTTGGTGAAAATCGGACAAACGGCGTAGGAGGAGTTAGAAAAAGTAGGTTTTGAATTAAAATAAAACAAAACTGTATTGAAGTCAATGGGAATTTCATGTTTTGTTCTATTATAGCGCCACCAAGAGGCTCAGTCACACCATTTTTTTTATGTGTCCTCAGAGTGAGCCCATACATATGTGTGTCAATTTTGGTGAAAATATCTCAATTCGCTTCGGAGTTATAGACATTTATATGAAAAAACACGTAAAAAATGACTGACACATGACTTTGATTGGATTTTAGTACCCCTTACTATCAATATTTTCGCATTTGGGCATTGGCGTATAGTTATCGACCTATGTTTCCAAACTTCTGACGGTGGTTTCGTCTCGATCAGACTAGCGGTTTCGAAGATATAGCCAAATGTTTTTTAAGCGCTAAATCACAACGCTACACAAACCGTAAGGCGAAACCTAGCGTGTTTGGTATCGTAGGACTCGGCAAGGATTCAGGAGTCTAATTAGATGAGTTTCGTGAAAATATGTCGACCACACCCAAAGTTATAAGCATTTGAATAAAAAGATTAACCACTAGGTGGCGCTGTTTCGAAACTTCTCAGGCTCCTTCAGGACATCGTGCTGATGACCCATACCAAGTTTCGTAACAATCCGTTTATGCGTTCTTAAAATACAGCATTTTAGCACAAAATTCAAAATGGCCGACAGTCAAAATGGCCGATATGGTAAAATTGGATATCAGTCGACTCAGCATGTCGCCCTGAATCTAACGAGACCAATTTTATGATTTTTGGACAAACTGTTCAGAAGTTATAAGCAAAAATAGCCATTTTTCATATCTCCAGACCAGTAGGTGGTGCTGCGCCGAAACGCAGCATGTTGCCTCAGGTCATGCTTGTGATGACATGTACCAAGTTTGGTCTGAATACGATAAAGCGTTGCGGAGATACAGCCTTACAACTGTTTTTGCAAGCGCTACGTTTAATTTGTTCGAGGGTTTATCGAAAACGTTTTGACGAATCAACTAGATTTTAATAACTTTTTGTCAGCACTGCCTGAAGATGATCTGGTTCAATTTTCGTGCAAATCGAACAAACCGTCTAGGACGAGTTCGAAAAAGTAGGTTTTGAGAATAATTCAAAATGGCGGCCATATTTTAATGACGGAAAATGACGTCATAGGGTGCAATCGAATCGTCATGAGCTCAGGAATCAGAGGAAAAAATAAGTTTGTTGATTGGCCTTACGGTTCAAAAGTTATTAGCAAAATAAAAGTGAAATTTCGGACAGGTGGTGGCGCTAGAGGGAATGACTTAGACACACCAAAATTGGTGTATTTAATGTTGGGACTGTCCTCTATCAGAATGTCAAACCAAAACAACTTTCCCGCAATCGGTTCTATGGGCTGCCATAGACTCCAAGAGCGGAAGAAGAATAATAATAATAATTAAAGCTGCAAGCAGCATTTAGCGGGGCCAAGCACAATCAGATGACAAGACATGCCAACATTGCTGAAAGTGTCAGACCAACTGCAACAATGAACAATTAAAGACATTAAAGAGGATTTTAGGCAAAATGCCTGAAAATTCATAGAAACAGTAAATAAAAATTTGATGTAATGCATTATCACTTTCTACCAATAGGTGGCGCAGTTACAAAACTGATGTGATGTGGTCAGAGTGATGTGACAATGACACATACAAAGTTTGGTGTCAATATGTCAAGGCATTGCAGAGATAAAGCCTGAATAGTGCTTTTAGCATCATGCCTCAACTTTGCTGCTGCGCTATACGAAAACGGTTTCGTCAATCGAGACGAAATCGATAACTTTTAGTCGGCACGGTCTGGAGATGATACGATTCGATTTTGGTGAAAATCGGACAAACGGTGTAGGAGGAGTTCGAAAATGTATGTTTTGAATGAAAATCAAGATGGCGGACAGAAAGTTAGGCCAAATAAGGAAAACTTGGTTTCTATGTTCTCGGCTTGACCCAAGGAAATTATTAATACCAGTGGCATTTCAATGGGCAGATTTATTCAAAAGTTATTAGCATTTTTAGAAGTTTTGTTATAACTTTTGACCAAAAGGTGGCGCTGTCTTGAAATATGTTGGGTACTTTCAGGAAATGGTGCTGAAGGCACTTTCTGAGTTTCATTAAATAACACCAATGCATTTGTTTTGTATAGCATTTTATTTCACAAAACTGTATTGAAGTCAATGGGAATTTCATGTTTTGTTCTATTATAGCGCCACCAAGAGGCTCAGTCACACCATTTTTTTTACGTGTCCTCAGAGTGAGCCCATACATATCTGTGTCAATTTTGGTGAAAATATCTCAATTCGCTTCGGAGTTATAGACATTTATATGAAAAAACACGTAAAAAATGACTGACACATGACTTTGATTGAATTTTACTACCCCTTACTATCAATATTTTCGCATTTGGGCATTGGCGTATAGCTATCGACCTATGTTTCCAAACTTCTGACGGTGGTTTCGTCTCGATCGGACAAATGGTTTCGAAGATATAGCCTAATGTTTTTTAAGCGCTAAATCACAACGCTACACAAACCGTAAGGCGAAACCTAGAATGTTTGGTATCGTTGGACTCGGCAACGATTCAGGAGTCTAATGAGATGAGTTTCGTGAAAATAAGTCGATCACTCCCAAAGTTATAAGCATTTGAAAAAAAAAATTCACCACTAGGTGGCGCTGTTTCGAAACTTCTCACACTCCTTCAGGACATAGTGTTGATGACCCATACCAAGTTTCGTAACAATCCGTTCATGCGTTGTTAAAATACAGCATTTTAGCACAAAATTCAAAATGGCCGACAGTCAAAATGGCCGATATGGCAAAATTGGATATCAGTCGACTCGGCATGTCGCCCTGAATCTATCAAGACCAATTTTATGATTTTTGGACAAACTGTTCAGAAGTTATAAGCAAAAATAGCCATTTTTCATATCTCCGGACCAGTAGGTGGCGCTGCGCCGAAACGCAGCATGTAGCCTCAGGTCATGCTTGTGAGTACATGTACCAAGATTGGTCTGAATACGATAAACCGTTGCGGAGATACAGCCTTACGACTGTTTTTGCTAAAGCTACGTAAAATGTATTCGTGCGTTTATCGAAAACGGTTTGACGAATCAACAAGATTTTAATAACTTTTTGTCACCCCTGCCTGAAGATGATCCGATTCAATTTTCGTGCAAATCGGACAAACCGTCTAGGACGAGTTCGAAAAAGTACCTTTTTAGGAAAATTCAAAATGGCGGCCATATTTTAATGACGGAAAATGATGATATAGGGTGCAATCGAATCGTCATGAGCTCAGGAATCAGAGGAAAAAAGAAGTTTGTTGATTGGCCTTACGGTTCAAAAGTTATTAGCAAAATAATAGTGAAATTTTGGACAAGTGGTGGCGCTAGAGGGAATGACTTAGAAACACCAAAATTGGTGTATTTAATGTTGGGACTGTCCTCTATCAGAATGTCAAACCAAAACAACTTTCCCGCAATCGGTTCTATGGGCTGCCATAGACTCCAAGAGCGGAAGAAGAATAATAATAATAATAATTAAAGCTGCAAGCAGCATTTAGCGGGGCCAAGCACAATCAGATGACAACACATGCCAACATTGCTGAAAGTGTCAGAGCAACTGCAACAATGAGCAATTAAAGACATTAAAGAGGATTTTAGGCAAAATGCCTGAAAATTCATAGAAACAGTCAATAAAAATATGATTTAATGCATTATCACTTTTGACCAATAGGTGGCGCAGTTACAAAACTGATGTGATGTAGTCAGAGTGAAGTGACAATGACACATACAAAGTTTGGTGTCAATATGTCAAGGCATTGCAGAGATAAAGCCTGAATAGTGCTTTTAGCATCATGCCTCATCTTTGCTGCTGCGCTATACGAAAACGGTTTCGTCAATCGAGACGAAATCGATAACTTTTAGTCGGCACGGTCTGGAGATGATACGATTCGATTTTGGTGAAAATCGGACAAACGGTGTAGGAGGAGTTCGAAAATGTATGTTTTGAATGAAAATCAAGATGGCGGACAGGAAGTTAGGCCAAATAAGGAAAACTTAGATTCTATGTTCTCGGCTTGACCCAAGGAATCTATTAATACCAGTGGCATTTCAATGGGCAGATTTATTCAAAAGTTATTAGCATTTTTAGAAGTTTTGTTATAACTTTTGACCAAAAGGTGGCGCTGTCTTGAAATATGTTGGGTACTTTCAGGAAATGGTGCTGAAGGCACTTTCTGAGTTTCATTAAATAACACCAATGCATTTGTTTAGTATAGCATTTTATTTCACAAAACTGTATTGAAGTCAATGGGAATTTCATGTTTTGTTCTATTATAGCGCCACCAAGAGGCTCAGTCACACCATTTTTTTTACGTGTCCTCAGAGTGAGCCCATACATATGTGTGTCAATTTTGGTGAAAATATCTCAATTCGCTTCGGAGTTATAGACATTTATATGAAAAAACACGTAAAAAATGACTGACACATGACTTTGATTGAATTTTACTACCCCTTACTATCAATATTTTCGCATTTGGGCATTGGCGTATAGCTATCGACCTATGTTTCCAAACTTCTGACGGTGGTTTCGTCTCGATCAGACTAGCGGTTTCGCAGATATAGCCAAATGTTTTTTAAGCGCTAAATCACAACGCTACACAAACCGTAAGGCGAAACCTAGCATGTTTGGTATCGTAGGACTCGGCAAGGATTCAGGAGTCTAATTAGATGAGTCTCGTGAAAATAAGTCGACCACACCCAAAGTTATAAGCATTTGAATAAAAAGATTAACCACTAGGTGGCGCTGTTTCGAAACTTCTCAGGCTCCTTCAGGACATCGTGCTGATGACCCATACCAAGTTTCGTAACAATCCGTTCATGCGTTCTTAAAATACAGCATTTTAGCACAAAATTCTAAATGGCCGACAGTCAAAATGGCCGATATGGTAAAATTGGATATCAGTCGACTCGGCATTTTGCCCTGAATCTAACAAGACCAATTTTATGATTTTTGGACAAACTGTTCAGAAGTTATAAGCAAAAATAGCCATTTTTCATATCTCTGGACCAGTAGGTGGCGCTGCGCCGAAACGCAGCATGTAGCCTCAGGTCATGCTTGTGATGACATGTACCAAGTTTGGTCTGAATACGATAAAGCGTTGCGAAGATACAGCCTTACGACTGTTTTCGCAAGCGCTACGTAAAATTTGTTCGAGCGTTTATTGAAAACGGTTTGACAAATCAACTAGAGTTTAATAACTTTTGGTCAGCACTGCCTGAAGATGATCTGGTTCAATTTTCGTGCAAATCGGACAAACTGTCTAGGACGAGTTCGAAAAAGTAGGTTTTGAGAATAATTCAAAATGGCGGCCATGTTTTTATGACGGAAAATGACGTCATAGGATGCAATCGAATCGGCATGAGCTCAGGAATCAGAGGAAAAAAGAAGTTTGTTGATTGGCCTTACGGTTCAAAAGTTATTAGCAAAACAAAAGTGAAATTTTGGACAGGTGGTGGCGCTAGAGGGAATGACTTAGAAACACCAAAATTGGTGTATTTAATGTTGGGAATGTCCTCTATCAGAATGTCAAACCAAAACAACTTTCCCGCAATCGGTTCTATGGGCTGCCATAGACTCCAAGAGCGGAAGAAGAATAATAATAATAAGAACGCGAACGAAAACAATAGGTGCCCGCACCTTCGGTGCTTGGCCCCTAATAATAATAATAATAAGAACGGGAACAGATACAATAGGTGCCTCCGCACCTTCGGTGCTTGGCCCCTAATAATAATAATAAGAACGCGAACGAAAACAATAGGTGCCCGCACCTTCGGTGCTTGGCCCCTAAATATAGCTGCAAGCAGCAATTACCGGGGCCAAGCAGAATAAGACGACAAGACATGCCAAAATGTCTGAAAGTGTCAGACCAACTGCAACAATGAGCAATTAAAGACATTTAAAGAGGATTTTAGACGAAATGGCTGAAAAATCATAGAAACAGTCAATAAAAATATGATTTAATGCATTATCACTTTTGACCAATAGGTGGCGCAGTTACAAAACTGATGTGATGTGGTCAGAGTGAAGTGACAATGACACATACAAAGTTTGGTGTCAATATGTCAAGGCATTGCAGAGATAAAGCCTGAATAGTGCTATTAGCATCATGCCTCAACTTTGCTGCTGCGCTATACGAAAACGGTTTGGTCTACCCACACGAAATCCATAACTTTGAGTCGGCACAGTCTGGAGATGATACGATTCGATTTTGGTGAAAATCGGACAAACGGTCTAGGAGGAGTTCGAAAAAGTAGGTTTTGAATGAAAATCAAGATGGCGGACAGGAAGTTTGGCCAAATAAGGTAAACTTGGTATCTATGTTCTCGGCTTGACCCAAGGAATCTATTAAGACCAGTGGCATTTCAGTAGCCAGATTTATTCAAAAGTTATTAGCCTTTTTGTAAATGTTGTTATAAGTTTTGACCACTAGGTGGCGCTGTTTCGAAATATTTTGAATACCTTTAGGGGATGATGCTGATGGCACATTCTGAGTTTTGTAATATTACACTAATGCATTTGTTTAGTATAGCACTTTATTTCACAAAACTGTATTGAAGTCAATGGGAATTTCATGTTTTGTTCTATTATAGCGCCACCAAGAGGCTCAGTCCCACAATTTTTTTTATGTGTCCTCAGAGTGAGCCCATACATATGTGTGTCGATTTTGGTGAAAATATCTCAATTCGCTTCAGAGTTATAGACATTTATATGAAAAAACACGTAAAAAATGACTGACACATGACTTTGATTGGAATTTACTACCCCTAAACATCAATATTTTCGCATTTGGGCATTGACGTATAGCTATCGACCTATGTTTTCAAACTTCTGACGGTGGTTTCGTCTCGATCGGACAAACGGTTTCGAAGATATAGCCAAATGTTTTTTAAGCGCTAAATCACAACGCTACACAAACCGTGAGGCGAAACCTAGCATGTTTGGTATCGTTGGACTCGGCAAGGATTCAGGAGTCTAATGAGATGAGTTTGGTGAAAATAAGTCAACCACACCCAAAGTTATAAGCATTTGAAAAAAAAAAATCACCACTAGGTGGCGCTGTTTCGAAACTTCTCACGCTCCTTCAGAACATCGTGCTGATGACCCATACCAAGTTTCGTAACAATCTGTTCATGCGTTCTTAAAATACAGCATTTTAGCACAAAATTCAAAATGGCCGACAGTCAAAATGGCCGATATGGTAAAATTTGATATCAGTCGACTCGGCATGTTGACCTGAATCTAACGAGACCAATTTTATGATTTTTGGACAAACCATTCAGAAGTTATAAGCAAAAATAGCCATTTTTCATATCTCCGGACCAGTAGGTGGCGCTGCGCCGAAACGCAGCATGTAGCCTCAGGTCATGCTTGTGATGACATGTACCAATTTTGGTCTGAATCCGATAAAGCGTTGCGGAGATACAGCCCTACGACTGTTTTCGCAAGCGCTATGTAAAATGTGTTCGAGCGTTATTCAAAAACGGTTTGACGAATCAATTTGAATTCCATAACTTTTTGTCAGCACTGCCTGAAGATGATCTGGTTCAATTTTCGTGCAAATCGGACAAACCGTCTAGGACGAGTTCGAAAAAGTAGCTTTTTCAGCACATTCAAAATGGCGACCATATTTATAAGCCGGAAAATGACGTCATAGGGTGCAATCGAATCGGCATGAGCTCAGGAATCAGAGGAAAAAAGAATTTTGTTGATTGGCCTTACGCTTCAAAAGTTATTAGCATAATAAAAGTGAAACTTTGGACAGGTGGTGGCGCTAGAGGGAATGACTTAGAAACACCAAAATTGGTGTATTTAATGTTGAGACGGTCCTCTATCAGAATGTCAAACCAAAACAACTTTCCCGCAATCGGTTCTATGGGCTGCCATAGACTCCCATGGCGGAAGAATAATAATAATAAATATAGCTGCAAGCAGCCATTACCGGGGCCAAGCAGAATAAGACGACAAGACATGGCTGAAAGTGTCAGATCAACTGCAACAATGAGCAATTAAAGACATTTAAAGAGGATTTTAGGCGAAATGGCTGAAAAATCATAGAAAGAGTAATTAAAAATATGATTTAATTGATTGTCACTTTTGACCATTAGGTGGCGCTGTCTCAAAATATTTTGGGTACCTTCAGGGGATGGTGCTGATGGCACATTCTGAGTTTCGTAATATTACACCAATGCATTTGTTCAGTATAGCATTTTATTTCACAAAACTGTATTGAAGTCAATGGGAATTTCATGTTTTGTTCTGTTATAGCGCCACCAAGAGGCTCAGTCCCACAATTTTTTGTACGTGTCCTCAGAGTGAGCCCATACATATGTGTGTCAATTTTGGTGAAAATATCTCAATTCGCTTCGGAGTTATAGACATTTATATGAAAAAACACGAAAAAAATGACTGACACATGACTTTGATTGGAAATTAGTACCCCTAAACATCAATATTTTCGCATTTGGGCATTGGTGTATAGCTATCGACCTATGTTTCCAAACTTCTGACGGTGGTTTCGTCTCGATCGGACTAGCGGTTTCAAAGATATAGCCAAATGTTTTTTAAGCGCTAAATCACAACGCTACACAAACCGTAAGGCGAAACCTAGCATGTTTGGTATCGTAGGACTCGGCAACGATTCAGGAGTCTAAAAAGATGAGTTTCGTGAAAATAAGTTGACCACACCCAAAGTTATAAGCATTTGGAAAAAAAAATTCACCACTAGGTGGCGCTGTTTCGAAACTTCTCAGGCTCATTCAGGGCATTGTGCTGATGACCCATACCACGTTTCGTAACAATCCGTTCATGCAGTCATAAAATACAGAATTTTAGCACAAAATTCAAAATGGCCGACAGCCAAAATGACCGATATGGTCAAATTGGACATCAGTCGACTCGGCATGTTGCCCTGAATCTAACGAGACCAATTTTATGATTTTTGGACAAACTGTTCAGAAGTTATAAGCAAAAATAGCCATTTTTCATATCTCCGGACCAGTAGGTGGCGCTGCGCCGAAACACAGCATGTAGCCTCAGGTCATGCTTGTGAGTACAAGTACCAAGTTTGGTCTGAATACGATAAACCGTTGCGGAGATACGGCCTTACGACCGTTTTTGCTAGCGCTACGTAAAATGTATTCGTGCGTTTATCGAAAACGGTTTGACGAATCAATTTGAATTCCATAACTTTTTGTCAGCACTACCTGAAGATGATCTGGTTCAATTTTCGTGCAAATCGGACAAACCGTCTAGGACGAGTTCGAAAAAGTAGGTTTTTAGAAAAATTCAAAATGGCGGCCATATTTTAATGACGTAAAATGACGTCATAGGGTGCAATCGAATTGCCATGAGCTCAGAAATCAGAGGAAAAAAGAATTTTGTTGATTGGCCTTACGCTTCAAAAGTTATTAGCATAATAAAAGTGAAACTTTGGACAGGTGGTGGCGCTAGAGGGAGTGACTTAGAAACACCAAAATTGGTGTATTTAATGTTGGGACTGTCCTCTATCAGAATGTCAAACCAAAACAACTTTCCCGCAATCGGTTCTATGGGCTGCCATAGACTCCCATGGCGGAAGAAGAATAATAATAATAATTAAAGCTGCAAGCAGCATTTAGCGGGGCCAAGCACAATCAGATGACAAGACATGCCAACATGGCTGAAAGTGTCAGACCAACTGCAACAATGATCAATTAAAGACATTAAAGAGGATTTTAGGCAAAATGCCTGAAAATTCATAGAAACAGTAAATAAAAATGATTTAAGGCATTATCACTTTCGACCAATAGGTGGCGCAGTTACAAAACTGATGTGATGTGGTCAGAGTGAAGTGACAATGACACATACAAAATTTGGTGTCAATATGTCAAGGCATTGCAGAGATAAAGCCTGAATAGTGTTTTTAGCATCATGCCTCAACTTTGCTGCTGCGCTATACGAAAACGGTTTCGTCAATCGAGACGAAATCGATAACTTTTAGTCGGCACGGTCTGGAGATGATACGATTCGATTTTGGTGAAAATCGGACAAACGGTGTAGGAGGAGTTCGAAAATGTATGTTTTGAATGAAAATCAAGATGGCGGACAGGAAGTTAGGCCAAATAAGGAAAACTTGGTTTCTATGTTCTCGGCTTGACCCAAGGAATCTATTAATACCAGTGGCATTTCAATGGGCAGATTTATTCAAAAGTTATTAGCATTTTTAGAAGTTTTGTTATAACTTTTGACCAAAAGGTGGCGCTGTCTTGAAATATGTTGGGTACTTTCAGGAAATGGTGCTGAAGGCACTTTCTGAGTTTCATTAAATAACACCAATGCATTTGTTTTGTATAGCATTTTATTTCACAAAACTGTATTGAAGTCAATGGGAATTTCATGTTTTGTTCTATTATAGCGCCACCAAGAGGCTCAGTCACACCATTTTTTTTACGTGTCCTCAGAGTGAGCCCATACATATCTGTGTCAATTTTGGTGAAAATATCTCAATTCGCTTCGGAGTTATAGACATTTATATGAAAAAACACGTAAAAAATGACTGACACATGACTTTGATTGAATTTTACTACCCCTTACTATCAATATTTTCGCATTTGGGCATCGGCATATAGCTATCGACCTATGTTTCCAAACTTCTGACGGTGGTTTCGTCTCGATCGGACAAATGGTTTCGAAGATATAGCCAAATGTTTTTTAAGCGCTAAATCACAACGCTACACAAACCGTAAGGCGAAACCTAGAATGTTTGGTATCGTTGGACTCGGCAACGATTCAGGAGTCTAATGAGATGAGTTTCGTGAAAATAAGTCGATCACTCCCAAAGTTATAAGCATTTGAAAAAAAAAATTCACCACTAGGTGGCACTGTTTCGAAACTTCTCACACTCCTTCAGGACATAGTGTTGATGACCCATACCAAGTTTCGTAACAATCCGTTCATGCGTTGTTAAAATACAGCATTTTAGCACAAAATTCAAAATGGCCGACAGTCAAAATGGCCGATATGGCAAAATTGGATATCAGTCGACTCGGCATGTCGCCCTGAATCTATCAAGACCAATTTTATGATTTTTGGACAAACTGTTCAGAAGTTATAAGCAAAAATAGCCATTTTTCATATCTCCGGACCAGTAGGTGGCGCTGCGCCGAAACGCAGCATGTAGCCTCAGGTCATGCTTGTGAGTACATGTACCAAGATTGGTCTGAATACGATAAACCGTTGCGGAGATACAGCCTTACGACTGTTTTTGCTAGCGCTACGTAAAATGTATTCGTGCGTTTATCGAAAACGGTTTGACGAATCAACAAGATTTTAATAACTTTTTGTCACCCCTGCCTGAAGATGATCCGATTCAATTTTCGTGCAAATCGGACAAACCGTCTAGGACGAGTTCGAAAAAGTACCTTTTTAGGAAAATTCAAAATGGCGGCCATGTTTTTATGACGGAAAATGATGATATAGGGTGCAATCGAATCGGCATGAGCTCAGGAATCAGAGGAAAAAAGAAGTTTGTTGATTGGCCTTACGGTTCAAAAGTTATTAGCAAAGTAAAAGTGAAACTTTGGACAGGTGGTGGCGCTAGAGGGAATGACTTAGACACACCAAAATTGGTGTATTTAATTTTGGGACTGTCCTCTATCAGAATGTCAAACCAAAACAACTTTCCCGCAATCGGTTCTATGGGCTGCCATAGACTCCCAGAGTGGAAGAAGAATAATAATAATAATAATAATAATAATAATAATAATAAGAACGGGAACAGATACAATAGGTGCCCGCACCTTCGGTGCTTGGCCCCTAATAAGAACGGGAACAGATACAATAGGTGCCTCCGCACCTTCGGTGCTTGGCCCCTAAATATAGCTGCAAGCAGCCATTACCGGGGCCAAGCAGAATAAGACGACAAGACATGGCTGAAAGTGACAGATCAACTGCAACAATGAGCAATTAAAGACATTTAAAGAGGATTTTAGGCGAAATGGCTGAAAAATCATAGAAAGAGTAATTAAAAATATGATTTAATTGATTGTCACTTTTGACCACTAGGTGGCGCTGTTTCGAAATATTTTGAATACCTTTAGGGGATGATGCTGATGGCACATTCTGAGTTTTGTAATATTACACTAATGCATTTGTTTAGTATAGCACTTTATTTCACAAAACTGTATTGAAGTCAATGGGAATTTCATGTTTTGTTCTATTATAGCGCCACCAAGAGGCTCAGTCCCACAATTTTTTTTATGTGTCCTCAGAGTGAGCCCATACATATGTGTGTCGATTTTGGTGAAAATATCTCAATTCGCTTCAGAGTTATAGACATTTATATGAAAAAACACGTAAAAAATGACTGACACATGACTTTGATTGGAATTTACTACCCCTAAACATCAATATTTTCGCATTTGGGCATTGGCGTATAGCTATCGACCTATGTTTCCAAACTTCTGACGGTGGTTTCGTCTCGATCGGACAAACGGTTTCGAAGATATAGCCAAATGTTTTTTAAGCGCTAAATCACAACGCTACACAAACCGTGAAGCGAAACCTAGCATGTTTGGCATCGTTGGACTCGGCAAGGATTCAGGAGTCTAATGAGATGAGTTTGGTGAAAATAAGTCAACCACACCCAAAGTTATAAGCATTTGAAAAAAAAAATTCACCACTAGGTGGCGCTGTTTCGAAACTTCTCACGCTCCTTCAGAACATCGTGCTGATGACCCATACCAAGTTTCGTAACAATCCGTTCATGCGTTCTTAAAATACAGCATTTTAGCACAAAATTCAAAATGGCCGACAGTCAAAATGGCCGATATGGTAAAATTTTATATCAGTCGACTCGGCATGTTGACCTGAATCTAACGAGACCATTTTTATGATTTTTGGACAAACCATTCAGAAGTTATAAGCAAAAATAGCCATTTTTCATATCTCCGGACCAGTAGGTGGCGCTGCGCCGAAACGCAGCATGTAGCCTCAGGTCATGCTTGTGATGACATGTACCAATTTTGGTCTGAATCCGATAAAGCGTTGCGGAGATACAGCCCTACGACTGTTTTCGCAAGCGCTACGTAAAATGTGTTCGAGCGTTATTCGAAAACGGTTTGACGAATCAATTTGAATTCCATAACTTTTGGTCAGCACTGCCTGAAGATGATCTGGTTCAATTTTCGTGCAAATCGGACAAACCGTCTAGGACGAGTTCGAAAAAGTAGCTTTGTCAGCACATTCAAAATGGCGGCCATATTTATAAGCCAGAAAATGACGTCATAGGGTGCAATCGAATCGTCATGAGCTCAGGAATCAGAGGAAAAAAGAATGTTGTTGATTGGCCAAATGGTTCAAAAGTTATTAGCATAATAAAAGTGAAACTTTGGACAGTTGGTGGCGCTAGAGGGATTGGTTTTAAGACACCAAATTTGCTATGGTGACTTTTCAGATGGTCATCTACCAGTGTGCCAAATTTCATAACTTTCCCGCAAGCGGTTCTATGGGCTGCCATAGACGCCTAGTCGGAAGAAATAACAGAATAATAATAATAAATATAGCTGCAAGCAGCAATTATCGGGGCCAAGCGCAAGCAGATGACAGGATATGCCAACATGGCTGAAGGTGTCAGACCAACTGCAACAATGAGCAATTAAAGACATTTAGAGAGGATTTTAGGCGAAATGGCTGAAAAATCATATAAAAAGTAATTCAGAATATGATTTAATGGATTATCACTTTCGACCAATAGGTGGAGCAGTTACAAAACTGATGTGATGTGGTCAGAGTTAAGTGACAATGACATATACAAAGTTTGGTGTCAATATTTCAAGGGATTTCAGAGATAAAGCCTGAATAGTGCTTTTGGCATCATGCCTCAACTTTGCTGCTGCGCTATACGAAAACGGTTTCGTCTATCGACACGAAATCCATAACTTTTAGTCGGCACAGTCTGGAGATGATACGATTCGATTTTGGTGAAAATCGGACAAACGGTCTAGGAGGAGTTCGAAAAAGTAGGTTTTGAATGAAAATCAAGATGGCGGACAGGAAGTTTGGCCAAATACGAAAAACTTGGTATCTATGTTCTCGGCTTGACCCAGGGAATCTATTAAGACCAGTGGCATTTCAATAGCCAGATTTATTCAAAAGTTATTAGCCTTTTTGGAAATTTTGTTATAACTTTTGACCACTAGGTGGCGCTGTCTCGAAATATTTTGGGTACCTTCAGGGGATGGAGCTGATGGCACATTCTGAGTTTCGTAATATTACACCAATGCATTTGTTTAGTATAGCATTTTATTTCACAAAACTGTATTGAAGTCAATGGGAATTTCATGTTTTGTTCTGTTATAGCGCCACCAAGAGGCTCAGTCACACCATTTTTTTTATGTGTCCTCAGAGTGAGCCCATACATATGTGTGTCAATTTTGGTGAAGATATCTCAATTCGCTTCGGAGTTATAGACATTTATATGAAAAAACACGTAAAAAATGACTGACACATGACTTTGATTGGAATTTACTACCCCTAAACATCAATATTTTCGCATTTGGGCATTTGCGTATAGCTATCGACCTATGTTTCCAAACTTCTGACGGTGGTTTCGTCTCGATCGGACAAACGGTTTCAAAGATATAGCCAAATGTTTTTTAAGCGCTAAATCACAACGCTACACAAACCATAAGGCGAAACCTAACATGTTTGGTATCGTGGGACTCGGCAACGATTCAGGACTCTAATGAGATGAGTCTCGTGAAAATAAGTCGACCACACCCAAAGTTATAAGCATTTGGGAAAAAAAATTCACCACTAGGTGGTGCTGTTTCGAAACTTCTCAGGTTCCTTCAGGACATCGTGATGATGACCAATACCAAGTTTCGTAACAATTCGTTCATGCGTTCATAAAATACAGCATTTTAGCACAAAATTCAAAATGGCTGACAGTCAAAATGGCCGATATGGTCAAATTGGATATCAGTCGAATCGGCATGTTGCCCTGAATCTAACGAGACCAATTGTATGATTTTTGGACAAACTGTTCAAAAGCTATATGAGTCATTCTATAATTAGGGGTACATGTCAGGTCCATGGACTCTATTATAATTTTTTTTTTAAATCATGAACATTTCACTTCAATCAATGATCACTTTTATATCAAGGGACATTTCTTATTCATTTAATACAAAAATCCAACAGATACCCATCTTTTATCTTGCAAAAATAGCATATTCTATACTGGAAGTTGCTGTTTTTGTGCTGTCCGATTTGGTAAATATGAGGTTTTGCTCTTCAGATTAGCTCTAGAATGCATGTTTCTGTATATATTTCTTATAAATATTGTCCAAAATAATCATTAACTTGTGAGAAAGGTGTTTAAAAAAATATTTTGCTCATGCATCTACATTAAATCACCCATTTTGTGTATGTCAGAGAAATCAGTGTCAACTGTGTTACTCCCTATAAAACCCCCTATAAATCAGCAATGATTTGTTCCAAAGTCACATGTCCAACATCACTGTGATGCAATTCCTTTTTTGGAGGGAAATGTGAAGACAGTGTGGTAATTCATAACTTCTCCTCTTCAATATATTATCTATATTATTGTCTGCGCATAGAATAGATTCATTGACCGTCAACTGTGTTATCAACATGTTCTGGTGAACTTGCGTCACATGTTATATTTATAAATGTGTAGAGAAAGAATATAAAAACATAAGTTAATCAAGGTCATCTACTAACTAGTCCAAGGCCAGCATTTTGCACAAGGCCCTAAAATGGCCGAAATGTCAACCGTGTTACCCGTCAACTGTGTTACCTATCAACTGACAATGTTGACAATTCAGTTTCAATTTATGCTCACACTACATTATATGGAAATTACATTTACATTACACAAAATTACAAATTGCCTAAAACCATGATTTGCATTACAATGGATAAACTTAACTGATCTCATCACGGCCACACTTTCTATGAACTCAGTATCCATAACATAATATATTCACATTTGTCAAGGGTTATAAACCATTCAGAATTACTCATGATTGACTTAAACCTACATTTGTTGAATAAAAAGAAAGTTATCATCTTAAAGGAAGTTTTCTCTTTTCCTTCTAATGTGTCCTGTCAACAGTGTTACTTCTGTCAACTGTGTTACTTTCTCTGTCAACTGTGTTAAGTGTGGTTTTTATGTCATAAATCTTTTAAATGTGAACTAAACCGTCAGAAAACTAGATAGGGATATCTCTGGAAATGGAAATCTTGGGTAAGGATGATGAATAATACTAAATTCAGCAAACTGTGAATTTATGTTGAAGAAAAGTTTCATCCTTCATGACATCATCCCACAACGACCATTATGAAGCCCCCAATTCATATTTACAAATCAGTTAGACAGATAACCTCAAAAACTCTAGTGAATAGACTAAAAAACTTTCAAACAAATGTGTTATCAAACATGTGTTACTTCATTCATGTTTCATTTGACACAGCATTTGTCCGTAACACAGTTGACAAAATAATGAATCAAATGTTAATTTTCATTAACATATAAAAAAAAAATCATTAGAGCTTAAGCTTGCCAAATAACTAATTTAGCACATTAAGGACATATATTATTTAACCACCTAGTTTATTGCTCAAAAAAGAATACTGATTTCCTGACTTTTTGGCTGACATGAAATGTACCCCTAAATATAGAATGACCCATATGCAAAAATAGCCATTTTCCATATCTCCGGACCAGTAGGTGGCGCTGCGCCGAAACACAGCATGTAGCCTCAGGTCATGCCTGTGATGACATGTACCAAGTTTGGTCTGAATACGATAAACCGTTGCGGAGATAGAGCCCTACGACTGTTTTTGCAGGCTCTACATAAAATTAGTTTGAGCGTTTTTCGAAAATGGTTTAACGAATCAATTTGAATTCCATAACTTTTGGTCAGCACTGCCTGAAGATGATCTGGTTCAATTTTTGTGCAAATCGGACAAACCGTCTAGGACGAGTTCGAAAAAGTAGCTTTTAAGGACAATTCAAAATGGCGGCCATATTGTTATGACGAAAATGACGTCATAGGGTGCAATCGAATTGGCATGAGCTCAGGAATAAGAGAAAAAAAGAATTTTGTTGATTGGACTTACGCTTCAAAAGTTATTACCAAAATAAAAGTGAAACTTTGGACAGGTGGTGGCGCTAGAGGGAATGACTTAGAAACACCAAAATTGGTGTATTTAATGTTGGGACTGTCCTCTATCAGAATGTCAAACCAAAACAACTTTCCCGCAATCGGTTCTATGGGCTGCCATAGACTCCCAGTTGGAAGAAGGAAGAATAATAATAATAGGAACGGGAACGGATACAATAGGTGCCTACGCACCTTCGGTGCTTGGCCCCTAATAATAATAAGAACCGGAACAAATACAATAGGTGCCTCCGCACCTTCGGTGCTTGGCCCCTAATAATTAAAGCTGCAAGCAGCATTTAGCGGGGCCAAGCACAATCAGATGACAAGACATGCCAACATTGCTGAAAGTGTCAGACCAACTGCAACAATGAGCAATTAAAGACATTAAAGAGGATTTTAGGCAAAATGCCTGAAAATTCATAGAAACAGTAAATAAAAATACGATTTAATGCATTATCACTTTCGACCAAGAGGTGGCGCAGTTACAAAACTGATGTGATGTGGTCAGAGTGAAGTGACAATGACACATACAAAGTTTGGTGTCAATATGTCAAGGCATTGCAGAGATAAAGCCTGAATAGTGCTTTTAGCATCATGCCTCAACTTTGCTGTTGCGCTACACGAAAACGGTTTCGTCAATCGAGACGAAATCGATAACTTTTAGTCGGCACGGTCTGGAGATGATACGATTCGATTTTGGTGAAAATCGGACAAACGGTGTAGGAGGAGTTCGAAAATGTATGTTTTGAATGAAAATCAAGATGGCGGACAGGAAGTTAGGCCAAATAAGGAAAACTATGGCTGCGTTCCAAACCGCATACTTCCCTACTATTTAGTATGGGAAAAAGAGTAGGCGAGCGAAAAAGTATGTATGAATCCAAAAGAGTAGGCGAGAATTACCTGGGTGACGTACTAATTATCGCGAGATTCGGACTTAAGTGCGTTCGAATATGCCTACTTTCCTACTATATAGTAGGCGAAAACAGTACGTGAAGGAAGCAGTACGTTCGAAACATCAGTATTCATAAAAGAGTAGGCGAGAAGTTCCCGGATGGCTTACTGCTTCCGCCCAGATTTTTGAGTGCTGATCCGTGGATACTCTTCTATCCCAGGAGGCCACGCGAGAGGATACGTCATAAAAAAGAAGAAGAAGGATAGGTCATACTCGAACGTGACGGAAAGGATGACGGACGAGACTGTTTTCAAATGTGAGTATTAAAACAAATGATCGCATGTGTTGAACTGCTGTACAGTAAACTGTTGAATTGTTGAAGATGTAAAGACGCTATATTTGTGATTTTGCTGTAAATCACATTTTATTATGTAGCTAACAGAGGAGCTCCAGCAAGGACACATACGTCACCAAAGTGGATTTGCATACATTTTAAACCGTATACATCTTAAATACAATTACTAAATGTCTATTTAATATCTGGCAAGAAAATCTTCTATAAGAATTGCAGATTACTACGTCTAATAGATATGAAATAGGCATCTGAGTGATGTGTGCTATTATGTAGAACAAATCTATAACTAAACATAAGTTATCTATTTTATTTGTCCATTACTGTTGATAAATTGAGGAACATTTATGTTGGATAAAAAGTTAAAACAACCTCAACATGTAAATGTAGTGTTGAGTTCATAAATCACAGAGGTAATGTGAATCTCGTCTGGATGTTACAGGGACAGATGAACAGTGTGTTTATCCGGTGGAGAGTGGCTCATGAAGCTGAATGCTGCCATCAAAGGCTTTGTGACATTACAGAAATGAATAAATATTTAAATCTTAAGTTGTAGTTTATTTTAATTATTGTAATTTCAAACAGAGCTATTACAGCACTTTTCTGATTCTTGATTTCTGTGCATTTGCTGCAGATCTTTTGTGGTGGAGCAGGACCTGCAAAGAAAGATGATGGCGACATTTGTGGAAAAAAAGCGTTTTTGTCTTCTAAATAATACTGAAATCAAATGACATTGTGCGGTTAAATGACTGCTTTTGTGTTATGTTTGTGCATTTTTGTAGGATCTGAAATGTCAGCAGGCTGGTGTGAGCACTGAGGATGAGGAGCCCAGAGCTGAATCCTGGAGATGGTGCCATGGACGAGAGCCTCCATCACTCCACCAGCCCTTACGAGACCCTCCATCACTCCACCTGCCCTTATTGCCTCAGATTGTGAAGCACAACACATCACGCAACAACCTCCGACACAAAGGCACGGCTCACCTCTGGCGGTCAGCTGATTCATCAGAATAAAGCCGCAGAATGGGAACCGCTGTGTTGAGATGGCAGAAGGATGTGGGGTTCAGCGCCTGTAGCCTATATACATACATGATTGTAGTTTGAATAAAGCTTTGTTTCATGTGTTGACTTGTATATGCATTCTTTGACTAATTTATTACGGTAATATTTCTCATTGTTGTCAGTAAATAAAATATAATTATTTAATTAATGCTTTATTTATTGTTTGAATGAAAATGTAGATATGTTCACGTACACATCTAGAGTGTATTCATACATAGCTATTTCAAATGACATACATTACATTTAGTTTGTTTTATTGAATTATATCATTTTCAGTAAAAAGTAATATAATTAATTGGTCAGCACAAGTTGTTATTGTATGTTTTGGGGTGGGATAGCAATGCAATTCATTCTGGGGTAAAATTAATTTTTAATAATGATACTTAGCCTAAATTTTTCGAGTATAAAATCAACAGTTTTCTCCAAAGGCGAATCTTCACACAGCTGCCCAACGTCTCCTTTGTGCAGACATTACAAACGCTGAGGAAAACCGTCCTAGGTAGGGCTGTCCAGTTACTGATGTTATCAGGTATATATATATATATGCATGTATATATATATATATATATATATATATATATATATATATATATATATATATATATATATATATATATATATCTCATGGGTTTGCAAACATAATATGAGATTTTATACACAAGAAAAAGTAACCTATAAGGTTGAATATCTTAATACATATTTTCTTAATTAATGATATAATACATTTAAAAAATGCATTTTTTGTTATTTATAAGCCTGAGGGATGAAACGAGAGTTAAATTTAACAGGAAAAAGAGGAAAACAAAGCAGTAAGCCACTTTTGCTTATGGATGAAAATGTTTGGATATAAAATAAAGAAATCAACAACATAGTCAAGAGATGACAATTTTGGGATTTCGTTATAAAAATAAATATCGTTAAGGATAAAACGGTGGGTCACATTAGTAGGGTTAAATATAAGAACTTAAATCAACCCTAAATGTACTCACAAAATAAATGGGCAGCAGTTTCTTCAAAAAGACCACAAAATGAGCAAGTTTAATCAATATCAAGATATTTACAGATAGATGAATTAAACGTGTCGTTCAAATCTTTTAAGTTGTTGCGCGTGTGATAACGCGTCGTAGGTCACATGATAACGTCAACATGGCAGATGTCCGGTTCACATTCATACTCAACGAGATCTGGCTATAAAGTACCTACTCTTTTAGCGCTCGTTAAGTAAGTACTTATTGAAATTGAGTACCTACTCATTGAGTATGCGGTTTGGAACGCAGCCTCTGTTTCTATGTTCTCGGCTTGACCCAAGGAATCTATTAATACCAGTGGCATTTCAATGGGCAGATTTATTCAAAAGTTATTAGCATTTTTAGAAGTTTTGTTATAACTTTTGACCAAAAGGTGGCGCTGTCTTGAAATATGTTGGGTACTTTCAGGAAATGGTGCTGAAGGCACTTTCTGAGTTTCATTAAATAACACCAATGCATTTGTTTAGTATAGCATTTTATTTCACAAAACTGTATTGAAGTCAATGGGAATTTCATGTTTTGTTCTATTATAGCGCCACCAAGAGGCTCAGTCACACCATTTTTTTTAACCGTGTCCTCAGAGTGAGCCCATACATATCTCTGTCAATTTTGGTGAAAATATCTCAATTCGCTTCGGAGTTATAGACATTTATATGAAAAAACACGTAAAAAATGACTGACACATGACTTTGATTGAATTTTACTACCCCTTACTATCAATATTTTCGCATTTGGGCATTGGCGTATAGCTATCGACCTATGTTTCCAAACTTCTGACGGTGGTTTCGTCTCGATCAGACTAGCGGTTTCGCAGATATAGCCAAATGTTTTTTAAGCGCTAAATCACAACGCTACACAAACCGTAAGGCGAAACCTAGCATGTTTGGTATCGTAGGACTCGGCAAGGATTCAGGAGTCTAATTAGATGAGTCTCGTGAAAATAAGTCGACCACACCCAAAGTTATAAGCATTTGAATAAAAAGATTAACCACTAGGTGGCGCTGTTTCAAAACTTCTCAGGCTCCTTCAGGACATCGTGCTGATGACCCATACCAAGTTTCGTAACAATCCGTTCATGCGTTCTTAAAATACAGCATTTTAGCACAAAATTCAAAATGGCCGACAGTCAAAATGGCCGATACTGTAAAATTGGATATCAGTCGACTCGGCATTTTGCCCTGAATCTAACAAGACCAATTTTATGATTTTTGGACAAACTGTTCAGAAGTTATAAGCAAAAATAGCCATTTTTCATATCTCTGGACCAGTAGGTGGCGCTGCGCCGAAACGCAGCATGTAGCCTCAGGTCATGCTTGTGATGACATGTACCAAGTTTGGTCTGAATACGATAAAGCGTTGCGAAGATACAGCCTTACGACTGTTTTCGCAAGCGCTACGTAAAATTTGTTCGAGCGTTTATTGAAAACGGTTTGACAAATCAACTAGATTTTAATAACTTTTTGTCAGCACTGCCTGAAGATGATCTGGTTCAATTTTCGTGCAAATCGGAGAAACTGTCTAGGACGAGTTCGAAAAAGTAGGTTTTGAGAATAATTCAACATGGCGGCCATGTTTTTATGACGGAAAATGACGACATAGGGTGCAATCGAATCGGCATGAGCTCAGGAATCAGAGGAAATAAGAATTTTGTTGATTGGCCTTACGGTTCAAAAGTTATTAGCAAAACAAAAGTGAAATTTTGGACAGGTGGTGGCGCTAGAGGGAATGACTTAGACACACCAAAATTGGTGTATTTAATGTTGGGACTGTCCTCTATCAGAATGTCAAACCATTACAACTTTCCCGCAATCGGTTCTATGGGCTGCCATAGACTCCCAGAGTGGAAGAAGAATAATAATAAATATAGCTGCAAGCAGCCATTACCGGGGCCAAGCAGAATAAGACGACAAGACATGGCTGAAAGTGTCAGATCAACTGCAACAATGAGCAATTAAAGACATTTAAAGAGGATTTTAGGCGAAATGGCTGAAAAATCATAGAAAGAGTAATTAAAAATATGATTTAATTGATTGTCACTTTTGACCATTAGGTGGCGCTGTCTCAAAATATTTTGAATACCTTTAGGGGATGATGCTGATGGCACATTCTGAGTTTTGTAATATTACACTAATGCATTTGTTTAGTATAGCACTTTATTTCACAAAACTGTATTGAAGTCAATGGGAATTTCATGTTTTGTTCTATTATAGCGCCACCAAGAGGCTCAGTCCCACAATTTTTTTTTATGTGTCCTCAGAGTGAGCCCATACATATGTGTGTCGATTTTGGTGAAAATATCTCAATTCGCTTCAGAGTTATAGACATTTATATGAAAAAACACGTAAAAAATGACTGACACATGACTTTGATTGGAATTTACTACCCCTAAACATCAATATTTTCGCATTTGGGCATTGGCGTATAGCTATCGACCTATGTTTCCAAACTTCTGACGGTGGTTTCGTCTCGATCGGACAAACGGTTTCGAAGATATAGCCAAATGTTTTTTAAGCGCTAAATCACAACGCTACACAAACCGTGAGGCGAAACCTAGCATGTTTGGTATCGTTGGACTCGGCAAGGATTCAGGAGTCTAATGAGATGAGTTTGGTGAAAATAAGTCAACCACACCCAAAGTTATAAGCATTTGAAAAAAAAAATTCACCACTAGGTGGCGCTGTTTCGAAACTTCTCACGCTCCTTCAGAACATCGTGCTGATGACCCATACCAAGTTTCGTAACAATCCGTTCATGCGTTCTTAAAATACAGCATTTTAGCACAAAATTCAAAATGGCCGACAGTCAAAATGGCCGATATGGTAAAATTTTATATCAGTCGACTCGGCATGTTGACCTGAATCTAACGAGACCAATTTTATGATTTTTGGACAAACCATTCAGAAGTTATAAGCAAAAATAGCCATTTTTCATATCTCCGGACCAGTAGGTGGCGCTGCGCCGAAACGCAGCATGTAGCCTCAGGTCATGCTTGTGATGACATGTACCAATTTTGGTCTGAATCCGATAAAGCGTTGCGGAGATACAGCCCTACGACTGTTTTTGCAAGCGCTACGTAAAATGTGTTCGAGCGTTATTCGAAAACGGTTTGACGAATCAATTTGAATTCCATAACTTTTGGTCAGCACTGCCTGAAGATGATCTGGTTCAATTTTCGTGCAAATCGGACAAACCGTCTAGGACGAGTTCGAAAAAGTAGCTTTTTCAGCACATTCAAAATGGCGACCATATTTATAAGCCGGAAAATGACGTCATAGGGTGCAATCGAATCGGCATGAGCTCAGGAATCAGAGGAAAAAAGAATTTTGTTGATTGGCCTTACGCTTCAAAAGTTATTAGCATAATAAAAGTGAAACTTTGGACAGGTGGTGGCGCTAGAGGGAGTGACTTAGAAACACCAAAATTGGTGTATTTAATGTTGGGACTGTCCTCTATCAGAATGTCAAACCAAAACAACTTTCCCGCAATCGGTTCTATGGGCTGCCATAGACGCCCAGTCGGAAGAAGAAGAATAATAATAATAAATATAGCTGCAAGCAGCAATTACCGGGGCCAAGCGCAAGTAGATGACAGGATATGCCAACATGGCTGAAGGTGTCAGACCAACTGCAACAATGAGCAATTAAAGACATTTAAAGAGGATTTTAGACGAAATGGCTGAAAAATCATAGAAACAGTCAATAAAAATATGATTTAATGCATTATCACTTTCGACCAATAGGTGGCGCAGTTACAAAACTGATGTGATGTGGTCAGAGTGAAGTGACAATGACACATACAAAGTTTGGTGTCAATATTTCAAGGGATTGCAGAGATAAAGCCTGAATAGTGCTATTAGCATCATGCCTCAACTTTGCTGCTGCGCTATACGAAAACGGTTTGGTCTATCCACACGAAATCCATAACTTTTAGTCGGCACGGTCTGGAGATGATACGATTCGATTTTGGTGAAAATCGGACAAACGGTCTAGGAGGAGTTTGAAAAAGTAGGTTTTGAATGAAAATCAAGATGGCGGACAGGAAGTTTGGCCAAATAAGGTAAACTTGGTATCTATGTTCTCGGCTTGACCCAAGGAATCTATTAAGACCAGTGGCATTTCAGTAGCCAGATTTATTCAAAAGTTATTAGCCTTTTTGTTAATGTTGTTTTAACTTTTGACCACTAGGTGGCGCTGTTTCGAAACTTCTCACGCTCCTTCAGAACATCGTGCTGATGACCCATACCAAGTTTCGTAACAATCCGTTCATGCGTTCTTAAAATACAGCATTTTAGCACAAAATTCAAAATGGCCGACAGTCAAAATGGCCGATATGGTAAAATTTGATATCAGTCGACTCGGCATGTTGCCCTGAATCTAACGAGACCAATTTTATGATTTTTGGACAAATTGTTCAGAAGTTATAAGCAAAAATAGCCATTTTTCATATCTCCGGACCAGTAGGTGGCGCTGCGCCGAAACGCAGCATGTAGCCTCAGGTCATGCTTGTGATGACATGTACCAATTTTGGTCTGAATCCGATAAAGCGTTGCGGAGATACAGCCCTACGACTGTTTTCGCAAGCGCTACGTAAAATGTGTTCGAGCGTTATTCGAAAACGGTTTGACGAATCAATTTGAATTCCATAACTTTTTGTCAGCACTGCCTGAAGATGATCTGGTTCAATTTTCGTGCAAATCGGACAAACCGTCTAGGACGAGTTCGAAAAAGTAGCTTTTTCAGCACATTCAAAATGGCGGCCATATTTATAAGCCGGAAAATGACGTCATAGGGTGCAATCGAATCGTCATGAGCTCAGGAATCAGAGGAAAAAAGAATTTTGTTGATTGGCCAAACGGTTCAAAAGTTATTAGCAAAATAAAAGTGAAATTTTGGACAGGTGGTGGCGCTAGAGGGATTGGTTTTAAGACACCAAATTTGGCATGGTGACTTTTTGGACTGTCCTCTATCGTTGTGCCAAATTTCATAACTTTCCCGCAAGCGGTTCTATGGGCTGCCATAGACTCCCAGAGCGGAAGAAGAAGAAGAAGAATAATAATAATAATAATAATAAGAACCGGAACAAAAACAATAGGTGCCTCCGCACCTTCGGTGCTTGGCCCCTAATTAAAGCTGCAAGCAGCATTTAGCGGGGCCAAGCACAATCAGATGACAAGACATGCCAACATTGCTGAAAGTGTCAGACCAACTGCAACAATGAGCAATTAAAGACATTAAAGAGGATTTTAGGCAAAATGCCTTAAAATTCATAGAAACAGTAAATAAAAATGATTTAATGCATTATCACTTTCTACCAATAGGTGGCGCAGTTACAAAACTGATGTGATGTGGTCAGAGTGATGTGACAATGACACATACAAAGTTTGGTGTCAATATGTCAAGGCATTGCAGAGATAAAGCCTGAACAGTGCTTTTAGCATCATGCCTCAAATTTGCTGCTGCGCTATACGAAAACGGTTTCGTCAATCGAGACGAAATCGATAACTTTTAGTCGGCACGGTCTGGAGATGATACGATTTTGGTGAAAATCGGACAAACGGTGTAGGAGGAGTTCGAAAATGTATGTTTTGAATGAAAATCAAGATGGCGGACAGGAAGTTAGGCCAAATAAGGAAAACTTGGTTTCTATGTTCTCGGCTTGACCCAAGGAATCTATTAATACCAGTGGCATTTCAATGGGCAGATTTATTCAAAAGTTATTAGCATTTTTAGAAGTTTTGTTATAACTTTTGACCAAAAGGTGGCGCTGTCTTGAAATATGTTGGGTACTTTCAGGAAATGGTGCTGAAGGCACTTTCTGAGTTTCATTAAATAACACCAATGCATTTGTTTAGTATAGCATTTTATTTCACAAAACTGTATTGAAGTCAATGGGAATTTCATGTTTTGTTCTATTATAGCGCCACCAAGAGGCTCAGTCACACCATTTTTTTTACATGTCCTCAGAGTGAGCCCATACATATGTGTGTCAATTTTGGTGAAAATATCTCAATTCGCTTCGGAGTTATAGACATTTATATGAAAAAACACGTAAAAAATGACTGACACATGACTTTGATTGAATTTTACTACCCCTTACTATCAATATTTTGGCATTTGGGCATTGGCGTATAGCTATCGACCTATGTTTCCAAACTTCTGACGGTGGTTTCGTCTCGATCAGACTAGCGGTTTCGCAGATATAGCCAAATGTTTTTTAAGCGCTAAATCACAACGCTACACAAACCGTAAGGCGAAACCTAACATGTTTGGTATCGTAGGACTCGGCAAGGATTCAGGAGTCTAATTAGATGAGTCTCGTGAAAATAAGTCGACCACACCCAAAGTTATAAGCATTTGAATAAAAAGATTAACCACTAGGTGGCGCTGTTTCAAAACTTCTCAGGCTCCTTCAGGACATCGTGCTGATGACCCATACCAAGTTTCGTAACAATCCGTTCATGCGTTCTTAAAATACAGCATTTTAGCACAAAATTCAAAATGGCCGACAGTCAAAATGGCCGATATGGTAAAATTGGATATCAGTCGACTCGGCATTTTGCCCTGAATCTAACAAGACCAATTTTATGATTTTTGGACAAACTGTTCAGAAGTTATAAGCAAAAATAGCCATTTTTCATATCTCTGGACCAGTAGGTGGCGCTGCGCCGAAACGCAGCATGTAGCCTCAGGTCATGCTTGTGATGACATGTACCAAGTTTGGTCTGAATACGATAAAGCGTTGCGAAGATACAGCCTTACGACTGTTTTCGCAAGCGCTACGTAAAATTTGTTCGAGCGTTTATTGAAAACGGTTTGACAAATCAACTAGATTTTAATAACTTTTGGTCAGCACTGCCTGAAGATGATCTGGTTCAATTTTCGTGCAAATCGGACAACCTGTCTAGGACGAGTTCGAAAAAGTAGGTTTTGAGAATAATTCAAAATGGCGGCCATGTTTTTATGACGGAAAATTACGTCATAGGGTGCAATCGAATCGGCATGAGCTCAGGAATCAGAGGAAAAAAGAAGTTTGTTGATTGGCCTTACGGTTCAAAAGTTATTAGCAAAACAAAAGTGAAATTTTGGACAGGTGGTGGCGCTAGAGGGAATGACTTAGAAACATCAAAATTGGTGTATTTAATGTTGGGAATGTCCTCTATCAGAATGTCAAACCAAAACAACTTTCCCGCAATCGGTTCTATGGGCTGCCATAGACTCCAAGAGCGGAAGAAGAAGAAGAATAATAATAAGAACGGGAACAATTACAATAGGTGCCCGCACCTTCGGTGCTTGGCCCCTAATTAAAGCTGCAAGCAGCATTTAGCGGGGCCAAGCACAATCAGATGACAACACATGCCAACATTGCTGAAAGTGTCAGACCAACTGCAACAATGAGCAATTAAAGACATTAAAGAGGATTTTAGGCAAAATGCCTGAAAATTCATAGAAACAGTAAATAAAAATATGATGTAATGCATTATCACTTTCTACCAATAGGTGGCGCAGTTACAAAACTGATGTGACGTGGTCAGAGTGAAGTGACAATGACACATACAAAGTTTGGTGTCAATATGTCAAGGCATTGCAGAGATAAAGCCTGAATAGTGCTTTTAGCATCATGCCTCAACTTTGCTGCTGCGCTATACGAAAACGGTTTCGTCAATCGAGACGAAATCGATAACTTTTAGTCTGCACGGTCTGGAGATGATACGATTCGATTTTGGTGAAAATCGGACAAACGGTGTAGGAGGAGTTCGAAAATGTATGTTTTGAATGAAAATCAAGATGGCAGAAAGGAAGTTAGGCCAAATAAGGAAAACTTGGTTTCTATGTTCTCGTCTTGACCCAAGGAATCTATTAATACCAGTGGCATTTCAATAGGCAGATTTATTCAAAAGTTATTAGCATTTTTAGAAGTTTTGTTATAACTTTTGACCACTAGGTGGCGCTGTCTTGAAATATGTTGGGTACTTTCAGGAAATGGTGCTGAAGGCACTTTCTGAGTTTCATTAAATAACACCAATGCATTTGTTTAGTATAGCATTTTATTTCACAAAACTGTATTGAAGTCAATGGGAATTTCATGTTTTGTTCTATTATAGCGCCACCAAGAGGCTCAGTCACACCATTTTTTTTACGTGTCCTCAGAGTGAGCCCATACATATCTGTGTCAATTTTGGTGAAAATATCTCAATTCGCTTCGGAGTTATAGACATTTATATGAAAAAACACGTAAAAAATGACTGACACATGACTTTGATTGAATTTTACTACCCCTTACTATCAATATTTTCGCATTTGGGCATTGGCGTATAGCTATCGACCTATGTTTCCAAACTTCTGACGGTGGTTTCGTCTCGATCAGACTAGCGGTTTCGCAGATATAGCCAAATGTTTTTTAAGCGCTAAATCACAACGCTACACAAACCGTAAGGCGAAACCTAGCATGTTTGGTATCGTAGGACTCGGCAAGGATTCAGGAGTCTAATTAGATGAGTCTCGTGAAAATAAGTCGACCACACCCAAAGTTATAAGCATTTGAATAAAAAGATTAACCACTAGGTGGCGCTGTTTCGAAACTTCTCAGGCTCCTTCAGGACATCGTGCTGATGACCCATACCAAGTTTCGTAACAATCCGTTCATGCGTTCTTAAAATACAGCATTTTAGCACAAAATTCAAAATGGCCGACAGTCAAAATGGCCGATATGGTAAAATTGGATATCAGTCGACACGGCATTTTGCCCTGAATCTAACAAGACCAATTTTATGATTTTTGGACAAACTGTTCAGAAGTTATAAGCAAAAATAGCCATTTTTCATATCTCTGGACCAGTAGGTGGCGCTGCGCCGAAACGCAGCATGTAGCCTCAGGTCATGCTTGTGATGACATGTACCAAGTTTGGTCTGAATACGATAAAGCGTTGCGAAGATACAGCCTTACGACTGTTTTTGCAAGCGCTACGTAAAATTTGTTCGAGCGTTTATTGAAAACGGTTTGACAAATCAACTAGATTTTAATAACTTTTTGTCAGCACTGCCTGAAGATGATCTGGTTCAATTTTCGTGCAAATCGGACAAACTGTCTAGGACGAGTTCGAAAAAGTAGGTTTTGAGAATAATTCAAAATGGCGGCCATGTTTTTATGACGGAAAATGACGACATAGGGTGCAATCGAATCGGCATGAGCTCAGGAATCAGAGGAAAAAAGAATTTTGTTGATTGGCCTTACGGTTCAAAAGTTATTAGCAAAACAAAAGTGAAATTTTGGACAGGTGGTGGCGCTAGAGGGAATGACTTAGACACACCAAAATTGGTGTATTTAATGTTGGGACTGTCCTCTATCAGAATGTCAAACCATTACAACTTTCCCGCAATCGGTTCTATGGGCTGCCATAGACTCCCAGAGTGGAAGAAGAATAATAATAATAATTAAAGCTGCAAGCAGCATTTAGCGGGGCCAAGCACAATCAGATGACAAGACATGCCAACATTGCTGAAAGTGTCAGACCAACTGCAACAATGAGCAATTAAAGACATTAAAGAGGATTTTAGGCAAAATGCCTGAAAATACATAGAAACAGTAAATAAAAATATGATGTAATGCATTATCACTTTCTACCAATAGGTGGCGCAGTTACAAAACTGATGTGATGTGGTCAGAGTGAAGTGACAATGACACATACAAAGTTTGGTGTCAATATGTCAAGGCATTGCAGAGATAAAGCCTGAATAGTGCAATTAGCATCATGCCTCAACTTTGCTGCTGCGCTATACGAAAACGGTTTCGTCAATCGAGACAAAATCTGGAGATGATGCGATTCGATTTTGGTGAAAATCGGACAAACGGTGTAGGAGGAGTTTGAAAATGTATGTTTTGAATGAAAATCAAGATGGCGGACAGGAAATTAGGCCAAATAAGGAAAACTTGGTTTCTATGTTCTCGGCTTGACCCAAGCAATCTATTAATACCAGTGGCATTTCAATAGGCAGATTTATTCAAAAGTTATTAGCATTTTTAGAAGTTTTGTTATAACTTTTGACCACTAGGTGGCGCTGTCTTGAAATATGTTGGGTACTTTCAGGAAATGGAGCTGAAGGCACTTTCTGAGTTTCATTAAATAACACCAATGCATTTGTTTAGTATAGCATTTTATTTCACAAAACTGTATTGAAGTCAATGGGAATTTCATGTTTTGTTCTATTATAGCGCCACCAAGAGGCTCAGTCACACCATTTTTTTTATGTGTCCTCAGAGTGAGCCCATACATATGTGTGTCAATTTTGGTGAAAATATCTCAATTCGCTTCGGAGTTATAGACATTTGTATGAAAAAACACGTAAAAAATGACTGACACATGACTTTGATTGGATTTTACTACCCCTTACTATCAATATTTTCACATTTGGGCATTGGCGTATAGCTATCGACCTATGTTTCCAAACTTCTGACGGTGGTTTCGTCTCGATCAGACTAGCGGTTTCGAAGATATAGCCAAATGTTTTTTAAGCGCTAAATCACAACGCTACACAAACCGTAAGGTGAAACCTAGCATGTTTGGTATCGTAGGACTCGGCAAGGATTCAGCAGTCTAATTAGATGAGTTTCGTGAAAATATGTCGACCACACCCAAAGTTATAAGCATTTGAATAAAAAGATTAACCACTAGGTGGCGCTGTTTTGAAACTTCTCAGGCTCCTTCAGGACATCGTGATGATGACCCATACCAAGTTTCGTAACAATCCGTTCATGCGTTCTTAAAATACAGCGTTTTAGCACAAAATTCAAAATGGCCGACAGTCAAAATGGCCGATATGGTAAAATTGGATATCAGTCGACTCGGCATTTTGCCCTGAATCTAACGAGACCAATTTTATGATTTTTGGACAAACTGTTCAGAAGTTATAAGCAAAAATAGCCATTTTTCATATCTCTGGACCAGTAGGTGGCGCTGGGCCGAAACGCAGCATGTAGCCTCAGGTCATGCTTGTGATGACATGTACCAAGTTTGGTCTGAATACGATAAAGCGTTGCGAAGATACAGCCTTACGACTGTTTTCGCAAGCGCTACGTAAAATTTTTTCGAGCGTTTATTGAAAACGGTTTGACAAATCAACTAGATTTTAATAACTTTTTGTCAGCACTGCCTGAAGATGATCTGGTTCAATTTTCGTGCAAATCGGACAAACTGTCTAGGACGAGTTCGAAAAAGTAGGTTTTGAGAATAATTCAAAATGGCGGCCATGTTTTTATGACGGAAAATGACGTCATAGGGTGCAATCGAATCGTCATGAGCTCAGGAATCAGAGGAAAAAAGAATTTTGTTGATGGGCCTTACGGTTCAAAAGTTATTAGCAAAACAAAAGTGAAATTTTGGACAGGTGGTGGCGCTAGAGGGAATGACTTAGAAACACCAAAATTGGTGTATTTAATGTTGGGAATGTCCTCTATCAGAATGTCAAACCAAAACAACTTTCCCGCAATCGGTTCTATGGGCTGCCATAGACTCCAAGAGCGGAAGAAGAATAATAATAATTAAAGCTGCAAGCAGCATTTAGTGGGGCCAAGCACAATCAGATGACAAGACATGCCAACATTGCTGAAAGTGTCATACCAACTGCAACAATGAGCAATTAAAGACATTAAAGAGGATTTTAGGCAAAATGCCTGAAAATTCATAGAAACAGTAAATAAAAATGATTTAATGCATTATCACTTTCGACCAATAGGTGGCGCAGTTACAAAACTGATGTGATGTGGTCAGAGTGAAGTGACAATGACACATACAAAGTTTGGTGTCAATATGTCAAAGCATTGCAGAGATAAAGCCTGAATAGTGCTTTTAGCATCATGCCTCAACTTTGCTGCTGCGCTATACAAAAACGGTTTCGTCAATCGAGACGAAATCGATAACTATAAGTCGGCACGGTCTGGAGATGATACGATTCGATTTTGGTGAAAATCGGACAAATGGTGTAGGAGGAGTTCGAAAATGTATGTTTTGAATGAAAATCAAGATGGCGGACAGGAAGTTAGGCCAAATAAGGAAAACTTGGTTTCTATGTTCTCGGCTTGACCCAAGGAATCTATTAATACCAGTGGCATTTCAATAGGCAGATTTATTCAAAAGTTATTAGCATTTTTAGAAGTTTTGTTATAACTTTTGACCACTAGGTGGCGCTGTCTTGAAATATGTTGGGTACTTTCAGGAAATGGTGCTGAAGGCACTTTCTGAGTTTCATTAAATAACACCAATGCATTTGTTTAGTATAGCATTTTATTTCACAAAACTGTATTGAAGTCAATGGGAATTTCATGTTTTGTTCTATTATAGCGCCACCAAGAGGCTCAGTCACACCATTTTTTTTATGTGTCCTCAGAGTGAGCCCATACATATGTGTGTCAATTTTGGTGAAAATATCTCAATTCGCTTCGGAGTTATAGACATTTGTATGAAAAAACACGTAAAAAATGACTGACACATGACTTTGATTGGATTTTACTACCCCTTACTATCAATATTTTCACATTTGGGCATTGGCGTATAGCTATCGACCTATGTTTCCAAACTTCTGACGGTGGTTTCGTCTCGATCAGACTAGCGGTTTCGAAGATATAGCCAAATGTTTTTTAAGCGCTAAATCACAACGCTACACAAACCGTAAGGTGAAACCTAGCATGTTTGGTATCGTAGGACTCGGCAAGGATTCAGCAGTCTAATTAGATGAGTTTCGTGAAAATATGTCGACCACACCCAAAGTTATAAGCATTTGAATAAAAAGATTAACCACTAGGTGGCGCTGTTTTGAAACTTCTCAGGCTCCTTCAGGACATCGTGCTGATGACCCATACCAAGTTTCGTAACAATCCGTTCATGCGTTCTTAAAATACAGCGTTTTAGCACAAAATTCAAAATGGCCGACAGTCAAAATGGCCGATATGGTAAAATTGGATATCAGTCGACTCGGCATTTTGCCCTGAATCTAACGAGACCAATTTTATGATTTTTGGACAAACTGTTCAGAAGTTATAAGCAAAAATAGCCATTTTTCATATCTCTGGACCAGTAGGTGGCCCTGGGCCGAAACGCAGCATGTAGCCTCAGGTCATGCTTGTGATGACATGTACCAAGTTTGGTCTGAATACGATAAAGCGTTGCGAAGATACAGCCTTACGACTGTTTTCGCAAGCGCTACGTAAAATTTGTTCGAGCGTTTATTGAAAACGGTTTGACGAATCAACTAGATTTTAATAACTTTTTGTCAGCACTGCCTGAAGATGATCTGGTTCAATTTTCGTGCAAATCGGACAAACTGTCTAGGACGAGTTCGAAAAAGTAGGTTTTGAGAATAATTCAAAATGGCGGCCATGTTTTTATGACGGAAAATGACGTCATAGGGTGCAATCGAATCGTCATGAGCTCAGGAATCAGAGGAAAAAAGAATTTTGTTGATTGGCCTTACGGTTCAAAAGTTATTAGCAAAACAAAAGTGAAATTTTGGACAGGTGGTGGCGCTAGAGGGAATGACTTAGAAACACCAAAATTGGTGTATTTAATGTTGGGAATGTCCTCTATCAGAATGTCAAACCAAAACAACTTTCCCGCAATCGGTTCTATGGGCTGCCATAGACTCCAAGAGCGGAAGAAGAATAATAATAATAATAATAATAATAATAATAAGAACGGGAACAGATACAATAGGTGCCCGCACCTTCGGTGCTTGGCCCCTAATTAAAGCTGCAAGCAGCATTTAGCGGGGCCAAGCACAATCAGATGACAAGACATGCCAACATTGCTGAAAGTGTCAGACCAACTGCAACAATGAGCAATTAAAGACATTAAAGAGGATTTTAGGCAAAATGCCTGAAAATTAATAGAAACAGTAATTAAAAATATGATGTAATGCATTATCACTTTCGACCAATAGGTGGCGCAGTTACAAAACTGATGTGATGTGGTCAGAGTGAAGTGACAATGACACATACAAAGTTTGGTGTCAATATGTCAAGGCATTGCAGAGATAAAGCCTGAATAGTGCTTTTAGCATCATGCCTCAACTTTGCTGCTGCGCTATACGAAAACGGTTTCGTCAATCGAGACGAAATCGATAACTTTTAGTCGGCACGGTCTGGAGATGATACGATTCGATTTTGGTGAAAATCAGACAAACGGTGTAGGAGGAGTTCGAAAAAGTATGTTTTGACTGAAAATCAAGATGGCGGACACGAAGTTAGGCCAAATAAGGAAAACTTGGTTTCTATGTTCTCGGCTTGACCCAAGGAATCTATTAATACCAGTGGCATTTCAATAGGCAGATTTATTCAAAAGTTATTAGCATTTTTAGAAGTTTTGTTATAACTTTTGACCACTAGGTGGCGCTGTCTTGAAATATGTTGGGTACTTTCAGGAAATGGTGCTGAAGGCACTTTCTGAGTTTCATTAAATAACACCAATGCATTTGTTTAGTATAGCATTTTATTTCACAAAACTGTATTGAAGTCAATGGGAATTTCATGTTTTGTTCTATTATAGCGCCACCAAGAGGCTCAGTCACACCATTTTTTTTACGTGTCATCAGAGTGAGCCCATACATATCTGTGTCAATTTTGGTGAAAATATCTCAATTCGCTTCGGAGTTATAGACATTTATATGAAAAAACACGTAAAAAATGACTGACACATGACTTTGATTGAATTTTACTACCCCTTACTATCAATATTTTCGCATTTGGGCATTGGCATATAGCTATCGACCTATGTTTCCAAACTTCTGACGGTGGTTTCGTCTCGATCAGACTAGCGGTTTCGCAGATATATCCAAATGTTTTTTAAGCGCTAAATCACAACGCTACACAAACCGTAAGGCGAAACCTAGCATGTTTGGTATCGTAGGACTCGGCAAGGATTCAGGAGTCTAATTAGATGAGTCTCGTGAAAATAAGTCGACCACACCCAAAGTTATAAGCATTTGAATAAAAAGATTAACCACTAGGTGGCGCTGTTTCGAAACTTCTCAGGCTCCTTCAGGACATCGTGCTGATGACCCATACCAAGTTTCGTAACAATCCGTTCATGCGTTCTTAAAATACAGCATTTTAGCACAAAATACAAAATGGCCGACAGTCAAAATGGCCGATATGGTAAAATTGGATATCAGTCGACTCAGCATGTCGCCCTGAATCTAACGAGACCAATTTTATGATTTTTGGACAAACTGTTCAGAAGTTATAAGCAAAAATAGCCATTTTTCATATCTCTGGACCAGTAGGTGGCGCTGCGCCGAAACGCAGCATGTAGCCTCAGGTCGTGCTTGTGATGACATGTACCAAGTTTGGTCTGAATACGATAAAGCGTTGCGAAGATACAGCCTTACGACTGTTTTCGCAAGCGCTACGTAAAATTTGTTCGAGCGTTTATTGAAAACGGTTTGACAAATCAACTAGATTTTAATAACTTTTTGTCAGCACTGCCTGAAGATGATCTGGTTCAATTTTCGTGCAAATCGGACAAACTGTCTAGGACGAGTTCGAAAAAGTAGGTTTTGAGAATAATTCAAAATGGCGGCCATGTTTTTATGACGGAAAATGACGACATAGGGTGCAATCGAATCGGCATGAGCTCAGGAATCAGAGGAAAAAAGAATTTTGTTGATTGGCCTTACGGTTCAAAAGTTATTAGCAAAACAAAAGTGAAATTTTGGACAGGTGGTGGCGCTAGAGGGAATGACTTAGACACACCAAAATTGGTGTATTTAATGTTGGGACTGTCCTCTATCAGAATGTCAAACCATTACAACTTTCCCGCAATCGGTTCTATGGGCTGCCATAGACTCCCAGAGTGGAAGAAGAATAATAATAATAATAATAATAATAATAATAATAAGAACGGGAACAGATACAATAGGTGCCCGCACCTTCGGTGCTTGGCCCCTAAATATAGCTGCAAGCAGCCATTACCGGGGCCAAGCAGAATAAGACGACAAGACATGGCTGAAAGTGTCAGATCAACTGCAACAATGAGCAATTAAAGACATTTAAAGAGGATTTTAGACGAAATGGCTGAAAAATCATAGAAAGAGTAATTAAAAATATGATTTAATTGATTGTCACTTTTGACCATTAGGTGGCGCTGTCTCAAAATATTTTGGGTACCTTCAGGGGATGGTGCTGATGGCACATTCTGAGTTTCGTAATATTACACCAATGCATTTGTTCAGTATAGCATTTTATTTCACAAAACTGTATTGAAGTCAATGGGAATTTCATGTTTTGTTCTGTTATAGCGCCACCAAGAGGCTCAGTCCCACAATTTTTTTTACGTGTCCTCAGAGTGAGCCCATACATATGTGTGTCAATTTTGGTGAAGATATCTCAATTCGCTTCGGAGTTATAGACATTTATATGAAAAAACACGTAAAAAATGACTGACACATGACTTTGATTGGATTTTACTACCCCTTACTATCAATATTTTCGAATTTGGGCATTGGCGTGTAGCTATCGACCTATGTTTCCAAACTTCTGACGGTGGTTTCGTCTCGATCAGACTAGCGGTTTCGAAGATATAGCCAAATGTTTTTTAAGCGCTAAATCACAACGCTACACAAACCGTAAGGCGAAACCTAGCATGTTTGGTATCGTAGGACTCGGCAAGGATTCAGGAGTCTAATTAGATGAGTCTCGTGAAAATAAATCGACCACACCCAAAGTTATGAGCATTTAAAAAAAAAAATTCACCACTAGGTGGCGCTGTTTTGAAACTTCTCAGGCTCCTTCAGGACATCGTGGTGATGACCCATACCAAGTTTCGTAACAATCCGTTTATGCGTTCGTAAAATACAGCATTTTAGCACAAAATTCAAAATGGCCGACAGTCAAAATGGCCGATATGGTAAAATTGGATATCAGTCGACTCGGCATGTCGCCCTGAATCTAACAAGACCAATTTTTTGATTTTTGGACAAACTGTTCAGAAGTTACAAGCAAAAATAACCATTTTTCATATCTCCGGACCAGTAGGTGGCGCTGCGCCGAAACGCAGTATGTAGCCTCAGGTCATGCTTGTGATGACATGTACCAAGTTTGGTCTGAATCCGATAAACCATTGCGGAGATACAGTCTTACAACTGTTTTTGCAGGCGCTACGTAAAATTTGTTCGAGCGTTTATCGAAAACGGTTTGACGAATCAATTTGAATTCCATAACTTTTGGTCAGCACTGCCTGAAGATGATCTGGTTCAATTTTCGTGCAAATCGGACAAACCGTCTAGGACGAGTTCGAAAAAGTAGCTTTTTCAGCACATTCAAAATGGCGACCATATTTATAAGCCGGAAAATGACGTCATAGGGTGCAATCGAATCGGCATGAGCTCAGGAATCAGAGGAAAAAAGAATTTTGTTGATTGGCCTTACGCTTCAAAAGTTATTAGCATAATAAAAGTGAAACTTTGGACAGGTGGTGGCGCTAGAGGGAGTGACTTAGAAACACCAAAATTGGTGTATTTAATGTTGGGACTGTCCTCTATCAGAATGTCAAACCAAAACAACTTTCCCGCAATCGGTTCTATGGGCTGCCATAGACTCCCATGGCGGAAGAAGAATAATAATAATAAATATAGCTGCAAGCAGCCATTACCGGGGCCAAGCAGAATAAGACGACAAGACATGGCTGAAAGTGTCAGATCAACTGCAACAATGAGCAATTAAAGACATTTAAAGAGGATTTTAGGCGAAATGGCTGAAAAATCATAGAAAGAGTAATTAAAAATATAATTTAATTGATTGTCACTTTTGACCATTAGGTGGCGCTGTCTCAAAATATTTTGGGTACCTTCAGGGGATGGTGCTGATGGCACATTCTGAGTTTCGTAATATTACACCAATGCATTTGTTCAGTATAGCATTTTATTTCACAAAACTGTATTGAAGTCAATGGGAATTTCATGTTTTGTTCTGTTATAGCGCCACCAAGAGGCTCAGTCCCACAATTTTTTGTACGTGTCCTCAGAGTGAGCCCATACATATGTGTGTCAATTTTGGTGAAAATATCTCAATTCGCTTCGGAGTTATAGACATTTATATGAAAAAACACGAAAAAAATGACTGACACATGACTTTGATTGGAAATTAGTACCCCTAAACATCAATATTTTCGCATTTGGGCATTGGCATATAGCTATCGACCTATGTTTCCAAACTTCTGACGGTGGTTTCGTCTCGATCGGACTAGCGGTTTCAAAGATATAGCCAAATGTTTTTTAAGCGCTAAATCACAACGCTACACAAACCGTAAGGCGAAACCTAGCATGTTTGGTATCGTAGGACTCGGCAACGATTCAGGAGTCTAAAAAGATGAGTTTCGTGAAAATAAGTTGACCACACCCAAAGTTATGAGCATTTGAAAAAAAAAATTCACCACTAGGTGGCGCTGTTTCGAAACTTCTCAGGCTCATTCAGGGCATTGTGCTGATGACCCATACCACGTTTCGTAACAATCCGTTCATGCAGTCATAAAATACAGAATTTTAGCACAAAATTCAAAATGGCCGACAGCCAAAATGACCGATATGGTCAAATTGGACATCAGTCGACTCGGCATGTTGCCCTGAATCTAACGAGACCAATTTGATGATTTTTGGACAAACTGTTCAGAAGTTATAAGCAAAAATAGCCATTTTTCATATCTCCGGACCAGTAGGTGGCGCTGCGCCGAAACACAGCATGTAGCCTCAGGTCATGCTTGTGAGTACAAGTACCAAGTTTGGTCTGAATACGATAAACCGTTGCGGAGATACGGCCTTACGACCGTTTTTGCTAGCGCTACGTAAAATGTATTCGTGCGTTTATCGAAAACGGTTTGACGAATCAATTTGAATTCCATAACTTTTTGTCAGCACTACCTGAAGATGATCTGGTTCAATTTTCGTGCAAATCGGACAAACCGTCTAGGACGAGTTCGAAAAAGTAGGTTTTTAGAAAAATTCAAAATGGCGGCCATATTTTAATGACGTAAAATTACGTCATAGGTTGCAATCGAATTGCCATGAGCTCAGAAATCAGAGGAAACAAGAATTTAGCTGATTGGCCTTACGGTTCAAAAGTTATTAGCAAAATAAAAGTGAAATTTTGGACAGGTGGTGGCGCTAGAGGGAATGACTTAGAAACACCAAAATTGGTGTATTTAATGTTGGGACTGTCCTCTATCAGAATGTCAAACCAAAACAACTTTCCCGCGCTCGGTTCTATGGGCTGCCATAGACTCCCATGGCGGAAGAAGAATAATAATAAATATAGCTGCAAGCAGCAATTATCGGGGCCAAGCGCAAGCAGATGACAGGATATGCCAACATGGCTGAAGGTGTCAGACCAACTGCAAAAATGAGCAATTAAATACATTTAAAGAGGATTTTAGGTGAAAAGTCATTTAAAATATGATTTAATGGATTATCACTTTCGACCAATAGGTGGCGCAGTTACAAAAGTGATGTGATGTGGTCAGAGTGAAGTGACAATGACACATACAAAGTTTGGTGTCAATATGTCAAGGGATTTCAGAGATAAAGCCTGAATAGTGCTTTTGGCATCATGCCTCAACTTTGCTGCTGCGCTATACGAAAACGGTTTCGTCTATCGACACGAAATCCATAACTTTTAGTTGGCACAGTCTGGAGATGATACGATTCGATTTTGGTGAAAATCGGACAAACGGTCTAGGAGGAGTTCGAAAAAGTAGGTTTTGAATGAAAATGTAGATGGCGGACAGGAAGTTTGGCCAAATAAGGAAAACTTGGTATCTATGTTCTCGGCTTGACCCAGGGAATCTATTAAGACCAGTGGCATTTCAATAGCCAGATTTATTCAAAAGTTATTAGCCTTTTTGGAAATTTTGTTATAACTTTTGACCACTAGGTGGCGCTGTCTCGAAATATTTTGGGTACCTTCAGGGGATGGAGCTGATGGCACATTCTGAGTTTCGTAATATTACACCAATGCATTTGTTTAGTATAGCATTTTATTTCACAAAACTGTATTGAAGTCAATGGGAATTTCATGTTTTGTTCTGTTATAGCGCCACCAAGAGGCTCAGTCACACCATTTTTTTTATGTGTCCTCAGAGTGAGCCCATACATATGTGTGTCAATTTTGGTGAAGATATCTCAATTCGCTTCAGAGTTATAGACATTTATATGAAAAAACACGTAAAAAATGACTGACACATGACTTTGATTGGAATTTACTACCCCTAAACATCAATATTTTTGCATTTGGGCATTGGCGTATAGCTATCGACCTATGTTTCCAAACTTCTGACGGTGGTTTCGTCTCGATCGGACTAGCGGTTTCGAAGATATAGCCAAATGTTTTTTAAGCGCTAAATCACAACGCTACACAAACCGTAAGGCGAAACCTAGCATGTTTGGTATCGTGGGACTCGGCAACGATTCAGGACTCTAATGAGATGAGTCTCGTGAAAATAAGTCGACCACACCCAAAGTTATAAGCATTTGGGAAAAAAAATTCACCACTAGGTGGCGCTGTTTCGAAACTTCTCAGGTTCCTTCAGGACATCGTGATGATGACCAATCCCAAGTTTCATAACAATTTGTTCATGCGTTCATAAAATACAGCATTTTAGCACAAAATTCAAAATGGCTGACAGTCAAAATGGCCGATATGGTCAAATTGGATATCAGTCGAATCGGCATGTTGCCCTGAATCTAACGAGACCAATTTTATGATTTTTGGACAAACTGTTCAAAAGCTATAAGCAAAAATAGCCATTTTCCATATCTCCGGACCAGTAGGTGGTGCTGCGCCGAAACACAGCATGTAGCCTCAGGTCATGCCTGTGATGACATGTACCAAGTTTGGTCTGAATACGATAAACCGTTGCGGAGATAGAGCCCTACGACTGTTTTTGCAGGCGCTACGTAAAATTAGTTCGAGCGTTTTTCGAAAACGGTTTAACGAATCAATTTGAATTCCATAACTTTTGGTCAGCACTGCCTGAAGATGATCTGGTTCAATTTTCGTGCAAATCGGACAAACCATCTAGGACGAGTTCGAAAAAGTAGCTTTTAAGGACAATTCAAAATGGCGGCCATATTGTTATGACGAAAATGACGTCTTAGGGTGCAATCGAATCGGCATGAGCTCAGGAATCAGAGGAAAAAAGAATTTTGTTGATTGGCCAAACGGTTCAAAAGTTATTAGCAAAATAAAAGTGAAACTTTGGACAGGTGGTGGCGCTAGAGGGAATGACTTAGACACACCAAAATTGGTGTATTTAATGTTGGGACTGTCCTCTATCAGAATGTCAAACCATTACAACTTTCCCGCAATCGGTTCTATGGGCTGCCATAGACTCCCAGTCGGAAGAAACGGAAGAATAATAATAATAATAGGAACGGGAACAGATACAATAGGTGCCTACGCACCTTCGGTGCTTGGCCCCTAATAAATATAGCTGCAAGCAGCCATTACCGGGGCCAAGCAGAATAAGACGACAAGACATGGCTGAAAGTGTCAGATCAACTGCAACAATGAGCAATTAAAGACATTTAAAGAGGATTTTAGGCGAAATGGCTGAAAAATCATAGAAAGAGTAATTAAAAATATGATTTAATTGATTGTCACTTTTGACCATTAGGTGGCGCTGTCTCAAAATATTTTGGGTACCTTCAGGGGATGGTGCTGATGGCACATTCTGAGTTTCGTAATATTACACCAATGCATTTGTTCAGTATAGCACTTTATTTCACAAAACTGTATTGAAGTCAATGGGAATTTCATGTTTTGTTCTATTATAGCGCCACCAAGAGGCTCAGTCCCACAATTTTTTTTATGTGTCCTCAGAGTGAGCCCATACATATGTGTGTCGATTTTGGTGAAAATATCTCAATTCGCTTCAGAGTTATAGACATTTATATGAAAAAACACGTAAAAAATGACTGACACATGACTTTGATTGGAATTTACTACCCCTAAACATCAATATTTTCGCATTTGGGCATTGGCGTATAGCTATCGACCTATGTTTCCAAACTTCTGACGGTGGTTTCGTCTCGATCGGACAAACGGTTTCGAAGATATAGCCAAATGTTTTTTAAGCGCTAAATCACAACGCTACACAAACCGTGAGGCGAAACCTAGCATGTTTGGTATCGTTGGACTCGGCAAGGATTCAGGAGTCTAATGAGATGAGTTTGGTGAAAATAAGTCAACCACACCCAAAGTTATAAGCATTTGAAAAAAAAAATTCACCACTAGGTGGCGCTGTTTCGAAACTTCTCACGCTCCTTCAGAACATCGTGCTGATGACCCATACCAAGTTTCGTAACAATCCGTTCATGCGTTCTTAAAATACAGCATTTTAGCACAAAATTCAAAATGGCCGACAGTCAAAATGGCCGATATGGTCAAATTTGATATCAGTCGACTCGGCATGTTGCCCTGAATCTAACGAGACCAATTTTATGATTTTTGGACAAATTGTTCAGAAGTTATAAGCAAAAATAGCCCTTTTTCATATCTCCGGACCAGTAGGTGGCGCTGCGCCGAAACGCAGCATGTAGCCTCAGGTCATGCTTGTGATGACCTGTACCAATTTTGGTCTGAATCCGATAAAGCGTTGCGGAGATACAGCCCTACGACTGTTTTCGCAAGCGCTACGTAAAATGTGTTCGAGCGTTATTCGAAAACGGTTTGACGAATCAATTTGAATTCCATAACTTTTGGTCAGCACTGCCTGAAGATTATCTGGTTCAATTTTCGTGCAAATCGGACAAACCGTCTAGGACGAGTTCGAAAAAGTAGCTTTTTCAGCACATTCAAAATGGCGACCATATTTATAAGCCGGAAAATGACGTCATAGGGTGCAATCGAATCGGCATGAGCTCAGGAATCAGAGGAAAAAAGAATTTTGTTGATTGGCCTTACGCTTCAAAAGTTATTAGCATAATAAAAGTGAAACTTTGGACAGGTGGTGGCGCTAGAGGGAGTGACTTAGAAACACCAAAATTGGTGTATTTAATGTTGGGACTGTCCTCTATCAGAATGTCAAACCAAAACAACTTTCCCGCAATCGGTTCTATGGGCTGCCATAGACTCCCATGGCGGAAGAAGAATAATAATAAATATAGCTGCAAGCAGCAATTATCGGGGCCAAGCGCAAGCAGATGACAGGATATGCCAACATGGCTGAAGGTGTCAGACCAACTGCAACAATGAGCAATTAAAGACATTTAAAGAGGATTTTAGGTGAAATGGCTGACAAATCATATAAAAAGTCATTCAAAATATGATTTAATGGATTATCACTTTCGACCAATAGGTGGAGCAGTTACAAAACTGATGTGATGTGGTCAGAGTGAAGTGACAATGATACATACAAAATTTGGTGTCAATATGTCAAGGCATTACAGAGATAAAGCCTGAATAGTGCTTTTGGCATCATGACTCAACTTTGCTGCTGCACTATACGAAAACGGTTTCGTCTATCGACACGAAATCCATAACTTTTAGGCGGCACAGTCTGGAGATGATATGATTCGATTTTGGTGAAAATCGGACAAACGGTCTAGGAGGAGTTCGAAAAAGTAGGTTTTGAATGAAAATCAAGATGGTGGACAGGAAGTTCGGCCAAATAAGGAAAACTTGGTATCTATGTTGTCGGCTTGACCCAAGGAATCTATTAAGACCAGTGGCATTTCGATAGGCCGATTTATTCAAAAGTTATTAGCCTTTTTGGAGAAATGTTTATAAATTTTGACCACTAGGTGGCGCTGTCTTGAAATATTTTGGGAACCTTCAGGCTATGGTGTTGATGGCACATTCTGAGTTTCGTAATATTACACCAATGCATTTGTTTAGTAAAGCATTTTCTTTCACAAAACTGTATTGAAGTCAATGGGAATTTCATGTTTTGTTCTATTATATCGCCACCAAGAGGCTCAGTCCCACCATTTTTTTTATGTGTCCTCAGAGTGAGCCCATACATATGTTTTTCAATTTTGGTGAAAATATCTCAATTTGCTTTGGAGTTATAGACATTTATATGAAAAAACACGTAAAAAATGACTGACACATGACTTTGATTGGATTTTACTACCCCTTACTATCAATATTTTTGCATTTGGGCATTGGCGTATAGCTATCGACCTATGTTTCCAAACTTCTGACGGTGGTTTCGTCTCGATCGGACTAGCGGTTTCGAAGATATAGCCAAATGTTTTTTAAGCGCTAAATCACAACGCTACACAAACCGTAAGGCGAAACCGAGCATGTTTGGTATCGTTGGACTCGGCAACGATTCAGGAGTCTAAAGAGATGACTCTTGTGAAAATAAGTCGACCACACCCAGAGTTATAAGCATTTGGGAAAAAAGATTAACCACTAGGTGGCGCTGTTTCGAAACTTCTCAGGCTCCATCAGGACATCGTGCTGATGACCCATACTGAGTTTCGTAACAATCCGTTCATGCGTTCATAAAATATAGCATTTTAGCACATAATTCAAAATGGCCGACAGCCAAAATGGCTGATCAGGGAAAATTGGATATCAGTCGACTCAGCATGTCACCCTGAATCTAACGAGACCACTTTTATGATTTTTGAACAAACCATTCAGAAGTTATAAGCAAAAACAGCCATTTTTCATATCTCCGGACCAGTAGGTGGCACTACACCGAAACGCAGCATTTAGCCTCAGGTCATGCTTGTGGTGATATGTACCAAGTTTGGTCTGAATACGATAAAGCGTTGCGGAGATACAGGCTTGTGTCTGTTTTCGCAAGCGCTACGTAAAATTTGTTTGCGTGGTATTCGAGAACGGTTTGACAAATCAACACCAATTCCATAACTTTTTGTCGGCATGGTCTGAAGATGATCTGATTCAATTTTCGTGGAAATTGGAGCAACGGCCTAGGAGGAGTTCGGAAAAGTAGGTTTTTCGGAAAATTCAAAATGGCGGAAAAATATTATGACGGAAAATGACGTCATAGGGTGCTTTCGAATTGTCATGAGCTCAGGAATCAGAGGAAAAAAGAATTTTGTTTCTAGCCCTTGTGGTTCAAAAGTTATTAGCATAAACATGAGTGCAACTTTGGACAGTTGGTGGCGCTAGAGGGATTGGTTTTAAGACACCAAATTTGCTATGGTGACAGATTGGCCTGTCCTCTATCACGGTGCCAAATTTCATAACTTTCCCGCAAGCGGTTCTATGGGCTGCCATAGACACCAAGTCGGAAGAAAAAGAAGAATAATAATAATAATAATAATAATAAGAACGCGAACGAAAACAATAGGTGCCTAGCACCTTCGGTGCTTGGCCCCTAACAAGCAGCCATTACCGGGGCCAAGCAGAATAAGACGACAAGACATGGCTGAAAGTGTCAGATCAACTGCAACAATGAGCAATTAAAGACATTTAAAGAGGATTTTAGGCGAAATGGCTGAAAAATCATAGAAAGAGTAATTAAAAATATGATTTAATTGATTGTCACTTTTGACCATTAGGTGGCGCTGTCTCAAAATATTTTGGGTACCTTCAGGGGATGGTGCTGATGGCACATTCTGAGTTTCGTAATATTACACCAATGCATTTGTTCAGTATAGCATTTTATTTCACAAAACTGTATTGAAGTCAATTGGAATTTCATGTTTTGTTCTGTTATAGCGCCACCAAGAGGCTCAGTCCCACAATTTTTTGTACGTGTCCTCAGAGTGAGCCCATACATATGTGTGTCAATTTTGGTGAAAATATCTCAATTCGCTTCGGAGTTATAGACATTTATATGAAAAAACACGAAAAAAATGACTGACACATGACTTTGATTGGAAATTAGTACCCCTAAACATCAATATTTTCGCATTTGGGCATTGGCATATAGCTATCGACCTATGTTTCCAAACTTCTGACGGTGGTTTCGTCTCGATCGGACTAGCGGTTTCAAAGATATAGCCAAATGTTTTTTAAGCGCTAAATCACAACGCTACACAAACCGTAAGGCGAAACCTAGCATGTTTGGTATCGTAGGACTCGGCAACGATTCAGGAGTCTAAAAAGATGAGTTTCGTGAAAATAAGTTGACCACACCCAAAGTTATAAGCATTTGGAAAAAAAAATTCACCACTAGGTGGCGCTGTTTCGAAACTTCTCAGGCTCATTCAGGGCATTGTGCTGATGACCCATACCACGTTTCGTAACAATCCGTTCATGCAGTCATAAAATACAGAATTTTAGCACAAAATTCAAAATGGCCGACAGCCAAAATGACCGATATGGTCAAATTGGACATCAGTCGACTCGGCATGTTGCCCTGAATCTAACGAGACCAATTTTATGATTTTTGGACAAACTGTTCAGAAGTTATAAGCAAAAATAGCCATTTTTCATATCTCCGGACCAGTAGGTGGCGCTGCGCCGAAACACAGCATGTAGCCTCAGGTCATGCTTGTGAGTACAAGTACCAAGTTTGGTCTGAATACGATAAACCGTTGCGGAGATACGGCCTTACGACC